>NC_064645.1:43560116-44214283 GCF_023864345.2 Schistocerca serialis cubense
GCAGTGTAGTGGGCATTAGCACTCCCTCGGACAATTCGACCTTCTCTAAGGCCATTGTGGGGCTGCATCACCACTGAATGTGATCGCATCCCTTCGGAGTGCAGCGCGGCCGCAATTTTTGGTTTTTGTTCTCGTGTACCGGTTTGAACCACAAGTGACCGTTCAAAACCACCTGGCGTAATCTGATCGTGATTCGAAGCAGTAAAGCAAACATGTACTTTTATAATTCTCCCTAGGATGTGATAGAGATTCCTTCAGGCCCTGGAGCTATGTTCAGTTTTAGCAGAACAATCTAGAAAGTATACTGCTTTTATCTTTGCTGGCAGGTCTTACAAATTTAGGGTTTTGCCTTTCGACCTTCGTAGTGTTTAGCTCCGCCCTGGACACGGTCCTGGGGCAGGAATTGCAGGATCGAGTAACATTGTACGTGGACGATCTGCTAGTCGCAACGCCCACGTGGGAAGAGCACCTGGATGTAGTAGATGGGGTGTTCAAGAAGTTCTCTGAGTTTGGTGTAACAGCCAGCTTAGAGATATCGAAGTTTGCTAGAGATAAATTAAAATTTATTGGCTACATTGTTTCTCCCACATGCATATTACTTGATCCAGAAAATATTGATGCAATTCGCAGTTTCCCAGAACCTGCACTAAAAAGCAACTTAAATGTTTCCTTCCGCATGCAACATTTTTTCGCCGTTTTGTACCCGCTCAGCCGGTGAAGGATCCCGATATTTTAAATTTCCTGAAAAAGAATGTGGTTTGGCTTGGTCAAGCAAATGCTAGAAGGCCATCGATAATATCAAACATCGTTTGGTATCAGCGACCATCCTGCTTTACACCGACACGACGACGGGTTTCTGAATAGCAACTCACGCTTCCTGCTCCAGTTCAGCAGCATGCCTCTTTCAGGAGGAGAACACAGAAGGCAAGATAACGAACGAAGTCATCAGTTTTGCAAGTAGAGTCCTGACTGAATGTGAAAGATCTTATACCATTACAGAGTTAGAGGCATTAGGCGCTGTGTGGTCTCTTAGGAAACTTAATTATTAGATCCATGGTAAATATATCAAAGTTTTTTTTGTGACCACCAGGGGCTTAGTTTTCTCTGAACGTGCAAATTGTTGCATAAGCGCCTAGAGCGGTGGACGGTGCTACTCCAGGATTATGATTACGAGATTATGCATATAAATGGTACGGAGAACGCCGTAGCAGACGCTCTCTCTCGTTTACCACACGGTATACTTGAATATTCGGACCTAGCGGAACAAGTGTCCAATTTCAAAATTATGTTGATGAAAGACTCACCAGTACTATTTAGAAATTTGTAAGAACGTGGCTAATTTCCAGGATGCAGATGACACGTTGCCACAAATTGTCACAATACTTTACGATCCATAATGATGTTGTTTTCCACCACCAACGCAGACAACCAGGGTCACGGTTTGTCTGATTACCGGACAGGCATAATGAACGTGTGATATGGTACACTCATATCGCATGTGGACACTTTGGGGTGGAGAAGAATTGAGCAGTACTGTTACATACTGAACCTGCACCGATGTGTGCATTAATCACTTCGCATCTGTAAAGTTTGTCAACGAAGTAAGCCTCCTAATCTTTCCAATAAAATAGCACTGCATGCGATTATCACTAATAAACCAGGAGAGGTGGTGCCATTGACGTCTCCGGCCCACACCCGCAGGCGAGAGTAGGTATCAAATACATTGTCGCCTTGTACGGCCTCTTCTCGAAATGCCACTAAGTCAGCAACAGCAGCACCCATCATTAAACGAATCCGGGAAGATTTCTTTCGCAGGTATGGGAAGCCAGATGCTATTCTATCCGATAATGCACCAAATTCCACTGGCAAGAGATGGACAAACTTCTTAAAGGAAAATGGTATCCGCAAGATATTAATAAGCAATTTCCATCCAAAATCAAATCGCAAGGCTACGATTTTCCGGAAACTCAATAGGCTCATTCGGACATATATGTCGAATAAACAAAACAAATGGGTAGTACTTGTTTCACAATTCGAGCAGTTGGTAAACAGTCTTCCCTACACAACGACGCAGCTTACGACAGCGTCTATTACGTTAGATACTAAAGACAGGAATGAATTGGTCAATCTTCTGCCGAAATATTCTGATAATGAATTGTCCAGAGAGGAACGAATCAGACGAGTGCTTATCGCTGTTAATGCCATTGCACAGACTAGTAAGCGTCCTTATGATAAGAACCTTGGCAAAGTGCAAGAGTATAAAGTCAGAGATCGTATCCTCCTGAGATACACCAAAACCTTCATTACTTCTAAATCAGAACACGAAATGACAAACTTTGTTCACTGGCCCATACGAAATTGTACGTTTTCCTCACGAAAGCAGCTATTTGCCTGCCTACCCGACATATCGGAAGATTAAATGTTCTCAAGAGATATTGACAATAATAAACAGAATTCATATTTATCTATGTACACAAGGGCATACAGCGTTTAATATTATTTTCCTTATTATTATTATTATTATCATCTGTATTATATCTATATTATCTAAAGAATTTTGTATTCATATATTTGTTAAGATAGTCAGAATACACACTATAAAAGGAACAGAGAGAGACTATAAAGTCGCTTATAAACAAATAAACCGCATTTGATTAATTAATGAGGAAGCACTGTACATACTAGTCTAATGCACAAATTACTACTAGTTTTGATATTCATTTCCTGTGTTTAGCTGTAAAGAATTTCTTATGTTTTATCTTTGTTTGCTTTTTTATGTTTATTCCTAGATTAATAAGCGGTTCAAATGGCTCTACGCACTATGGGATTTAATATCTGAGGTCATCAGTCCCCTAGACTTAGAACTACTTAAATCTAACCAACCTGAGGACATCACACACATCCATGGCCAAGGCAGGATTCGAACCTGCGACCGTAGCAGCAACGCGGTTCCGGACTGAAGCGCCTAGAACCGCTCGGCAACAGCAGCCGGCCTTCCCCCTTCCATGAGAGCCGGTTACGGGTCTGTGATAGTTACAATGGTTAACCCTAGTCACTCTTAACGACCAATTCAAAACGCAGAAAGTTTTTAATTTGACGAACATGGAAGGCGACCGACATTTAGTGTTTTTTATTTAAAAAGGGGTCTTAAAATTAATGGAAGATGTCTTCCCATTTTAAAAAATTGATCGTGGAATATACAATAGCGGCAGGGGGAACAAAGAATGTTTTTACTATACAATATCATTATCACAGAATGAACCTGTAAGAGGTGTAATTTGCAATTGAAGAAACCAAGTATCAAACATTTTCATTACAATTAGCTAGTTTGTTTTTACTCCTGTCATCCGAAAACTACTTTCCCGTATCCAGAATGAGATGTTCACTCTGCAGCGGAGCGGGCGCTGATATGAAACTTCCTAGCAGATTAAAAGTGTGTGCCGGGTCGAGACCCGAAGTCGGATTTTACTTTCCCGTACATTGTTTTTCAAAAATTTGCTTAAAACGTGAGTAGTCAGTTATACAGAACTCTACAGCTTAGCCTATTGGGAGGGCTATGCCTCTAAATTAATGTGACTCATCAGAAGTTACTCACGATATTCGCCGTCTGGTTTGGTATCTGGTACAACCTGAGGTGGTGACTCGCGGGATTTACAGTAGTCATATCTATACCAAATCCATGCAATAGTGGGAATGAACAGTAGAGCTACAGGCAGAGACGTAACACTCGAAATGACCACTCGACTGGAATAATTCCGAGTGTGCCGTTCAGCAATGTGCATGGCAGCAAGTGGAGTGACGAAGGAACACAGTTTCGTGACAACCGACAAGCAGTGAAGTTATTTGTCTATCCCTTAAAATTAGATATGCGTTACAAAAGTTGAAGCGTTCAACATCTTTGTAAGACTTTGCTTTTATTAGGACACTGTTGATGCCTTAGAGCAAGAACTGGAAAATTGAGACTGATCACTGCAACGAGAGGGGAGCGATAATTCAGTATAAATGAGGCTGGAAAAGAACGTGACAGTCTTTGTACTGTCAGAGGACATAGTCCCGATCAATTCTACTAGCTCCTCACCGACAGAAAAAAGAAATACAGACTAGGGCTGACAACACAGCAAGAGAGTAAGTAATGAAAGCGGAAGGGTCAAAAAATTGACTGCAGCAGAGTGCCGTCATGGGCGCCCACTGACCATTCCAGCATAATGGATGCACATGCACTGTGCCCTGCCAGTAGCGAAAATAACCGCAGCATCAGAAGAGATACTCGGTCTACCGCAGAAATCGATAGGTGCCTAGTCTCACGTCAATCGATAGATTACGCCTTTCGGTGTATCCGTTTACTTAAGACCGTAGTGGCGTGGCCACTAAGCTATTGTTTCCCAAGTCAGTGTGCCTTATTTTGGCATACGTGATAGAGCTTTGGCAACACAGTCAGTGACAATACTTCTGAATGTGTGTCAGCTCAGGCAACTACTACCACTTTCATCAGATAATATTTTCCTCCCTCCTGTTACACTGGGGATTGGTACTGTAGCTAAATTATTAAAGTAACACGTGTTAAGGGTCACACACTGTGCTCGTATTCAGCACGAAATGTATAGATCGGGTAGAGTGCACTGCGTGCGCATCTCTCAGTGACAGTAAACAATTATTTACTGTTCGGGCGTAACGTCGAGCGCCGGCACACCAGGTGCGAACGTTAGAGCAGAGAGGGCTGTGAGATGGCGTCAGCCAATGGCGCGTTGACCGACCCCTCTCCAGGTCGACAACACGACGGTAGCGCCATCTACACAAAAAGGACATAAGGGCGGCGCCGCGTGGTCGTGGCCCAGTTAAAGACTAGCAGTTGGCCGACTTCCACAGTGGCATCGAGCTTAGGCGCTTGTATAGCAGCAACTTAGAGAAACAAGAAATCTCTTCAGCTTATACAATCCGAAATACAAGAGAGGTAATGCAGTTCCTGTCACCCTTTCCTTGCGACACATCTGTATCTCACACACTTAAGTATTGTAATCATCTCCTTTTGTAATAAACTTCATTAATACGATTTGCTTGAATTGTCTAGTGATCCGAGAAAGCGGGTTTCCTGGGCAACCCATATTTGACGAGTAGACAAGATGTGACATTGGTGGAGAGTTGGTCAACGTATCCCATGGCGGCAGCCACCAAAGCTTCTCTGCTTTCCTTCTTTGTGGGTTTTTGTGTTTTGCTGGCGCCTAAATTCTCTCTTGTCTTTTCTTTGCAGGGATGTGTTTGTTGATTGAACAGTATTTCTTAGTGAGTTTTTTGCTAATCTGTGTTTTCAGGTGGGCATTGCAGAAATATTCTTTGCTTTTATTCTTATTTTTATTGCTTGTCATGTCCGTTTATTGCATTTCACTCTTGCAATATGAGCAACCTACCTATACCCCCACCTACACACACACACACACACACACACACACACACACACACACAGGCGCCCCCCCCCTGCGGGTCCGGGGATTAGAATAGGCCCGCGGTATTCCTGCCTGTCGTAAGAGGCGACTAAAAGGAGTCCATCCCCCTCACGGGGGTAGTTAGCGCCTGCGTCCGGAGACGGACGGTTCCACGACCTATCATCGTGGTCTTTTTGGTTTTCACTTCTCGTTTCTTCCTTCCTTTTGTTGGTTCCTTTCTTTGCTCTTCTCCACCTCACTGTCTTCCTTACTCTTTCCCTTGACTTCTCCTTGCCTTCTCATTGCCTTTTTCTCCTTGCCTTCTCATTGCCTTTTTCTCCTTGCCTTCTCATTGCCTTTTTCTCCTTGCCTTCTCCTTGCCTTTTTCTCCTTGCCTTCTCATTGCCTTTTTCTCCTTGCCTTCTCATTGCCTTTTTCTCCTTGCCTTCTCATTGCCTTTTTCTCCTTGCCTTCTCATTGCCTTTTTCTCCTTGCCTTCTCATTGCCTTTTTCTCCTTGCCTTCTCATTGCCTTTTTCTCCTTGCTTTCTCATTGCCTTTTTCTCCTTGCTTTCTCATTGCCTTCTTCTCCTTGCCTTCTCTGGTCTCCGCCTCGGCGTTTGAGACAGTCTGTCCTCTTTCTCCCTCTCTCTCTTCTTTTTCCTCTTCTTCCTTCCTCCCTGTGCGTGCCTGAAGGCCGACCCACGCGTTCGCACGCGTAGCCGGTGACGGGGTAACGCGTAAGTCCCCGCCCTGGGTAGACATGTAAGGCACGCGCGTACCCCCTGGTAAAGGCCAGGCCCGGGGAGGGGTGATTGCCTGAGCTGATACCTTCTGACCATGCCGATTGGTCCCTCCGTCTGTTTCTCGGGAGGTGAGACCTGAGGTATAAACATTCACCTAAGGCGGGAGTGCCCTCTGAGAGGGTCCCCACAAGGAAGGAGCGCGCCATCGGAGACGCTGGCAATCATGGGGGATTCCTCCGCAATGGATTCTACTCCATCTCTTTCGACTTCGACCCAAAAACGGAAACGTGACCAGCCAACAGTGACAAAAGTACTACCGCCTGCCCCACAGTTCCTCGTAGTTTCTCGATCTGAGGACAGAAAGGATTTTTCCTCTGTCAACCCTTTCGTTATTCAGAAGGGCGTAGATGCCATAGCCGGATCTGTCAAATCTTGTACCAGGTTGCGTAACGGCACCTTATTACTAGAAACTGAGAGTGCCTTTCAGGCACAAAAACTGCTTCGGGCCACCCTCCTGTACACGTTCCCTGTCCGGGTGGAGGCCCACCGAACTTTGAATTCGTCTCGAGGTGTAGTCTCTACTAGCTCCCTCGACGGCTTGACTGACGAGGAGCTTCAATCATTCCTCGCTGAGCAGGGCGTGACGGCTGTCCATAGGGTCATAAAAAAGGTCAACAATGACCTTGTACCGACCCGGACACTTTTCTTGACCTTCGATAGTGTTAAGCTGCCATCGCGCATCAAGGCGGGCTACAAGGTTATTTCTGTTCGCCCCTATGTCCCGACACCTACGCACTGCTACCAGTGTCAGCGTTTCAATCACACTCGACAGTCTTGTTCCAATGCGGCTAAATGTGTCACTTGTGGCAGGGATGCCCATGAGGGTGACTGTCCACCTCCGTCTCCTCGTTGTGTGAACTGTCAGGGTGACCATGCCGCATCCTCCCGCGACTGTCCTGTCTATAAGGAAGAACGCTGTATCCAAGAAATTCGGGTCAAAGAGAAAGTGTCCACCTCGGCTGCTCGCAAACTATTGGCTAGTAGGAAGCCCACGCTGCTCCCAGCGGGGAAATACAGTACTGTCCTCGCCTCTCCTCGGACTACCCGGGAGGTAGCAACCCAGACATGCGATCTGACCTTCAGCACCACGGTCGTCCGTTCGGCCAGTGCTAAGATCGCGCGGTCGACGTCTCCTCTTCCTCCCATCACCCCACAGACACGAGCACCTTCCTCAGCTTCTGCTAAGACGAAGACATCTAAGTCAGATGCACGGGCCTTCAAGAAGGAACCATCCCGTGCAGACTTCCTCCGTACCTCGACCTCCCAGCCTTCGACCGGTACTTCCACTACACGTCCTTCCAAAAAGGCGCATAGGAAGCACAGTTCTCCTTCTCCGCCACGGCGCATTCCTTCTCCTGCGCCACCCAGCGGTTGCCGCCCCAGGCCGTCATCCGTTTCGCCTGGCCGCACCGCTGGTAGCCGTACATCTGGCCGTTCACTGGCGGAGGAAGCTACACCTCCCGGCCATCCTCCCGAGATGGCTGATGACCCTATAGACCCAATGGACGATGACTGTCCGCCTACTGATAGCGGCGGCAGTGCTCGCTCGAAGCCAGGCCCTAAGCGGCCTTCGAGGTGACCACTTCTCTCATCTTCCTTTTCTTACGATGGCACTTATTCACTGGAATATTCGCAGCATTCGCTCCAATCGAGAGGACTTGAAGTTGCTGCTCCGCTTGCACCGTCCGCTCGTCGTAGCCCTCCAGGAAACGAAGCTACGCCCATGCGATCAAATTGCCTTGGCACACTACACCTCTGTGCGTCTTGACCTACCCCCTGTGGTAGGTATCCCAGCTCATGGAGGGGTTATGTTGCTGGTCCGGGATGATATTTACTACGATCCCATCACGTTGCACACCGGCCTGCAGGCAGTTGCCATCCGCATTACTCTCCCCACTTTTACGTTTTCCTTTTGTACCGTTTACACTCCATCGTCATCTGCCGTTACCAGGGCAGACGTGATGCAACTTATTGCTCAGCTACCTGCACCATTTTTGTTAACTGGAGACTTCAATGCCCACCATCCCCTTTGGGGCTCTCCAGCATCCTGCCCGAGGGGCTCCTTGTTAGCAGACCTTTTCAACCAGTTCGATCTTGTCTGCCTCAATACTGGCGCCCCTACTTTTCTTTCGGACACATCTCACACCTATTCCCATTTAGACCTCTCTATATGTACTCCCCAACTTGCACGCCGGTTTGAGTGGTATGCACTTTCTGATACATATTCGAGCGACCACTTCCCGTGTGTTATCCATCTCCTGCAGCATACCCCCTCTCCGTGCTTCTCTAATTGGACCATCTCCAAGGCAGACTGGGGGCTTTTCTCTTCCAGGGCGACCTTTCAGGATCAAACCTTTACAAGCTGCGATCGTCAGGTCGCACACCTCACGGAAGTCATTCTCGCTGCTGCTGAATATTCCATCCCTCACCCTCCTTCTTCTCCACGTCGCGTACCGGTCCCCTGGTGGACCGCAGCATGTAGAGACGCTTTACGTGCTCGTCGACGTGCTTTACGCACATTTAAACGCCACCCTACAGTGGCGAATTGTATCAATTATAAACGATTACGTGCTCAGTGTCGTCGTATTATCAAAGAAAGCAAGAAAGCCAGCTGGGCTGCTTTCACAAGCACCTTCAACAGTTTTACTCCTTCTTCTGTTGTCTGGGATAGCCTGCGCCGGCTATCTGGCACTAAGGTCCACTCACCAGTTTCTGGCTTGAAGGTCGCGAATGATGTCCTTGTGGCCCCTGAGGCTGTCTCCAATGCCTTCGGTCGCTTTTTCGCAGAGGTTTCGAGCTCCGCTCATTACCACCCTGCCTTCCTCCCCCGCAAACAGGCAGAGGAGGCTAGGCCACCTAACTTCCGCTCCTCGAATTGTGAAAGTTATAATGCCCCATTCACCATGCGGGAACTCGAAAACGCACTTGGCCGATCACGGTCCTCTGCTCCAGGGCCAGATTCTATTCATATTCAGATGCTGAAGAACCTTTCTCCTGCGGGTAAAGGTTTTCTTCTTCATACGTACAATCGCATCTGGATTGAGGGACATGTTCCCGCATGCTGGCGCGAGTCTATTGTTGTCCCGATTCCTAAGCCGGGGAAGGACAAGCACTTGCCTTCCAGTTATCGACCTATCTCGCTTACCAGCTGTGTCTGTAAAGTGATGGAGCGAATGGTTAACTCTCGATTGGTTTGGCTGCTCGAGTCTCGACGCCTACTTACCAATGTACAATGTGGATTTCGTAGGCGCCGCTCTGCTGTTGACCATCTGGTTACCCTGTCGACCTTCATTATGAATAACTTCTTGCGGAAGCGCCCGACCGCGGCTGTGTTCTTTGATTTGGAGAAGGCTTACGACACCTGTTGGAAGGCGGGCATTCTCCGCACCATGCATACATGGGGCCTTCGCGGTCGCCTCCCTCATTTTATTCGTTCCTTTTTAATGGATCGACAGTTCAGGGTACGTGTGGGTTCTGTCCTGTCCGACACCTTTCGCCAGGAGTATGGGGTGCCACAGGGCTCAGTTTTGAGCGTCGCTCTCTTCGCCATCGCGATCAATCCAATAAAGGATTGCCTCCCAGCTGATGTATCAGGCTCCCTTTTCGTGGACGATTTTACCATCTATTGCAGCGCGCAGTGTACACGTGTCCTGGAGCGCTGTCTTCAGCTTTCTCTTGACCGTCTTTACTCCTGGAGTGTCGCCAATGGCTTCCGTTTTTCTGCCGAGAAGACGGTCTGTATTAACTTCTGGCGCTACAAAGAGTTTCTCCCACCGTCCTTACGACTCGGTCCCGTTGCTCTCCCAATCGTGGAGACAACCAAATTTTTAGGCCTTACATTTGACAGGAAACTTAGCTGGTCTCCACATGTGTCATATTTGGCCGCCCGTTGTACCCGTTCTTTAAATGTCCTCCGTGTTCTCAGTGGTCTGTCGTGGGGAGCGGATCGAACCGTCCTACTTCGTCTATATCGGTCGATCGTCCGCTCCCAGCTGGATTATGGGAGCTTCGTATACTCCTCTGCACGGCCATCCATCTTACGCCGCCTCAACTCCATACAACATCGGGGTTTACGACTTGCGATCGGAGCATTTTATACCAGTCCCGTAGAGAGTCTTCATGCTGACGCTGGCGAATTGCCACTCACCTACCGGCGCGATATACTGCTTTGTCGGTATGCCTGTCGGCTACTGTCAATGCCCGACCATCCGTCTTATCGTTCCTTTTTTGACGACTCTCTTGACCGTCAATACGGGTTGTATGTCTCTGCCCTGCTACCCCCTGGAGTTCGCTTTCGTCGCCTCCTTCAACACCTTAATTTTTCACTCCCTGCAACCTTTCGAGTGGGCGAGAGCCGCACGCCACCTTGGCTCCAGGCTCAGGTCCGCGTTCACCTTGACCTCAGCTCGCTCCCAAAAGAGGTCATCCCCGGTTCGGTTTACCACTCCCGTTTTTTGGAACTTCGTTCGAAGTTCATCGACATGACTTTCATTTATACAGATGGCTCTAAGACCAATGACGGGGTCGGGTGTTCCTTTATTGTCGAGGCACAAAGTTTCAAATACCGGCTCCATGGCCATTGTTCGGTCTTCACAGCTGAGCTCTTTGCCCTCTACCAGGCTGTTCTTTACATCTGCCGCCACCGACATTCTGCTTATGTCCTCTGCTCAGATTCCCTGAGCGCCATCCAGAGCCTCAGTGATCCGTACCCGGTTCACCCTTTCGTACACCGGATCGAACGCTGGTGGACGTCGGTTCTCCAGTTAGCTTTATGTGGGTTCCTGGCCATGTCGGTATCCCTGGGAACGAAGCTGCAGATGCCGCGGCCAAGGCTGCGGTCCTCCAGCCTCGGACAGCTTCTTGTTGCGTCCCTACGTCCGATTTTAGCAGGGTGATTTGTCGGCGCATCTTATCTCTGTGGCATGCCGATTGGGCTGCACTTACCGACAACAAGCTTCGGGCCTTCAAACCTCTTCCCGTGGCTTGGACGTCCTCCTCACGCCCTTCTCGGCGGGAAGAGGTCGTTTTAGCCCGGTTAAGAATTGGACACTGCCGGTTCAGCCATCGCCATCTGCTGACGGCTGCGCCGGCGCCGTTCTGCCCATGTGGGCACTTGCTGACGGTTAGACACATTTTAATGTCCTGTCCAGATCTTAACACACTGCGCCTCGATCTTAACCTGCCAAATACTTTCGATGCCATTTTAGCGGATGACCCACGAGCAGCTCCTCGTGTTCTTCGTTTTATCAATTTGACAAACCTCGCTAAGGACATTTGATGATGCTGTTTTTTAATCCTATGCCTGTCAGTCTGTCTTTTATCGTGTTTTCCCTTTTAGTTGTTGTGGTCAACTTGTGCCTCGCGGTGCATTCTTAGAGTAGTCAGGGCGCTAATGACCATTGAAGTTGTGCGCCCTAAAACCACAAAAAAAAAAAAAAAAAAAAAAAAAAAAACACACAGGCGCCGCAGACGAAAGCGATAGATGCAACACAGCTAGTACAGATGTTTCAGTTGCAGAGCCAACAAATATCAACTGCATTAAACACGGTACAGCACTTACTGGCCAACGCTGCGTGCCCAATAGAACAACAATCTACAGTTACTGTAGCTTTGAATGCCATACTGTCTTTTCGACGGTTTGACGAATAAGAGGAACAGCTCGAGTGGTTGCAACAGTCTGAAGCCCACATAATTGCTCACAACGTAGGAGGTACCGTGAAAGTCTATTATTTTTTGTCTATGGTAGGAATTGCAGTGCTTCTACTCATTCAGAAATTATTCCGTAACGCCACTCCGCCTGAGCACTTTCTAGATTTGCTAACTATTCTGTAATTGCAAAAAATTCGCCACTGTCATGTGCACGGGGATCCTTGTGTATCTCTTCCCCCAGATCATGGAACCTCAGGAGAGCGCAGCCACAGCAGCCGCTGAATTGTTGTCTAGCGATCCGAGGAAGCAAGTTTCCTAGGCACCTCGTATATTTAGATAAGGAGGTACGTTTTAGTTTTTGGAATGATTTCGCCGGGCGGTGTGGCCGAGCGGTTCTAGACGCTTCAGTCTGGAACCGCGCGAACGTTTCGGTCGCAGGTTCGAATCCTGCATCGGGCATGGATGTGTGTGGTGTCCTTGGTTAGGTTTAAATAGTTCTAAGTCTAGGGTACTGATGACCTCACATGTTAAGCCCCATAGTGCTCAGAGCCTTTTGAACCATTTTTGTAAGATCCTATGAATTGCTACGCTGCATCGAAGATTCTCGCAGGGGGCGATAGTCGATTTTCAAGTGACGAACTGACCTCGAAATCTGAAAACCGCAAGTCAGCTTTGTAAATCATAAAAAGTAGCTTGGAGTGTGTTTCTTTGCTTTTTGTGTATTTTGTGAGGACATATGTAATTGTGCTCGGTAAAAACAATAAGTTATTTTGATATGCGAAGGGAAGATTGTGGCTGTATTCCAAAGTTGTCTAACTGCTGGACGCTGTAGCCGAGCGAGGCTCGGCGCAGTCGCTGTGGCGTTACCCCAGGTGGCACGTGCTGTGGTCGGCAGGAGCCGGCGCCGCGTCGGTGGCGGGCGAACCTCTGGGGCGCGACCCGCTCGCCTGGTGTCTCTAGGACGAAGCAATATTCACGCGGTTGTGAAACGTTAGAAAATCTATCTGGCTCGTTCGCGCAGTGGTAAAATCAATATCGATATGTGACACTCGATTGATTTCTGTTGTTGTTACGTGTGCAAAGCTCGTAACTCACTTTGACTACATTTTGTGACGTAAGGATACGACTGGAAACACTGCAGACTGACAAGCTGGTTACGGATAGTCACTGTCAGAGGCTCGTCCTCATACCGTGATTGCAGCTACAAAATAAATGGCAGTAGCCGCCCTAATTTGAGTGAAGCATTATTGTACACGATCGGTAATTGGTATTATTTACGAAAGTACCGCTATGGTGTCCTAAGTAGAACTTCGCGGTATTTGTATTTCAGTATGCAATTTGTGCTTAGTACGAAATCTCAATTAGGAGTACGTTTACTCGGGCAGGATTCGACTATACTGGTGTATTATATTGTCTCTCTCTTTCTCACGTAGCAAGGATTTCCACGAAAATGCACACCGTAGCAGGGGCCCTTACTAAAATATGGATCTCCGTTAATTACTCGTGCTACAGTGACAGATAAGACGGCCAAATCTGCCGGGAAGTGTTAACAAATTCTAATGGGGTTGGTAGATTTGGCTTTACTCAAAACTACGTCCATGTTGGTTCTGCTTCTTCAATCACACAACGGAGTCACGTTGCGTGAGAAACTAGAAATATTTTCTTTTATCCAATGAAAGCTATTAGCGTTAGCCTGCGTGCTAAGATTGATATGGTAGATTGTGCAGAACGGTTTCAGGTGAGCACTGAGCTCTCCAACATTGGACTTAAATTAGTGCGTAACTGTTCATTTGAAAATGGATGTACTGTTGTATCTTTAGATTTCAATAATTCTTTGCCAAGTTTGGATATAATGAGTGTTTTATAAAGGGGACTTTCGGTATACTCCGGTTAGTACAGAAACACACTGTGCGGGTCATAAACAACAACCGTACGTGGCCGGACAGCTGAGCGCCGTATCACGTCAGAAGGGGTGGGGATGCCGGCGCGCATTCGAACCTCCGCGCGTGGGCGACAATGCGACGTCGCTCGCCGTAACGGTCAAGTTTTTCCGAAGTAACTTCGCTAACACTTCCGATGAAGAGTGACTGGAAACTTCCAATTATATGTTTCATATTCTCCACTACGGCAACCCGCGAAGCACGCGCAACGACACAAGCTGCTTACGGATGGAAAATCGCATCTGCGAGTGCGGCCGACAACGACACGCCTACCTCCGGGAACTTCAAGATGACGTCAGATGCTGTACGGAAGGTAGGAAATAACTGACTTGGGTTGCTACGTCTCTGACATGTATGTGTAAAGACATTTTATTATTGGCTCAACAGTACCTCAGTGTGCTTCCTTTTAATTTTAGTTGTGTGGATAAATGAGGCAAGTCCGTGACACAGAAACTGTACAACTAGTTAGTTACATTTTATTGATTGTGAATTTTTATTCTGGTGTTACTCTGAGAGTGCATATGGATAGCAATGAAACGGGGTACCGTTTAAGTCTAGGGACTTTGGGGAGAGAAGATAGGAGAGAGGATGTAAACCATGGGGAAAATTTAAATGTTAATTGGATAGAGTAGAACTAGTTTGGTGAGCAGTAATGACCATGCCAAAAGTGACGAGGCTGAAACTATAGGTACCTTTGGGAAAAGTAATCCTACCAGTATGGTCAATATGCCATCTGCAGATGTTAGTACCAATAAGCTTGTGCTTATCACATAGAGTAAGTTGAGAGACAACACACACCAAGTATTCAGCACACATTTATTAATAACTCGTATATAACAAATATGAAAGTTGAACGTGTTACGCGCCGCAAGTTAACACTGGAAGTAAACAGTCCAAAAAAGCAAAGTCACAAAGACAGGGCGCTCTGCGCCAGAGACGCCACAACATTCTCCGCTCCGTGGATAATGCACGTATGCACGTGTCGGACGAGTGCTGACAGATGTAGTCCGTATGGCGGAAACACCTCGGCAGAAGGTCCTTAGCCAGATTACGAACAGCATCGACGAGTCGCTTGTCATCTCTATAGATCGTGAAAGGTCACCCCTCGAAGTCAATACAGTAATGTTTAATCACCTCACACACAGCGAGTAGGTCATGGTCGAAAGCCGACCAACTGCACTGGCTCTTAATCAGTTTCTTGGAAAAGACGTGGAGGGGTTGGGTGGAGTCGGCAGTGTGCTGTTGTAAAACACCGCCCACAGCTAAGTCACTGGCAACAGTCGTGATCGAGACATGGGCCTCGGGTTCAGGGTGGGCAAGTGTTACAGCTTTGGCGAGGACAGCCTTACGGTTACCAAAAGCGTCGAGCATGGGTTCGGTTCACTACAACTTCCGTTTCCCAGTGGTGTTTTTGCCAGAGAGAGTGTCGATGAGGGCTATTTGATGTAGGCAGCTTGAGGAATATGGTGGCAGTAAAAGTTTGCCACACTCAGAAAACGACGGAGCTGAGCATAAATCTCGGGAAGAGGAAGATCAAGTACGGTTTCGACATGACAACTTGTTGGTTGGCAGAAAAATTAGGGCCTACAAAGGTAACTGATGTGGAAGACCGATGAGATTTATCTCGTTTAATCACCACGCCATTGGCAGCGAGGGCCGAATGGACTGCATCGAGGTGAACGTGATGCTCGTCAGCGGAGGAGGAAAAGATCAGTACATCATATAAGTAAGCATAAGCAAATGACACAGGGATCAAAATGGTTCAGATGGGTCTGAGAACTATGGGACTTAACATCTGAGGTCATCAGTCCCCTAGACTTAGACCTACTTACACCTAACTAACCTAAGGACACCACACACATCCACGCGCAAGGCAGGACTCGAACCTGCGACCGTAGCAGCAGTGCGGTTCTGTACTGAAGCGCCTAGAACCGCTCGGCCGTAACAGCTGGCGGAGCAAAGTGGAATCAACGAACCGCTGCCACGTCTGAGCAGCATTGTTCAATCCATGAGGCATGTAACAGTATTTGAGGAGGTCAAGGGATGTGATGATGGCCATCTCCAGAATATACGGTGGATGCATAGGGATCTGATGATACATCTAGAAACAATCTAAAAATGGAGAAAACGTTAGAACCATGGAGTAATTGCATGAAATCGCGAGCATCAATGGGCCTGTCGTCCCCGCACATGTGTAAGATGCCGTCCTTTTTGGGAACAAGGTGAATAGGTGAGGACCAGTTGCTATCAGAGGGGCAGAGGACGCTCGAAGCCAGCAGATCCTGAACGAGCTCCTTTGCGTGCAGAAGTTTGGATGTGTTAAGGCGCCTGGCCTTATAACGAACAGGTGGGCCATCGGTGGTGTGAATCCTATGACAAGCGCCGTTACTGGTGGCTTAAACTCGTATAGGGCGGTCAATAAACTATCTGGAGGCAACGTCGGTTCACTGGGGCGTCAGCTGAAGTCGATGATGGAAGACGCGATGCAGGAGTGAAGCATGCAGATGCATCTTGTAGAATCGTCCGTGATGGTGAGAAAACAACAGCAGGCTGTGGAATGCTTGACACAGGAGCAAATTGGTGAGACGAAGCTGTAGAGGCGTGTGTGACGGACCAGCTCTCTGCTGGTATGAAGATAGGTTATGTATGGTATGCCATGCATGTGACAATTCAGTGGAGGCAGAGATGATGCGTTTGCATAAGGCATCAGTCTGGGTGTGGAATTCGTCGATTTGTGAGCGCACGTGCAACAGATCAGAGAGCCATGTAGCAATGCGCTCGACCTGGGACGCAAAGCATAGCCGAGGAGGCAGAGACTGAAGTCATGCTGAACTCGTGTGAGCACGGAACTGTAGAGCCAGACGTGTGGTGGAGCACGGCGGCCTGCAGGTCTGGTGAAACTGCGTAGTAGTGTAGGAAATCCAACCCGATCACAGGTTCATCCACATCGACAACATCGAAGGTCCAAGGGTAGATGTGAAACGATGATAGAAGCAACATGTTGATAGAGCCATGGACCGCAATAGGAGAACGATTGGCAGCGATCGAGGCGAGATAGTGCGTCGGCAGCGCACCTGGCTGGCAGTGTCGACGAGAAAGCAGATGCCTGTTGACACGTCTGTGGCATAGATGCGTCGCATCGCTGAAGCGAGTGGTGCAGTGCCGAACAATAGGCGCCATGAAGGAATGTGTTGGGATGTGGCGCCTAAACATGTCTCGTTTGGGTAGGCGCTAGGCGTATGGCAGTTGTGGGTTGCATCCGTGAAACCAGCACAGCAGGTATGCTGGTTGGTGGGGTGGTGCGGTGTGAGAGAGGCCCCAGCTAACTGCGTTGGACCCGGTAGCCGACCGGGTTGCTGCTCGGGCGAGGTCAGTGGCTATCAGGATCCAGCTTTCAGTACCTCCTGTCGGCTTCTAGGTGGCAGCTCCTGACTGGCAGCTGAGGCACAAAGGTGAGCGTGCTGGACTCTGCCTGGAGGACACAGAACCAGAGGCGCAGGCGTACCGAGCGAGGGTGATGGAATGTCGTTCGTGACATGTGGTGTTGGTGACGAATGATAGCATAAACCTGATCCACCATGCATAAACGAACCTTTAATGGGTCGGCGACAAGAGACAGTAGATGAAGTTGCAGATACGAAGGCATGTTGACCATTCACAACGTCCAAAGCACAGTGTCAGGCAATACTCGACTGTCGATTAATGCACGTAGGTGCCGCCAAAGCTGCGAAGGGGTACAGTCGTCCAGGTGCTCACCGTGAACAATGTGGTGGATAGTCTCCGTCGGGCGGAGAGAAAGGCTCTCGATAAGCATTGCTTTCGCTGTAGAACATTTGTATGAGGCAGGTGGTGAGAGAAGCGAGTCACTGGTGAGGTCTGTTTGAGTGTGGAGGTAGCTCCACAGGCAGACAAAACGGGTGTCGTCGTCTGAAATGCTGTGGATGTCCAGTAGGTGATCCACTAAGGCGAAAAAAGTCTTTGGGTTTTCTTTTTGTAAAAGAAAGTAGTTTAGGAAACCTGCAGGTAACACATGTTGAGGCAGCACCAGCAGACGGAGATCGGTACGAGCAGAGTGGGACGCCTCCGACGCCAGTATTGCGGTAGCAGTGAACGGTGCATCGCCCGAGGTCTGTGTGGGACGGTGGCCACGTGCAGCACACGGTGCGTACGAAGTGGACGTATCAGTCGGCACAGTGTGTCAAATCTGCAAGCCCGACGAAGGACGCGGCGCAGGTGGAACGGCCGGTGCCGTTGCAGCAGCGGGCGAGAGGCGGCCGCAGTGAAGCCGTGGTGGGGTGATCCGTTAACCAGCGCAGGTGGAGCGGCCGACGCCATTCAGTTGTGGTGCAACCACAGTGCGACGGTTGCAGAAGTCGGCGGGGTCGAGGTGATCGGTGTCGCCGAGACTGCGTGCCGGAGGGAGGAGGACGGGGGGGAGGGTGCTGGGACATTTTGCATATTAGAATGTGCTATCCCATGCATATTAATTGTTCGATTCACAGTTCTGGAACTTTGTCGGCACGTCAAACCATCCCAAAGGTAATGACGTACATGAAGGATAAACCACAATGTCTTTAACTAGAAGGTCGTCCACATTGTCGTTAGGCGGCGTGCACTGTCCGTGTTGTGGCTGCTGTTGTACTGCCACGCTAGGTGGCGGCCATATTGTGCCAGGGTAAGGTTAGGTAGCCGCCGGTGTGGCTGGGCGTAAATAAATGTTCAATCTTAACCAAATTCGAAGTAGGTACACTTGTCCACTAGTGGTCGCAAGCATAGTTAATGGGGCCTGTTAGACTTACACCGAAAGACAGTGGCAGATCCATTGTGGCGGATACAATGTCGGCTGGCACTAGAAATTCGTAAATGACGAAAACAAGCACAAAATAACACGCGATGAGATGATAGTGTGTGCTATCTCTCAACTAATACTGCGTGATAAGCACAGTGGTGATCCAGACACCAAGTATTCCGTACAAATTTATTAATAACCTTTATACACGGCGAGTCAAAAGTCCTTGGACACCTTCATAAGTTGGAAGATTAAAGGGAAAATTGAAATGTGATGACGGGAACAAAGGTTTGACATGGAGCCACAACTTTTAGAGTGAATGTCATTCATGGCCGCCATCTTGATATCCCCCATTTTGGATCAAGTCATTTTTTTTAATGGGAAGGGAGGTGTATAACACATCAGATAACACTCGCTTGAGCTCTGGAATTGATTGGTGTCATTTGTTTTTGTCTATCTTTGAACTTTAATAACTTCTAAACTGTACAAAACAGACAAAAACAACTTACACCACTAAATTCCAGAGCTCAGGCGAGTGTTATTTGATGTGTAATACACCCTCCTTTCCATTAAAAAAAAAGGACTTCAATCCCAAATGGCGGATTTCAAGATGGCGGCCATGAATGACATTCACTCCAAAAGTTGTGGCCCCATGTCAAACCTTTGTTCCCATCATCACATTTCAATTTTCCCTTTTATCTTCCAACTTCTGAAGGTGTCCAAGGACTTTTGACTCACCCTGTATAACAAATATGGCAGTTGCGCATATTACTCGCCGAAAGTTAACACTGGAACTAAAGCCAAGTCCCAAAGATAGAGCGCTCTACGCCAGAGTCGCCACAAGCACTTTGATTTCTAGTGAAATCAAATCAGGAACAAATAGAGCTAAATAAACAACATGATCTTAGAGATAAAGCCTTCAGAGAGGAAATTTTGGAACAAGAGAAATGACGCGAACTTGCGGAAAAAGCTTTTCGGGAAGACATGTTTGAATTACTCTTACAGAAACAACGAGATCATCAAGACCAAGAATTTAAGAAAGAGGTATTAAAGATGTTTCTTGCTTTGTACCTGTGGTAAAGTTTCTAAAGTTCTCTTTTGGAATATTATTAATTATGAAAAATGCTGTCAATAACATTTATAAAGGTTTATGTAATTTACGATAACGATATAACATCTATAGTGAGGGGACAGCGATAGTGATATCGAGAGTTGAAAGGTTGTTGCGTAGTAGAGGGGATGGTGGATGGCGTGTATGTGAAGCGTGCGCGGGAAAAATAGTACTGTGTTCCATGAAAAGCATACGTAATTGTATGGACAGTGATACCGAACTATCAGATTGTTAATTCTCTTTACCACTGCGGTATGTAATGCCATCGCCAGCGAACTTTAGAGCAAATAAACCGGACTGTGAAAGTGAAGCTAACATTACTTGGTTGTGGCCGACACAAACTGTGTCTTTATTCGAATGAACTTTGCTGGTATTGGTTTTGGGAGGTGGAACTGTTGTATATCACATTCTATCAAGCCATGAAAGTGAAGACTAATTAACTGCGCGATATAAATGGCTTTCAGTGACGTTGTCGAAGTTTGAAATGCGAGAACAGAGTGGACATTATTTACGGTGTGCTTCACATACATGAACAATTCTATGAACTGTGTATTTGTGGCTAAGACTATATGAATGTGACGAACCGTGTAATTATGGACGATAGCGTCACGGACAGTGCATAAAGTGTAAAAACGAGCGATGTCTACGTCATGTACTTTGAAAGAGAGGACATGTCAACAACGTTCGTATACTAGCGTCTTGTGGTTTGTTAATCACCACGGGGTTAATGATACAGCTGTGCCGGAACTTTATTTGCGTTTCGCCGGAGAAGATTAACCAGCGGAACTGTCTGTATCCTGCTCTCATCATCGTAACCCGCCGACATCGTGCTGCCTAACGCAACGCTTCGTATGCAACAAAAAGTTAAGGGATTTCGCTGAACGCTATCCCCTGACCTAGAAACTTTCTTTCTCTATTAAAACTATAAGAATTACAGACTCTGTTTAGTTACATTCTTTGTTTAGTTTGTTTGCTTTCTGCTAACGAAAATAAAATTACAATCAGTGAATTAAAAGTTGCCTGGTAGCCATTGTTGAAACACCAGTAAATATAAACTTCTTCCTCTCATTATGACTAATTCTCCTTGCAAGTCAAAATTATTGTAGTTATTTTATGTAGTTTTATGTATTGTTATGAGACTAGATATATGACAGTAACTAATAAGAGTATTTTGTCGCGAAATGTGGCTTCGCGCGAAAATTACGGCAACTGCCATAATTGCTTGGGTTCTGACCAATAATGTAAAAGCTGCTATTCCCGTATTGGTGCTTTTCCTGACGTGAGTGGGAATTATAAATGTCAGCTGTCAAATCACGTAGTGACTCTTTACCCAGTAATAAAAGTTTTTTGATACTGTATTGCTACGAGTCGTAGTATTAAGAGACACTGGTTATACTCCAAAGTGGGTAGATGTATGGTGAAACCCCCCAGTGTTCATGCGATTGTTAACAGTATTGTGTGTGATTCACGAAATTTTGTCACTTTTTCTAATTCCTTTGAAGTTTCAGAGAATATATACACAATTTTGTCGGTTCAGGTTAATTTCAGAGCAGTTTCTCGTGAATATTAGAGTTTTCAGTTCATAAACAAAGTGGGATCGTGACGAATAGAGAAGTATAACAAAGAGTGTGGTTTTCCAACTAGAATTTTGGATGACTTCACAGTTCAGATTTTGATAATTATTTTTCCTGTGGGTTGAGGTCATCACAAGGACACTTCTCTTGTAACTGTAACGGTTTACGCCTTCGCTCCAGGAAATTTCAGCTATTTATGAGAATTCTAGATGATTATTGAGTTGCCTGTCAGACAAGAAGAATCCGCTCTAGCAGTTCGTGGAAGTTTCATTCCAGATTTCTTGAAAGGTTCTGACAGCAAAATGAATTGGATTCGTTATTTGGCTGTTTCAGTCTGATTTCAGTTGTGAATTTTCCAACTCTCATGTAGCAATATAGCACAACCCTGGTAACATTTTTTACAGGCAGTGCTTAGACTGAAATAATTTATGTGTACCATTTTCTTAATAGGCCATCTGATCATGGTAATGGAATGGAAATAACGTAACACCTTAAAGTTTATACGAAGCAGTGAGGCTTATTAGTGAGAACAGCGTACAATCCTTTAAGAATAAGTTAAAAGAGGTGGTATATGATGAGGTATACATAATTACAGAAGAAGATGCTTATATGGAATTCAGCACATTCCACAGTAAATTTCTGCCAATATTTGAAAGTAGCGTTCCTAAAAAGTTATCCTTTCTAAAAGTACAAAAAGAAAAATAGAAAAGAAACTATTTGAGAGTTGTTAGATAGCCTAGAATTTCGTCCAATTGCTATATTTCAAAAGAAACCTAAGGGTTTTTTTTATTTTGTAATTTGGCTTGGATGAACAACCACAATAAAGGACCTAATTAATAATCCCCTGGGAAATTATGTTAACCGGTGTAAAAATCATAACTGGAGTCCTAGAATAGGGACCGCATCAAAAACGATTCGCCGCTAACAAAACAATTAATTTAAAAGTAAATCCATGGAATAAATTTTCATCATAACTTCACACAGTGCTTTAAAAACCTGCAAACTACATAAACCGAAAGCAAATGAAATAAGTACAATTCAATATCGTTTCCCTGTGTGAAAAAAAACACCGATCACTCGAAGAAAAGTATGATACATTCTTGCAGCCGTATTATTGACACTGCACTTCTTAGACCTAACTTTGTTATCACCTTCAACGTGCACTCCCATGACGTCCTTGTAAGACTTCATTGTAGGATAGAACAATTTTTTCCACGTGCCGGCCGCCACTTATCCCTGGACCGATCCCCAGTACTTATTTTGAGTGCAGGCTGAGTAGACCTCGTGCTGTCCTGGAAGGACTGGAACGAGGAAGAATCCCCACGAACCGTGGACCTCCAGGGACGGAATCAAGTGCTCTATCCGCTATATGACAAAGCTCCTTCAAATTAATTCTTTATGGGAAGTAAAAATGAATGTAACTGGTTTGTCACAAGCTGTAGTGCCGACACTGGAGAAATACGTATACATTCTTACACACAGCTGTTGTCTCTTAGCTGTATCGTCCCGTCTGGCTCACTGGTGTGTTCCTGGTGCTGTAGCGTTCTTTAGTCGCTTCTGCCAATATCTACAGTTGTGTACAAATCTTGCATAATTAGTTTTGTTTATACCTTGTGTTAACTTTTTTCTGTAAATTCAAGTAAATTACAACACTAAATCTAACATGTCAAGTGTCTCTGTACAGAAGATATTTTACTAAGTTAGGAGACATAGTTCTCACTCTCTATCAGTGTTGTATGATAAGCGTATGTGTTTTATTTTCCTTTAACATTTATAAGTCCATACTTTTATTACGTTGTTATATAATGGTGTAAACTTAAATCGTGGAACATGTCGTCAGCTGTCTTAAAAGATGATCATTAGTCCGTTAGTGGCTGATAATATGGTTGTATTAAACGTTATACACTGAAGAGCCAAAGAAATAGGTATACCTGCCTAATATCGTGTAGGGCCCCCACGAGCACGCAGCAGTGTCGCAACACGCAGTGGCATGGACTCCACTAACGTCTGAAGTAGTGCTGGACGGAATTGACACCATGAATCGTGCAGGACTGTCCTTAAATCCGTAAGAGTACGAGGGGGCGGAGATCTCTTCTGAACAGCACGTTGCAAATCATCCCAGATATGGTCAATAATGTTCATGTCTGGGGAGTTTGATGGCCAGCGGAAGCGTTTAAACACGGAAGAATGTTCCTGGAACCAATCTGTAGAAATTCTGGACGCGTGGGATGTCGCATTGTGATGTTGGAGTTGCCCAAGTTCGTCAGAATGCACTATGGACATGAATGGATGCAGGTGGTCAAACAGGATGCTTACGTACGTGTCACCTGTCAGATTCGTATGTAGACGTATCAGGGGTCCTATACCATTTCATCTGCACACGCCTCACACCGTTACAGAGCCTTCAAAAGCTCGAGCAGTCCCCAGCTGACATGTCACATGTCAGAGCTGCCTCCATACCAGTACACGTCCATCCGCTCGATACAATTTGAAACGGGGCTCGTCCGACCAGGCATCATGTTTCGAATCATCAACAGTCCAATGTCGGTTTTGACGGGCCCATGCGAGGCGTAAAGCTTTGTGCCGTGCAGTCAAGGATACACGAGTGGGCCTTCGGCTCCCAAAGCCCATATCGATGATGTTTCGTTGATGGCCCAGCATTGAAATCTGTGGAAGGGTTGCACTTCTGTCACGTTGAACGATTCTCTTCAGTCGTTGGTCTCGTTCTTTCAGGATCTTTTTCCAGCTGCAGAGATATCGAAGATTTGATGTTTTACCGGACTCCTGATATTTACAGTACAGTCGTGAAATGGTCGTACAGGAAAATCCCTACTTCATCGCTACCTCGGAGAAGCTGTGTGCCATCGCTCGTGCGCCGCCTATAACATCACGTTCAAACTCACTTAGTTCTTGATAACCTGCCATTGTAGCAGCAGTAACCGATCTGACAACTGCACCAGACACTTGTCGTACATAGGCGTTTCCGACCGCAGCCCCGTATTCTGCATGTTTACATACCTCTGTGTTTGAATACGCATGCCTTTACCAGTTTCTTTGGCACTTAGGTGTATAAAGTTAAGTGATCATTTATAGATAAATAGTATCACAACGAACTTAAAATGTATAACTGCTGAACGTTTAAGCTGTTTCCGTGGTCAGCGAGCCTGGACTTGCATTATGTTATGACGTTGCTATAAAGCGTTATTGCTTTTACACTTCTGAGTACTGATAGGTCATTACCAAAATAGTTATGAAACAACACAAAGCAAACTTACAATTGTAGGGGAAGGCGATGCAGGTCCCTCTGCAATAAATAGAGTTATAAGCAAAGAAGATGAGCGAGTGCAATGCGCGTTACCTTCACTGAGTAATAAGAGAATGATCGTTCAGTTTGGCTACTGTGCACAACAATAGCACCATGAAAAGTGAGAACAACAAGCTTAGGTGTGCGACATGTTATATTTATTATCAGTGGATCGCCGGACAATGGCTGAGTTGTAGGGAATTATAAAGGCCTTGTAATCTAAATCAAGTCTGAGTATAACAGATTTTTATTTGCTCTAATTATTGGACGCGATACACAAGCCGTTAACACAGAGCAACATTTTCTAAAGATCTGGGTTGAATTCACAAAAAAATGTTGTTAACACTGTGGGGAGGTACCAAATAATACGCAAGACTTCATGGAGAGAACGCAACAAGTTATCCTTATCTGGGAAGCTCGAGAATTCAACGTTAATGAGACAAAATCACAAATTATAAGCAAATGGGCAACTCAAGTTGCGCGCCAGAACAAGTTAGTAGAAAACTGCTCAGAGTATGATATGCATTACCACAGTTTACATTTCCCCAAACTCAGCGAAAATGCACCCATCAGCACCTGACAGTGGCCGAGAGATGAAAATGGCACGGCAGCCGGAACATGAATACCACAAAATATACGTCTCCATACGCAGCTCTTTACTTTCAAAAACTCTACGTGGAGGAGACAACTCAGTGCTATTGCCAATGTTATGAACGAAAATCTCGCTTACTTCATGAAAAAACAGGGCAATACAGCAAAAACTTCCCACACTTGGCGTACAAAATGTACATTAACAAACTCGAAGTTGTTACTGGTTTACAGCAGTGTCTCCTGGATTGGTTGGCCGCTTTATGCCAAGCATAGTAGCAGGGCGACTTAATTGGCTAGGATGACCAAAATTTTGGAGCGAAAGCAACCCTGTTCATCACATTGGCTGAGCGGCGCCGAGGTGTCTCAACCTTCGTTGTCCGTGCAGAAAAGTCAAAAATGCCGTACTTAATGATTCTCTTAGGACAGCTGTGGTAGCAAGGTGTCCACTACACTGAACTAGGCCAGGCACTGGCTCTGCCTGCAAAAGCACAAAGCAGCGTAGTCCCCCCTCCTCAGAAGCCGATTGCCTTCCGGCCCCGACAACACGACCCTGAGCGCACACCAGGAGTGCACCTTCCCAATGTGAAAAACAGAAAGCCTTCTTCCCAAGCCCTCTCAACAAAATAACAACCAAGTAGTGGCAGAAAATCAAACAATATCAGCGATATGTGACAGTAATGGCCCCTCACTCTCTTTCAAAAAGAATACAAGTTCACAAAATTGAAGGACTCGTTCACCACCTGGCTTACGCATCCCAGAGATTAGCTAACTCAGATAACCACCAGAACCTGAAAATGTCTGCTGACAGTCTTGTATCAGGATAAAGAAAATGGTAGGGCACGATGTTGCCTGTTTGATTTACGATAAAAAAAACATGAAGTGAGGATGAATATGGTACCTCTGTTTTGTACATGGGTAACATGTTAGCAAGATTAATGCGTAGTACAGGAAAAAAAATTTGTTCCTCATGAGTAACTATAAAATTAATCTTTTAGCCTGGCTTGACAGTGCAGGCCTCATACTAGGAGCGTAGGCCTGATCAACGTAATGATCAAATTTTCAAATTACATTATAATGATGTTTTCCGACATAGGGGCGCCCTGATTATAGTAGAAATGCCTCTCACGCTAGCAGGAGGTTGCTATCGACACCTGTACGTGCTGGCAGACAAGCCGTTGACAAGAGGTACATGCGAGCGGTCCCTTTGTAGCTTAACGCGTGGGGCAGTTGCTGACCTGTTTAGTCACAGGCATGGAGAGGGGGGAGAAAGGGGGGGGGGGAGTCCTCCGCCCTGCCTGCCGCCCGAACCTCTCCTCACGTCTGCCCGCAGTCCGTCTAACTTCTGAAACAGTCGTAAGATTCAGTCAGCAAGCGTTGCGAGTGTACACAACATTACTCTGTCAATGTTAATCCTGACCAGAAATTATGATATGGGTGAATCTTAGAATGAACGTCAATGTGCAACTGTGGAAAATTTAATGTAAAAGTACTGTAACTTGATTACTCTTTTTAATTTTCCTCATCGAAAATCAAGGCAAATGAAAATATGGTTTCCACAGCAAAAGTTAACTTCAGATCCTGCCTCAGACGCTCCTGATGAACGTATGTTACACGAAGGTCATTGCCCCCAAAAATCTTAAGTATGACAAACTACTGTTGCACTACCACCCATGTCATGGTTTAAGTAAGATGTGCTCAATCCATAGCAAGATAAGAGAAGGCGAAAAAATCCAAATTAGATAAGATACTGCAGCAGTACAGGCTAGCGTACGTTCGAAAATGACAGAGAGGACGACACAATTTCTAACATAAACATCATCAGGATCGCTCAGCGTTCTGTTGGCAAAAGCTGGCACCTGACAAACCCTCAAAAAATCTCGGAAAATACTCCAGGGCATGATTCGCAGCTAATTACAGGCCAAAAAATTCATAGTAAGATCTGCAGTGCGTTCTCCAGACTCCAATATAAGTGGTAGAAACTAATGGTTACCCCAAAGAAAGATCTACCATCTCACAACAAAACTTGTTTAGTAGAATAACGCACAGGACGTCAAAAGGAAATGAGGTCAAGCACTATTAAAACATACGAGTACCATTTCAGAGGAACGATACATCACGTTTTGCTACCTTACACGTCCTTGATGCTTCTGAAAGAGAACAAATACAGTAATACGTTTTGGCGGTACCCTTCGACGATTCTCGCTGATCATAGCTGCCTTTCACTGTCCAAAACATTTTCAATACAGGCATTACACGCATACAACATGCGATTATCACGCCATGTGATCGAAAGACTGGCAAACGTGTGCATATACACACTCTCGTTCAACGGAAAAAATATGATTTGAGTGGCGCGGCTGTATCCAGTGCCCAACGCATCATGCTACCCCTGACTTATCCCCAGAGGTATAAACATATTCAACTGCAGCAACCACAAGTGCCGCAAAAAAAATAAGCACTTAACACTGGCACACTGTTATTTTGCTGTAGCCCATCTCAGCCAACAGGTCATTTCTGGCTTCATCATACCTTAGCGTAGACTGTAGGCTTGGTTCCCGGCTGGGCTCTGAGCACTATGGGACTCAACGTCTGAGGTCATCAGTCCCCTAGACTTAGAACAACCTAAGGACATCACACACATCCATGCCCGAGGCAGGATTCGAACCTGCGACCGTAGCAGGAGGGCGGTTCCGGACTGAAGCGCCTAGAACCGCTCGGCCACAACGGCCGCCGCTTGGTTCCTATCTCCACTCGTTTTCTGCTCATTCTTTCGTCAAGATTGTCGACTACAGTCAGCAGCTGGGTTCTATATTTCAGCTACTTCCACAGCACAGTTTTCAGTTTTCCCACTCACTTGGCTGCACTTGCACAACATTCTCCAGATGGGATTTCTCCTGATAATAGCTGTGTCTCTGAGTTCTCTAATTATTCCCCTGATTTTGAGTCCAGCTGTTGTTGCTGCTCCCTCTTGCACTGGCACTAGTACACTCACTCTGCTGTGAGTATCTGATCTTGTATCTTTCCGTTGCAGTAGTTACTCTTATGTCTTCCCATACACACTCATCGAGACCTGTTAACATTAATTTCGGTGCCTCCAGACCAATCTTTTCAAAACAGAGCAATGATCTCTTGTGCTCTGTTGGCATCGTGTTTATGGACAGTTGAATCAGCTCCACACTGCTGCATCGGTGGTCAAGATGCTGAATCAGTTTTAGGATCTAGTCAAAATACTATGAATAAGACTGAAACTGTGTTACTTTTATGATGCTCATGCGCAACCTACTTTGCTCCACAGCAGACTAATATAACTTCATAATTTCGAGTTCAAATTAAGCAAAGTTTGTACAACGTCTTGTGACTGGTAAAGCTTCTTCGATTACATCTCCAATCATCTGGCTACTTATGAACTCCAGCTTCCTCCGACTCGGCCGGGAGTTCAACAGACTCTTCTTCAACTGACCGATCCACAACTTAGTATGCAGCTCTGCATCTGCGGTAGAAGCGAAAAATTTGTCATCAAAGTCCTGTCCGTTGACGGACATAGACGCTGATGCCGCATATGACTCGCTCGCGATGGCCCTATCTTGCTTGCATTGCTGAAGACACACCACTGCGCCTTCGAACTCTCACAAATATGCCGTTCATTATTGTCTCCCAGCCTACTCTCTTCTAAAGGTATTAATGCTCTCGTGACTTGCAGTCGCACATTCTCTCCACTTAGTTTCTCTAGACGTCTTTCGGGAGAGGCAAATTTCTCGTTTGCAAATTCCTCATGTACCTTCAGATTGAGCGCACTCCCCCAGAGCATGTATTCTCTAAGATACTGAGGCACTGCAATCCGCTTCTTTCAGAAAGTGAGGTGTTAGTTTCCTCTACTTTCTTAAGATTCGGATCAGCCTGGGCCTGCCTGGTCACTTTGCTTTATACTGCTTTTGAAAGCTTTTCGAGCACAAATTTTAATCTGATGCAAATTTTTTGCGGAGTGCTGTCTTCTCTTCCCTAAATAGCTTTTTCTGTATGCTTCGGCTTTCCCATCTCACTCCTCTGCTTGTTTCCTATCTGTTTCGTCTTTTCTGTCTCTGTCCTGCGCTTGTTTGCTATCTGCCTCGGCTTTCCTATCTATCTCTCTCACATAGTTCTCTCCTGTCAGGATCTGCTTGTTTTCTGTCTGATTCAGCTTTTTCAACTATCTGCTTGGTCCAGAATGGAATATCCCCGTGATTCCATAATTCGAGCTGGTCCATACCACGGTCGACATCGTTACGCAAGTCGTGCTACTTTCACTCTGTTCGTTTATCTCTGTGGTTTTCTGGGTTGAGTGACGAAATTGCTGTGGATGCAATTTCGTCGAAATTGCTGTGGATGCCTCCCCCTCACAGAAGTCCGACACAATTTCCTGCATTCCACTGAATGCTCCTGGCTAAAAACTCTCCTTCCATCTGTAGATCACACAGGACAGCCCTACCCATGTACAAAAAAATGAAATCAAAATCTACTACATAGCGAAAAATCACTATCACAAATTTAACGTGACTGAATGATCCTTCACCCATAAAACTAAAATATACAATGCAAACTTAGTCAATAAAGTTCCCCAAAGTAGACGTATGCATACAAGAAACAAATTATAAGTGACACGTAGTTCTAATCAATCACGCTATCATAAGATTAATTTACAAGCTCCCAAATGGGGCAGAAATGGTTGCTACAACTTTTTGCATATCAAGAAATGTGTTACTGCGGCGTCCTGGCTACACAGTATAAAAAGAAACGAAAAATGAAATCCTGGTTAAGGGTCAGTAAGAAAGTTTAAGCAATTTCTGTGGGCCTGACACAGGACCTACGCTATGGAATGATGTTGCTATAAAATAGCACTGCAAGGTCATTAGCCATATAGACATAGTCACGAAATACCATATGCAAACTCATAATCGTCCCTAGCAATAAACAGAGTTATAATCAAACAAAACCAGCAGCACAACAATAACACCATCACAGTGAGAACAATAGTCTTAGTTTTTGCAACATGTTATATTTATTGTTGGTGGGTCGCCCAACAGAGGCTAGGTTGGAGGGAATTATAAAGATCTGAGTATAACAGATTTTTATTTGCTCTAATTATTGGACACAACACACAAGCAGTCAAGAGAGAGCAAAGTTTCCAAAAATGTCTGGATTAAAGTCACACAAAATGACGCTAATGCTCTGGGGAGGTACCAAATTATGAAGACTGCCTGTAGAGAACGCAACAAGTCATCTTCATCTGGGTAGCTTGAATTTTCAACGTTAATGAGACAAATCACAAAATTCACTGGTGTCCTAAACGATAGCAACAAACCGCTATTTCTACTTCCTGTGTCTAATTCACGATATAATCATACAAATTGTCAACAGATGTCCGTGCGATCGTGTCCTGCACGGAAGATGGCATTTCGGTCAAAGGGCAACCCCGGCAACAATGATGTCAGGGCACTTATCAAACGGGGTCGTGTTTGCCGCGGAGTCCCACACCCACAATCGCTGTGTACACGGTCACAGACTGTGCACTATGGCACAGAGAGGATGCCTGCCAGACACTCTGCGGTGGAGGGCCATAGGAAGCATGAAAGTAGGACAGTTGCAAATTGTTGTGGCTCGATGGCTTGATGTGAATCGTTTTGTTATTTCTCGGCTATTGCGACTGTTTACAGAGACCGAAACTGTATCCCTGCCCACTATGTTTGATATCAGAAAGAGAAGACCGTTACTTGACTGTAAGGGCACGAGGATACCGCCTTAAGTACTGCACGGTACTTGAGATCTGACCTGGACGAGTTGTATCGACGCAAAAGGTATGCAGAGTGGCCTTTATTGTCGGGTACCTGTTGTACGTATGTCTCTGACGCGTCTTCCCGGAAGGGAACGTCTAGAGTGGAGTCGTCAACATGCCACCTGGACGGTTGAACAATGGGCCAATGTTCTTTTCACAAATGGGTCCCGATTTAGTCTGGAGAGTGATCCTCGACAGAGTCGCATCTGGAGAGAAAGTGGAACACGATTTTCGGACGCAAACATTGTGGAAAGAGACCGGTATCGAGGAGGACCCCTAATGGTGTGGGCAGGGATTATGTTGACTACTTGAACACCTCTTCATGAAATTGTACAGGTGAATAAGCAAGGCTTAACTGTTGTCATGGATCGTGACGAGATCTTGGGATATCATGCGCGGTTGTTCTGAGATGCTGTGGGCCCGGACTTCGCAATGATGGACGATAATTCTCGACCTCATAGAGCACGGGTATTTGATGTTTTCTTGGAAACGGAAGATATTGCACGCATAGTGGGGCCCACTCGCCCACCCAATTTGAATGCCACAGAGCACGTCTGGGATGCACTAGGGAGGCGAGTTGCATCACGTTAGCATGCATGGACCACTCTCCAATACCTGCGAGCAGCTCTTCAGGAAGAGTGGACACTGTTGGCTAAGCATGAAATAGATGACATCATGCACATGAAGCCTGTTTTGCTGCCAGAAGTGGTCACGTCCCATGCTGAGCACATTAACCGGTTGTCAGCATGTGTGTGCAAGTCCATTAAGGTGGAACAAAAACGAAGAACATGTTTGTCTACCTTTATGCATATTGTAGTTGATTACGTTCTATATTCTTTACATTGTTTATAATTTACTATCACCTGTTGACACTGTTTTGTAGCAAAATAAACGCAACCTTGCAAAATTTCCATTTGTTGCTTTAATTTTGGACACCAGTGTATAATCAAATGGGCAACTGAATTTGCATGCCAGAACAAGTATGTAGCAAACTGCTCAGAGTATGGAACGCGTTACCACAGTTTGCGAAACTTACATTTCCCCAAAATCAGCAAAGCATGTGCCCATCTGCACCAGACGGCGGCTTGTAGACCAAAATGGCACGGTAGCTGGAACACGAATACCACGAAACTTAACATCTCCCTCCTCAGCTCTCTACTTTCAAAATCTCTACATGGCCGCTCGGTGTAGCCGCGCCATGTCACGGTACTCGCGGCTCCACCCTTCGGAGGTTCGAGTGCTCCCTCGGGCACGGTTGTGTGTGTTGTCCTCAGTGTAAGTTATTTTAAGTTAAATTAAGTAGTGTGTAAGCCTAGGAACCGATGACCTCAGCAGTTTGGTCCCATAAGAACTTACCACAAATTTCCAATTTCCAAACTCTACATGCTGGAGACAACTCAGTGCTGCTGCCAATGTGATGAACGAGAATTTAGCTCATTTGATGAAAAAACAGGGGAATACAACATGAACTTCCCATCTTTGGCGTACAAAATGCACATTAACAAACACTAAGTTGCTCCTGGCCTATAACAGCGTCTCTTTGATTGGTCGGCTTCTTCGCGCTAAGCATGGTGGCAGGGCGACTCCATTCGATTGGATGACCAAATTTTATGACAAAGGCAATTGTCTTTCTTACCCATCCGAGCGGTGCCGCTTCGTCTCGACCTTTTATGTTCGTGCAGAAAATTATTCTCTGGGGATGGCAGTGGCGGCATGGCGCCCGTTGTCTTGCACTAAGTGAGGAATCATGTTTGCCCATAAAAGACGAAGCAGGCTGCAGCCTGATTTCTGAGGAAGCTGTCCATCTCTGTGGGGAGGCTCGCCTGTCCTAATGGGGTCCATAGACTGCCTTCTGCCGTCAACACGACCCTGAGAACACACTGGGAGTGCACCTGCCCAACGTGAAAAGTGCATAGCCTTCCTCCTAAGCCCAAATGTCCACTGCTCTTAATAAAATAACCACCAAATAGAGGCAGACAATGAAACACTATCGCTTGGCGATATGTGGCATTTATGTCATACCACTTACATTTGAATAAATAAAGGTGTTAACTTTTGACAATATTTTAGGGTTCATTACATTCACTAATTTCATTCAAAATGAGCTCATGATACTTGAATTCCTGTGTTCAATATCCGTTCTCTTGACTTATTTATATCTTATTCTACTTTGTACTTGATCTGGATAATATGCCAACAGCGAAAACTAACCTAATTTAATGTTCATCCATCTTTGACATTCCAAACACCCTAATCCTGCCAGAGACTGAGACATATATCCTGAGCACTGGACAAAGGGTTGTATACTACTCCTTGCAAAAATGGTTCAAATGGCTCTGAGCACTATGGGACTTAACTTCTGAGGTCATCAGTCCCCTAGAACTTAGAACTACTTAAAACTAACTAACCTAAGAACATCCCACACATCCATGCCCGAGGCAGGATTCGAACCTGCGACCGTAGCGGTCGTGCGGTTCCAGACTGTAGCGCCTAGAACCGTTCGGCCACCCCGGCTGGCTTACTCCTTGCAGCGAAACAGTCTGCGAGATATTTGGAGAAGGTAAGGGATACGTAATTGCTTCATACTATTCAAAATCAGTATTAGTGAAAGGTGAAAAGCTATTACTTCATCCTCATAGTTATCAAATTAGTCTTGGACATTTCCAGTAGTGTAAGTGGGGAGAGTTCCCAACTGGAAAGGATACTTACACAATTAAATACCCGCTACACTCTCGCAACGGTAGTTAATAAAAAAACACTGTGGCCCTATCGAAGAAATGGGATACTCCATGCGCCAGGCGAGCGCGATCTGCCCGCGACCATACGATATGCTCACAATCAAATGCGATAATATCGGTGTTTTGCCCGTCCTGCAGTCGTCTGTCACACTGGCCTGAGAACATTTTCCATAGTGACATCAGTGCTCTCTGCATAATGCAGCAGGTATGACTTTCTCAGTTACTCGTGAATGTGTTGACACATGCAGGATTTCGAAATGATCTTATTAGGTTGAAGAGCAGGTCATGTCGTGAATGCGAAAATGTATGTGTGTAATCTTATGGTACTTAACTGCTAAGGTCATCAGTCCCTAAGGTTACACAGTACTTAACCTAAATTATCGTAAGGACAAACACACACACCCATGTTCGAGGGAGGACTCGAATCTCCGCCGTGACCAGCCGCACAGTCCATGACTGCAGCGCCTCAGACCGCTCGCCTAATCCCGCGCGGCTGTCGTGAATGCAGTTCTTGGCTTAAATGCTTTGTAAGGCTGGAACATTCTAAATGTTTATTGAAAAGTAGTTCAAAGAACCTGCCGTTATGCCTAAAAATAATTTTTGGCGTGACTTTTAACATTTTACATTCACTATAGTTGAATGCAAATCTTCCCCACGTTGCCGAGTTGAAGTATACTGTATGTTACTGCCTAGCTGTAATCATGATATAGTCATGTGAAAAAGTAATACAAATAACACAATGATGATGGGACGCGGTTTGAAACTCGTAAGAGAGGTTTCAGTGAGGTTATAAAACTATGGCATAACATTTACATGTCTTGCCATTGGTATTAACGGTAAAAAACCGAAGTTCTCTGCAGTTTTTTTGTTGCCTTATCTTCCGTATCGAAAGTTTGGTCACACCGCGGTCTGTAGTGAATGAATGTAACGAGCTGACAAGCAGTAATCAACTCTTGTGAATAGCGCAGCTGACAGCGCCGTGTTGGTTTCACACCGAACCGTTCTCGCAGTACCCTTCAATATACCCTTCAATACTTGTAGTTCATAGACTGGAAAAAAAGACCTAAGTTGTGAATCATGATACTAATTGTGCAACAGGAGGGCATATTAATAACAAGGGCGACAGCAATCTTAACACTATACTTGATTAATCTCGTCTTGCAAATGTCGTACTGCTGATTTGGCTCACTTAGTGTGCTTCGCTTATGTTCAAGCTAGCACATATGACTGGCCTGGCACTAGAGCTGTTCATGTTATTTATACTGAGATGACAAAATTCATGGGATACCTCCTAATATCGAGTCGGATCTCATTTTGTCCGGCGTAGTACAGCAACTCGACGTGGCATGGACTCAACAAGTCGCTGAAAGTCCCCTGCAGAAATATTGAGCCTGCTGCCCCTATAGCCATCCATAACTGGAGACAGTTGCCAGTGCAAAATTTTGTGCACGAACTGACCTCTCCATGATGTCCCATAAACGATCGATGGGTTTCATGTCGGGCGATTTGGGTGGCCGAATCATTGGCTCAAATTGTCCAGAAAGTTCTTCAAACCAATCTCGAACAATTGTGGCCCAATGACATGGCACATTGTCATCCATAAAAATTGCATCGTCGTTTGGGAACATTAAGTCCATGAATGGCTGCAAATAGTCTCCAAGTAGCCAAACATAACCATTTCCAGTCAATGATTGGGTCATGGTTGGACCAGACGACCCAGTCCATTCCATATAAACACAGCCTATACCATTATGGAGCCACCAACAGCTTGAACAGTGCTTGTTGATCACTTGGACCCCTTCCATCAGCTCTTACCAACTGAATTGGCTTCCCACTCGTATAGGGTCCAATCGATAGGGATCTAGCCTAATTTCGCCACACTGTCTAACGGATACGTTCGTCTCTCCCACATTGATTTCTGCGGTTATTTCAGTCAGAGTTATTTGTCTGTTAAGCGCTGACAACTTTATACAATCGCCGCTGCTCTCGGCCGTTAAAGTGAAGGCCGTTGGCCACTGCGTTATCCATGGCGAGAGTATATTGGCTGAAACTTGGCATTCTAGTCACATTCTTGACACTGTGGATCTCGGAATATTGAATTCCCTAACGACTTTCGAAATGGAATGCCCCAGCGCCTAGCTCGAACTACCATTCCGCTTTCAAAGTCTGTTAGTTCCGATCGTACGGCCGTAATTACTTCGGAAACCTTCTCACATAAATCACTTGAGTACAAATGAGAGCTCCGCCAATGCACTGCCCTTTTATACCTTATGTACACGATACTACCGCCACCTGTATACGTGCATTTCGCTTCCCATGACTTACGCCACCTCAGTGTATGGGAATAAGATATGTGTCGATTCCAACATGATGTTTCCAAATTATAGGCACCTATGAAGGAAATTCACGTAAACCATTTAAGATTGTATGGACTGCATGGATTATTTTTAAAAGTAGCTGGATTATGTCAGAAACGATAAGGATACCATTTAGTCCCAGACTATCCATGTCAGCTTTTCATGAATTTTGGCAAAGCGTTCAGAACGCAATTAAGTAGAAACAGAGGATTCCGAAGATATATCTAATTTGTGAGTGGAGTGAGGATTCCTTCGCATGGAGGATGTAACATGTTACTTCGGTTTGCTAACCATCGACAGAAATAGAAGGAACTTCAGGTACACCCCAGGGAAGTGTGTAGGGACTCTTGCTATTCATGCACATTAATAACAGGCGGACAATTTTAATAGTGACCTCAAGACTTTCTATTACTGATTCAGCCCTCTACATCGAACTACTGCCTGGAAAAAACTGTAATTCAGGTAGATCTTTATAAGATTTTACAGTGGTAGAAAGATTGGCAACTTGCTTTATATTATTTTGTGTACTTTATAAAACGAAAAAACCGACTGTGCTTTGAGTACAGTATCAATGTTAGTAAATTAGTTAGTTAGTTCATTGCTCCATGGAGCACTTGCACGATAAATCATAATGATGTGGAACGAGTAATTTTACGAATACCTCACAACTTAATTTTTGGACAAGGCTACATGCTGAACATTTACAAAATTGTTTTTTTTTTTTTTTTTTTTTTTTTTAAATCTGCTGATTTGAATGTGTAATTCCTGTCCCCCATCTTTTACACATTACAGTAACAGAAATTCTTCTACAGAATAGAAGGAGTTGTCAAGGAGAAACGTTGATAGTTTCCAAATTTTACTTTGCTGTCTGTCAGACGTTTTATATCACTTGGTAAGTTATAAAAAAAAAATTGTAGCAGCATTTTGCACCCCTTTTCTTGCTAAAGACAATCTTAATGTGGAGTAATGAATAGTATTTATTCCTCCTGGTATTGTAATTAGATACATCAATGTCCCTTTTGAACTGCAGTGGATTATTTACAACAAACTTGATGAGAGACTAAACATAAAGTGAAGCAGTAGTCAGAATGCCCAACTCCTTAAATAGATACCCACAAGGTGATTGTGGGTGTGCACCAAAAATTACTCTCACAGCAAGTTTTTGAGTAACGAGGATTTTCTTTGTTAGAGATGAGTTACCCCAGAACATTATTCAATATGACATTATTGAATGAAAATCTGCGAAATAGGTCAGCTTACTGATTTGTCTCTCCCCAATATTTGCAGTGATTTTAAGTGCAAATCTGGCTGAAGTAAGTTGTTGTAGCAGTTCCAAAATGTGTGTTTTCGTTTAAATTCTCATCAATAAGAAACCCAAGAATGATTCACGATTGGAATCAGACAAATCATACAAATACCTGATTTTAACGATTTGTGGGAATACAAAAAGCAGTGTTCGCATAGGCTACATCATAGGTAAGATAGGTGGCAGGTTTCGGTTCATTGGCAGGATACTGTGAGACCGCAGTCAGTCTAGAAAAGATTCTGCGTACAAACTACTCACGTGACTTGATCTAAAGTATTCCCCACGATTGTAGGGTCTGTGTCAAATAGGACAAATAGGCAATATTGAACATACAGGAAAAAGCACTCGTGGTAACAAGTTTCACTGAACCAAGGGAAGGTGACGAGGAAAAACTGACAAACATGAATTTTCAGGCGCTTGAAAATAGGCACAACTATCCCACGAAAGCCTGCTTACAAGAACCACAATTAAATACCTAGGAATATACCGTACTTCAGTCCCCTTTTTTCGTTCCTGTAAAGTGTGCGAAAACAAGACTAGACTAATTACAGCGCTAGCAGAAGCATAGCATTCATTCTTTCCGTGTACACGAATTTAGCAAGACAAAACCATCACACACTTACATAAATACAAAACGTTACACCATGAAATACCAGTCCGATATTTATTATACTTCGGCGGACAGTTCATCAAACAAGGGGATTAAATGACTAAACAATCTTTTCATTCGGAACTGATTTCTGTCGTCAACGTTAGTAATAGATGTGATCCCCACGGTCAGGAATACACTCTTGTGTTCGTTGTGCCGCGGACACGAACAGCTCTGAATGTCAACGAGAGGAATTTCTTGCTTTGCTTGAAACAAATGCTATGTTAGTGCATGGAAATTGCTGGTTTTAATGAAAATATCCGTTCCGTCGCGTCCCAGACGTGCTTTATGGATGACGAAGCGAGAAACTGAACTCGTTAGTCAACGACCTGTACATTGCTCAGGGCGTTTGTGATGTGGGTGCGAGGTCTTGAGTTATTTTGCTGGATATGCCATGCCATTTCATACCCTGATCATAAACAGTATGGCAGCAAGGCTTAGCATTATTACTATACTACTGGTCATTAAAATTGCTACACCAAGAAGAAATGCAGATGATAAACGGGTATTCATTGGACAAATATATTATACTAGAACTGACATGTGATTACATTTTCACGCAATTTGGGTGCATAGATCCTGAGAAATCAGTACCCAGAACAACCACCTCTGGCCTTGATACGCCTGGGCATTGAGTCAAACAGAGCTTGGATGGCGTGTACAGGTACAGTTGCCTATGCAGCTTCAACACGATACCACAGTTCATCAAAGTGACTGGCGTATTGTGACGAGCCAGTTCCTCGGCCACCATTGACTAAACGTTTTCAATTGGTGAGAGATCTGGAGAATGTGCTGGCCAAGGTAGCAGTCGAACATTTTCTGGATTGGATGGGATTTTTCGGGGGAAGAGACCAAACAGCGAGATCATCGGTCTCATCGGATTAGGGAAGGACGGGGAAGAAAATCGGCCGTGCCCTTTCAAAGGAACCACCCCGGAATTTGCCTGGAATGATTTAGGGAAATCACGGAAAACCCAAATCAGGATGGCCGAACGCGGGATTGAACCGTCGTCCTCCTGAATGCGAGTCCAGTGTCGAACATTTGCTGTATCCAAAAAGGCCCGTACAGGACCTGCAATATGTGGTCGTGCATTATCCTGCTGAAATGTAGGGTTTCGCAGGGATTGAATGAAGGGTAGAGCCACGGGTGGTAACAAATGTGAAATGTAACGTCCACTGTTCAAAGTGTCGTCAATGCGAACAAGAGGTGACCGAGACGTGTAAACAATGGCACCCCATACCATCACGCCGGGTGATACGCCAGTATGGCGATGACGAATACACGCTTCCAATGTGCGTTCACTGCGATGTCGCCAAACACGGATACGACCATCTTGATGCTGTAAAAAGAACCTGGATTCATCCGAAAAAATGACTTTTGCCATTCGTGCACCCAGGTTCGACGTTGAGTACACCATCGCAGGCGCTCCTGTCTGTGATGCAGCGTCAAGGGTAACCGCAGCCATGGTTACGAGCTGATAGTCCATGCTGCTGGAAACGTCGTCGAACTGTTCGTGCAGATGGTTGTCGTCTTGCAAACGTCCCCATCTGTTGACTCAGGGATCGAGACGTGGCTGCAGGATCAGTTACAGCCATGCGGATGAGATGCCTGTCATCTCGACTGCTAGTGATACGAGGCCGTTGGGATCCAGCACGGCGTTCCATATTACCCTCCTGAACCCACCGATTCCATATTCTGCTAACAGCCATCGGATCTCGACCAACGCGAGCAGCAGTGTCGCGATACGATAAACCGCAATCGCGATAGGCTACAATCCGACATTTATTAAAGTCGGAAACGTGATGGTAAGCAATTCTCCTCCTTACACGAGGCATCACAACAACGATTCACCAGGCATCGCTGGTCAACTGGTTTGTGCATGAGAAATCGATTGTAAACTTTCCTCATGTCAGCACGTTGTAGGTGTCGCCACCGGCGCCAACGTTGTGTGAATGTTCTGAAAAGCTAATCATTTGCATATCACAGAATCTTCTTCCTGTCGGTTAAATTTCGCATCTGTAGCACGTCATCTTCGTGGTGTAGCAATTTTAATGGTCAGTAGTGTATATAGAGGCGATTATTCAGCCTCCCTTCAGCAATTCCCTTATCAGTCCTCTTACCATATCCAGTGCCTACCAATTTCATGATTCTGAGGGTTGCAGGTGTATGGGCCTTGAGAATCGCTGCATCCTGTGAACTTTCACAAGACCATCTATGGGCACGTTGGCGCCGAAATGGTCACCACAAACAGCAGCGATTCTCATTACTGAATTCCACAGAATGCCACTCAGTGATCCATTTGACTGTGATATGGTGTTTTCTGTGATAATGTGTCAGTGGTAAAAAAGACTCCTGGCAAATCGATATCCCAATCCAGCTTTCAGTAATCTGTTCCTGACGATTTGTGGTGACCTGTAACCTCTGTCGGACTTTCAGCTGTTGTTATCCGTCTATTAATCAGAGCCATCCACAATGATCTCCCTTAGCGTAGTCCTTCTGGAAGGAAATGTGCCTGCTCTTCCTGCCACAGTGTTATCTTGAATCCACTCTCGTCATCAGTACGGCCAACTGTCAGTGCGATCTGTCCGTTTGAAACTTCCATGTCCCTCACGCCATTGATTCAACGTTTCTCAAATACACTCTAAGAAAAAGAAGAATAAAAAACAACGATTCACCATGAAGGAATTGTTCGAATGGGATGGAAATTGGTAGATGTGATGTAAACCGCATGTACAGACAAACAAATGACTACAATCTCAGAAAAGTTAGATGATTTATTGAAGAGAAAGAGCATCACAAATTAAGAAGATTAGTAACTCGTTGGTCCACCTCTGGCCCTCGGGTTGGTATTGATTGACAGTGTTGTTGAATGTTCTTCCGAAAGATATCGTGCCAAACTCAATCCAACTGGCGTGTTAGATCGTCAAAATGCTGAGCTGGTTGGAGGGCTCTGCCCATAATGATCCAAACCTTATCAATGGGAGAGAGATCCGGCGACCTTACTGGCCGAGGTAGGGTTTAGCAAGCACGAAGACAAACAGTACAAACTCTAACCGTGTGCAGGTGGGCATTATCTAACTGATATGTAAGCCCAGGATGGCTTGCCATAAAGGGCAACAAAACGGGGTGTGTAGTATCATCGACGTAACGTTGTGTTGTAAGGTTGCCGCGGATGACAACCAAAAGGGGTCCTCCTACGAAAAGAAATGGCACCCAGACCATCACTCCAGGCTCTCGGACAGTATGGTGGGCAACAGCCAGGTTGGTATCCCAACGCTGTCCGTAGCTTCTCCAGACATATCTTCGGTCTGGAATCTCATTGACTGGAGTAGTAGAGTAGAATTGAGCCCCAACGACCAGCGAAGACGTGTCTGATAATTCCTTCGTGGTGCACCACATTTTTTTTTTTTTTTAGTGTACATTAAGATTGCGATAAGGAATACATGTACATCCTCTGCACACACTGTGTAGAGATCTCCAATTGGAAAGTTCCAGAAACGGTAGACATACCCAACAGCTACCTTGTATTCACACCATTATTTGTTGAAATGACTTGGTCTGTACTGAAAATAAGCTAGCATAAGGATTGAATTTTAATTAGCATGGATATGCTGGAGTATCCGTTTGGTAGATTTCAGGTGAGGTGATTATATGCCGCAGTTATCATTTCAATTAGTATATACGTATACATCCATGCTCTGCATACCATTGTGAAGTGCATAGCAGAAGGTACTTCCCATTGTACCAGTTACTAGGCCTCTTCGTGTTCCATTTACAAATTGAGTGCGTGAAAATGAAAAGAATATATTAACGCAAATTTCCAGAGATAGGAGCTCAGGCTGTCACAATTTGGTTCGCCATAAATTGGTAACGAACAGATTTACAAGTAAATTAGACAGCTATGATTTATCATTTCATACAAGAACTGAAATTGCATCGCAAGCAAGACATAAAAATTATAAACACCTACCATTAAAACCTATAGATTTTTCGCAATATTCCTCAGGAAATTAGCAGTCACTTTACAAAGGTGGGCAACGGCCTTGCCGCAGTGGATACAAAGGTTCCCGTCAGTTCACCGGAGTTAAGGGCTGTGGGGCTTGGCCGGCACTTGGATGGGTGACCATCCGGACCGTCATGCTATTGCCGTTTTGCGAGGTGAACTCACCCTCGTGATGCCAATTGAGGAGCTATTCGACTGAATAGTAGAGGCTCCGGTCACAGAAAAACATCATAACGATTGGGAGAGCGGTGTGCTGGCCCCACGCCCCTCCTCTCTGCATCCTCCGCTGAGGATGACACGGCGGTCGGATGGTCCCGGTGGGCCACTTGAGGCCTGAAGACGGAGTGCTTTTTATACAGGCGAATGTCTTTTGGAAACAAAAGAGAGAAGCTGATTGACGGAGACGGCATTCCATACTCAACAATATCTTCTAAAACTCCAACTTTCCACAGTCAAATTGGGGACAAGAAAACAAGATGTGGTTCACATCAGCTTCCGATTCAGAATCACACTCCCATGTATGGGAACTATAAATAATGAATGATTCGATGTAGATGGAGAGAAAAGGAGGCGTGGTCGGAGCGGAGTTGAATGATGATGAAAATTGTTGATCGACCTAAATGCGTCCTTGTTAAGTACGGCCTTGTAGGAATTCGAAGTTGTAACAGCGCATGATGAACAACTTTCGCTTGTTGGGACAATTGGTTCAAATTGCTCTGAGCACTATGGGACTCAACTGCTGTGGTCATCAGTCCCCTAGAACTTAGAACTACTTAAACCTAACTAACCTAAGGACATCACACACATCCATGCCCGAGGCAGGATTCGAACCTGCGACCGTAGCAGTCGCACGGTTCCGGACTGCGCGCCTAGAACCGCGAGACCACCGCGGCCGGCTGTTGTTGGGACAGGTTCCGTATCTCTGTCCTCGGAGTATTTCGCGGCAGCATGACTGAATAAAATCTTCTCGGTTTTCAAGCCGCGTCAATTCCAATAACCCAGCCCCGGCAGTCAGAAGTTGTATTCCTGACGACAATGGCAGAGCTAGCCATCGAAAACTCGAGAATTTTATTGAAACTGACACGGCTTGAAAACCGAGAATATTTTATTCACGTTCCATATCTCTTGACACTGACGTTTTCCGAGCTCTTTACCTCACTTACGTAGTATGTATTGACAATTTCAGAACAAGATAGTTCCTCTAGATGGAGCTAACTTCGCTAATAAGCCAACTTCCTCATTATAGCCAATGCCAGTGTGGAAATGCACCCACAGCAAAAGGATGGTCTGCCCCCTTCGTATACTCCTGACATAGCCCAAAACCAAATTCAATATGTAAATGTTGTTTTATTCCATGTCTAATGCTGAATATTTTAAGGACCCTCTGAGAGTCAGAACGATTAATAAATAGTCTTGGGAACGGAGCTAAAGATACAAACTTCCAAAAGTGCCACCGTCTTCGCCGTAAGAATAGAAGTGCTTTTAGACTGTTTGAAGCCTTTCCGGATTTGGAGCTGAGGGTCTAAAAATGCGCTTCCAGTATACTCCTCTTGTGGAATTTTGGAGCCATCAGTATAAATACGCAGATAACCAGGCCACAGAGGACGACTAAAGTTGCAGTTGACATCAACACTACTTGAGCTGGTCGTATGAAAATAGTACACTGTAATCTGGTAGCCTAGTGTGTCAAGATCATATTTAAATAAAGGTTAATGGGAAGGACATCGAATAAAATTCATAATAGAAGACCAGTGTCAAAGCCAAAGTTTACGTCTGTTGTAGGAGGCACCGGAACTAATGATTAGGACCACGCCTAGTGCATTGGAACAAAGATACTTGGCTTCTAGCTGAAGATACATTTTTTGACGGCAGCTGCATTACTCACTTGGGAAGAAGTCAGAATGTATCGATTAGTATTTAATAGCGACGCTATTTCGCTGTTAATTTGTCTTTGTGAGGGTTACACTAAACTACCACTGATGCATCATAAGAAAGATACTGTACTTCCGGTAGAAGATACATAATTTGACCGCCGCCATATTACTCACTTTGGGAGAGAGTTCAGCATGTATCATTAATATCTTTAGCGATATTATTAAAACGTTTATTAGTTAATATTAGGGTGTGAGGGTTACAGTGAACTTTCACGCGCGCATAGGTAGGAAGACACAGTACTCCCAGGAGAAGATACATACTTTGACCGCATCCTCATTACCCACTTGTTGAGAGGTCAGCATGTATACATTAGTATTAAATAGCGACGAAAATTCCGTGTTAAGTCGCCAATGTGTGGGTGTGAGGATTACAGTAAATTACTACTGGCCTATCGGAAGAGTGATACTTGACTCCCAGGATACGATAAATTTTTTGACTGCAGCAGCATTACCCACTTGGGGAAAAGTCAGCGTATATACTTCAGTATTTAATAGCGACGCAAAATTTTGTGTTAATTCGTCAATGCGAGGTTTCCTGTAAACTATCACTGGTGCATCGGAAGGAAGATATTTGGCTCCCAGAGAAGATACATATTTGGACCACAGCCGCAATACTCATTTTTGGAGAAATCAGCATGTGTCCATTATTATTTATTAGTACGAAATTTCAGCGTCAATTCGTCAATCTGAGGGTATCAGGGTTACAGTAAACTACCACTGGCGCATCCGAAGAAAGATATATGACTCCCAGGAGAAGATACACACTTTGTTCTCAGCCACATTACTCATATGGGGAGCAGTAATCATGTATCCAGTAGTATATAATAGCAACACAATTTATGTGTGAATTCGTCTATGTGAGGGTTACAGTGAACTACCAGTGGTGCATCTGAAGAAAGAGGAGGAAAGGAGGAGTTCTTTTCATGAATCGCTACTGAGAAAATTTAGAGAAGCACCATTTGAGGCTGACTGCAGTGCAATTCTACTGCGGCCAGCATATATTTCGCAGAAAGACCACAAAGATAAGATAAAAGAGATTAGGGCTCGTACAGAGGCATATAGGCAGTCATTTTTCCCTCGTTCTGTTTGGGAGTGGAACAGGGTGAGAAGATGGAAGTTGTGGTGCGAGGAACCCTCCGCCACGCACCGTATGGTTGATTGCGCACTATGTATGTAGAAACTTGACTCGTAAGAGAAGATACAGACTTTGACAGCAGCAGCATTACAAACTTGGGAACAAGTGAGCATGTATCATTAGTATCTAATAGCGACGAAATTTCTGTATTAATTGGTCAAGGCGAGGGTGTGAGTGTTACAGTAATCTACCACTGGTGCATTGGTAGGAAGATACCTCACTCCATGGAGAGGATACATAATCTGACCGCAGTCGCATTACTCACTTGGGGAGAAGTCGGCACGCATCCATTTTTATCTAATAGCTACGCAATTTCTGTGTTAATTCTGCAGCGCGAGGGTTGCAGGAAACTACCACTGGTGCATCGGAAGAAAGATACATGCCTAACGGGAGAAACCACATACTTTGACTACAGCTGCATTACACACTTGGGGAGAAGTCTTCATGTATGCATTAGTATTTAATAGCGACGGAATTTCTGTGTTAATTCGTCATTGTGAGGGTTACACTATACTACCACTGGTGAATCGGGAGAAAAATACTTGGCTCCCAGGATAAGATACATACTTTCACTATAGCAGCATTACTTACTTTTGGAGAAGTCAGCATGTATCCACTAGTATTTAATAGCGACGCAATTTCTGCATTAATTCGTCAGTGTGGGTGTGTGATGGTTACAGTAAACGATCAATGGTGCATGGGAAGAATGACAGTTGACTGCCAGGAGAAGATACATGCTTTGAACGCAGCCCCATTACTCACTTGTGGAGAAATCTGTCTGTATCGATTAGTATTTAATAGCGATGCAATTTCAATGTTATTTCGCCAATGTGAGGGTGTTAGGGTTTGTCCCGTGCCCCCTGACTCCAACCGCGTGCCGATGTGGTCGACGCCGTAGAGCTGCTACTGCCACAGCTCTCGCGGCAGAGCAGAGACACGATGCGATATAACGTCAGACCCCGCAGACTAACGGGAGAAAAAAACCTGAAAAACTTACGACATGGCGTTCCTCGCGTAGTCGTTGTATCACAATTACAAGTCCGCAGGGTTTCCACTTATGGAAACTCGTATAACTAATGATTTTTATGATTAATATTGTACTGTTAATTGCCCGGATTTGCAGTAGTTATTAATTCTTCTCTCGTTCGCATAACACACACCACTAATTGCGAGGAAATATTTTAGTTAACAGTTTTTCCTTGCGCTGTTGTCTCGTTCCTATGGAATTGTTTGCCGGCCGTGTGGCCGTGCGGTTCTAGGCGCTTCAGTCCGGAGCCGCATGACTGCTGCAATCGCAGGTTCAAATCCTGCCTCGGGCATGGATGTGTGTGATGTGCTTAACTTAGTTAGGTGTAAGTAGTTCTAAGTTCTAGAGGATTGATGACCTCAGATGTTAAGTCCCATAGTGCTCAGAGCCATTTGAACCATTTTTTTTTTTTGGAATTGTTGTGCAGGTATGCAGCGAGATCCAGAGATAGTCTTTGATTCAGTATTTGTAAGATTGCGTCGTAATACGAAAATATTTTAAAGTTCACTTCGCAACTAATGACGTGAATATTTGCACTTCAATGAAATAGTCTTTCATGAGTAGTCTTTGAGTTAGTCATTTATCTAACTATTTAATGATGTAGTCCACACCGGGTCTTTAACTGGTAACGAACAGTTTATTGTTATTTTGTCACTAAATACTTAAAACTCCCGCACCACACGCACACGGAATAGTTCAGTTAAGTCAGTCCGATTGAGTTATAGATTCTTGGCAATTACCACATCTCAACACTTAACCTTAATTGTTTTATATTCATGATGTCGTGTACTTGGGTCTTATTCAAGACTAATTGCGTGTATTCTTTCATAGAATGTTCACTTCTCCTTAAGTCAAGCCCAATGTTCACTAATTCCGATATTAGATTTCAATTAATTCGTAGTGCACGGTTAAATGAGTCTATCTGTTCCTGTCTCAGTTCATAAAATCAGTTTCTTCAGCCGTGAATCCCGTCACGCAACAAACACTTCTAAACTCGAAAACAATCTCAATAAATCAGATCAGAACTGCTCTCGTACATCTGCACTGGATGAGTTCTAGCAAGCGACTTCTTCTGTGGAAGGGCATTGCAGGCGCATTGAATTCCTTCGTTGCGCTTACAACTCTCTTCCACATAAAAGCTATCTCTGATGACATTACTTTGGACTTCACTTTTGAGATATTAATTTCATATTTGTCACATGGATATTTGTCCAATGCTGAAATACGAAGTTTCTTCTTCCTCTCGCGCATACAAATATGCTCAGTGGTGTACAATGTAGTTGTTGACAAAACTCGTTCATGCTAGCTCATCGGCAAAGATGTTGTAACTGCCAAGATAACTTTCCCTACTTCATGTTCTTTATTTATTGACTTTAAGGTGGTCTTTGGGGCGTTACAGGTTATAGCAACCGACACTGGTGCATCCATAAATGCACACTTGCCTCCCAGGACGAGATACATACTTTGACTCCAGCCGTGTTACTCACTTGGGGAGAAATCAGCATGTATCCACTAGCTTTTTATAGCGACGAATTTAGTTGGTAATTCGTCAATGTGAGACGGGCAGGGTTAAACTACCACTGGTGCATCGAAGAAAGATACTAGGCTCCGAGGAGAAGATACATACTTTGAACACACCCGCATTTCTCCCTTGGGGAGAAGTAAGCATGTATCAATTAGTATTTAATGGCGACTCTTTTTCTGTGTTAATTCATCAAAGTGTCCGTGTGAGGGTTATAATTCAGTAACACTGGGGCATCGCAAGAAGATAGTTTACTCCCAGGAGGAGATACATACATTACTCACTTGGCGTGAAGACGGTGTGAATCCATTAGTATTTAATAGTGACGCAATTTCAGTGTTATTTCGCCAATGTGAGGGTGTGATGATTACAGCAAACCACCACTGGTGCATCGAAAAATTCACACTTCTCTCCCACGACGAGATATATAATTTGACCACAGCCGTGTTACCCACTTGGGGAGAAGTCAGCATGTATCCAATAATATTAATAGCGACTCTATTTCACTGTTAACTCCCAGGAGGACATAGAGTCTTAGCCCACAGCCGCGTTAATAACTTGCGGTTAAGTCAGCATGTATGCAACAGCAACGCACGTTCTGTGTTAAAGCGTCAGTGTGAGAGTGTGAGGGTTACTGTAACCTGCTACTGGTGCATGGGAAGGAATTGAGTCCAAGGAGAAGATACATACTTTGACCACAGCCGCAATACCTACTTCGGAAGAAAGATACATGACTACCAAGAGAAGATACATACTTTGACTGCAGCTGCTTTACACACTTGGGGAGAAGTAAGCATGTATGCATTAGTACTTAATAGCGACGCAATTTCAGTGTTAATTCGTCAATGTGAGGGTTACAGTAAGCAATACTGGTGCATCACAAGAAAGACACTTGACCTCCAGGAGTAGATACATACTTTGACTGCAGCAACATTACTCACTTTGGTCAAGTCAGTATGTATCCATTAGTACACTCCTGGAAATGGAAAAAAGAACACATTGACACCGGTGTGTCAGACCCACCATACTTGCTCCGGACACTGCGAGAGGGCTGTACAAGCAATGATCACACGCACGGCACAGCGGACACACCAGGAACCGCGGTGTTGGCCGTCGAATGGCGCTAGCTGCGCAGCATTTGTGCACCGCCGCCGTCAGTGTCAGCCAGTTTGCCGTGGCATACGGAGCTCCATCGCAGTCTTTAACACTGGTAGCATGCCGCGACAGCGTGGACGTGAACCGTATGTGCAGTTGACGGACTTTGAGCGAGGGCGTATAGTGGGCATGCGGGAGGCCGGGTGGACGTACCGCCGAATTGCTCAACACGTGGGGCGTGAGGTCTCCACAGTACATCGATGTTGTCGCCAGTGGTCGGCGGAAGGTGCACGTGCCCGTCGACCTGGGACCGGACCGCAGCGACGCACGGATGCACGCCAAGACCGTAGGATCCTACGCAGTGCCGTAGGGGACCGCACCGCCACTTCCCAGCAAATTAGGGACACTGTTGCTCCTGGGGTATCGGCGAGGACCATTCGCAACCGTCTCCATGAAGCTGGGCTACGGTCCCGCACACCGTTAGGCCGTCTTCCGCTCACGCCCCAACATCGTGCAGCGCGCCTCCAGTGGTGTCGCGACAGGCGTGAATGGAGGGACGAATGGAGACGTGTCGTCTTCAGCGATGAGAGTCGCTTCTGCCTTGGTGCCAATGATGGTCGTATGCGTGTTTGGTGCCGTGCAGGTGAGCGCCACAATCAGAACTGCATACGACCGAGGCACACAGGGCCAACACCCGGCATCATGGTGTGGGGAGCGATCTCCTACACTGGCCGTACACCACTGGTGATCGTCGAGGGGACACTGAATAGTGCACGGTACATCCAAACCGTCATCGAACCCATCGTTCTACCATTCCGAGACCGGCAAGGGAACTTGCTGTTCCAACAGGTCAATGCACGTCCGCATGTATCCCGTGCCACCCAACGTGCTCTAGAAGGTGTAAGTCAACTACCCTGGCCAGCAAGATCTCCGGATCTGTCCCCCATTGAGCATGTTTGGGACTGGATGAAGCGTCGTCTCACGCGGTCTGCACGTCCAGCACGAACGCTGGTCCAACTGAGGCGCCAGGTGGAAATGGCATGGCAAGCCGTTCCACAGGACTACATCCAGCATCTCTACGATCGTCTCCATGGGAGAATAGCAGCCTGCATTGCTGCGAAAGGTGGATATACACTGTACTAGTGCCGACATTGTGCATGCTCTGTTGCCTGTGTCTATGTGCCTGTGGTTCTGTCAGTGTGATCATGTGATGTATCTGACCCCAGGAATGTGTCAATAAAGTTTCCCCTTCCTGGGACAATGAATTCACGGTGTTCTTATTTCAATTTCCAGGAGTGTATTTAATAGCGATGTGAATCTGTGTTAACTCGTCAATGTTAAGGTGTGAGGGTTACAGTGAACCATCTCTGGTAAATTGGAAGACGCCCAGGAAAAGATCCATATGTTGACTGTAGCCGCATAGCTCACTTGGATAAAAGTCGTCATGGAGCATTTATTACCTCACAACGCCGCAATTTTGTGTTAAACCGTCAATGAGAGTAGTACATAAACTAGCAGTTATGTAACTGACAAAAGAAACATGGCGCAGACGAGAAGATCTACACGTTGACAATAACAGCTCTACACTCTTGGTTATGAGACGGATCGCTAGATATTTAATAGCTACGCAATTTCTGAGATAAATCGTCAATGTGACGGTCCGAGGGATACGTTAAACTAGCAGTGGTGCATCCGAAAAATGATACTTAACTCGCAAGAGAAGATACATTCGTTGACCGTACACAAGTTGCTGGCATGGGGAGAAGTCGGAAGGTATACTTTAGTATTTAATAGCGATACAATTTCTGTGTTAATTCGTCAATGTGAGGGTGTGAGGGTAACAGTAAACTACCACTGGTACATAGGAAGAAAGATACTCCACTCCTAGGAGAAGGTACATACTTTGACTGCAGCCGCATTATTCACTTATGGAGAAGTCAGTATATATCCATTAGTACACTATAGCGACGCAATTTCTTTGTTAATTTGTCAATGTTGGTGATACATTAACTAGCAGTGGTGTAACTGACAAAAGACAAATGACTCAGTAGAGAAGCTCCACACATTGACCATTACAGCTCTACGCTCTTGGTTATGAGACAACACGGATCCCACGGTATTTAACAGCTACACAATTTCTGAGGTAAATCTTCAATTTGATGGAGGGAGGGATACGTTAAACTAGCAGTGGTGCCTCCGAATATAGATACTTGACCCACAAGAGAAGATACATTTATTGACCGTAGACAAGTTACTCACTTGGGGAGAAGTCGTGAGGAAACCTTTAGTATTCGATAGCGACGCAATTTCTATGTTAAATCGACAATGTTAGGGTATGAGGGATATAATAAACTGGCAGTGGTGCATCGGAAGAAAGGTACTTGACTTCAAGGAGAACATACATACTTTGACTGCAGCAGCATTACTCACATTTGGAGAGGTCAGCATGTATCCATTACTATTATTAGCGACGCAATATCTGTGTTAATTCGTCAATATGAGGGAGTGAGAGTTACACTAAACTACCACTGGTGCTTGGAAGAAAGACACTTGACTCCCACGAGAAGATCCATGCATTGACCGTAACCGCATTACTCGCTTGGATTTAAGTCGTCATGGAGCATTTATCATTTAATAGCGCTGCAATTTTGTGTTAAATCCTCAAAGTCAGGAATACACAAACTAGCAGTGGTGAAACTGACAAAACACACATGACACCCACGAGAAGATCCATATGTGGACCATATTTGTTATAAGACCACATGGATCCCTCCATATCTAATAGCGACGCAATTTCTGAGTTAGATCGTCAATGAGATGGTGCGTGGAATACGGTTAACTACCAGTGGTGCATCCGAAAAAATATACTTGACTCTGAAGGGAACAACCATTCGTTGACCGTTGTCACGTTACTCACTTGGGGAGAAGTCGTGAGGTATCCTTTAGTATTTAATAGCGACGATATTTCTGTGTTAAATCGTCAATGTTAGGGTGCGAGGGATACAGTAAAATGGCAGTGGTGCATCGGAAAAAAGATACTTGACACCAAGAAGAAAATACATAAATTGACCACAGCCATGGAACTTCGTTCGGGGGAACAACTTGGTTTGGGGGGAAGTCAGCATCGATCCATTAGTGTATATCAGCAACGCAATTACTGTGTTAATTCGTGGATGTGAGGGTGTGAGGGTTACAGTAAACTACCACTGATTCATCAGAAGAAAGATGCTTCACTCCCAGGAGAAGATACACACTTTGACAGCAGTCACATTATTCACATGGGTGAAGTTAGCATGTAACCATTAGTATATAATCGCGACGCAGTTTCTGTGTTTATTTGTTTATCTGACGCTGCGAGGGATACAGTAAACTCGCAGTGGTCCATCAGAAAAGAGATACCTGACTCTCAGGAGAACATGCATACGTTGACCGTAGCCACGTTACTCACTTGAGGAGATTTGTGCATGGATAATTTAGTATTTAATAGCGACGCAATATCTGTTTTAAACGTAAATTTAAGAGTGCATGGGATACACTACACTGACAGTCGTGCATCTAAAAAATGATGCTTGTGCCCCAGGAGGAGATCCATATGTTCACTGTACACGCGCTGGTCATTTGGGGAGAAGAAGGCATGGATCCTATAGTGTTAAAAAGGGACGCAGTTTCCGTCTAAAATCGTCAATGTGATGGTGCGTGGATTACTGTAAACTGGCAATAGTGCATCTAAAAAAAAGATACTTGACCCCCAGGAGAAGATCCATCTGTTGACTTCAGACATGTTGCCAATTTGAGAAGAAGTAGGCATGCATCCTTCAGTATGTAATAGTGTAGCAGTTTCAGTGTTAAATTGTCAATGCGTCTTTGCGTGGGATACAGTAAACTGGAAATGGTGTATCTAAAAAAGGTGCTTGACACCCAAGAGAATATTCATATGTTCACCATAGGCATGTTACTCGCTGGTGGAGAAATTGGCACGGATCTTTAATATTTAATATCGAGGCAATTTCTGTGTTAATTCGTCATTGTGAGGGTGTGAGAGTTACAGTAAACCAGGGCTTCACAACATATGTGCTCGCGGAGCAAGCTGTGAGCAGCAAGGCGCGAGCACGGAGCAGCGCGAGCACGCTACCCCCACTACCGGACCAGAGCGGAGAGTGGGGAAAGTCACGTGGGGCACACAACAGCTGCCGCCAGTCAATGTAAATCCACGGCCACCCGCAGGGATATCACTCACGAATTACGAGTATTACTGCGACAAATGAAACAAATAAAGGAGAATGTACACATGCCACATAATTTTATTAGCTTCGCATTAATTTCTGAACTGTTACACAATAAAAGGTGTCACTGAAGTGTGGGATTCTCGGTTATCTTGTACTTTTTGCCCTTTACAATTGCGTCTATGTTCGGAGTAATTGTTCTTGTGAATTTTAGGCGCAGCGTGCAGTTTAAATTTCGATCAGACAATGCGTTTCTCAGGTGCGTCTTGTTACATTTCATTGCAGAGAACAGTTGCTCACAAACATCCGTTCCAAAATGTTTTTCTTGTTCTGAATGTTGTCTCTGTATTCTCTGTCACACTGCAGATCAATAATTTCTTGCTGCAGCTCAGGACGAATCTCTTAAATATTCGCTGAATATGGAGAGAACAGATCAAAATCACTGTCTAGTGCTGTCAGATCTTGAAAACGCTGATCAACTAAACTATGTGAATAACGTTCACAGTCTTTGTGACATCTTGCGTGGATGAGAATTTAGGAAAATGAGCTAGGTTTCCTGTTTCCAGCTGACTCACCCAAAGTGTCAATTTCATTTTAAAAGCTCGTATTCGATTAATGAAATGAGTAATTAGCAGATCTTTACCTTGTAGTAAAATGTTCAAAGCATTCAGATGGCTAGTTAAATCTGCTACGAACGCGAGATCACATTCAAACGTGCGCGCGCATTTCCCCTCCCTCCCTGCTACGCGACCTAGCACCTGCTCGCGAGCACGTGCCTGAGCAGACGCGAGTACTCGGGCTCAAAACCGGCCAGTTGTTAAACCCTGCAGTAAACCATGTTTACTGCATAGGAAGAAAGATACTTGACTCCCAAGAGAAGATCCATTCGTTGATCGCATACTTGTTACTCGCTTGGGGAGAAGTCGGTAGGTATCCTTTAGTATTTAATAGCGACGACATTTCTGTGTTAAATCGTCAATGTTACAGTGCGAGGGATATAGTAAAATGGCAGTGGTGCATCGCAAAAAAGATACTTAACACACAGAAGAACATACAGAAATTGACCACGGCCGTGTAACTTGCTTGGGGAGAAGTCGGCATGAATCCATTAGTGCTTCATAGCGACGCAATGTGTGTGTTAATTTCGCCATGTGGTGGTGTGAGGGTTACATACATAAATTGATCACAAGCGCGCAACTTTCTGGGCAGAAGTCGGCATGGATCCATTACTGATTAATAGCGACGCAATATCTGTGTTAATTCATCAATGTGAGGGAGAGAGGGTTACAGTAAACTACCACTGGTGCTTGGAAGAAAGACATTTGACTCCCAGGAGAAGATACGTATACTATAGCAGCTCTGCACCGTTGGTTATAAGACGACATGGATCGATCGGTATTTAATAGCGACGCAATTAATGAGCACTGCGGGATTTCCAGAAATCACAACCAGTAATGCAAACATCATTCAAAATGTTGGGTTTCCACCAATGAAAAGAAATAATGGAAACACCTATAAAGATTTCTAACATCCCTCCCCTTCATCCTAAACAGCGTACCAAAATTACACAACAGTCAAGTCTGCAGGTATATAGCAAACAGGGGTTACTCACTCGGCGTCGGCAGATGTGGCTGAGCTGTTCTAGGCCCTTCATGTGGTAATCAAGCAATGTTTTGTGCTTCCTTTTGCTATCCTGTACTGCCTTCATAATTTGTCACCATAGTTTTATCTATTACTTACATTCCACAACCGTTGGCACAAAAAATGTGCTAGAGGTTTTGTAGTTCACCCTTTAGATGTTCCTCATCGCTGCTCCTGACAGCCGTTTTGGTTAAAGTGTGCATGGCATTTTCTTCTGTGATGGGTGATATCGGGGGGAGGCAGCCAGATGCCTGTGAGTACAGGTTGGCTTATTATGTTTTCTATAACCCAGTTATCCATCAGGCTTTCAGCGAACTTCCACATGGTGGGATACCTGCAGCAGCAGCAAGCTATTCTGCATCAGGCTGTATGCCCTCCTTGTTAATCCTGTAACACACAAATGAAATTTCCTTCTTTCCAAATTTAGCTTCACTGATTTTCGTTTCATACCTCCTCCACACATAGCTCTCAATACTTAATTCACAATCTTGCAGTGCGTAAACCATTCTGCACTCACTACGAGGATATCATCTATATAGACGGTTACTTCATTGGTTAATATCTCACATAGCACCTTAACAATAGGTCTGATAAACACACACAGACAAGTGCAGAGCAAATCTCATAACACAGTATTTGAAACACTTACCTTCATGTAAGAGTCCTGTACATGGCCTAGATTCCTTGGCCAAACTCATATTCCAATAGCTTTAAGTCATATGAAAAGATGTGAGAAATGTACATCAGTGGAACTTTTGCAAAATTTCATCTATTGTAACCACCGTAGTCTTGCTTGGTTTGTGGGGGTTAAAGGGGCCAGACTGCGACGGTCATCGGTCCCTTTCTCCAAATACAAAAAATACACACAGAGAATAAAAAACGTGCAACAGAATAGTAGACAGACGACACAGAACAAGAGAAACGTAGACAAGGACCAAACAAAACGAAATAAAATCACACAGAGTGTGACGGTGGTTGGCCGACCATAGGAACATAAAAAAGGAGAAGCCAACCACTGACAAACACATTAAAAACTCAGTTTAAAATCGTAGGCCAAAGGCCCGAATCAACATTAAAAACAGACACTCTGATTAAATGATAAAAAACCCCTACTCGAATAAAACGTAAAATTAAGCTAGACATAGCATTGTCGTCAGTTAAAAGGGCAGGGAGCGAATCAGGCAGCCCAAACGTCTGCCTGAGCATGGTTAAAAGTAGACAGTCCAACAAAATGTGGACCACCGTCAAAGCCGACCCGCATCGACATAGAGGTGGGTCCTCATGCTGCAGTAGAAAGCTGTGTGTCAAGCGGGTGTGGCCAATGCGGAGCCGGCAAAGGACTACTGAGTCCCTGCGGGTGGCTCGCAGAGATGACAGCCACACAGTCGTTGCCTCCTTGACGACACGGAGTTTGTTAGGGGTGGTCATACTACGCCATTCAGCGTCCCATAACGCAAAACTTTTCGGCGGAGGACTGATCGCAAATCAGTCTCCGGGAGGCCAACGTCCAGAGATGGTTTACTGGTGGCCTCTTTCGCCAGGCTGTCAACATGTTCATTGCCGGGTATCCCAACATGGCCGGGGGTCCACACAAAGACCACAGAGCGGCCGCAACGGACAAGACTATGCAGGGACTCCTGGATAGCCATCACCAGACGAGAACGAGGGAAACACTGGTCGAGAGCTCGTAAACCGCTCAGGGAATTGCTACAGATAACGAAGGACTCACCTGAGCAGGAGCGGATATACTCTAGGGCTCGAAAGATGGCGACGAGCTCAGCAGTGAAAACGCTGCAGCCAGCCGGCAAGGGACGTTGTTCGGAATGGTCCCCTAGAGTTAGCGCATAATCGGCACGACCAGCAACCATCGAGCCGTCAGTGTAAACAATGCCAGAGCCCTGATACGTTGCGAGGATGGAAAGAAAGCGGCGGCGGAAAGCCTCCGGAGGGACTACGTCCATCGGGCCCTGTGCCAATTCCAGCTGAAGGCGAGGGCGAGGCACACACCATGGGGGTGTACGCAGATGTCCCCAGAAAGGAGGCGGAAGATGTAAAGCGCCAAGCCCGTAGAGAAGCTCTCAGACGCGGACCGCGATCGTACATCCAGCCCTAGGTCGGCGTTCCGGAAGATGGACGTGCGACTGTGGGAATAGTAGCTGATAGTTAGGATGCCCGGGCAAGCTGAAAACATGGGCAGCATAAGAAGCCAGCAAACGTTGGCGGCGTAACCGCAGTGGAGGGACACCCGCTTCCACAAGTATGCTGTCCACTGGGCTGGTCCAGAAAGCACAAGTGGCAAGGCGTATCCCGCTGTGGAGGATTGGATCCAGCACCCGCAACACAGATGGGGATACTGAGCCATAAGCCAGGCTCCCATAATCCAGACGGGACTGGATTAACGCCTGGTACAACCGTAACAGGGTAGATCGGTCGGCGCCCCAGCGGATGTGGCTCAAGCATCGCAGAGCATTTAGATGCCGCCAACACATCTGTTTAAGCTGCCGAATATGAAGCAGCTAAGTCAACCGAGCATCAAAAACCACCCCCAAAAACCTATGTGACTCCACCACTGCAAGCAGTTAGCCGTCAAGATAAAGCCGCCGCCCCGGGTGGACAGTGCGTCACCGGCAGAGATGCATAACGCAGGTCTTGGCTGCCGAAAACTGGAACCCATGAGCTACAGCCCAAGACTGCGCCTTACGGGTAGCGCCCTGTAGCTGACGTTCAGCAGCTGCAATGCCAATAGAGCTGTAATAAAGGCAGAAGTTGTCAGCATACAAGGACGCTGAGACAGACGTTCCCACCGCCGCAGCCAGCCAGTTAATGGCTATTAAAAACAAGCAGACGCTTAAACAGATCCCTGTGGCACACCGTTCTCCTGAAATCGGGAGGAACTATGGGAGGTCACGACTAGGACGTGGAAGGTACGATACGACAGAAAATTTCGGATAAAGATCGGCAGAGGGCCCCGAAGACCCCATCCATGAAGCGTAGAAAGGATGTGACGACGCCATGTCGTATCGTACGCCTTCCGCATGTCGAAAAAGACAGCGACCAGGTGCTGACGGCGGGCAAAGGCAGTACGGATGGTCGACTCCAGGCTCACCAGATTGTCGGCGGCGGAGCGGCCTTTACAGAACCCACCCTGAGACGGCGCCAGACGGCCCCGAGACTCCAGTATCCTATTCAAGCGCCGGCTCAACATCCGTTCAAGCAATTTGCAAAGAACGTTGTTGAGGCTAATGGGACGGTAGCTGTCCACCTCCAAAGGGTTCTTTCCAGGTTTCAGAATGGGGATAACAATACTTTCCCGCCATTGTGACGGAAACTCACCCTCGACCAAGAGATGGTTGTAAAGGTCGAGGAGTCGTCGCTGGCAGTCCACTGAAAGGCGTTTCAGCATCTGACAGTGGATGCGATAGGGCCCAGGAGCGGTATCAGGGCAAGCAGCTAGGGCACTGCGAAATTCCCACTCACTGAATGGAACACTGTACGATTCTGGATGGTGGGTGCGAAACGAAAGGCTCCGACGTTCCATCCGCTCTTTAATGGAGCGGAAGGCTACTGGGTAATTGGCAGAACCGGAACTCAGAGCAAAATACTCTGCCAAGCGGTTGGCAATTACGTCGGAGTCAGTACAAACTGCTCCATTCAGTTAGAGCACAGGGACGCTGACAGGGGTCCGATAGCCATAGAGGCGTCGAATCTTGGCCCAGACCTGCGATGGAGTGACATGGAGGCCAATGGTGGACACATACCGCTCCCAGCACTCCTGCTTGTGTTGACGGATAAGGCGGCGGGCTCCTGCACGCAGATGTTTGAAGGCGATAAGGTGTTCGATGGAGGGATGTCGCTTGTGACACTGGAGCGCCCGCCGGCGATCTCTAATCGCTTCAGCGATCTTGGGCGACCACCAAGGCACAGTCCGCCGCCGAGGGGACACAGAAGAACAGGGACTGGCCGATTCGGCGGCAGTAACGATGCCGGTGGTGACCGATTGAACCACCGCATCAATGTCATCATTAGAGAGAGGCTCAATAGCGGCAGTGGAGGAAAACAAGTCCCAGTCAGCCTTATTCATAGCCCACCTGCTAGGGCGCCCAGAAGACTGACGCTGTGGCAGTGACAGAAAGATCGGAAAGTGGTCACTACCACACAGGTCGTCATGCACTCTCCATTGGACAGACAGTAAGAGTCTAGGGCTGCAGATCGAAAGGTCGATGGCGGAGTACGTGCCATGCGCCACACTGAAGTGTGTGAAGGAACCATCATTCAAAAGCGAAAGATCGAGCTGTGCCAACAAATGCTCAATGGTGGCGCCTTGACCTGTCGCCACTGAACCACCCCACAGAGGGTTATGGGCGTTGAAGTCGCCCAGTAACAAGAAAGGTGGCAGCAATTGGGCTATCAGCGCAGCCAGGACATGCTGCGCGACATCACCATCCGGTGGAAGGTAAGGACTGCAGACGGTAATAGCCTGTGGCGTCCACACCCGAACAGCGACAGCCTCTAAATGTCTGTGTAGAGGGACAGACTCGCTGTGAAGAGAGTTAAGGACATAGATGCAGACGCCACCAGACACCCTTTCATAAGCTGCCCGGTTCTTATAATAACCCCGATAGGCACGGAGGACGGGCGTTCGCATTGCTGGAAACCAAGTTTTCTGAAGAGCAATGCAGAAGAAAGGGTGAAGACTGATAAGTTGTTGGAGCTCAGCTAGATGGTGGAAGAAACCGCTGCAGTTCCACTGGAGGATGATATTGTCCATGACTGAGAAAGGCGTGAAGGGACTGGGGAGGCAGATTACGCCTCCTGGGCCTCTGCTGCTACTGAGTCACTACCTGTGCAACAGCTATCCATCGCGTCTGAGGGACTGGCGAGATTCAGGTCCTCAGCGGACGCCAGAATCTCCACCTCATCTTCAGACGCAGAGTTGGAAGGTTGCGGTGGGACAGGTACCACCGCAATGTCAGGATGCTTGGGAGCCTTTTTCTTGGACTGCTTTGTGCGCTGTGCCTTCGGTGGTTCAGGCTGGGAGGGCCTCACTGTGTTAGTCTCAGGGACTGATGACTACCATGACGCCCTACGACCAACGACCGGTGGTTGTTTGAGAAACTTCCGGGTGTCTGCTTTGGCACTGGGCAAAGCCTGGGATGGGAGGGCCCCAAGGGACCCCTTCCTGGCGAGAGGAGCCGAAGAAGGCTCACGCTTCTCCGGCTGGGAAGGGGGAACACATGTCCCCGATGGTTGGGGTGTTGTTGTTCCTGAAGTAGATGGAGCAGGAGCAACAGGGAGTGAAGTGCTCCCCAGAACCAAGGGGGCCGGTGAATTCTGACAGAGCTGAGATCGAACTGCATGTGACGACAGGTTTGAACTGGTGTTGCAGCAGCGGCATAGGTAGATGTCATTGGCACAGGATGTAGCCGCTCATATTTCTGCCTTGCCTCGGTGTAGGTCAGGCGGTCCAGGGTCTTATATTCCATTATCTTCCTCTCTTTCTGGACGATCATACAGTCCGGTGAGCAGGGGGAATGGTGTTCTCTGCAGTTAACACAGATGGGAGGCGGGGCACATCGAGTATTGGGATGGGAAGGACGTCCACAATCTCGACAGGTGTTGCCGGAAGTACAGCGAGATAACATGTGCTCGAACTTCCAGCATTTAAAACACCACATCGGAGGAGGGATATATGGCTTCACATCACAACGGTAAACCATCACCTTAACCTTTTCGGGTAAGACATCACCCTCGAAGGCCAAGATGAAGGCACCAATAGCTACCTGATTATCCCTCGGACCCTGATGGACGCGACGCACGAAGTGAACACCTCGTCAATCGAGGTTGGCATGTAATTCATCGTCGGTCTGCAGAAGAAGATCCCTGTGGAATATAATACCCTGGACTATGTTGAGACTCTTATGTGGCGTGATGCTAACTGAAACATCCCCCAACTTGTCACAATTGAGCAATCTCTGTGGCTGGGCAGAGGATGCTGTTTTGATGAGTACTGAACCAGAGCACATTTTGAACAAGCCCTCCACCTCCCCGAACTTGTCCTCTAAATGCTCCACAAAAAACTGGGGCTTGAACGGCATAAACGATTACCCATCAACTCGCGTACACACGAGGTACCGGGGTGAATAGTCTCCACTGCCTTCTTTAGCCATACGTTCCTCCCATGGAGTGGCCAGGGAGGGAAACGATCTTGGTTCGTATTTCTTGCTGTTGAGGTTAGACCTCGATCGCTTAGAGACTGCTGGTGGAGGCCCACCAGCGAGAGATGATGTACCACGCTTCATTGTGGGTCATCCGCCCTGATGCCACCCACTCTGACCAGGGGCCCTCCCCACGGGCGCCACACAGCCTCAGCAATAGCCACTTGCCAGGATGGCCATTTCCGGGAGTCCTGATGCCCCAGGGAGATGGGCATCTACTCCTTGACATACGTGGGGAGTTAACGGCGCAGGCATCAGTAGAGCAATCCCTGTGTTGTCGGGGGGCTACAACCAACAGGGTACATGGCGGCCCCAGCACAACGGACTGGCTACCGTGCTGGATGTAGGGTGAATTGTGGTCCATGGTCGCCGTCAGTGCAGAAAGTGGCACTGCACAGCGCAAGATGGAAGTGCACGCAGGAACGTATCCATGCCCAAGAGGTAGAGAGCAGGCATGGGGAGGTAACTAGTCTGTCACTGTCTCTTATTTCATACTTCATTTAACTTCCTTGCTTCAAGAACCAACCTGGCACCACCATTATTCATCGTTAAACTACAAGTGGTTTATTGTAGCTGCTTTTTGACCTTTCAATTTCCCACCGTGAGACCATATCTTGAATGTTTTTTCCCACCACTTATTTCGTGAAAGTGTAATAATATAGGGCTGCTTTTAACACAGTTCGTGATCCTTCAACTTTATTTTGGACTCAAAATCTTCCAGCAAACATGACCTGTTTGAAAATGTCTCACAGTTGCTAAGGAGAAACATTTTAGTTCCTCCCTTTGACTATTTGTAAATCGTTTAATAAAATTTTTGTGGCCTTGTCAATACATTGTTAATAAATATAAGACTACTGATGTTTCGGTCCCCATTGCCAGCGACTTCTTCTGGGTGGTTTGTTTAGTGCTGAGTGAGAAACCCTGTGTGCTAAATATCTGTAGTCTTGGCTCTTGTATAATTGTGAGAGGCTGTTTAGTATGAAGGCGAGGGATGTTAAAAATTTTAATTGCTGTTTCTATTATTTCGTTTCATTGGTGGAAACCTGACATTTTGATTGGTGTTTGCCTTACTAGTTGTGATTTCTGGATATCGGCTTATGGGAAACCAGGCAGTAACTATGACATGGCATTGCTTCCTTGAATGTTACTGACGGCAGAGGCGTGCCAGTATGATTTAAAGTAACAAAACATGACCTACATCCACTGCGGTGTCCCATCTGCCGCTGTGTGTGCCCTCACGGTAGCTGTCGTCCTGTACTGCTCTTATTGCTGGCAGCCAAATCTTACATGTCGGTGCCTGTCTTCACTGGCCAGTCACTATGCTATATCTATTGCCTCTCTAATGTGTCAACTGAAAGTAAGAGGATGTTTCACCAGCATGCTTGCTTTACGCCATCTTACCTACATACACTAATCCACATTTGCAACTGATTTCGTGAACTCAAGCAGTCTGTAGTTTGACAAGTGCTGTGGCCTTCTCCACCAGACATCACGGCGCCTACAGTATCAGCAACCAAACTGACAGCCCACAGCCGCGGGTTGCCCGTTGCAGGCACACCGGATTTGACGAGGTCCCCATTGACTCGTTTCATAATATGCTGCACGTCAACAATACCTTCGTCAGCCCACTCAGATTTTAACTCGTCTGTGGGGATATCCACCAAGTCCCTACATGTCACAACACCCTTACTATAATTCAAAGTGGAGTGGAGCTCGGTCTCGATAGCGTACTCTCCGAGACAGGTTGCTTTCCGAAGAGAAGCGACTTGACGGGAACTAGAAGTCTCAACTAACAGAGTCTCATTGCACAGTTGCTTCACAGATATCAGTGTTTCTGCAATTCCATCAAGACCCTTGTGGATCTAAAAGGGAGAAACCCTCTCAAACCTACCCTCCTTCCGTTTAATAATCAAAAACACATTCTGATTATCAGCATGTGCTCTGTTACGACAGTCTGATAAATCTCTAGCAACACCAGGTACTCGAGGACTCGTAGCATGAAGTCGCTTTTTCGATGGGGTGTGTTTTCCAACCAATGGCCACCCAATCCACTGGTACGGGGAAATGTAGAGGTCGAAGGGTCCATTTCGGTCCCACGAGCGGCTAGGGAACTAAAGGTCCGCTCAGACAGAGCCCCGTGTGCGTAAGTAAGCCTTATACAACTGGGGTGCGGCAGGTGCCGCAGAGGTTGCCCGCTTGAGACTGTTCCACCCCAACAGCCATGCATCTTATAGGCGCGGAGAGCACGGTAAGATTGAGGGTTTTTTATAGAGGTTGGCCTTCCTCGAAATCCAGGCGGTCAAGCCAAGATTACCATTCCCCACAGCACACAACATTCCACCGCCGCGCCATTCGGTGGTCGCTGAAGCATGTCCGGGGGTTACGGCGACGCGAGACTGGCGGCGCTGACCAGCCCCCAGCTCAGGACCCCGGGGTCGACAAGCCCGTACTCAGCAAATGAATGCTGAGCCCCTGGGGGCCATTTGCTCTGTACTTGTCTGTGTGTGTTTATCAGAGCTGTTGACAAGGTGCTAGGTGCGATATTAACCGATGAAATAATGGTCTAAGTAGATTACCTCCTAGTGAGTGCAGAATGCTTCATACACTGTAAGATCCTCAATGAAGTATTAACAGCTATGTATGGAGGAGGTATGAAACTAACATCAGTAAATCTGAAGAAGGAAAGAAGAAAATTACATTTGTGGGTTACAGGATTAAAAAGCAAGGCATACAGCCTCATGCAGATTAGCTTGCTGCTACTGCACGTATCCCACCACCCAAGCTGGAGTACAGCTTTCATTTAGTAAGAACTCAAGCAGAAGGCAAATGCAACCACTATGTTGGACACACAAGATTATAACAAATGAATGGGGGATCTTCTGAGAGAATCCATTTACAAAAGCTTCACAGAGATCCATATACAAGACAAACAAATTCATGATTGTACCTCTACATGACACCATGAACAGGGACGCATGTCACCTGATATCTGCGATCTAGTGCTCCACTCTTTTTAATGACAACCTTTTTCAGACGGAAAGGGAAATATTATGAACAGAGAGGTGGAGTAGCAATGGGCTACCATCTTTCCCCTATTGCAGTAGACATCTTTATGGAAGAATCTGGAGAACCAGCATTCCACTACTCACCATTACACCAGGATTAATGGCTCGGATATAAAGTACTTTTATTATCTGGCCACATAGAGAGGAAGAGCTACGAAATTTCCAACAGCACCTCAACCACAAGCACGAAGTATCCAATTTACTATGGACATGGAAAAGAATCGGGTGCTGCCTGTCCTCGATGTGGAAGTTTACAGAAAGCCTGATGGATACTGGGCCATAGATAAAATAATAAGACAACCTGTACTCACAGGCACCTGCATGCCTCCTCCCAGTATCGATCTATACAGAAGAAACCAAAACTGCTATCAGGATCAGCGATGAGGAACATCTAAAGGGTGAACTACAAAACCTCCAGTCCATTTTTTGTGCCAACGGTTATGGTATGAATGTAATACATAAAACGTTACTGACAAAGTATGAAGGATATAGACGATAGCAAAAGAAAGCTCAAAACATTGCTTGATTACCATATTTTCAAGATGTCACTGAACCAGTGGGCAAAATTCTCCATTGAGCAGGCATCAAACAAAATTTGCAATGCAGCAAAAGGATTAAAAATGTTCCTCACACAACGAAAGACACAGTTGACTAACTACATGCTGCTGGAGTTCACGAAATCAGGTGCAAATGCGGATTGGTGTATGTATGTGAGATGGGCGACCTATCAGCACAAAGGTGTCTGAACAAGAATCACATATCCGAGTATGAGAGCACACCAGGATCAGTGCGGCATACAGTCAATTTTGGTAAAGCAAGCATGTTGTAGAAACAGCTCTTACATTCAGAAGGAAGAAGAGGGGGTCAATAGAAATAGACTGGCCAATGGCCAGTATGAACAGAAAAGATGGGCACAACAGATTACTTGAAGCCACACACAGAGGCACACAGAAGACTGCAGAGGCTGTAGGTTAAGTCACATTACGTTATGTCATAATGGCACGCTTCAGCCACCACTAAAATTCAGGGAAAAGACACCACCTCATAGTTGTCGCCTGGTTTCCCATTAGCCGATTTCCACAAATCACAACTAGTAATGCAAACATCAAACAAAATGTCGGGTTTTCAGCAATGAAAAGAAATAATAGAAACACCATTAACGATGTCCAAAATCCCTCCCCTTCATGCTTCACAGCCTATCAGAATTACACAACAGCCAAGCCTGCTGGTATATTGAAAACAGAGGTTTCTCACTCAGCAGTAAACAAACCGCTCGGAAGATAGTCGCTTGCAATGAGAACCGAATCATCTGTGGTCTTATATTTATTGACAAAAATTTTAATCAAAGTTTTACAAATAGTCAAAGGGAGGAACGAAAAGGTATTCTCCTGAGCAACTGTAAGGCATTTTCAGACATGCCATGTTTGGTAAAGGATTTTGAGTGCAAAAAAAATTTGAAGGCTCATGAACTGTTTTCCAAGCAGCCTCCAGTTACAAAAAAAAAAAAAACAAGTGGTGAGAAAAAACATTCAATAGATGGTCTCAAGGGGGATAATTGAATGGTCAACCAGCAGATATAATAAACCACATGTAGTTAAATGAAGAATAGCGGTGGTGTCAGGTTGGTGCTGAAAGCAAGTAAGTTACATGAAATTGAAGTAAGAGAGAGTGACAGACTAGCTAACGTAGATGAAATTTTGCAATAGTTCCACTGATGTACGTTTCTCACATCTTTTGATATGACTAGTGGCTCTTGGAATATCACTTTGGCCAAGGAATCTAGGCCATCCACAGAATTCTTACATCAAGGCAACTGTTTAATATACTGTGTGATGTCATTTGCTCTGTACTTGTCCGTGTGTGTTTATCAGAGCTATTGACAAGCTGCTAGGGCGATATTAACTGATGAAATAACGGTCTATGTAGATTACCTTGTAGTGAGTGCAGAATGCTTCAAACACTGAAAGATCCACAATGAAGTATTGAGAGCTATGTATAGATGAGGTGTGAAATTAACATCAGTAAATCTGAAGATGGAAAGATGAAAATTTCATTTCTGGGTTACAGGATTAAGAAGGAAGGCGTACAGCCTCATGCAGAATAGCTTGCTGCTACTGCATGTATCCCACCACCCAAGCTGGAGTACAGCTTTCATTGAGTAAGAACACGAGCAAACAAGGCAAATGCGACCATTATGGTGGACACACAACATTATGAAAATATAATGGGGGATCTTCTGAGTGAATCCATTTACAAAAGCTTCACAGAGATCCATGTACAAGACAACAAATTGACACAAACACTACAAAATTACAACGAATTTTGACACGGCCAGAAGACTCATCCCACAAGTTCCACACGCACAAATAAATTTTGAGGCACACAAGGTCCTCGAAGAGGCCTTTCCGTTACAACCGATTGTGAGTACCATTAATTCACCAACGTACGGTCTAGGGAAGGAAGTGGCCCCAAAGCTCCGACATTTGGTGAGCTAAACAAAATAGTACATTAAGGACTATACCCATTTGGTGAAACTTTTAAAACAAAACTGTATCTCGGCCATTAAATTATTGTTAGCTTCAATGTCAAGTCTTTATTCATGATTGTACCTATACACAACATCATGAACAGGGACGCATTGCACCAGATATCTGCGATCTAGTGCTCCACTGTGTTTAACGACCACCTTTTTCAGGCAGAAAGGGAAACTTTATGAACAGAGAGGTGGAGTAGCAATGGGATAACCTCTTTTGCCTATTACAGTAGACATCTCTATGGAAGTATTTGAAGAAACAGCAATCCAGTCCCCAATATTACACCCAGATTAATGGCACGGATATATACAAAGTAATTTTATTATCTGGCCACATGGAGAGGAGGAGCTCCGAAATTTCCAACAGCACCTCAACCATCAGCACTAAGTATCTAATTTGTTATGGAGATGGAAAAGAATCGGGTGCTGCCTGTCCTCGATGTGGAAGTTTACAGAAAGCCTGATGGATAACTGGGCCATAGATAAAATAATAAGCCAACCTGTACCCACAGGCACCTGCATGCCTCTTCCCAGTATCGCCCTATACAGAAGAAACCAAAACTGCTAACAGGATCTGCGATGAGGAACATCTAAAGGGTTGTTGTTGGTTTGGGGAAGGAGACCAGACAGCGAGGTCATCGGTCTCATCGGATTAGGGAAGGACGGGGAAGGAAGTCGGCCGTGCCCTTTGAAAGGAACCATCCCGGCATTTACTTGGAGCGATTTAGGGAAATCACGGAAAACCTAAATTAGGATGGCCGGATGCGGGATTGAACCGCCGTCCTCCCGAATGCGAGTCCAGTGTCTAACCACATCTAAAGGGTGAACTACAAAACCTCCACTCCATTTTTTGTGCCAACGGTTATGGAATGAATGTACTACATAAAACTATAGTGACAAAGTAAGACGGCTATAGAGGATAGCCAAAGGAAGCACAAAACACTGCTCGATTACCATATCTTCAAAGTGTCACTGAACCAGTGGGTAAAATTCTCCATTGAGCAGGCATCAAACCAAATTTGCGAGGCAGCAACAGGATTAAAGATGTTCCTCACACAACAAAAGACACATTTGACAAACTACATGCTGCAGGGGTTCACTAAATCAGGTGCAAATGTGGATTGGTATATGTATGTGAGATGGGCGACCTATGAGCACACAGGTGTCTGAATCACATATCCGAGTATGAGAGCACACCAGGATCAGTGCAGCAAACAGTCGATTTTGGTAAAGCAAGCATGTTGTGGAAACAGCTATTACATTCAGGAGGAGGAAGAGAGGGGAATAGAAATAGACACGCCACTGGCCAGTACCAACAGAGAAGATGGGCACCGACTTCACACGTCTTGATTGCCAACATAAACAGCACTACAGGACAACAGATAACTTGAAGCCACACACAGAGGCACACAGGAGACTGCAGTGGCTGTAGGTTAGGTCACGTTATGTTATGTCATACTGGCACGCTTCAGCCAGTACAAAAATTCAGGGAAAAGACATCACCTCATAGTTGTCGCCTGGTTTCCCATTAGCCGATTTCCACAAATCACAACCAGTAATGCAAACATCAAACAAAATGTCGGGTTTTCACCAATGAAAAGAAATAATAGAAACACCAATAACGATATCTAACATCCCTCCCCACCATGCTAAACAGCCTATCAGAATTACACAACAGCCAAGCCTGCTGGTATATTGAAAACAGAAGTTTCTGTCTCAGAATGAAACAAACCACCCGGAAGATAGTCTCTTGCAATGTTGACCGAACCATCTGTGGTCTTATATTTATTGACAATGTAGTAACAAGCACACAAAAATTTTAATCAAAGTTTTACAAATAGTCAAAGGGTGGAACGAAAAGGTATTCTCTTGAGCAACTGTGAGAAATTTTCAGCCAGGCCAGGTTTGGTAAAGGATTTTGAGTGCAAAATAAATATGAGGGATCATGAACTGTTTTCCAAGCAGCCTCATATCACTCCAGTTACAAAAAAAACAAGTGGTGAGAAAAAACATTCAATAGATGGTCTCAAGGGGGATAATTGAATGGTCAACAAGCAGGTATAATAATCCACATGTAGTTCAGTGAAGATTAACGAGGGTGTCAGGTTGGTGCTCAAAGCAAGTAAGTGAAATGAAATTGAAGTAAGAGCGAGTGACAGACTAGCTAACGTAGATGAAACTTTGCAATAGTTCCACTGATGTACATCTTTTGATATGACTAGTGGCTATTGGAATATCACTTTTGCCAAGGAATCTAGGCCATCCACAGAATTCTTACATCAAGGTAAGAGTTTAGTATACTGTGTGATGCCATTTGCTGTGTACTAGTCTGTGTGTGTTTTAACAGAGCTGTTGACAAGGTTCTAGGTGCAATTTTAACCGATAAAATAACGGTCTATGAAGATTACCTCGCAGTGAGTGCAGAATGCTTCAAACACTGTAAGATCCACAATGAAGTATTGAGAGCTATTTATAGAGGAGGTATGAGATTAACATCAGCAAATCTGAAGATGGAAAGAATAAAATTTCAGTTCTGGGTTACAGGATTAAGAAAGACGGCATACAGCCTCATGCAGAATAGCTTGCTGCTACTGCGTGTATCCCACCACACAAGCTGGAGTTCAGCTTTCATTTATTAAGAACACGAGCAGACAAGGCAAATGCGACCATTATGTTGGACACACAGGATTATAAAAAGTGAATGGGGGATCTTCTGAGTGAATCCATTTACAAAAGCTTCACATAGATCCAATGTAGAAGACAAACAAATTGACACAAACACTACAAAATTACAACGAATTTTGACACGGCCAGAAGACTCATCCCACAAGTTCCACACGCACAAATAAATTTTGAGGCACACAAGGTCCTCGAAGAGGCCTTTCCGTTACAACCGATTGTGAGTACCATTAATTCACCAACGTACATTCTAGGGAAGGAAGTGGCCCCAAAGCTCCGACATTTGGTGAGCTAAACGAAATAGTACATTAAGGACTATACCCATTCGGTGAAACTTCTAAAACAAAACTGTATCTTGGCCACAGAAATTATTGTTAGCTTCAACATCAAATCTTTATTCATGATTGTACCTATACACAACACCATGAACAGGGACACATTGCACCCGATATCTACAATCTAGTGCTCCACTGTGTTTAACGATCACCTTATTCAGGCGGAAAGGGAAATTTTATGAACAGAGAGGTGGAGTAGCAATGGGATAACCTCTTTTGCCTATTGCAGTACACATCTTTATGGAAGAATTTGAAGAAACAGCATTCCAGGCCCCACCATTACACCCAGATTAATGGCACGGATATGTACAATGTAATTTTATTATCTGGCCACATGGAGAGGAAGAGCTACAAAATTTCCAACAGCACCTCAACCATCAGCACTAAGTATCCAATTTACTATGGAGATGCAAAAGAATTGGGTGCTGCCTTTCCTCGAAGTGGAAGTTTACAGAAAGCCTGATGGATAACTGGGTCATAGATAAAATAATAAGCCAACCTGTACTCACAGGCACCTGCATGCCTCCTCCCAGTATCGCCCTATACAGAAGAAGCCAAAACTGCTCCCAGGTTCAGCGATGAGGAACATCTAAAGGGTGAACTACAAAACCTCCAGTCCATTTTTTGTGCCAACGGTTATGGAATGAATGTACTAGATAAAACTATAGTGACAAAGTAAGAAGGCTATAGAGGATAGCAAAAGGAAGCACAAAACATTGCTCAATTACCATATGTTCAAGGTGTCACTGAACCAGTGGGCAAAATGCTCCATTGAGCAGGCATCAAACCAAATTTGCGAGGCAGCAACACGATTAAAGATGTTCCTCACACAACGAAAGACGCAGTTGACAAACTACATGCTGCTGGAGTTCACGAAATCAGGTCCAAGTGTGGATTGGTATATGTATGTGAGATGGGCGACCTATGAGCACACAGGTGTCTGAACAAGAATCACATATCCGAGTATGAGACCACACCAGGATCAGTGCGTCAAACAGTCGATTTTGGTAAAGCAAGCATGTTGTGGACACAGCTCTTTGCTTTTGGTAAAGCAAGCATGTTGTGGAAACAGCTCTTACTTTTAGGAGGAGGAAGAGGGAGGCAATAGAAATAGACAGGCCACAGGCCAGTACCAACAGAGAAGATGGGCACCAACTTCACACCTCTTGGTTGCCAACAATAACAACACTACAGGACAACAGATAACTTGAAGGCACACACACAGGCACACAGGAGACTGCAGTGGCTGTAGGGTAGGTCACGTTACGTTATGTCATACTGGCACGCTTCAGCCAGTACTAAAATTCAGGGAAAAGACACCACCTCATAGTTGTCGCCTGGTTTCCCATTAGCCGATTTCCACAAATCACAACCAGTAATGCAAACATCAAACAAAATGTCGGGTTTTCACCAATGAAAAGAAATAATAGAAACACCAATAACGATTTCCAACATCCCTCAACTTCATGCTAAACAACCTATCAGAATTACACAACAGCCAAGCCTGCTGGTATATTGAAAACAGAGGTTTCTCACTCAGCAGTAAACAAACCACCCGGAAGATAGTCGCTTGCAATGAGGACCAAACCATCTGTGGTCTTATATTTAATGACAATGTAGTCACAAGCCCACAAAAATTTTAATGAAACATTTACAAATAATTAAAGGGAGGAACGAAAAGGTATTCTCCTGAGCAACTGTAAGGCATTTTCAGTCTGGCCAGGTTTGGTCAAGGATTTAGAGTGCAAAATAAATTTAAAGGATCATGAACTGTTTTCCAAGCAGCCTCATATCACTCCAGTTACAAAAAAACAAGTGGTGAGAAAAAACATTCAATAGATGGTCTCAAGGGGGATAATTGAATAGTCAACCAGCAGGTATAATAAACCACATGTAGTTCAATGAAGAATAGCGGTGGTATCAGGTTGGTGCTGAAAGCAAGTAAGTCAGGGCTTAACAACTGGCCGGTTTTGAGCGCGAGTACTCGCGTCTGCTCCTGCATGTGCTCGTGAGCAGGTGCAAGGTCGCGGAGCAGGGAAGGTGGGGAGGGAGGGGAAATGCGCGCACACAGTTGAATAGGGCCGCAGCATGCCTATTGAATTCGCACCTACTGTGTAACGTTTAAAGTACTACAATCAGCTCTAACAGTCACTTCGCTGGTTAAGAATCATGTCAAGTCACCGTTGTGTAACCCCAACCATGCATTTGCAGTTCAACCGCCATTGGCAGGAATTGTATCTGTTTACAGAAAAAAATGGAGTTGCAAAATGTGTAGTATGTCACAAAACACTGAATTCTTTTAGGAAATATAATTTGCAGCAACATTATATGTCGTACCACGCGAAAGACTGTGGAAGTAGAAAATGAGATGGACCAGATCGTGCACAGGAAGTTACAAAACTTAAAAGGAAGCTATCCGAAGAAGATCTGGATGACGAAGAAAAATCAACAGGCAGCTCTCAGACTGAGTTCCAAAATTGCTTTGCTTTTAGCAAAATCCTTGCGCCCCTTCACTGATGGCGATTTAATATAAGAATGATTGGTAGCTGCAGCGGAACATTTGGGTGCATCTCAAGTTGAACAGTTTCTGATTGTGCCAATGTCTAACATGACCATTATGCGTCGCATACAGGACATGGCAGACGACGTCCAGAGCCAGCTTGCAAATATCTGTAAAGATTTTATGGCGTGTTCTCTAGATCTGGACGAAAGTGTTGATATCACTGGAACAGACAGCTTGCCATATTTTTATTAGATGTGTTAATAGAGATCTTCAGGTGAGGGAGGAGCTCCTCGATGTAGTAGCCGTGAAGAACACTGCAACTGGAGGTGATATTTTAAGTAGTGTTGAAGAAAGTGTTGAAAATATAGGATTGTCGTGGAATTCTTTAGTTTCAGTGTCTACAGATGGTGCACCAGCGATGACATGGAAAAAATCAGGTTTCGTTGCGCTGTTGAAGGAGAAAATGCAAATATTAACCGTGCCGAATGAAATAAGGGTCGTTCACTGTGTGATCCACCAGGAAAACTTATGTGCAAAGAGTATCACTCTAAAAAATGTGATGAGTGTTATTGTTCGTACAACCAATTATATAAGGATGCATGGGCTACAACACAGACAATTTAAAAGCTTTCTTGTGGATGCAGAAAACCGGTATGGTATCCTGCCTTATTACAGCGAGGTCCGCTGGCTTAGCCGTGGCGAATTATTAAATCGATTTTTTTGCCTATTAGATGAGATAAATATGTTCATGGAAATAAATAACATGTGTGTTCCTGAACTGAAAGAGCATTCATGGAAATGTGATCTCGCGTTCTTAGCAGATTTAACTAGCCATCTGAATGCTTTGAACATTTCACTACAAGGTAAAGATCTGCAAATTACAAATTTCATAGATCATATATGAGCTTTTAAAATGAAATTGACACTTTTTGGTGAGTCAGCTGGAAATAGGAAATCTAGCTCATTTTCCTAAATTACCATCCATGCAGGATGTTCACAAAAACTCTGAACGTTATTCACATAGTTTAGTTGCCCTTAAGGAAGAATTTGATCAATGCTTTCAAGATCTGACAGCACTAGACAGTGATTTTGATCTGTTCTCCTCTCCATATTCAGCGAATATTGAAGAGATTCGTCCTGAGTTGCAACTAGAAATTATTGACCTACAGTGTGACAGAGAATACAGAGACAAATTTCAGGACAATAAAAATATTTTGGAATTCTACAGACACTTCCCTCAGCATAGATTTCCTCGTTTGCACAAACTGGCGGCTACAATAATATAAATGTTCGGTTCCATGTATGTTTGTGAACAACTGTTCCCTGCAATGAAATGTAACAAGACGCGCCTGAGAAACGCATTTTCTGTTCGAAATTTAAACTGCACGCTGCGCCTACAATGCACAAGAACAATTACTCCAAACATAAACGCAATTGTAAAGGGCAAAAAGTACAACATAATCGAGAATCCCACACTTCAGTGACACCTTTTATCGTGTAACAGTTCACAAATTAATACGAATTTAGAGGCATACACTAAGCTAATAAAATTATCTGGCACGTGTACATTCTCCTTTATTTGTTTCATTTGTTGCAGTATAATTCGTGAGTGATATCCCTGCAGGTGGCCGCAGATTTACATTGACTGGTGGCAGCTGTTGCGTGCCTCACATGACTTTCCCCACTCTTCGCTCTGGTCCAGTAGTGGGGGTAGCGTGCTCGCGCTGCTCCGTGCTCGCGCCTTGCTGCTCCCAGCTTACTCCGCGAGCATGTTTGTTATGAAGCCCTGAAGTAAGTTAAATGAAATTGAAGTAAGAGAGAGTGACTGACTAGCTAACGTAGATGAAATTTTGCAATAGTGCCACTGATGTACATTTCTCACATCTTTTGATATGACTAGTGGCTATTGGAATATCAGTTTGGCCAAGGAATCTAGGCCATCCACAGAATTCTTACATCAAGGTAAGTGTTTAATATACTGTGTGATGCCATTTGCTCTGTACTTGTCTGTGTGTGTTTATCAGAGCTGTTGACAAGGTTCTAGGTGCGATATTAGCCGATGAAATAACGGTCTATGTAGATTACCTCGTAGTGAGTGCAGAATGCTTCAAACACTGTAAGATCCACAATGAAGTAGTGAGAGCTATGTACAGAGGAGGTATGAAATTAACATCAGTAAATCTGAAGGTGGAAAGAAGAAAATTTCATTTCTGGGTTACAGGGCTAGGAAGGAAGGCATACAGCTTCATGCAGAATAGCTTGCTGCTACTGCATGTATCCCACCACCCAAGCTGGAGTACAGCTTTCATTTAGTAAGAACACGAGCAAACAAGGCAAATGCGACCATTATGTTGGACACACAACATTATAAAAAATGAATGGGGGATCTTCTGAGTGAATCCATTTACAAAAGCTTCACAGACATCGACACACAAGATTAACAAATTGACACAAACACTACAAAATTACAACAAATTTTGACACGGCCAGAAGGCTCATCCCACAAGTTCCACACGCACCAATAAATTTTGAGGCACACAAGGTCCACAAAGAGGCCTTTCCTTTACAATCGACTGTGAGTACCATTAATTCACCAACGTCTGGCCTAGGCAAGGAACTGGCCCTAAAGCTCTGAGATTTGGTGAGCTAAACAAAATAGTACATTAAGGACTATACCCATTCGGTGAAACTTTTAAAACAAAACTGTATCTCGGCCACAGAAATTATTCTTAGCTTCAACGTCTAGACTTTATTCATGATTATACCTATACACGACACCGTGAACAGGGACGCATTGCACCCGATATCTGCAATCTAGCGCTCCACTGTGTTTAACGACCACCTTTTTCAGGCGGAAAGGGAAATTTTATGAACAGAGAGGTGGAGTAGCAATGGGATAACCTCTTTTGCCTATAGGACTAGACATCTTTATGGAATAATTTGAAGAAACAGCATTCCAGTCCACACCATTACACCCAGATTAATGGCTCGGATATATGCAAAGTAATTTTATTATCTGGCCACATGGAGAGGAGGAGCTACGAAATTTCCAACAGCACCTCAACCATCAGCACTAAGTATCCAATTTACTATGGAGATGGAAAAGAATCGGGTACTACCTGTCCTCGATGTGGAAGTTTACAGAAAGCCTGATGGATAACTGGGCCATAGATAAAATAATAAGCCAACCTGTACTCACAGGCACCTGTATGCCTCCTCCCAGTATCGCCCTATACAGAAGAAACCAAAACTGCTCTCAGGATCAGCGATGAGGAACGTCTAAAGGGTGTACTACAAAACCTCCAGTCCATTTTTCATGCCAACGGTTATGGAATGAATGTACTACATAAAACTATAGTGACAAAGTAAGAAGGCTATAGAGGATAGCAAAAGGAAGCACAAAACATTGCTCGATTACCATATCTTCGAGGTGTCACTGAACCAGTGGGCAAAATTCCCCATTGAGCAGGCATCAAACCAAATTTGCAAGGCAGCAACAGGATTAAAGATGTTCCTAACACAACAAAAGACACAGTTGACTAACTACATGCTGCTGGAGTTCACGAAATCAGGTGCAAATGCGGATTGGTGTATGTATGTGAGATGGGCGACCTATCAGTACACAGGTGCCTGAACAAGAATCACATATCCGAGTATGAGAGCACACCACGATCAGTGCGGCAAACAGTCGATTTTGGTAAAGCAACAATGTTGTGGAAACAGCTCGTACATTCAGGAGGAGGAAGAGGGAGGCAATAGAAATAGACAGGCCACTGGCCAGTACCAACAGAGAAGATGGGCACCGACTTCACACGTCTTGGTTGCCAACAATAACAGCACTACAGGACAACAGATAACTTGAAGGCACACACACAGGCACACAATAGACTGCAGTGGCTGTAGGTTAGGTCATGTTACGTTATGTCATACTGGCACGCTTCAGACAGTACTAAAATTCAGGGAAAGGACACCACCTCATAGTTGTCGCCTGGTTTCCCATTAGCCGATTTCCTCAAATCACAACCAGTAATGCAAACATCAATCAAAATGTCTGGTTTTCACCAATGAAAAGAAATAATAGAAACACCAATAACGATTTCCAACATCCCTCAACTTCATGCTAAACAGCCTATCAGAATTACACAACAGCCAAGCCTGCTGGTATATTGAAAACAGAGGTTTCTCACTCAGCAGTAAACAAACCACCCGGAAGATAGTCACTTGCGATGAGGACCGAACCATCTGTGGTCTTATATTTATTGACAATGTAGTCACAAGCCCACAAAAATTTTAATGAAAGTTATAAAAATAGTTAAAGGGAGGAACGAAAAGGTATTCTCCTGAGCAACTGTACGGCATTTTCAGCCAGGCCAGGTTTGGTAAAGAATTTTGAGTGCAAAATAAATTTGAAGGATCATGAACTGTTTTCCAAGCAGCCTCATATCACTCCAGTTACAAAAAAAAAAAAACAAGTGGTGAGAAAAAACATTCAATAGATGGTCTCAAGGGGGATAATTGAATGGTCAACCAGCAGGTATAATAAACCACATGTAGTTCAATGAAGAATAACGAGGGTGTCAGGTTGGTGCTGAAAGCAAGTAAGTGAAATTAAATTGAAGTAAGAGAGAGTGACAGACTAGCTAACGTAGATGAAATTTTGCAATAGTTCCACTGATGTACGTTTCTCACATCTTTTGATACGACTAGTGGCTCTTGGAATATCACTTTGGCCAAGGAATCTAAGCCATCCACAGAATTCTTACATCAAGGTAAGTGTTTAGTATACTGTGTGATGCCATTTGCTCTGTACTTGTCTCTGTGTGTTTATCAGAGCTGTTGACAAGGTTCTAGGTGCGATATTAACCGATAAAATAACGGTCTATGTAGATTACCTCGTAGTGAGTGCAAAATGCTTCAAACACTGTAAGATCCACAATGAAGTATTGAGAGCTATGTATAGTGGAGGTATGAAATTAACATCAGTAAATCTGAAGATGGAAAGAAGAAAATTTCATTTCTGGGTTACAGGATTAAGAAGGAAGGCATACAGCCTCATGCAGAATAGCTTGCTGCTACTGCATGTATCCCACCACCCAAGCTGGACTACAGCTTTCATTTAGTAAGAACACGAGCAGACAAGGCAAATGCCTTGGTGACCTAAACAAAATAGTACATTAAGGGCTATACCCATTCGGTGGAACTTTTAAAACAAAACTGTATCTCGGCCACAGAAATTATTGTTAGCTTCAAAGTCAAGTCTTTATTCATGATTGTACCTATACACGACACCATGAACAGTGACGCATGGCACCCGATATCTGCGACCTAGTGCTGCACTGTGTTTAACGACCACCTTTTTCAGACAGAAAGGGAAATTTTATGAACAGAGAGGTGGAGTATCAATGGGATAACCTCTTTTGCCTATTGCAGTAGACATCTTTATGGAATAATCTGAAGAAACAGCATTCCAGTCCACACCATTACACCCAGATTAATGGCTCGGATATATACAAAGTAATTTTATTATCTGGCCACATGGAGAGGAAGAGCTACGAAATTTCCAACAGCACCTCAACCATCAGCACTAAGTATCCAATTTACTATAGAGTTGGCAAAGAATTGCGTGCTGCGTTTCCTCAATGTGGAAGTTTACAGAAAGCCTGATGGATAACTAAGCCATAGATAAAATAATAAGCCAACCTGTACTCACAGGCACCTACATGCCTCCTCCCATTATCACCTTACACAGAAGAAACCAAAACTGCTCTCAAAATCAGTGATGAGGAACATCTAAAGGGTGAACTGCACAACCTCCAGTCCATTTTTTGTGCCATCACAATCTATTACATAAAACTCTGGTGACAAAGTATGAAGACTATATAGGATAGGAAAAGGAAGCATAAAACATTGCTCGATTACCATATGTTCAAGGTGTCACTGAACCAGTGGGCAAAATGCTCCATTGAGCAGGCATCAAACCAAATTTGCGAGGCAGCAACAGGATTAAAGATGTTCCTCACACAACAAAAGACACAGCTGACAAACTACATGCTGTTGGAATTCACAAATTCTGGTGTGAATGTAAATTAGTGTATGTACGTGTGTTGGGGCGACCTATCAGCACAATGATATGTGAACACGAATGACATTTCCAAGTATGAGAGCACACCAGTATCAGTGTGGCAAACAGTCGAATTTGGTAAAGAAAGCATGTTGTGAAAACAGCTCTTACATTCAGGAGGAAGAATAGAGAGGCAATAGACTAAGCCAGGCAACTGGCCAGTACGAACTGAGAAGATGGCCACCAACTTCAGACGTCTTGGTTGCCAGCAATAACACCACTACAGGACAACAGATAACTTGAAGCCACACACCGATGTGCACAGGAGACTGCAGTGGCTGTAGGTTAGGTCACGTTACGTTACACCATACTGGCACACTTCAGCCAGCATTAAAATTCAGGGAAACGACACCACGTCATAGTTGTCGCCCGATTTTCCATTAGCCGATTTCCAGAAATCACAACCAGTAATGCAAACATCAAACAAAATGTCGGGTTTCCACCAACAAAAAGAAATAATAGGAACACCAATAATGACTTCTAACATCCCTCCCCTTCATCCTAAACAGACTATCAGAATTACACAACAGCCAAGCCTGCTGGTATATTGAAAACAGAGGTTTCTCACTCAGCAGTAAACAAACCACCTGGAAAAAAGTCGCTTGCAATGAGGACCGAATCATCTGTGGTCTTACATTTATTGATAATGTGGTCACAAGCAGACAATAATTTTAATGAATTTTTCACAAATAGTCAATGGATGGTCTCAAGGGGTGTAATTGTATGCTCAAGCAGCAGGTAAACCGTATTTACTCGAATCTAAGCCGCACCTGAAAATTGAAGACTCGAAATCAAGGAAAAAGAATTTTCCCGAATCTAAGCCACACCTGAAATTTGAGACTCGAAATTCCAGGGGAGAGAAAAATTTTATGCCGCACTTCCAAATCAAAGCAAAGTTGGTCCACTGGAAAATGAGACACAATTTAGGTCGAATGAATGACGATACAGCTACAGAAGTTTGGTTCGAGTCGTAAGCTTAGCAGTTACGCTTTACCATGTAGCCATTGCTATGCGTCAGTTACTCTGTCCGTATTTATACAGGTATCATTCCTTTTTCACATGCTTCATCTGGTTTGAATTGATTGCTTATTTTTCTTTGATTTGATAAGTGCCATTCTCTTTGTTATATATGTTTACATCACTCTAAGCTGAAAATGCATTACTGTACTGTGTCATGCATTGTTTGTCGGATTCTGATAGTGCGTGGTTATGGCCTGTCGCCGCTCGCGGCATGGCTTGATGGCTTGCTTTTGTGCGCGCTAATGCCGCTTACAACTAAAAAAAAAAAGGGGAGAGAGAGAGAGAGGAATCGTCTCATTAGTGAAACAATGGCAAGAGACTGCTATTTGTTGTTACTTACAGTGCTGCTTTGTTTGATAATGATCAACAAGAACCAAATAATAGACTGCATATGATAGAAGATGTTCTGAATAAGAGTTAAGCGAAAAGTTTTCTCCGTTTGAAAATCTTTGAAAGCGCCTGTTTAATACATTACATTCTGCACAGAAATTAGAGTCATCTTAGAATTAAAAATCTAGTCAATTGCTGTGCTTCATTTCTGACTGTATCACTATTAGGCATAAGAATAATACGAACATAAACGTGACATGATATTTATATTCTTCCGTGTTTGCTGTTGTCTCACTCTAGTTTTGTAGTTTATTAGGCACACAAGATTAAATGAGATATCAGCAAACACGAAACAATACATGGCAAAATGTTTGTATTCTTATTATTCTTATGGTGAAGAGAATACGGCATGTGATTCACAATTCATAAAAGTTCCTATTAGCAACCATCTTCTCTCACAGGTAGGAAAAAATTCAGAACGTAGATTTGGCCATATTGACAAACATCCCGAACAGTCTTGCCAGTCAGATTTTCGTAGTACATTGAAATGCTGCTACATTCGAAGATGAACAATACGGAATTTGTATTTACTTCGTTGGATAATGTATGAAAATGCAGTGGTCGAAACTGGGGCGAAGAAAAAAGCTTATCTTCCACCTTTCTTTTTTTTTTTTTTTTCTTTTAATTTCGTTACTGACGCAGAGGTTTTGGCGCCAGTATTTATCTATGTGCCTGCAAAGCAAGCCTGTGTAGTGCTACATATATTCAACGGCAGCACTTAGTTGTGGCGGCACCTACCATCACATTCCAGAACTTCCGCTTACTTTGCACTCGATTCTAAGCCACAGACGGTTTTTTGGATTACAAAAACCGGAAAAAAAGTGCGGCTTACATTCGAGTAAATATAGTAATCAACCACCTGTAGTTCAATGAAGAATAACGGTGGTGACAGGTTGGTGCTCGAAGTAAGTAAGTTAAATGAAATTGTGGTAAGAGAGAGTGACACTGATGTACATTTCTCACATCTTTGGATATGACTTCTGGCTATTGGAATATCAGTTTGGCCAACGAATCTAGGCCATGTACAGGATTCTTACATGAAGGTAAGTGTTTAGTATACTGTGTGATGCCATTTGCTCTGTACTTGTCTGTGTGTGTTTATCAGAGCTGCTGAAAAGGTGCTAGGTGCGATATTAACCGATGAAATAATGGTCTATGTAGATGACTTCCTCTTAGTGAGTGTAGAATGGTTCAAACACTGTCAGTTTCTCAATTAAGTATTGCAAGCTGTGTATACAGGAGGTATGAATCTAAAATCAGTAAATCTGAAGATGGAAAGAAGGAAATTTCAGTAGTTGGTAACAGGATTAACAAGGAAGGCATACAGCCTGATGCAGAATAGCTTGCTGCTACTGCACGTATTCCACCACCCAAGCTGTAGTACAGTTTTCATTTAGTTATAATAAGAGCATACAAAGGAAATGCTACCATTGAGTTGGACAAAGAAGCTTATAACAAACGAATGGGGGATCTTCTGAGTGAATCCGTTTACAGAAACTTCACAGAGATCTGACGGCCAAAACAATCAAATCGACACAAACACCACTAAAGTAAACTAGAACGAATTTTGACATGGCCAGAAGACTCATCCCATAAGTTCCAAATGCACCAAGAATATATGGTGTACAGTAGGTACACGAAGAGGTCTATCCTTTACAACTGATTGTGAGTGCCATTAATTCACCAACGTAAGGACTAGGGAAGGAACTGGCCCAAAAGCTTCCACATTTGGTGAGCTAACAAAATCGTACATTAAGAACTATACCCATTCAGTGGAGCTTTTAATACAAAACTATATCTTGGCCACAGACATGATGGTTATGTTCGACTAGAAGTCTTTATTCATGAATGTACCTGTGCAAGACACCAAGAACACGGACACATAGCAACCGATATCTGCGACCTAGTGCTCCACTGTTTAACGACCACCTATTTCAGACGGAAAAGGGAATTTTATGAACAGAAGGAGGAGTAGCAATGGGCTACCCTGTTTCGCCTATTGCAGCATACGTCTCCATGGAAGAATTTAAGAAACAGTATTCCAGTCCGCACCATTAGACACAGATTAATGGCTTGCGTATTTACAAAGTACTTTTATTAGCTCGCCACATGGCGAGGAAGAACTACGAAATTTCCGACAGCACCTCAACCAACAACACGAAGTATCCAATTTACTACGGAGTTGGCAAAGAACTGAGTGCTGCCTGTCCTCGATGTGGAAGTTTACAGAAAGCCTGATGGGTAAATCGGCCATAGATAAAATAATAAGCCAACCTGTACTCACAGGCACCTGCATGCCTCCTCCCAATATCACCCTACACAGAAGAAACCAAAACTGCTCTCACGATCAGGAATGAGGAACATCTAAAGGGTGAACTACAAAACCTCCAGTCCATTTTTTGTGCCAACAGTTATGGAATGAATGTACTACATAAAACTATAGTGACAATGTATGAAGGCTATAGAGGATAGCAAAAGAAAGCACAAAACATTGCTCGATTACCATATGTTCAAGGTGTCACTGAACCACTGGGAAAAATTCTCAATCAAGCGGATATCAAACCAATTTTGCGAAGCAGCAACAGTATTAAAGATGTTCCTCACACAACGAAAGACACAGTTGATAAACTACATGCTGCTGTAGTTCACGAAATCAGGAGCGAATAAGGATTAGTGTACGTAGGTGACATGGGGTGACCCATCAGTACACAGATATCTGAACACGAATGACGTATCTGCTTATGACAGCACACCAGGATCAGTGTGACAAACAGTCGTCTTTGGTAAAGCAAGCATGTTGTGGAAACAGCTCTTACTTTCAGGAGGATGAAGAGAGAGGCAATAGAAATAGCCAGGCAACTGGACAGTACGCACAGATAAGATGGGCACCGACTCCGGACGTCTTGGTTGCCAGTAATAAGAGCACTACGGGACAACAGATAACTTGAACCCCACACAGAGCTGCACAGGAGACCGCGGTGGCTGTAGGTTAGGTCAGGTTCATTACCTCATACTTGCACACTTCAGCCAGCACTAAAATTCAGAGAAACTACACCACATCATAGTTGTTGCCTTGTTTTCCATAAGCCGATTTCCAGAAATCACAGCCAGTAATGCAAACATCAAACAAAATGTCGGGTTTCCACCAATGAAAAGAAATAATAGTAACACCAATAAAGATTTCTGATATCCCTCCCATTCATCTAAACAGCCTATAAGAAATACACAACAGCCAAGCCTGCTGGTATATTGAAAACAGAGGTTTCTCACTCAGCAGTCAACAAATGACGCGGAAGAATGTCGCTTGCAATGAGGACCGAAATATCGGTCGTCTTATATTTATTGACAATGTGCTCACAAGCCCACAAAAAATTTTATTGAATGTTTTACAAACAGTCAAAGTGAGGAACTAAAAGGTATTCTAGTGAGCAACTGTAAGGTATTTTCAAACAGTACAGGTTTGGTAAAAGATTATTAGTTCAAAATAAATTTGAAGGATCATCAACAGTAAGTAAGAGAGATTGACAGACTAGCTAACATAGATGAAATTATGCAAAAGTTCCACTGATGTACATTTCTCACATCTTTTGATATGACTTGTGGCTACTGGAATACCAGTTTGGTCAAGGAATCTAGGCCATGTACAGGATTTTTACACGAATGTAAGTGTTTAGAATACTGTGTGATGCCATTTGCTCTGTACTTGTCTGTGTGTGTTTATCAGAGCTGTTGGCAAGATGCTAGGTGAGATATTAACCAATGAAGTAACGATCTATGTAGATGATATCCTCATAGTGAGTGCAGAATGGTTCAAGACCTGTAAGATTCTAATTAAAGTATTGAGAACTGTGTATAGAGGAGGTATCAAACTAAAATCAGTAAATCTGAATTTGGAAAGAAGGTAATTTCATTCGTGGGTTACAGGATTAACAAGGAAGGCATAGACTCTGATGCAGAAATGCTTGCTGCTACTGGAGGTAACCCACCACCCAAGGTAGAGTACAGCTTTCACTCAGCAATGACATGAGCAGACAACGGAAATGCAACCATTGTGTCGGACACATAAGATTATAACAAACGAATGGGGGATCTTCTGAGTGAATCCATGTACACAAACTTAACAGAGATCCAATGCTCAAGACAATCAAATTGAAGCAAAAACTCTTAAATTAAAATAGAGCGAATTTCTACACTGCCAGAAGACTCATCCCACAACTTCCACAGGCAACAAGAATACATTGTGTACAGAAGGTCCATACAGACTCTGTGTACCATTAATTCACCACAGTATGGTCTAGCAAAGGAAATGGCTCAAGAGCCCCAACATTTGGTGTTACACACAAATTCGAACATTAAGAACTCCATCCATTTTGTGGAACTTTTAAGAAAACTATATCTTGGCCACAGACATGATGGTTATGTTCGAAGTGAAGTCTCTGTTCATCAATGTACCTATACAAGACACCATGAACAGTGACGCCATGGTACCTCGTATCTGCGATCTACTGCTCCGCTGTTTAACAACAATTTATTTCAAGCATAAAGGGGAATTTTAGAAACAGCCAAGTGGAGTGGCAATGGGCTCCTCTCTTTTGCCTATTGCAGTAGACATCTTTATGGAAGAATTCGAAGAAACAGCACTCCAGTCCACACCATTACACCCAGACTGATGGCTCGGATATATACAAAGTACTTTTATTATCTGGCCACATGGAATAGAAGAGCTACGAAATTTCCACCAGAGATTCAACCAGCAGCACGAAGAATCACATTTGCTATGGAGATGGAAAATAATCGGATGCTGCCTTAAGTCAACATGGAAGTTTACAAAAAGCCTGATGGTCAACTGGGACATAGAAAACATAATAAGCCAAGCTGTCCTGCCAGGCACCTGCATGCCTCCTCCCAATATCACCCTACACAGAAGACATCCACCCTGCACACTTTAAACAAAGGGCTCTCAGGGTCAGCAATGAGGAACATCTGAAGTTTGAACTACAACACCACAAGTCCATTTTTTGTGCTAATGGTTATGGAACGAATGTAATACATAAAACTATGGCGACATAGCATGAAGGCTATAGAGAATAGCAAAAGGAGTCACAAAGCATTGCTTGATAACCATATGTTCAGTGTGTCACTTAACCAGTGGGAAACATTCTCCATCGAGCAGCCATGTAACCAATTTTCCAAGGCAGTAACCGAATGAAAGATGTGTCTCACACAATGAAAGCCACAGTTGACAAACTACACACAGATGGATTTCAAGAAATCAGGTGCGAATGTGGATTAGTGTACGTAAGTAAGATGGGGCGACCCATCAGGACACAGACATCTGAACACGAATGACATATCCAAGTACAACAGCACACCAGGATCAGCTTGGCAAACAGTCCATTTTGGTAAAGCAAGCATGTTCTGGAAACAGCTCTTACTATCAGGAGCAAGAATAGGGAGGCAATAGAGATAGCCAGGCAATTTGCCATTACGAAACGAGACGTCATGCACAGACTTCCGACGTAATCGGAATAACAGAACTATGGGACAACAGATAACTTGAATCTACACATAGAGGTGGACAGGAGACCGCAGTGACTGTAGGTTAATTTAGGTTACATTAAGTCGTCCAGGCACACTTTGGCCAGCACTAAAATCCTGGAAAACAACACCACGTCATAGTTGTCGTCTGGTTTTCAATTAGCCTATTTTTCAGAAATCACAACCAGTAATGTAAACATCTAACAAAATGTCAGCTTTCCATCAATGAAAAGATATAACAGAAACACCTATAATGATTTCTAACCTCCCTCCCCTTCATCCTACACAGCCTACCACAATAACACAAGTCAAGACTGCTGGTATATAGGGAACAGGGGTTTCTCACTCAGCAGTAAACAAACAACACATAACATTGCTGCTTGCTATGAGGAGCAAAACATCTGTGGTCTTATATTTATTGACAATGTGGTCACAAGCCCACAAATATTTTAATGAATGTTTTACAAATAGTCAAGGGGATGAAGTAAAATGTATTCTCCTGAGCAACTCTAAGGCATTTTCAGACAGGCCAGGTTTGGTAAAAGATTTTGAGGGCAAAATAATGTTGAAGGATCATGGTTTTTTTTCCCCAAGCAACTTCATATCACTCCAGTTACAAAACAACAAGTGGTGAGAAAAAACATTCAAAAGATGGTCTCATGGGGGATAATTGAAAGGTCATCCAGCAGGTATAATAAACCACATGTAGTTCAATGAAGAATAACGGTGGTGCCATTTGGTTCTGGAAGCAAGGAAGTTAAATGAAATTGTAGCAAGAGAGAGTGACAGACTAGCTAACTTAGATGAAATTTTGCAAAAGTTCCACTGATGTACATCTCTCATATCTTTTGATATGACTTCTGGCTATTGGAATATCAGTTTGGCCAAGCACTCTAGGCCATGTTCAGGATTCTTACATGAAGGTAAGTGTTTAGTATACAGTGTGATGCCATTTGCTCTGTACTTGTCTGTGTGTCTTTATCAGAGCTGTGATATTAACCAATGAAATAATGGTCTATGTAGATGATATCCTCGTATAAGTACAGAATGGTTCAAATACTGCAAGGTTCTGAATAAAGTATTGAGAGTTATGCATAGAGGAGGTAAGAAACTAAACTCAGTAAATCTGAAATTGGAAAGAAGGAAATTTAATTTGTGGATTACAGGATTAACAAGGAAGGTATACAGCCTGATTCAGAATAACTTGCTGTTACTGCACGTATCCCAGCACCCAAGCTGGAGTACAGCTTTCATTTAGTAATTACACGAGTAGACAAGGCAAATGTGACCATTATGTTGGACACAGAAGTTTATAACCAACGAATGGGGGATCTTCTGAGTGAACATATTTATAGAACTTCATGGAGACCCGACGGCCAAAACAATCAAATTTACACAAACACTACTAAAGTAGTACCATATTTTGAGACGGCCAGAAGACTCATCCCACCAGTTCCACGGGCACCAATAATATATGGTGTACACAATGTCCAGAAAGAGGTCTTTCCTTTACAACCAATTATGAGTACCATTAATTCACCAACGTACGGTCTAGGGAAGGAACTGGCCCCAGAGCTCCAACACATGGCACCCGATATATGCTACCTACTGCCCCACTGCATTTAACGACCACCTATTTCAGGTGGAAAGGGAAATTTTATGAACGGAGAGGTGGAGTAGCAATGGGCTACCCTGTTTCACCCATTGCAGTAGACATCTTTATGGAAGAATTTGAAGAAACAGCACTCCAGTCCACACCATTACACCCTGATTAATGGCTCGGATATATACAAAGTACTTTTATTATCTGGCCACATGGAGAGGAAGAGCTACGAAATTTCCAACAGCACCTCAACCATCAGCACTAAGTATCCAATTTACTATGGAGTTGGCAAAGAATTGGGTGCTGCCTTTCCTCGATGTGGAAGTTTACAGAAAGCCTGATGGATAACTGGGCCATAGATAAAATAATCAGCCAACCTGTACTCACAGGCACCTGCATGCCTCCTCCCAGTATCACCCTATACAGAAGAAACCGAAACTGCTCTCAGGATCAGCGATGAGGAACATCAGAGGGTGAACTACAAAACCTCCACTCCATTTTTTGTGCCAACGGTTATGGAATGAATGTGCTAGATAAAACTATAGTGACAAAGTAAGAAGGCTGTAGAGGATAGCAAAAGGAAGCACAAAACATTGCTCGATTACCGTATGTTCAAGGTGTCACTGAAGCAGTGGGCAAAATTCTCCAACAAGCAGGCATCAAGCCAATTTTGCATGACAGCAACAGAATGAAAGATGTTCCTCAAACAGCAAAAGACACAGTTGACAAACTACATGCTGCTGGAGTTCACAAAATTAGGTGCGAATGTGGATTAGTGTATGTAGGTGAGATGGGGCGACACATCAGCACAGATATTTCAACACGAAAGACATTCCGTATATGACAGAACAGCCAGCACGAGTGCGGTAAAAAGTTAATTTTGGTAAAGAAAGCATGCTGGCGAAACAGCCTCTTACTTTCAGGAGGTACATTAGAGAGGCAATAGAAATAGCCAAGTGAGTGACGAATATGAACAGAGAAGACTAGCAGCAACTTCCGATGTCTTGGCTGCCAGCAATTAAAGCACTACGGGGCGACAGCTAACGTGAAGCCACACAGAGGCGAACAGGACACCACAGTGGATGTAGGTTACGTTAGGTTCGGTTATGTCATACTGGCACATCTCAACCGGCACTAAGATTCAGAGAAACAACACCACATCATAGTTGCCTCCTGGTTTTCCAGAAATCACAACCAGAAATGCAAACATCCAAGAAAATGCCGGGTTTCTAACAATGATAAGGATTACTAACATCCCTCCCTTTCATCCTAAAGAGCCTATCAGAATTCCACAACAGCCACTTCTGCAGGTAAATAGGAAACACAGGTTTCTCACTCAGGAGTAAATTAAACACCCGGAAGAAAGTCCTTTGCACTGGGGACTGAAACATTGGTATTCATATTCATAGACAATGCGTTCACAACCCACAAAAATTTTACTGGATGTTTTGCAAGTAGTCAAAGGTAGGAACAAAAAGATATTCTCCTGAGACATTTTCAGACAGGCCCGGTTAGGTAAAAGATTTTGAGAGCAAAATAAAGTTGAAGGATCATGAACTGTTTTCCAAGCAGCCTTACATTATTTCATTAAAAAAAAAAAAAAAAAGTGGTGAGAAAAAACACTCAAAAGATGGACTCATGGGGGATAACTGAACGGTCAACCAGCAGGTATAATAACCCACTTGTAGTTTAATGAAGAAGTACGGTGAAACTTCTTGGCACATTAAAACTGTGTGCCCGACCGAGACTCGAACTCGGGACCTTTGCCTTTCGTGGGCAAGTGCTCTACCATCTGAGCTACCGAAGCACGACTCACGCCCAGTCCTCACAGCTTTACTTCTGCCAGTATCTCGTCTCCTGCCTTCCAAACTTTACAGAAGCTCTCCTGCGAACCTTGTAGAACTAGCACTCCTGAAAGAAAGGATACTGCAGAGACATGGCTTAGCCACAGCCTGAGGGATTTTCCAGAATGAGATTTTCACTCTGCAGTGGAGTGTGTGCTGATATGAAACTTCCTGGCAGATTAAAACTGTGTTCCCGACCAAGACTCGAACTCGGGACCTTTGGCTTTGCCTTGTTTGGAAGGTAGGAGACTAGATACTGGCAGAAGTAAAGCTGTGAGGACCGGGCATGAGTCGTGCTTCGGTAGCTCAGATGGTAGAACACTTGCCCGCGAAAGGGAAAGGTCCCGAGTTCGGGTCTCGGTTGGGCACACAGTTTTAATCTGCCAGGAAGTTTCATATCAGCGCACACTCCGCTGCAGAGTGAATATCTCATTCTGGAAGAAGTACGGTGGTGTCAGGTTGGTTCTGGAAGCACGGAAGTTAAAAAAAATTGTAGTAAGAGAGAGTGACAGACTAGCTAACATAGGTGTAATTTTGCAAAACTTCCACTGATGTACATTTCTCACATCTTATGATATGACTTGAGGCTATTGGAATATCAGTTTGGCCAAGGAATATAGCCAAGTACAGGATTCTTACATAAAGGTAAGTGTTACGAATAATGTGTGATGCCATTCGCTCTGTACTTGACTGTGGGTGTTTATCAGAGATGATGACAACGTGCTAGGTGAGATATTAACCAATGAAATAACGGTCTATGTAGATGACTTCCTCTTAGCGCGTGCAGAATGCTAAAAGATTTTGTGTGTAAAATAAAGTTGAAGGATCATGAACTGTTTTCCAAGCAGCCTCATATCACTCCAGTTACAAACAAAAACAAGTGGTGAGAAAAAACATTCAATAGATGGAGTCATGGGGGATAAGTGATACATCAACCAGTAGGTATAATAATCCACTTGTAGTTTAATGAAGAATAACGGTGGTGTCGGATTGGTTCGGGAAGCAAGGAAGTTCAATGAAATTGTAGTAAGAGAGAGTGACAGACTAGCTAACATAAACGAAATTTTGCAAAAGTTCCACTGATGTACATTTCTGACATCTTTTAATATCCCTTCTGGCTATTGGAATATCAGTTTCGCCTAGAAATCAAGGACAGAGCTGTTGACAAGGTGCTAAGTGTGATATTAATCAATGAAATAACGGTCTATGTAGATAACTTAATGGTACTGAGGGCCGAATGGTTCCAACATAGTAAGATTCTCAGTGAAATATTGAGAGCTATGTATAGAAGAGGTACGAAACTAAAATCAGTAAATCTGAAGATGGAAAGAAGGAAATTTCATTTTTGGGTTACAGGATTAACAAGGAAGGCATACAGCCTGATGCAGAATAGCTAGCTAGCTGCTCCCACAGCACAAGCTGGAGTACAGCTTTCACTTACTAATAACATGAGCAAACAAGGCAAATGCAACCATTGTGTTGAACACAGAATATTATGACAAACAAATGGGGGATCTTCTGAGTGAATCCATATAAAAAAACTTCGCAGAGATCCGACGGCCAAGAGAATCAAATCGACACAACACTACTAAAGTAAAGTAGAACGAATTTTGACACGGCCAGAAGACTCATCCCACAAGTTCCACAGGCACCAAAAAAATATGGTGCACAGAACGTCCACAAAGAGCGCTTTCCTTTACAACCAATTGTGAGTACCATTAATTCACCAACTTACGGTCTAGGGAAGGAACTGGCCCCAGAGCTCCGACACATGGCGCCCGATATATGCGATCTACTGCTCCACTGTGTTTAACGACCACCTATTTCAGGCAGAAAGGGAAATTTTATGAACAGATAGGTGGAGTAGCAGTGGGCTTCCCTCTTTCGTCTATTGCAGTAGACATCTTTGTGGAAGAATTTGAAGAAACAGCATTCCAGTCCGCACCATTACACCCAGATTAATGGCTCGGATATATACAACGTACTTTTATTATCTGGCCACATCGAAAATAATCGACTGCTGCCTTTCCTCAACATGGAAATTTACAGAAAGCCTGATGGTAATCTGGGCAATAGAAAACATAATAAGCCAACCTGTACTGACAGGAACCTGCATGCCTCCTCCCCAATATCACCCAACACAGAAGAAATCCACCCTGCACACTTTAACAAAGAGGGCTCTCAGGATCAGCGATGAGGAACATCTAAAGGGTGAACTACAAAACCTCAAGCCCATTTTTTGCGCCAACGGTTATGGAACGATTGTAACAGATAAAACTATGGCGACTAAGAATGAAGGCAATAGAGGATAGCAAAAGGATGAACAAAGCAACACTCTATTACCATATGTTCAAGGTGTCACTGAACCAGTGGGCAAAAATCTCCATCGAACAGGCATCAAACCAATTTTGTGAAGCAGCAACAGTATAAAAGATGTTCTTTGCACATTGAAAGACACAACTGACAAAGTACATGCTGCTCGAGTTCACAAAATTGGGTGCGGATGTGGATTTGTGTGTGTAAGTGAGATGGGGCATCCCTTCAGCACACGTATTATCTCAACACAAAAGCCATAGTTGAGTATGACAGCACACCAGGATGAGTGTGTCAAACAGTCGATTTTGGTAAAGCATGCATGATGGTGAAATGGGCTCTTACTTTCAGAAGGAACATTACAAAGGCAATAGAAATAGCCAAGTGACAGGCCAATAAGAACAGAGACGAAGGGCACCGACCTCCAACGTCTTGGCTGCCAACATCGTTGGACCCAGCAATACAGCACTACGGGATGACAGCTAACATGGAGTCACACAATGAGGCGCACGGGACGCCACAGTGGCTGTAGGTTAGCTTACGTTAGGTTATGTCGTACTGGCACACCTCAACCGGCACTAAAATTCAGGGAAACAACACCACGCCACAGTTGCCGGCAGGTTTTCCATTAGCAGATTTCCATAAATTACAACCGGTAATACAAACACCAATCAACATATCAGGTTTCCTCCGAAAAAAATAATAATAATAATATTAATAATAATAATAAAGAATTCTAACATCCCTCCCCTTCATCATAAGCAGCCTATCAAAATTAGAGAACAGCCAAGCCTGCTGGTATATTGAAAACAGTGCCAAGTCAGCAGGTATATAAGAAACACAGATTTCTCACTCAGCAGTAAACAAAAGCACCTGGAAGAAATTTGCTTCCAATAGGGACTGATGCAGAAAAGCTTGCTGCTATTGCAGGTTTCCCACAACTGAAGCTGGCAATCAGCTTTCATTTACTAATAACACAAGCAGACAAGGAAATGCGACCATTGTGTTGGACACGGAAGATTATAACACACAAGTGGGGGATTTTCTGCATGAATCCATTTACAGAAACTTAACGGAGATCTGATGGCTAAGACAATCAGATCGATGCAAATACTTCTAAAGGAAACTAGAACGAATTTTGATATGACCAGAAGACTAATCTCACAAGTTCCACAGGCACCAAGAATATATGGTGCACAGAAGGTCCACAAAGAGGCCTTTCCTTTATAACCGATTGTCAGTACCATTAATTCACCAATGTATGGTCTAGCCAAGGAATTTGCTCCAAAGCTCGGACATTTGGTGGGGCACACAAATTCATACATTAAGGACTCCACCCATTTTGTGGAACTTTTAAAAGAAAACTGTAGCTCGGCCACAGACATGATGGTTAGCTTCGACGTGAAGTCTTATTCACGAATAGACCGATATAAGACACCATGATCACGGACACATGGCACCCGATATCTGCGATCTAGTCCTCCACTGTGTAACGAGCACCTATTTCAGGTGGAAAGGGGAATTTTACGAACAGACGGAGGAGTAGCAATGGGCTCCCCTCTTTTGCCTATTGCAGCAGACATCTTTATCAAAGAATTTGAAGAAGCTGCTCGCCAGTCCGCACCATTACACCCAGACTGATGGCTCGGATATATACAAAGTAATTTTATTATCTGGCCACATGGAGAGGAAGAGCTACGAAATTTCCAACAGCACCTCAACCACCAGCACGAAGTATCCAATTTACTATGGAGATGGAAAAGAATCGGGTGCTGCCTTTCCTCAACGTGGGAGTTTACAGAAAGCCTGATAGTAAACTGGGTCATAAAAAACATAATAAGCCAACCATTACTGACAGGCACCTACTTGCCTCCTCCCAGTATCACCCTACACAGAAGATATCCACCCTGCACAATTTAACCAAGAGGATTCTCAGGATCAGCGAAGAGGTACATCTAAAGGGTGACAGCAACAGCTCGGAGGCAGGCAGTCAGGGAGACGTGCCGACTACGAGCAGTACAGCACCCCCACGAGACTGAATGCCGACCTCGGGGGGGGGGGGGGGGGAGAACAAGTGGACACTGTGATTCTAAGAGTAGCCGTAAATGCTCTCTGTCGGATCGAAGGCCATGAATGTTCCACTGGAAGAGAAACAGGGTGAGGAAAACTGAAGGAGCGTCACCTTGGCAGCTACTGAGTGCCTGCCTTCAAAGATTCGCTGCTACAGGGCACAGAGGAGGAGGATGCTGCTCCAAGCGGTCTACTGAAGTTTTGGCATTATTCTGCTTCGGGCCTATGACTCCGGGGCGGAATGTAGGAAGATTTCGCAGGAGTATTCCTTCTGTCCTTTCCAGCCTGCCGGTTGCGTAGCTGGTGCCTTCGCCCTTGAGGTACGAGTTTGGTGGCATGTTGCACGGCGGAAGGAGGAGACTGGGACACTACCACGATGCTGGGCGATTTCACAATTGCAGTGCTAAATTTGAGGTCGCACATCTGCACACCCACGCTCTTCCTGGGGCGAGGTGTAGTGGGAACAGTACTGTTAAGTGTCAGATGGTAGAATGCAGGGTTTCTGACTAGCCAACAACTTGCGAATAACTCTGTATGGCACTTTTTCCTTCACCTGGATCTCCTGGACAGCACACTCATCGAGGGAGGAGACGGCACAATCGTCATTGCAGTCGATTTGACAGGGCCCTACCACAGGTTACGTATCCGGCCGGATGTCGCCAGGACTCTCGAGTGAGGTAACGGTGACACTGGTAGCGGCACATGGTGTTTAGAATATACAGCCTGACTGTGATAACTTTATCACCTGCTTTAACCTTGGACGGAAGCACCACTCTATCAAAGGCGAGAAATAGAGTGCGGGTGTGCACTAAGGTGTAATATACCTTTTCCATCACCCGTCGGTCGACAATGATACCCTGATAAGAGGTAAGATTGCATTTTGGCCTCGGTCAGACCGTCGAGCAGCCCAGTGTAAATAACACTGCGGGAAGAATTCAGAGTGTTATGGGCCTTGACACGAATGGGGTAGTCGTGGAGAAGCGAAGCAGCAAGCAGTTTTGTGCTTGAGAATCAGGAGCAGTCTCCAAAACCAAAGTGCCATTCCTTAAACGAGAGCAGGATTTCGCTGGGCCGGAAATTGCATTGACACTTTTCTGAATAATAAACGGATTTACCATGGCAAAGCACTGACCGTCTTCAGAAATTGAGATGACGAGGAACCTCAGTGCAGCTGTGAGGGTCTTCAAATTGTTAGGCTCATTCTGTCGACATTTCGTAGCTGTCGACTGTGGAGACAATCAGCTCTGAAAATCCCCCACGATTGCCGGTGTCTTTGATCGCGCGCTCCTTCCGACAGGGGCCCCCTTTAGAACAGGGAGCACTCATCTCGGGTAACAGTTCCACCTCAGCTCACACCTCCCGAACACCTGACAGAGGGGCCAATCGGCAATTTGGGAACTTAGCAACTCAGGCAATCACCCCTCCCTGGGCCCAACTCATACCAGAGGTACATGCGAACACTACCTGTCGACCCGGGACCGGGAATTACACGTTACTCACTCACCCGTTACACATCTAGATGTGTGGGCCAGCTTTCGGGAGCGCTTGGGGAGGAAGAAGGAGAGGAACCTCAAATGCTGAAGTGGAGGAAGGACAGAAGGTGAACAAAGAAAAGAAAAAAAGGAACAGAAACAGTTGAGAGTATTCCGATACTGAATACAAAAATGCAGAATACGTTTCCCGACAGCCCAGATGAGGGAGAGGGAAGGGAACAGCAAGGGGATAGACAGGCAGCACGGTACTGACTGTAGGAGAATAAAGGACGACTCAGACAAAATTTCTAGTCAGTGTGATGAATGACAGCTTCCTCTAAATGTAGAAAAATATAAGCTATTGTGGATAAGCAGGAAAAACAATCCTGCAACAGTCGATTATGGCATTAGTAGTGTGCTGTAGAGTGAGTGTGTTAGATTGGTAGCAGGGAAGATGAATGGTAGACTTCAGTTTATTGTGAGAATTTTACGGAAGTGTGGTTCACATGTACATAATGAGACCATGTACAGAACACCAGTGCAACTCGTTCTTGAGTGCTTTTCTGGTGCCTGGGTTTCCCAGTAGGTCAGATTAAAGGTCGACATCTAAGCATTCATTACAGAGACACGCTGCCACAAGCTCTCTGCATTAGTCCCAGCAGATGCCAGCTGACTGTCCTCGGATGGTGTCCCGGCCTTCAGTACGTCCTAACCGTGCATTCCCAAGAGCGGCTGTCCAGACTACTGAGGTCACCTCAAGTCCACCCGAAATGTGTACAACAAATTTGGGTTCTCTTTGAGAGCAGCAATAACAGAGATATTTGTTATCGGTAGGCTCGATATTTGTGTATTAGACCACATGTGCCAAGAACACACTTTTAATATTTCTTCCAGTCACCCTCGATGTTGCTACATTCTGTGAGCCTCAGACTGAGCTTCTTCACTCTTTCATAGAATCTTTTGGCCGAGACCCGGACCCTCCTCTCTCTCACTATCTCTCTTTCCACCCTCACCCCCTCCACATAGCTCTCCGCCTCAAAGCTCACTCGGGTCTATAAAAATTTATCATGGCAGTACTAATCACCATTTACTATGATTAGCCAAGCACAACTTTTTACCATATCACACACTCCAATAATCAACAACTTTTTACCACATCATACACTCCAACAACCATTTACTATGATTAGCCAAGCACAACTTTTTGCCACGTCACACACTCCAGCACTCAACAAATTTTTACCACATCATACAGTCCAGCGACCATTTACTATGATTAGTCAGCACAACTTTTTACCGCACACACTCCAGCAATCAACACCATACTCAATGCTCAAGGAGAAGTTTTGACATTTTCTGTGTCTACACTTACAGATTAGTGGTACTCATTCCTAACAGTTCTTTAACTTTCAGGACATTGTTCCTGAAGATAACTGAATCTCATGTTGGAACAAATATTTTCTGTTTTAATCAGTAAATGCGTTTGACTATCAACATTTCATTTAGTGACAAACATCATTTCTGCCACCCTATATAAAGTAAGGGACAGCAGTCAATGACATATAGGTGGGTCGATGCAGGAAGCACTTAATACTTAACAGAAAACAGCATTAACATTAGGTTTTGAGCACTAGCTTTTTTTCCAGTAGTACACATACACATTCAAACACATCACGGAGACACGCCAAATGTATACTCTCGTGGCGATGGCATCAGTCTTCCATCCTAAAACTCATCATATCACATGTCACAGAATTTTTACATAAAATTGTACCAAATTATCAACCTATGTAGGAAACTCATCCCAGCACATATTTTACATGTGGTAGAATTTAGAATGGATGCAGTCATTCTAGATGTGAGAAAAATAATGCCCTAACTGGAGTTCCTCAAATTGTGGTAACTCGTGCAGACAACAGAATAAATAGCACTACTATCCACTGTCAAAAAATTGCCTAGCTTCCATTTTTATTAAACTTCTTACTTTGCTTTCCATATGCTCCTAGTAGAATGCACAATGGAACCAAACCTGATAGACTGAAATTCCTTCACAAACATCAACACACTAAAAAATGAGTAAATTTACTTATTCTAAAAAGCAACAGCCCACTAATACAGCGAATTTTGTACAAAACAGTATTTGTACAGATGGCTGAATGGTTCCACCAGTAAATCGCTCCCTTGTGAATACAAATACATTTAAACTTAACATCTTTAGCCATCTAGGATAACTCTGAATTAGCAAACAGATTATAGCAATCAATAAACGTGTTCATACTTCACTGGACCCAGCTCGTCTATTCAGGCCAGAAAGATGGTCTACTATAGACGTAGTCTACTATAGATGTAGAATTCAAATATTTTTATTTCAGAATGAACAGTGGATGGACTGGTCTTTACACTAAATAAGCAATCTCTCAGTATCAACAATGGTGACTTACAGAAGTTAAGCAAATGCAAATCGTTATCACTTATTTGCAATTAGAGCCTCGCTTTTCCCAATTGAGACTAATGGTTTGCTGCTGTACGCTCTAACTTTGCATAAGCATCTCAACAGTTGTCATATTAACTGGAAGCTGTTATAAATGTGAAGGCAGAAAGTGAAACATTCAAGTCTCTGTCTATAATATAAAATATCTGTAAATATTAACATCTTCAGCAGGAAGCACTTTATGTTATTAACATCTTCGTTACTTACCTGTAGGTGTGATTCTGCTGACAATGACGAGCTAGGAGGGCTGTTTGCAGGTACCAAAGTAGTTCTTGGCTCAGGGACAGGTACCACTGTAGCGAGTGGAACTGAAGTAACTTGCAGAGGTGGTCGTGGAGGCGCTGGAGGCTGCGTCGTCAGTGCTGGGAGTGGAGGAGCCGCGTAGGTGGTCAACAGGCAGGCATCTCTATGCCACAGATTTCCCACAGTACATAGAGGTGCATTGCTATCACAGCTTCTTCAACAGAGAGAGCATCATCCTTTGTTATCAGCGAGTGGCCTGCGCACACAGTAAGTTGGCTCACTAACTAAAATTTACTAAAACAAATGTCGTAATCTACAGAAACACATCACAACTTTATAAGGACTGGCAAGTCTTAAATGGTAGAAATTACTTTTTAGTGAGTAACAAGCCATCACTTAAAAGACTGGCACAAATATGTCCAGGAAGTTAGGACAAAAATAATGGCATATGTTGGATGGGCAGTAAAATCATGTATTCAACATAAAGGAAGTTTGCTCCTACAAAGTTTGGTCTATGCAGCAAATGCTGTACCTGAGCAAACAGATCTCAAACATTAAAATTAGTATAGGGAAGCTACTAGTACATTGCTAATATTCAGTGAAATAGTCTAAACCACACAGAAAAAATGCAAACCGTCTGCACTTCAGAATTTTCTTCTCGATTTAACAACTCAGCAATGGCAATACTTTCCCACGTGACTTTTCTAAGAATACAAAATATCTGTCACAAATTAATTTTCTGATTTATTAGTAAGTCTATTTTTAAGAGGCTGCTGACTCACCATATCTTTCTCAGAACATGATCAGGTAACTGTGATATTTTAAAGAAATCATGTGCAACAGAACCGGCACCCAATCATGCAGAATTAAGTTCTAGTGAACGGAAACAATCAGTGTGGATTTCTTGTCGCTCTTCATTGACTGTCCACACTTTTGATAGGTACTTCTCTTCAGTCCCAAATAACAGTTGTTGTTCTTCACATGATATTTTTAACCAGAAAAGTTTTATCTGAACATAAAAACTCTTCACAGTTAAACTGCAAACAACAGTTTTCATTATCTGGTTTGTGGCAAACGGGCCTCAAGAAAAAGATGCCATATAATATGAACACTTTTATCTGGATAGTATTACAGATGTAGGTGTTGGTCCTACACAACACAGAAGGCAACAAGATCCACATATTCACTATAAATTAAAACATTCATCAATTCTTGTCTGCCTGAATGTACATACTCAGAAAATCTCCATCCAAGCACATAGATAATTCTCAATGTAGTTTTTCATGCTATATGCTGCAGCTACAGGACTGAACATCTCATCTCATTATATATACACTCCTGGAAATTGAAATAAGAACACCGTGAATTCATTGTCCCAGGAAGGGGAAACTTTATTGACACATTCCTGGGGTCAGATACATCACATGATCACACTGACAGAACCACAGGCACATAGACACAGGCAACAGAGCATGCACAATGTCGGCACTAGTACAGTGTATATCCACCTTTCGCAGCAATGCAGGCTGCTATTCTCCCATGGAGATGATCGTAGAGATGCTGGATGTAGTCCTGTGGAACGACTTGCCATGCCATTTCCACCTGGCGCCTCAGTTGGACCAGCGTTCGTGCTGGACGTGCAGACCGCGTGAGACGACGCTTCATCCAGTCCCAAACATGCTCAATGGGGGACAGATCCGGAGATCTTGCTGGCCAGGGTAGTTGACTTACACCTTCTAGAGCACGTTGGGTGGCACGGGATACATGCGGACGTGCATTGTCCTGTTGGAACAGCAAGTTCCCTTGCCGGTCTAGGAATGGTAGAACGATGGGTTCGATGACGGTTTGGATGTACCGTGCACTATTCAGTGTCCCCTCGACGATCACCAGTGGTGTACGGCCAGTGTAGGAGATCGCTCCGCACACCATGATGCCGGGTGTTGGCCCTGTGTGCCTCGGTCGTATGCAGTCCTGATTGTGGCGCTCACCTGCACGGTGCCAAACACACATACGACCATCATTGGCACCAAGGCAGAAGCGACTCTCATCGCTGAAGACGACACGTCTCCATTCGTCCCTCCATTCACGCCTGTCGCGACACCACTGGAGGTGGGCTGCACGATGTTGGGGCGTGAGCAGAAGACGGCCTAACGGTGTGCGGGACCGTAGCCCAGCTTCATGGAGACGGTTGCGAATGGTCCTCGCCGATACCCCAGGAGCAACAGTGTCCCTAATTTGCTGGGAAGTGGCGGTGCGGTCCCCTACGGCACTGCGTAGGATCCTACGGTCTTGGCGTGCATCCGTGCGTCGCTGCGGTCCGGTCCCAGGTCGACGGGCACGTGCACCTTCCGCTGACCACTGGCGACAACATCGATGTACTGTGGAGATCTCACGCCCCACGTGTTGAGCAATTCGGCGGTACGTCCACCCGGCCTCCCGCATGCCCACTATACACCCTCGCTGAAAGTCCGTCAGCTGCACATACGGTTCACGTCCACGCTGTCGCGGCATGCTACCAGTGTTAAAGACTGCGATGGAGCTCCGTATGCCACGGCAAACTGGCTGACACTGACGGCGGCGGTGCACAAATGCTGCGCAGCTAGCGCCATTCGACGGCCAACACCGCGGTTCCTGGTGTGTCCGCTGTGCCGTGCGTGTGATCATTGCTTGTACAGCCCTCTCGCAGTGTCCGGAGCAAGTATGGTGGGTCTGACACACCGGTGTCAATGTGTTCTTTTTTCCATTTCCAGGAGTGTGTGTGTGTGTGTGTGTGTGTGTGTATATATATATATATATATATATATATATATATATATATATATATATATACCAAAAGAAATCAGTTGAGTAATCACTGATCACTGGAACACTTTTATGCATTGTAGGACAACAACTTTCATGTTTTCTACCTGTTTCACTTATGCAACATACTGTGTAAATGTAAATGTAAAGTTCCATACCGTGGTAAGTGAACAGAAGGCATTCCACACATTCGAATTTAACTGTCGGCTTCTGTCTTTGCAGTTCGCAGAAGATTTCGTCAGTGATAAAGTGAAGCACTTTGTAATATTATTGGGATTTCCATAGTATGAAAGGTGTGAGTACCCTTGGAAAGGCACTCATCTATCTGTATATTAAATGATCAACTTATGAGATGAGACCTATTCTTTGAAAGACATTTGTTTTATATAATTTACGTAACTGTAAAGATGCGCATCTATCACGAACGCTAATACATCAATTGCACAGTCAAGGAAACAGTTTAACAGAAGCTGAACTGAACGTTCCACTTCGATCTAAATAAAAGATGACAGTAAAAACTTTTGTAGATCTTCAGATTTTAATGTACTTCTGCTTGTAATGTGAAAGCGTAAAGAAGCTCGTCTTTAAGCCATAAAAGTGAGCGGTCTTGCCTGCATGCAGACAACAGTTATTAATTTATAAAATTCAAGTAATTTAGTTCGATACTGTAAACCAGCAAGTTATTGTTATGAAGGTGTTGAACGGTGCAAGAATTGTCTTGAAGGAAGGAGAAAAGTAATGACTGTAATTTGTGATAAAAACGTGAACCAAGAAACTAGTACAGGGCAGGCTGAAATCTGATCGCACCATACAGTTAGAAAAGTACTTATGTAAGTTATACTGTTTATAAATAAGCTCTAATTGCTTGTGAGAATTGTTTGAATATATTTAGTGTTTACCAGATTTCTTATTCTATTCTTTTCCTTTTTTTTTTTTACCTCGATGTCGTATTATTTTTGTAAATATCAAACAGCCTTTACTACAGCAGAGAATACTGCGGCATCCTGTTCGTAGACAGAAGGTCGCTCCTTGTCTTCTATACAACTCATACCTGCCCCGCATATTAATGATTTCATTTGCCAATGCAATTGTTTTTATTGTTCATTGTTAAAGGTCCCTTAGGTAATTATAAAATTCATACAGATTACGTAAAGAAATCCGGGTTGTTCTTTTCCAAATAATAGAAGTCTTTGCATAGTCAAAAACTAGCCTCCTTCTGAAAACGATCAGGAGCCGACCAGAAGACTGATGTCTTCGACCGCTTTCGTGTTTCCTGTGGCAAAGCTGTGCCAAACTGGGAACACGACATTCTAGTATGAAACAAAATATAAGATTGAAATTGAATAAAAATTCAAATATATTTAACCTATTTGCTTTTTCATACTAGAACTTTCAAATACAAACAACATCCACAGATGGATACAGCTGTTTGAAGAAACAGCATATGTGTGTGTGCAAAGTGAAAAGGTACTGTCTAGCCTCACGTATTTGCACAAAAGTTGAAATAATTTACCTTTCGTTTGAACTCGATCCGTGAAAATTGACAAACGAAGCCAGTAGGCAACAAGAAACACTACAAACAACATTTTGGCGTATTCTTAAATTGAAGCTGAAATGGCCATATCTAATGTGCTCTACCTGAGATGACATACAGACTTTAGTATGTATCGTATGTAGATGTTTGTGTGGCCAAGGGGAACCATACAGAACATGATACAGTTTTGGGCTTTCTCAACGTTCTCTGTACTTCTGTGTCCGATGCACTAAATAGTTGTATCCACCTGTATTTGTTTTATTCTTTGCAACTGGCTGCTACAGACGACCTAACACAGCAACAACCAATTGGAGAATGTATCTGGTATTGACATGTATTGTTTTCACAACAGCCACATTCTGCTCCTACCTCAAATGCCAGTGACCGCAGCCAATTCACCTGTGGTTGATAGCCTAACTGTTGAGATAAGTTTCAGTGTTCTTCAATTACCTGTGCATTAACTATTAACTCTATCAGAAGTAGAGTTTCTTCAGTCCAAAGATTGGTGTGATGGAGCTCTTCACGTTATTCTATCCTGTGCAAGCCTCTTCATCTAAACTACATATTAATAATATGGAGATTTTTTTGATACCAACTTATTTAAAATTTTATTATGATTTTTGTTATTAATTAGAAATTGACAGTGGAGTAATCACTGAATAAACTAAATTCCTCATTTTTTAAAACTGGAGAAAAAATAATGTGTTCCCGTCAAAGTACCAGGGTTCTCACTGTTTTCTGCCAAAGGATACGTTTGGGGACACCTGCCATCAATAAATAAAGTATAAAACAGACAATGAAAACTTAAGGTTCGAATACCAACAATTTAAGGAATAGGATAGATTGCTACTCACAGTGAAGATGACTCACTGAGTTGCAGACAGGCATAATGAAAAGACTTATACACAATGCAGGTATTGGCCAAAGCCTTCTTCCAGAAAACATACACACACTGACACAAGCAGGCACACTTCGCACACACTCGGCCATCAACACTGGCACTCCAACCAGAGTTTGGGTCAGAGCTGCCGTGGCAGCAGCCGTGCATGCACAAGGTGTGCTCGCTCCTGTGTATGTTTTCTTTGCCTGAGGAAGGCTTTGGATGCTACCTGCAATCGGTCTTATCGTTGTTCCTGTCTGCAACTGAACGGGTCATCTTTATGGTGAGTAGCAATCTATCTTATTCCTTATAACATATAAAACAAGAAAGACTTTCCCTCAACAACCAGAACGTGGAAGGTTTATTACAACCACCATAAAATACTCAATGGGCTAGAAAGATCATGTCATGCCATCCCCCACCCTTTTCATTCCCAATGTTGCACTGAAGTCCCAGAAAATTTGTTTAGAGACTCTTCATTTATCAAATCAATATCAAACAAAATGATATCATACACTAAAAATCACATACCATGACTCACCTGCAGAGTTTTTTCTGTGATCTTCTACAGAAGCTAGAACAGCTCCAGGTTTAAGGTTGTCAGTATCACGGTTCAGCATTTTCAACTCGTGTTCAAGTCTATTGATGCAGTTCAGTGCAAGGTAGCAGCCTCGGCAAAGCACTCCAGCACCGTCGATTCTGAAATCGATAACTTCTCCAACGACAGTGCGAAGCTGTTGGTGCAATCGGATCTGGCTAGTGTCGGTCCATGCTGTCAAGGTTGATGCTGTTGGTCCAGCTGCTGCATTGCACACGTAGTGGTCTATGTCATTCTCCCTGTCAGTACAAGCAAATATCTGTGGTAAAAGTTACTCAGTATTCAATTATGTTGCACTGGACAACAATAGTGCGTACTCTGAAAGGAGCAACTATTATTGCCAATCCAAATAGGCCAATCTGGTGCAGTCCACGAGTTGTCAAGTGGCTATATCTGTGAGGGTACACGACGACTTGATACAGGCCCCCCTACCACTCCCAACCGTGCAGAATGTGTTGTATAAAACGTAGGAAATGTTGGGTGCCTGGCAATGGCTTTAAAGCAAGCCTAAGCTATGTGGAGTCAGTTCTGTACTACTTGAAGTGACCCACTCAAGATGGCTTGTACTTATATGAAATTTGGATAACACTGGAGGTTGATTATTTGATGAAATAAACTGTGAGAGTTATCAGCAGTAAAACATTTCTGCAGGGGACCATTAAGTTTTAGAAAAGGCAGAGTACTGTAATGGCTGGAGCACTGTGTGCATGAAACCTGGTGACCCCTGGGGGGAGGAAAAGGAGGGATAGTGAGAGAATTCCATCCTACAGAACTAAAACTTTTCTGATGGCATGTCAATATAAAGCTACTGCTGCTGCTGCTCCACCACCACCATCACCCACACCACCAGCACAACCACAACAACCAACTGAACTCACTTGAGGAGCCCCGACACTGCCGCCGCTGCTGCTGCTGTGGCTGCTCCTGCTGGTTCACCAAACAATTTCTCCTGACTGACAGAGAACAAAAAAAAAAAGAGTTACTGTATGACAAGGTCAACAGCTTCACATCAAAAAGTAAAGTGACCAAAAGACAAACTAAGGATTCCAGAACTCAGATGAATGTTGCCTATCTAAAGAGTTCCAATGGACAAAATAAGTTGACTATCAGTATTTCACATCATAATTGACTACAAATTTTTTTTGTTGTGGACCGCCCTCACAAAATGGTGAAGGGATACAAGTTCATCACTTAACATACTTTAGTTGTTAGTACACCCAAGGCTGCCACAGGGCAGGAAATTACAATACGACACAACACTACTAGTTTCTTCAACTTGCACAAGGATCCGAAGAGAATAAGCACTGATACTGCATCCAAAAGATTTCATTATTCAAAACTGAAGACCTGTTAAACTCTTAAAAGCAATGACAGATGCACGACAACGGTTCGCAACGAGTGCACATACTGCGGGTTCTCGTGTCTCGCTCATGTGTGCTGCACTATCTGCATTACCCCCTTAGGTGATTTCCAGGAAAATACTTCCTACCAGTTGAAATCATAAATAGTGGACTCCATTAACTCCCAGATGTCTGTGGACTTCTTGAAAAGGTTGCTACACCCAGCTTTTTACGTTTCATCAAAATGAAAAGTGTCAAACAAGATGATGTAGTCACAGTTCCACATGATAAACTGTTCACTACTGATGTGCCATCATTATTGTGCATTACATGTACTTTATTTTTGGTCACCTATTAACAGCCATTCTTTCAATGCAATTCAACCCCATTAACTAAAAGTACTTCAGATTTTTCCAGTGTACTCTTCACATCTATTATCTCCATTTCAGCTGTCATTAGCTCAAATGTACTCTAAATTATATTATAGAAACCTCATTTTGGCTACCTCAATTCTTCAATCCCCCCCACATGACTATTTGCCCAAAAAATTGATTACTGAATTGTGTGTTTACTAAACTACTAAAAATGCAAACGGCCACACGAGCAGCAGTGACTTTAGTAAACTCACAAATGCACATGTACTCGGGTTCCCCTCCCCCCACCAAAGTTTCATGAAAGCTGGTTAGCTACGAAAATGGTGGATTCCAATCCAATGTCAGTTCTCTGATCTTGTCTGTTATAAATCTGCCATTCGCCCTCTCACCTTCCTAGTTGTGGATCATTTCCATACCACTGACCGGTTTGGGTTAGATGCATTTAACGTTTCCGTATTGGCAAATAGAGTCTCCCCACTCTGAGTTTTCATCTCTGTTTTCGAAAAATTGACAGGCGATCACCGCTTCCAAGATTGATTTGTCGGAAGAGTACTTGCAGCTCTCCTCCGAGGAGGCCGTTACGCGCCTTCTCGCTGTCAATACGCCTTTCAGCCTGTACCGATACTGACCGTTGTCTGCAATTTTTCAATATGTTTTAAAACTCCTGACACCCTCTGTACCTGACTGCACCAATTACCTCTTCGTTCATTGCTTTTTGTTTTAGTGTCGAGTGCGACCACACAAACTTGCAGTTTTTCCAGCCTTCAATTGAGTACCTACGTTTTGAGGTTTCTCACACGGGTGTCGAGCCATTACATCACCACGTTGACACAACTGTGGCTTTGCCACAGCCGATTTCCAATGAGGCAAGCATTTCTAGGTAAAGCTAAACATATTTACAGGGTGCGACCACTGTCGCTTGGCCACTGCAGACCTTTTCCATAAAAATGTGCCTTTTTTCTGGTCCCCAGCTTGCGACCGAGCATTCGCTTTGCTTCAATCTGCTCACGTCTGGCCACTTTACAGCCAGATCAGCAGCTCGTGGCGGCTGCAGATGCCTCTCAGCACGGTCTTGCCGCAGTGTTAGCGCACAAATTAGCGGATGCGTTTGAACAACCTATTGCTTACACTACTGAGATATTACCGTATTTACTCGAATCTAAGCCGCATTTTTTTCCTGTTTTTGTAATCCAAAAAACCGCCTGCGGCTTAGAATCGAGTGCAAAGCAAGCGGAAGTTCTGAAAAATGTTGGTAGGTCCCACCACAACTAACTTCTGCCGTCAAATATATGTAGCACTACACAGGCATGCTTTGTAGGCACAAAGATAAATACTGGCGCCAAAACCTCTGCGTCAGTAAATAAATTTAAAAGAAAAGGTGGAAGACGAGCTTTTTTTCCTCCACCCCGAGTTTCGACCACTGCACTTTCATACATTATCCAACGAAGTAAATACAAATTCCGTGTTGTTCATCTTAGAATGTAGCAGAATTTCAATATACTACGAAAATCCGACTGGCAAGATTGTTTGGTATATTTGTCAATATGGCCAACTCTACGTTCTGAATTTTTTCCTAGCAGTGAGAAGAGATGGTTGCTAATAGGAACCTGATGACATGTGAATCACATGCAGTATTCTCTTCACCATAAGAATAATACGAATATAAACATTTTGCCATGTATTCTTGCGTGTTTGCTGCTATCTCATTTAAATCCTGTCTGCCTAAAACACTACGAAACTAGAGTGAGACAACAGCAAACGCGGAAGAATATACGTATCATGTCATGTTTATATTCGTATTATTCTTATGCCTAGTAGTGATACAGTCAGAAATGAAGCACAGCAACTGACTAGATTTTTAAATCTAAGATGACTCTAATTTCTATGCAGAATTTGATGTACTAAAGAAGCGGCCGCAAAGATTTTCAAACGGTGAAGAATTTACGCCTAACTCTCGTTCAGAACATGTTCTATCATACGCAATCTATTATTTGGTTCTTGCTGATCATTATCAAAGAAAGCAGCAGTATAAATAACAACAAATAGCAGTCTCTTGCCATTGTTTCGATAATGAGACGATCCCTCTCTCTTTTTTAAAAAAAATTGTAAGCGGCGGTAGCGCGCACAAAAGCAAGCCATGCCGCGAGCGGCGACAGGCCGTAAACACGCACTATCAGAATGCGAAAACCATGACACAGTATAGTAATGCATTTTCAGCTTAGAGTGATGTAAACACCTATAATAAAGAAGACGGCACTTATCAGATCAAAGGAAAATAAGCAATCGATTCAAACCAGACGAAGCACGTGAAAAAGGAAGGGTACCCGTATAAATACGGACAGAGCGCCTGACGCATAGCAATGACTACCTGGTAAAGCTTAACTGCTAAGCTTACGACTCGAACCAAACTACTGTAGCTGTATCGTCATTCATTCGACCTACATTGTTTCTCGTATTACAATGGACCAACTTTGTTTCGATTTGGAGGTGCGGCCTAAAACTTTTCTCTCACCTTGAATTTCGAGTCTCAAATTTCAGGTGCGGCTTATATTCGGGATTTTATTTTTCTTTTATTTCGAGTCTCATTTTTCAGGTGCGGCTTAGATTCGAGTGCGGCTTGCATTCGAGTAAATACGGTAACTCTCACTTTGCACTGGTATTCTATTCCAAGTTTCCCTACGTGGTTCATGGTCCATCCACATCCGTGGCAGCCACTATGTTAGACCCTATTTAAGATTTTTCAATTGAGGGACTTCTGTGTACCATGGTTACTGATAACGGCCCCCAGTTTGTTTCTTGGTAAGTTACATATTTTTGTCTGGCTAGTGGGGTCTGCCATCCCACACAGCTCCGCCACTCGATCCTCAATCTAATAGTGAAGCCGAACACACACTTAGCATGTTTAAAACTCAGATGCAGAAGTCCGTATCTGGCAGGGGCCTGAAGCTGCTTTAGATAATTTTTTTCATTTGTATAATTTAACTCCGGTTGGAGACAAGAGCCTGGTGGAGCTGCCACACGGATGCCAACCGCAGACCCTCCTTCACCTGCCACATCTGATGCCGCATTGCCAGCTAAGTGACGGTTCCAGCTAGATACGCGTATCTCAGCTCACAGTTTTGGCTGCAGGCCGAACTCACCACCGCCGAGCTTCACAGGGCCGACGCCCAAGCGGCATCCACACTACTGACGGCAGGACGTCCGATCACTATAACCGGCCACGCCCGCATGCGGCAGGCTCTGTCGAGGAGGTCCCACCACCTTTCACCTACCCGCCTCCGCCTATCGCCGTTCCCACGTCTCAGATGGTCCGGTTCGTGCTGTAGCGGGGGTCACTGCCATCCGGAGTCACCGTCTCCATTCCCACTCCTCGACTGACGTTGCCAGTGTGTCCCCACTGCACCGGATGCCGCAGTTAGCGACGCATCTGTCACTGGGTCACGTGATGCACTCCCCGCCGAAACTATTGATGCTGACCACTGACCTCGAACTGGACATTATGACCTATGGCCTCTCATAAGAAGAGGGACGACTTACCAGCCCTACTCGCCCACGCCTGCCCACCACACGCTGCAGCAGCAGCTGACGTCGGGTGACAAAACGGATGTCAGCACCTTCGTCGGTGTTTTCCATTACTAGTAGTCTCTGTGCCTTGCGAGATCAGTGCTTTTTTTCCCCCTTCTTCACAGTACCGTTGCTCCTTTACAGTACCAGTGCTTTTTTCCAGTCCCACGAATTTTTCTGTATCACAAATTTTTCTGTGCCTATAGATTTAATGTATGTTTGTGGTTTTCCCATCCCTAGAAGGGAGCAGCGACAGATTACATCTCCACTCACAATGTGCGCAATTTCAGTGACAGTGTGTCTGTACAGCTCACACGACCGCTTATAAAGACTCCACAGCGTGCTCTGGCGAGCTGGAAAAGAAACAGTATTATTTAAGCGAGCCCAAACGAGTGCTTAGCCTGTTCCGTATCCCGTATTACTGATGTCCAGTCAATGTGTCTTCGTGGAGTTATTGTTCGATGCAAAGAAAATGAGGTAACTGTCACCACACCTGTGATCATTTACATTCAACTCTATCTGTTGTGGGATCAGAGAGTAAGATAATCAGGGCAAGCCGAAGAGTTAGGCGGAGCAGCAACAGTGTCGGTGTCAACAGTGGCCAGAGCAGCAACAGCGTCGGTGTCAACTGTGGCTGGAGCAACTGCTGTTGGGCGATCGTCAGCTACTGTGGCTGGGGCAGGTGCACCAGCTCCTGCATATGCTGCACACAGGCATCGGCACGGGTCACTGCCAGTGGCAGCTGCCAGTGAAGCCCTCTGATGAGCGTATGGGTCTGCAAACAGACACATTTGTTGTCCCACTCCTGTGCTCTCTAATATATTAATGGACAGTAAATTACTGATACAAGTTGTGACAGATAGAAAAAAAATTATGTCTAGAGGAACGGGATTTGGGGAATCGAAATATAATGTCCAGTTCACAACAGAGATTGAACGCGAGGAATGGATTTACAACGGAGCGCTTCTAACAGTAGCCCCTGTGAGGGAACTGTCAAGGTATTTGTCTCGAGTAAATCAGCTGTACTGTAGCCACGAGCACATCTGACCCGTACGTGTGGCGAGACCGCATAAATCCACATTCCCCAGAGAGGGGAACTGTAGCCGCAGTGGCAACGGCCCGGACGCTCGGCTGGTCTGTCCTTTTAACATTAGCTAACGTGGTCTCACTATAGCAGTACTGCGAATGGCTGTTACTGACATACAACTCGAGTAGTCGTACTTCCCGAGGACATCCGGCTCCGATGTACGGCTTAATAACTGTGGCATCGTCTTGTGGAAAATATTCCTTAGAGAAAATAGTTGCCACTCCCCCCACACAGAATTCAGATCTGTGGTCAGTGACTGCTCAGACAATAATATCATAGAAAAAAATAAAACTGGCACTCCACAGACCAGTACGCAGGATGCTAGAGCACGTAACAGAGTTGGTAGGTTAGAGTATTTAAAAAGACATATGGATAAATTCAAGTTAAATATAGTGCAAATAATTGAAATGCTATGGCTGGAAGTAAAGGATTTCTGGTCAGGTCTGTTAAGGGTTATAAACATGAAATCAAATATGCATCAGGGAGGAGTAAGGCTGATAATGAATAAAAAAAGTAGCAATGTGGGTAAGCGATTGAAATGTGCAATACTGGAGTTAAAAATTATTCAGATATTTGAAGGAAATATAAACTTAATTCTGAATGTTGTTGTTGTTGTGGTCTTTAGCCCTGAGACTGGTTTGATGCAGCTCTCCATGCTACTCTATCCTGTGCAAGCTTCTTCATCTCCCAGTACCTACTGCAACCTACATCCTTCTGAATCTGCTTAGCATATTCATCTCTTGGTCTCCATCTACGATTTTTACCATCCACGCTGCCCTCCAATGCTAAATTTGTGATCCCTTGATGCCTCAAAACATGTCCTACCAACCGATCCCTTCTTCTAGTCAATTTGTGCCACAAACTCCTCTTCTCCCCAATCCTATTCAATGCCTCCTCATTAGTTACGTGAGCTACTCACCTTATCTTCAGCATTCTTCTGTAGCACCACATTTCGAAAGCTTCTATTCTCTTCTTGTCCAAACTATTTATCGTCCATGTTTCACTTCCATACATGGCTACACTCCATACAAATACTTTCAGAAACGACTTCCTGACACTTAAATCTATACTCAATATTAACAAATTTCTCTTCTTCAGAAACGATTTCCTTGCCATTGCCAGTCTACATTTTATATCCTCTCTACTTCGACCATCATCAGTTATTTTACTCCCTAAATAGCAAAACTCCTTTACTACTTTAATTGTCTCATTTCCTAATCTAATTCACTCAGCATCACTTTATTTAATTTGACTACATTCCATTATCCTCATTTTGCTTTTGTTGATGTTCATCTTATATCCTCCTTTCAAGACACTGTCCATTCCGTTCAACTGCTCTTCCAAGTCTTTTGCTGTCTCTGACAGAATTACAATGTCATCGGCAAACCTCAATGTTTTTACTTCTTCTCCATGAATTTTAATGCCTACTCCGAATTTTTCTTTTGTTTCCTTTACTGCTTGCTCAATATACAGATTGAATAACATCGGGGAGAGGCTACAACCCTGTCTCACTCCTTTCCCAACCACTGCTTCCATTTCATGCCCCTCGACTCTTACAACTGCCATCTGGTTTCTGTACAAATTGTAAATAGCCTTTCCCTCCCTGTATTTTACCCCTGCCACCTTCAGAATTTGAAAGAGAGTATTCCAGTTAACATTGTCAAAAGCTTTCTCTAAGTCTACAAATGCTTGAAACGTAGGTTTGCCTTTTCTTAATCTTTCTTCTAAGATAAGTCGTAAGGTTAGTATTGCCTCACGTGTTCCAACATTTCTACGGAATCCAAACTGATCTTCCCCGAGGTCCGCTTCTACTAGTTTTTCCATTCGTCTGTAAAGAATTCGCATTAGTATTTTGCAGCTGTGACTTATTAAACTGATAGTTCGGTAATTTTCACATCTGTCAACACCTGCTTTCTTTGGGATTGGAATTATTATATTATTCTTGAAGTCTGAGGGTATTTCGCCTGTCTAATAATTCTTGCTCACCAGATGGTAGAGTTTTGTCATGACTGGCTCTCCCAAGGCCATCAGTAGTTCTAATGGAATGTTATCTACTCCCGGGGCCTTGTTTCGACTCAGGTCTTTCAGTGCTCTGTCAAACTCTTCACTCAGTATCTTATCTCCCATTTCGTCTTCATCTACATCCTCTTCCATTTCCATAATATTGTCCTCAAGTACTTCATCCTTGTATAAACCCTCTATATACTCCTTCCACCTTTCTGCCTTCCTTTCTTTGCTTAGAACTGGGTTGCCATCTGAGCTCTTGATATTCATACAAGTGGTTCTCTTCTCTCCAAAGGTCTCTTTAATTTTCCTGTAGGCAGTATCTATCTTACCCCTAGTGAGACAAGCCTCTACATCCTTACATTTGTCCTCTAGCCATCCCTGCTTAGCCATTTTGCACTTCCTGTCGATCTCATTTTTGAGACGTTTGTATTCCTTTTTGCCTGCTTCATTTACTGCACTTTTATATTTCCTCCTTTCATCAATTAAATTCAATATTTCTTCTGTTACCCAAGGATTTCTACTAGCCCTCGTCGTTTTACCTAGTTGATCGTCTGCTGCCTTCACTACTTCATCCCCACCTTTTTGCAGTTTCTTCAGTTTCAATCTGCAGTTCATAACCAATAGATTGTGGTCAGAATCCACATCAGCCCCTGGAAATGACTTACAATTTAAAACCTGGTTCCTAAATCTCTGTCTTACCATTATATAATCTATCTGATACCTTTTAGTATCTCCAGGATTCTTCCAGGTATACAACCTTCTTTTATGATTCTTGAACCAAGTGTTAGCTATGATTAGGTTATGCTCTGTGCAAAATTCTACAAGGCGGCTTCCTCTTTCATTTCTTCCCCCCAATCCATATTCACCTACTATGTTTCCTTCTCTCCCTTTTCCTACTGACGAATTCCAGTCACCCATGACTATTAAATTTACGTCTCCCTTCACTACCTGAATAATTTCTTTTATTTCATCATACATTTCATCAAATTCTTCATTATCTGCAGAGCTAGTTGGCATATAAACTTGTACTACTGTAGTAGGCATGGGCTTTGTGTCTATCTTGGCCACAATAATGCGTTCACTATGCTGTTTGTAGTAGCTAACCCGCACTCCTATTTTTTTTTATTCATTATTAAACCTACTCCTGCATTACCCCTATTTGATTTTGTATTTATAACCCTGTAATCACCTGACAAAAAGTCTTGTTCCTCCTGCCACCACACTTCACTAATTCTGAAGGGGGAATGGAATTTGACAGTAGGAATAGGAAAAACTGTAGGAAAGCACGGACTGGGAGAAAGGAATTACGTGGGAAGTCACTTGACAGAATTCTGCACACAACACAATTTCCTAACATTTCACTTAAAGAATCATGGAATACGATTATACACGTGAAAGAGATGTGGAGACACTGCTAGATTTCAGATAGATACACGACACCTGTCCAATACAGCACTACATAATTTTTTTACAGTCATAATTTCTTGTGCTACAACTTCATTGCACCATTTTCTGTTACTGTCATGTGTAACAAACACACTGTACTTAGAAGATTTTTGGCACTCCCAGTTTCCACCAATGACAGAGGGCAAGATGAGGCACATTCACAACATTCGCTATCGACTGCCACAACAGTGGAAGTGACACGTGATGAACAACATGCAGTTCTGATTCTCTGAAATTATTCTTTCTTCTCAGCAAATCTTCAGTTGAGGCCTATGCAATGTTACAAGAGGCCTATGGAAAGTTTGCTCTTCCCTACAGCAGAACTCAAAAGATGGTTAAATTGTTTAAAGAGGGAAACAACAATGACTGTACTGGCACTCCAGTTATGGCCTTAAAGAAGAATACAACGCCGGTGTTGTCATCAGGGAAGATCGACGAATAACCTTAGGGACAATTCCAAAAATACTGAAAATTTTGTTCCCTGCCACAGACAAGTCCTTGAAAGAATGTTTACACACAAGTTGTGTCTATGTGAGGCAGGTTCCGTCACTCGATTTTCAAACAGAGGCATTCACGTGCAGGTCGGTGTGGAGTTTGAGTTGACATTACATGTGGATTAGTAGTTTCTTCCAGATGTAATCAATGCTGATGAAACTTGGCTATGTCATTTTGATACTGAGAGCGAACAGCAAGGCTCAGTGCGGAAATCTATGGTGTCACAAACCATTACAAAAAAAAAGTATTTCCTTCTGCTCCCACACTTACATCAGCTACAGATCACTTATTCACGAAACTGGCCACATCATGCACCACAATAATGCACAGTCACATACTTCAAGTTATGTTATTAAAAATAATGCAAAAAACAATGGGAAGTGCATTACCTCACACCGCCTACGGTAGAGATTTTACCCCAATAACTATTTTCTATTCCCTAACACGAAAAGCTACCTTGATGGGAAGCCTTTCCTGTCATCACAAGCAGCAGTGAAGACTGGAGCCAATACCGAGGGACCTTTCAAAAGGTTACAATCATTTTTCACTGAACAGCTCACATAAATTGATATAATACAAGACCTGGACTCTTACCACAGCTGTGTTATAAAACTGAAACCTTTGCTCCACACACCTTATTTTTGTCCTAATGAGTAGTGTAATTGCTGTGTACACTTTGAGCTTAATGCAATTATATTTAAAGGTCGATAATATCTGTTATATCTCAGGCAAATGAATAACTGAATATGGCTGCTACTTTTACTAGCCTAATATCTTCCCTTGCGACTGGCTCCTCGGGAAGCCACTATCACCGTTGTCAACCTCAACACTACCTCGTGCATTAGACATGCTTAGATGTGTCCAGTTCAATAACTTTGATGAACACAGAAGTTTCCCTTACAGTTATAAACTGATCTGTGAAACTGCAGTTTCAATATGTAAGCATGCAAGGATTCCAACACAGCAAATAGATTCACGTGTTAGGAAACTATCGAAGCTATATAAGCGATATCTAAAAACTTAAAGAAAAATAGAAATAGACAAGCAAAACTTGAGATAATGACACAAAATATATTTAAAACAAGTTATTTAAGAATGAAAATAATCTGTTATTGACAATATAATTTAACTGGACAGATAAAAAGTCAGCTCACCGAGCGGCAGTAAGAGAATACCTGCCGCCACTTGTTGAGTAGATTTTTTTTCAATCCAACTACCGTATTTACTCAAATCTAAGCCGCACTCGAATCTAAGCCACACCTGAAAAATGAGACTCGAAATCAAGGAAAAAAAAATTTCCCGAATCTAAGCCGCACCTGAAATTTGAGACTCGAAATTCAAGGGGAGAGAAAAGTTTTAGGCCGCACCTCCAAATCTAAACAAAGTGGGTCTACTGTAATATGAGACACAATTTAGGTAGAATAAATGACGATACAGCTACAGTAGTTTGGTTCGAGTCGTAAGCTTAGCAGTTAAGCTTTACCAGGTAGCCATTGCTATGCATCAGGCGTGCTTCTTCTGGTTTGAATGGTTTGCTTATTTTTCTTTGATCTGATAAGTGCCATTCTCTTTGTTATAGGTGTTTACGTCACTCTAGGCTGAAAATGCATTATTGTACTGTGTCATGTATTGTTTGTCGCATTCTGATAGTAAGTGTTTACGACCTGTCGCCACTCGTGGCATGGCTTGCTTACGTGCGCGCTACTGCCGCTTACAATAAAAAAAAGAAAGGAATTGTCTCATTAGCAAAACAATGGCAAGAGACTGCTATTTGTTGTTAATTATACTGCTGCTTTCTTTGATAATGATCAACAAGAACCAAATAATAGACTGCATATGATAGATGTTCTGAACGACAGTTTAGCTAAAATTTTTCTCCGTTTGAAAATCTTTGCAGACTCCTCTTTTGTACATTACATTCTGCACAGAAATTAGTCATCTTAGATTTAAAAATCTAGTCAATTGCCGTGCTTCATTTCTGATTGTATCACTATTAGTCATCAGAATAATATGAATATAAACATGACATGATATGTATATTCTTCCGCATTTGCTGCTGTCTCACACTAGTTTCGTAGGTTATTAGGTAGACAGGATTTAAATGAGATAGCAGCAAACATGAAAGAATACATGGCAAAATGTTTATATCCGTATGATTCTTATGTTGAAGAAAATACTGCATGTGATTCGCAATTCATAAAAGTTCCTATTAGCAACCATCTCTTCTCACAGGTAGGAAAAAATTCAGGACGTAGAGTTGGCCATATTGACAAACACCCCAAATAGTCTTGCCAGTCGGATTTTCGTAGTACATTGAAATGCTGCTACATTCGAAGATGAGCAACACGGAATTTGTATTTACTTCGTTGGATAATGTATGAAAATGCAGTGGTCGAAACTCGGGGCGGAGAAAAAGCTTGTCTTCCACCTTTTTTTTTTTTTCTTTTAATTTCTTTACTGATGCAGAGGTTTTGGCGCCAGTATTTATCTTTGTGCCTACAAAGCAAGCCTGTGTAGAGCTACATATATTCAACAGCAGAAGTTAGTTGTGGCGGCACCCACCAAAATGTTTCAGAACTTCCACTTGCTTTGCAGTCGATTCTAAGCCGCAGGCAGTTTTTTGGATTACAAAAACCGGAAAAAAGTGTGGCTTAGATATGAGTAAATAAGGAAAATACAACATAAGTGCATTAAATAAATTTCAGACACTCAATAATCTGGCACTTCCGTTAATCCAACAGGCATATGTGCCAGGAATGGCCAGATTAGCAACAGTCTAGTGTATTGTATTGTATAAAGCAGTTTCGAGAGGAGCAGCCGTTTATTGAAAGACTTTAACTTTCCATCCTGCAACTTATTTTGTAGTTATAGTTAAATGGGGCTTTTCTTATAATACATGTAATAAATTTTCATAGAAAGTTAACTAAAACACGGTTATAAGGTTAAACTTATTAAGAGAATACATCTCTATCACAGCAAAACTGGCAAAAGTGTAACATGCTTAGGTCAGGGGAATAAAAGGTTAAGCAAAACAAGGATGTAAACAGCTTACTCTCATAGCTCTGCTTGTGTTTTCTCCTCACCAAGGATTCTGTCTCTTTGGACGATTTTTTCATTTCCTATAACAAAAATAATAATAGTAATTAAATAAATAAAAACACAATAAAAAAGGAATTTCAGCACCTGAATAAATGAAAATCAACTGAAATCAATTATCAATCAGTAACTATAACAAACAGTGAAAATTTTTAAAAGGCTTATTCCCACCCCAAATGGTGTGAGGAAAGACAAAGTGATACAGACGAGGTGTTGTAACAGTGGATCGATGTGTAATAGCTATACCCAGTACCAGTGATGGAGCTGGTAAGGACATTGTCTGGCCAGCATTCACAGCCCACATCTCTATTAGTCCCATCTTTCACCGGCCTCTGCCCTCCCCCTCCATTTGAATTCTGTAAACACCACAGCGAACTCTACCTGAAACACACAATAAGACCTCTCCACATCCACAAGTCAGCAATGTTGGTTCAAGAAAATCAAGGGTCAAGTACCAGGAAAAGAGATGAAAAAGTATTACCTGCCATTAAAATGGTTGGCACTTTCCCAATTACTTTTACAGAGCTCAGCAAGTTGACTTTATCAAAAAGAAAAAAACTGCACAAGCATTCAGTCATTTGATAAACAGATTATTCCATCTCCCCTACTCCACCTCTCAATTTTTTACTGCTGGAGTGAGTTTTATTCGGTTTGTGGTTTTATTTATTTAGATATGATTATATATGTGTAGCAGCAAGTACGTTGGTACATGGTAACTAGTAACTTTGCTTTACGATATTAAAGTTTGGATTTGCAATGTTCAGACTGATATAAAACTGAAACTAAGAGCTCATGGCAGTACACAAAATTATTTGTAACAAGTTGCTATGGTTTTGATTCAATGTTATTACACTCTCTTTATTTGGTTAATTCTTTCTTCATAAAAGAAAGTAGCTTTGAGTAATTTTGAGTAAATATTACACTTTGGCTGTATGAGTCACACTAGCACACATATGTTAAGTTCAGACATGGAGTGGGCGAGGGAATAAACACTTTTATCACCAATGTGGCACACTGTGGATCAAATTACTGCTTTTCCACATCTGCTCTGGATAATCACGTAGGGAACATTCACTTGCTACTGTAACATAATCAAGAAAGAAAGAAAACTGTATCTGAACTCACTACCTTGCCACGTTTTCAGAAAAGTCAGTAATGAAATTCAAATGATCGTTACAGCACTGAATGTTGGTTACGTTATGCAGTGGATTATTGAATACTGTTAATTAGACCAGGTGCGGCTAGCCCGCGTCCTTTTAATCTCAGGGAAAGAATGTAAAATATTGCTTTACTTTCACAGAGCAGACCTTACCACAAAATGTGAAAATGATAAAGTTGTGGTGTCACCGCCAGACACCACACTTGCTAGGTGGTAGCTTAAATCGGCCGCGGTCCATTTAGTACATGTCGGACCCGCGTGTCGCCACTGTGTAATCGCAGACCTAGCGCCACCACCAAGGCAGGTCTCGTGATACGAGAGAGCACTCGCCCCAGTTGTACGAGAACCTAGTTACCGACCAGATGTACGAAGCCTTTCTCTCTCATTAGCCGAGAGACAGAATAGCCATCAGCTAAGTTAATGGCTACGAACTAGCAAGGCGCCATTAGCCATACAGTGATTGTACTTAAAGTCTCCTGTGTAGCGTCAAGATCGATGTACCACAATGATTGAGTAAAGTTAAGTATTAAACCTGCTCCGTACTTTTCTTCCTAACATTAATTACGTATCCTGTTCCAGTACTTCACGCCCGTCTGCGTTAGTCTAGCTTGCCTTTTCAGCCATCTCAACTTCACGGTGTCGGCCCAGCTACCGACACAACATTGGCGACGAGGATGGGATAAGAGTTCTTTCTGATTGCTTACATTTAATTGTGTCATGGCTTCGCCACATTCTCCAGATGCACTGTCCGAATTTTATCGCTTGCAGAATCAGCAGACGCAGGCGTTACTGGATGCCCTTGGACAGCTCGTCCAGGGTCAACGTACCATTCAAACCGATGCGGCCGCCGCCGCTTCTTCGCTACCGCTGCCACTAAACGCTGTTGCACCTCCCTTTCGACCATACGTGGCAGCCGATGAGACCTGGCACGAGTGGTCTCGCCAGTTCAACTTTCATCTAGCAGCCTACAGAATTCAAGGTAAAGAGCGGCAGCCGTTTTTGCTTTCTTGTGTCGGTGTGTCCACATACCGTGTGATAGTGAAATTGTTTCCCCGACGCGACGTAGCAACTCTGTCCTACGAGGAAATTTTGTCTGCATTAGATGCCTATTTCAAAGAAACAGTTAATGTGGTTGCAAAACGGTATATGTTCTTTCGTACAAAACGTACGGCCGGTCAAACTAATAGGGAGTGGGTAGCAACATTGCAAGGACTTACTAGGGACTGTGCCTTTGAATGTGACTGTGGTCTTTCTTATTCAGATACAATGGTGCGTGATGCAATTGCACAGAACGTTTCTGATGTTCGCATACGGGAGCAAATTTTGAAACTAGTTAATCCCTCCCTTCAACAAGTAATAGACATATTGGATAGACAGGACACACTTGACTGTGCTCAGGAATCTTTTGAAACTTCGCCAGCCGTGTGTAACATTAACCGGCCCGCTGGACGCGCTGCGCGGCCCGGTAACCGGGCCTCGCGCACGTCCGCACAGCTGCCGCCGCGCGCTCAGCCACGTGTGCCACGCCAGCCCACAAATGTAGTGAAATCGTGCCCGCGGTGTGCTACTAGACATTCGCGTGAACATATCCCGTGACGACAAGCTATTTGCTTTTTCTGCAATAAGAAAGGACATGTTCAAAGTGTTTGCCAGAAAAAGCTCAGATCAGACAATCACAATCATTCCAGGCCCTTTGCTTCGCGCCGGAATCGAACCAAGGACACTCAGGCTCGTGGACCTTCGCCTATGGACATTCATGTCGTTAATTCTACCTCGTCCAGTGCCCCTTTCTCTAACAGTAACTGTGTTCGTCCCACAAAAACTGTGCGTCGACGTCGCCGGAAATCACGTCAATTAGCAAGTGATTCTGTACCAGTGTCTGTTCCAATTGCACAAAACAGTCGCTCTTGTCGTCAGCAGAACAATAAACTTTTTGTGGACTTAGACTTTGAAGGCAAAGTGATACCATTCCAGCTCGATACCGGAGCTGCAGTTTCATTGCTCAATCACGACACGTACAAACAACTGGGCAAACCTCCGTTGCGTTCCGCAAATGTTAAGCTAACTACATATTCCGGACAGAAAATTCCTGTGTTAGGACAGTGCAGCCTTCTTGCAACATACAAGGGACAAACAAAACTTGTGTGATTTTACGTTCTTCGTTCTTCTTCTGCAGTGAACTTGTTTGGTCTAGATTTATTTCAATTGTTTAACATGTCTATTGTAAATCAGGTCCTATCAGTGAATCAGACTGTGCCTACAGACAGTGTTTCTCGGCTGTGTGACGAATTTGCAGACATTTTTGCACCGGGCTTAGGTTGCGCTAAAAACTATGAAGCACATTTAGAACTGCAGGTAAACGCGCAACCGAAATTTTTCAGGGCGCGCAATGTTCCCCACGCATTGCGTGATGAGGTCGCAAGAACGTTACACGATCTCGAATCACAGGGTGTAATTGAACGTGTGCAAGCTTCTCTCTGGGCCTCACCCTTAGTAATTTTGCCAAAACCTTCCGGAAAATTGAGACTTTGCGTGGACTTCAAGGCCACAGTGAATCCACAGCTAGTGACTGCTACTTTTCCTTTGCCCCGCCCGGAAGATCTTTTTGCTAAACTGTGCCCGGGAAAATATTTTTCAAAGTTGGACCTAGCCGATGCGTACTTGCAAATACCGGTGGACTACGAATCCCAGCGCGTATTGGTGGTTAACACGCATCTTGGATTGTACCGCTTCAAAAGACTGCCATTCGGGTGTGCATCCGCCCCCGCCTTGTTTCAGCAATATTTACAAACTATTTGTGCATCGGTCCCTACTGCAGCAAACTATCTGGACGATATAGTGATCTCCGGACAGACAGAAGAAGATCATCTTGCGAACTTACGAACATTATTTCAGGTCTTGCGGCAAAATGGTCTTCGCTTGAGGAAGGACAAATGTGTGTTTTTTGCTCGTGACTTACCATACCTGGGACATGTCATTAATGCCCAAGGCATACATCCGAGTCCAGAGCACCTCCGTGCCATACAAGAATTGCCTTCCCCTCAAAATGTGAAACAGCTACAGAGTGTGTTGGGTAAAATTAATTATTACAATAAATATGTGCGCAATGCCTCTTCCATTTCAGCTCCGCTTCATCGCTTACGCCGTAAAGGTGTTCCGTTCGTCTGGACGACGGAATGCGAACGCGCCTTTCGCCAGTTGAAATCGGCGTTGCTTTCTAATACTTGCCTCACGCCTTTCGATCCCCAGAAACCCCTTTTGTTGATGGTAGATGCATCGGATTTCGGGATCGGTGCTGTGCTTGCGCACAAAGTTGGCTCCCATGATCGCCCTATTGCCTTTGCGTCCAAATTGCTCTCGTCTGCGCAAAGAAATTACTCACAGATAGAGAAAGAAGCTTTGGCTCTCGTATTTGGTGTTACTAAGTTCCATGATTTCTTGTATTGTCGTCACTTTACCGTCATCACAGACCACAAACCTTTGACATCGCTTTTTCATCCGACCAAGCCTGTACCTCCACGTACAGCGCAGAAATTCATTCGCTGGTCTATTTTCCTCTCGCAGTACCGCTACGATATCTTGTATCGGTCCACTGCTAAGCACGGAAACGCCGATGCGTTGTCCCGTTTGCCTGTTGCTGAGGATAAAGCATTCGATTCTTCCGAACTTGCTTGCATGTTCATTGATTCGGAAACCGATGACGTGGTCGAATCGTTTCCGATTGATTTTCGTCGTGTCGCTACAGCCACAGCTGCTGACCCTGTCCTTGCTACTGTTTTACGTTTTGTTGCTACGCAATGGCCTTTGTCAAAGTCTCGGATCGAGGATCCGTTGGTTTGCCGATTTTTTGCTCACAAGGAGAGACTTTTTGTTCGACGTGGTGTTTTGTTGTTGCGTTCTGATAATGATCCGTCCAGAGTCGTGGTCCCACGTTCGTTACAGTCCTCTGTTTTACGGCTTCTTCATCAAGGACATTGGGGTATAGTGCGAACGAAACAACTTGCTCGTCAGCACTGTACTTGGTTCGGAATCGATGCTGCGATTACGAATATGTGTTCTTCGTGCCCGGCGTGTGCCGAACTACAATCCGCACTGCCGCGGAAAGTCTTTGCGTGGCCAAAAGCCACTTCCCCTTGGCAACGCTTGCACATTGATTTTGCTGGTCTATTCTGGAATGCTCGATGGTTGGTTCTGGCCGACGCCTTCAGTAATTTTCCTTTTGTTGTCCGGATGTCTTCCACGACGTCCTCCGCCACCATCCAAGCGTTGTCTGCTATCTTTTGCATTGAAGGTCATCCGCAGACTATTGTTTCCGACAATGGCCCACAATTCATGTCTGCAGAATTTCAGTCATTCTGCCAGGCCAATGGTATTCAACATCTGACATCCGCGCCGTTTTCGCCTCAGTCCAACGGTACTGCTGAACGATTGGTACGGACTTTCAAGTCACAGATGTTGAAATTGAAAGAGTCGCATTCTCGGGAGGCCGCATTGTTGCTCTTTTTGTCTTCGTATCGCTCTCAGCCCCGAGATGGTCGCTCGCCGGCTGAGTTGCTCCACGGTCATCCTCATCGCACCTTGATGTCTTTACTGCATCCGCCGCATCAGGTTCCTGTGCAGCGGCAGACTCCTGCTTTTGCTCCAGGCGACGTTGTATTTTATCGCAACTATCGAGGTTCACGGCGTTGGCTCGCAGGGCGCATTCTTCCCTGCCTCGGCCGCGCGATGTATTTGGTTTTGGGGGCCTCTGGTGAGGTGCGTCGGCATCTCAATCAGCTGCGCCTCTGTCGTCGCTCGGGTTCTGCCGCTCCCCGTCTGCTTTCAGCGACGGTGCCGTCCGGTCAGCGCCCTGGGGACCCATCTACTGGCTCGCCTCATCCCCAGGTGTTACCGACGATGCCTTCCATTTTGCCCCATGGCGACGCGCCGCCACCGCCGCAGCAGCAGCAGCCGCCGCCGCCGCCGCTTGTTCTCCCGCCGGCGCCGCCCGCATTCGACGCTTCGTTGCAGCCGCCAAGCGCCTCCCAGGGTCACGCGCCGCCTATTGCTTCCCGTGACCAGCTGTCCTCCGCCATGGAACTCCCGCCCGCTCCGGACCACATGACGTCATCGCGCGTCGGCTACCCCGACGCAATGGAGGTTGATCCTTCGGTCCCTCCTGTCTCTTTACGGGCGCATACACCGCATGTTGACGTGCACCCTGGACTAGTTTTTCAGGCGTTTCCTAGCTCCCCTCGGACCGAATGGCCGGGTGCGGGTGGCACAGCCTCGCCTGTTGTTAGGCTCCCCACCTCATCGCATACGTCAACATGTGGTCCTCCCCACGGCGGGCGGAAGCCTTATCACACGACCGTTCGCCGATTTGCGGGGGAGGAATGTGGTGTCACCGCCAGACACCACACTTGCTAGGTGGTAGCTTAAATCGGCCGCGGTCTATTTAGTACACGTCGGACCCGCGTGTCGCCACTGTGTAATCGCAGACCTAGCGCCACCACCAAGGCAGGTCTCGTGATACGAGAGAGCACTCGCCCCAGTTGTACGAGAACCTAGTTACCGACCAGATGTACGAAGCCTTTCTCTCTCATTAGCCGAGAGACAGAATAGCCATCAGCTAAGTTAATGGCTACGAACTAGCAAGGCGCCATTAGCCATACAGTGATTGTACTTAAAGTCTCCTGTGTAGCGTCAAGATCGATGTACCACAATGATTGAGTAAAGTTAAGTATTAAACCTGCTCCGTACTTTTCTTCCTAACATTAATTACGTATCCTGTTCCAGTACTTCAAGCCCGTCTGCGTTAGTCTAGCTTGCCTTTTCAGCCATCTCAACTTCACGGTGTCGGCCCAGCTACCGACACAACAAAAGTCATAACACAGTTATTCGTTATATTTTTGTGCCCGCATAGAACATGTTGCACAGTGCCTTCCAAATCAAACTGAGAAATGCACTGAATAATATAATATAGTCTGCCGGCACTGCTGGAAGCTGTAAGAAAATGTTAAATATTATTATGTTACCTCGCTTTACCGGCGAGGCGAATGCGATGCCTAAATTAAGTATTTTTTAAATGTGCCGCGTCTGCGACCGTTGCCCTCGCACATTGGTACAGCGGCTTCCGCTAAATTAAATGCTGAAAATGTCTAAATTATTTGTGGGACGAATGGCTGGCAACTTAACAAATTATTTTAAAAACATATTTGCTCAAACTCTATATATTTAAACAAAAATTCATTAATTTTACACACCTTTTTACAACAGCTCACCTAATGGCGGATCTCAAGCTTCATGAACAAAAGACTCACAGCCGGCATATACATTTGTTTAACACGCAAGTGTTACTCGTAATGAAACCCAAGGAGAACAGAGAGATTATTACAATGCTTTTTACTATTTACACATGTACTGAATTGTCCTTTTTATCTGAGGCACAGATCATAATCACTAATTCATTTAACAAGAATACGATTTTCAAAGATAATAATATGTCATGGATTCAAAGTTAAAAAATGCATAGAACGTCAAATAATTATGATTGTTCTACATACACACATAATATATTCGTGAAATGTTTACACAGTCTTGCTTTATTGCTTCACTTGGTCATGTTTATTCGTGTTTAAATTATTTCTCTTTCGCCGTGTGTGTGGCCCTATATCGATACATGTTAACTGGTCTTACACACACGGAAAAAATTCAATCACACGCTTTATTATGATGACTGGCCAGGAGACACTACATCGCTCCCTGGCATCACACGGTGAACATCACATGTTTGTCTGATGCCACTTGCGTCGACAAATAAAAGTGCATCACTTTATATAATAATAATAATCCCACAGGCTATCAGCTAGTCACAGTTCCTTCATTACATGGTAGTGTTTTGTAGTCTTTCACATTTCTGATGATATGACACTTCCTCCACATTGCGAGATGACCTCACCTAGTCCCAGGAACTAACTTGTTGAGGCCCCCCCCCTATCCAGGCACAGGGTGATCGGGAAACCTGGGAAAACCACACTGGGGCCCAGGTCGTCTCGCGAGTTTCCCAGATTCGTGTCTGCATGAATGTTCAACACATATTCAGTCACACGACACAATGTTCACAATATAATTGTCCTACGTAGTTGGCACGGATAAAATGTTAGTGGCCTACTACGATTGTAATATTTGGGGGAACTTAGATTGCATTGGTTTATCACACTGTCCAAGTATAGATCCTAATGTTGGCATATACAAGTCTGCCACACTGTCTACTATTTTATCATTACTCACAACAGTTAAAATTATTCACACTCCAAAGTCTTACCGTGCGTTAACGCTGATTTCACTTCTATAGTGTGTGCAAAAATTTAAACACACAATGTCTAATGTGTTCAAGGCACACATCCAGCATGTTACTCAATGAGATTAAGGTTCACTTGAAAGTCAAAATATTTGTTTTGAGTCACAAGATCTAGTTCACTTGTACGAGAAAAATAATGTTGTGTAGCATAATAAATGCTCAGTTTATATCTATTTTGTCACGGTAGGAAAGAATATTTGTGTGCCCGCCTGAGGTTAAGTTCAAACATGTGATTCCATGCTGATGTGTTAGCACGATGATCGTCAGCACGTTGTTGAGGTTGGTTGTAGCCGTCGGTCGTTGCAGGCGTCGGGCGGTGAGTACGTGGCGTGGCAGCGCGTCGGCTGCACCATGCAGATTTCCGACGCGGGCGACACAGCACACAGCAGGTGAAGCGGCAGCGCAGGCGTTGATGTGTGCAGCACCGGCGCTGGCGCAGTGGCTACAGTGTTGACATAGCCGGCGCTTGTGCAGGCGCAGTAGGTACCGGATCAGCTGATTCGGCTCCGACCGGCAACTGTTTAGGTCGGCCATTTGCTGACCGTCTGGGTCATGTCACGCGGCGGCTGTTGGTCCACCCCACTCTCCGATGGAAGCATGAAACATAATGTCAAACACAGTGTAGCACTTTACGTGGCTACTTTTTAGCTGTGGGGAGAAATTCACGTGGTTAAACACAGAATTACTGTCCAAGTATGCCTTCCTTCGAGTTAACTGCACAGGGTAGTTCACGGTTATGGATTCATGGTCTATACAACTGCACATTGAGCCGTGGCGGCTCATATCGATAGTGCCACTCTGGTGGTTTATCTTTCCTGCCATGGTCAGGGCAGTAAGCAGCGCCTTCTGCAGCCTACAGGAGGAGTAACAAGGCAAGGTCCAGTGGGGGGTGTGCTCCGGGACGTGGTGGAAGACGGTTGTCGGGTTGACGCAGCGGGTGTGGGACCGGACCGATCGCACGAAGATACACAAGTTGGCTCTGAACGCAAGGCACCGTAGCAAGCAGCGGGAAGCGGGCATCCTGTAATTTGTGTGAAGGAGTAACGATTTTTGCATTGGATGTCCCAGTGGTTCCCGAGAGTTGTGGTGGCTGCTTTCGAAGAACAGAATTGGTAAGAGCTTGTGTCTATGCTCTTTTCCGTACAATGTTGCTGCCTGCCGTTATAAACGGGTGAAAATCAGGCACTTGTATTGACTATACGGGAACTGGTGATGTAAAATTACATTTGTGATTGAGTCTCACTTGTACTGTGACAATTTAGAGGCGAAAACTGTGGTGGTTTCATTAGGTCTGGTTCTTTGCTGTGCAACTAAGGGAGTCCGTTATTTGGGGTAACTGAGGGAGCAACATTATGTTGGTCTAAGTGATACGTTCTCCACGTTTTGTCTATGGCTTTGTGAATCGGAATCTTGGGGGAGTACACATTTGAGTAATTTGCTATTGTATTTATGGTTATGTTGTAAAGACTGTTCCTCAAAGGGAGTATTTCGTTTTAAAATATGTGCTCAGTCAGAGCCTATTTGAATATGATTTTAACTCATCATTAAAATTTTCTAGTCTTGCTTTCTTAAAAGGCTTTCAGTTAAATGATTGCCATTTGCCTGTTTAAATGTTTGAGTGACTTAAAGGAAAAGAATATTATTTGTAATTTGTACCGATTGTTCCTTTTGGGTAATACCTGACTTATGTGTTCAATAAATGAGTGTCTAGTCAATGGTGATGCACTGTTCTATTGCTAGCCTACCACTTCCACTCCACAGCCTATTGAACTGCTTTGTGTCAAAATTGTGTTCAGAACACCCATCTGACCTGACACCTCACATGTAGTGTAACACTTTTCTCAAAGTACATCAAATGCGGATTTGCACTACACATATTTCGATTGCATTCCCAGTTGAAGTACCTATTGGTGTCTGTCAACACACGAAGATCCATTGAACATACACACTTTCTCCTTCCGATCGACACAGATATCTTCCCGCGACTTTATATTCACATACATAATCAGTTTTTTTTTTTTTTTTTCAGTTTGGAAGTGCCCCAAGTGCACAGTTCGTTATCAAAATGATAACCTTTTTTCTTATTGCACAAGGTGTAGACACAACAGTCTTGTCTGTCCCTGCTACACATATAATGCCTAATATTTACATCACTGGCATTACAACATACAATTCTTTTTTAACCAATAACAATATTGTTACCACAGTTAAATGCTCATCATTGGGAGTCCATATAATTTGTAAAGTTCATTGAGCGTAACATTTACAGCTACAATGATTTCATTACATACTTTTACATTAGTCGACGTGTGTGATTTTTATAAGAATTGTGTAGTTGCCAGAAAATCATCCGCTAACGAGTCCCTTGGTGTGCATTCAGTTTGACTTGGGCGTATTTGTGCAATAACTTATTTAATGTGACTTTTTGACACATTGTCTTTATGTTGACTACAATGTAGTCGTTAGTGCAGATCAAATATTTGTTGCCTGCGTATGAAATTATCCTTACTGAGTCAAAGACACCAACTTCAATTGAAGTACAAGGTGCACACTATAATGTATGCTATCAAGTTCAGTACCATGCATAGTAAAATATGCTTAGTTCCCTTCTTTCAAACCGCCTCTGGTGGTGATAGTACATTTATTCAGAGTATGAAGGCATATCTTGGCATATCACATAAATAAAAACAAAACATCTTAGTACCTTTATAGTAAAATGAACACAATAATTTTCAAGTTTTTGAATCTTATATTATTGATTTCCTTCCTATTACTACGGCAAGATAGTTTAAAAATCTTTAAGTAGTGAATATGCCTATAAGGCACTTAAATAGTCTTTTACTCAAGGCTTAAAAGTTTACTTTCTCAATAAAATTCTGGCTTGAGGAGCCATAGGTTTTGAATATGTTAATACCTTCTTGTACAACACATTTCATAGGAAATTGGTTAACCATCCTCTATAACAGGGTGGCTTCATCTTACATTACCCTTACAATACATAATCCTTAACATCTAAAGTACAAAATAAATCATCCTATAATTACTATTTACAAGGTTTATTGTATAAACAACTTGACATCTTTGCAGGGGTACAGTCCCTTAATCTTACCTGTTTGCGGGTGTGTCAACAAGTAACTGCAACCCGTGTGGAACCTGTATTACAACAAATGGACCCTGATATACCAGCTGCCATTTGCTGTTCTGTTTTAATGTAGCTGATGACTTAGGATGGGTCCAGAGTAGGACTAAATCCCCTATACTATAGGTTGGTGAATTTCTCACATCTTTGTCGTTTATTTGTTTCCTCTTGTGTGCACAATTGGTTAGGCTGTAGCACATATTCTTAAAAACTTATTCAGCTTGGCAAACATTCATTCAACGAGATGAAGATCAAAGGATGTAAGGTACTGTACACCGTGGAACTTCTGAATTTGTTCTTCAAGGTTCTCGGGGTGGGTCTGTACTGGCACAATTATCTCATTTATGTCTCGCACATCTAGTACGAGACGTATTTTTCCATTTGCTTTAGCAACAGCTACTAAAGGGCTGCTATACAGGGACAGGGATGGTTCTATTATTTCCCATGCCAGCATCTTACGGATTTCCTGCGCCACTGCTTCCTTCTTTGACCATGGTATGGAGTACGCAGCACAACAATAAGTTTTGTGGGCTTTCACTTCTATAGTGTATTGATAACCTCTTATTATTCCGGAGCGTTCAGAGAATACATCAGTATATTCCAGCAATAACTTTGTAAACTGTTGTTGTTGCACAGCATCTAACTTTCCTGAGTCCCGTACCTTACGAGCAAAAGCATCTATATTTACGTCAAAATCGCTATCTTTTTTGTTTGAGTAGTACAGGTCGTTAGCTGTGAAGTCACTATTTATGTGCAACACATATCGGCTTTTATGTTTAATATTGATACGGTTGCAGCGCGGTTTTGACATTTCCTTGGTCTGCACCATAGGCAATTCAATCCTCTCCCCCTTATCAATAATACACCGAATCCCAGCAGACAGATCGATAATTGCGTCCCTTTCGCTAAGAAATCGACGGCCAGTATGCAGTCCACATGTAAACGTTTAACTACGAGAAACATGCTCGTTATGGCAACGTTCTCAATGTTTATCTGTACCTGCACCTGGTGCGCAACTGATTGGGCTTTTGCACTGATTGCTCCGGATACATGACAATTGTTGACTGGGAAGGTCGGCACTCTTCGCCCCTTCGAAGTCAAAACTTATGACACTTACTGATGCCCCTGTATAAATGATAATGTTTACGACTACGTCGTAAACACATGCTGCCATCACAGCCTGCACCGTGTTATCTACACCTTCCACACACACATGGCTCGTCTAACAGTTCTTGCTCTATCTTCATACCATTATTGTACTGGATCATGTTTACTCCCGGAATGTATGTGGTTGTGCTCTCTCCCTTAACCACGGACAACGACGGAGAGCATATCGCGGCAGCAGTTAGTTTGTTGGATGTTGTTGTTGTTGTGAAGTGCACGGATGTGCTTCCTCCGTGACCTCAACAATGTTTACATGTGACTTACTAGGCCTTCAGGGTTGTGCTATAGGCACGTTTTTTTTGTGGTTGCCTATTTGTTTCGTAGCCCTGCTGGTTTGGACGCTCTGGGTAGCGACGTGGACTGGCATTCCAATTCCTGTTATTTTCAGAATAGTTCTGCCACTGACCTCTATCATTCCGCCACCCATTTGCGTTGGATGGTCCGGGCTCAAACCGGTCATCGTACCTCCGTTTTTTGCCATTCGGTGGTGAACTATAACCATCTGGGTTGCGCTTATTGTTTGTATTATATTCTTGTCGCCTTGCCTCCGCCCCCGCGTTAGCTTGGCTTAGGCGCGGTGCGTTGGCATTCCTATCGGCTTTTCCATTAAAGCCATTGTTTTTACTGTGCTCATAGGCTTTTCTAGCATCCTCTTGAATTACATCGATAGAGTCTAAGATGGACAAGAAGTACTCCATGTCGGTCTCTGGCACATGGATTAGCTTCTCTTTAACGTTAGTTGGCAAATGAGATTTCAACAGCCGGATAATGTCTCTCGGTGGGATCAGTTCATCCCAGTAGCGGGTTTTATTAATGTACTTCTCGAAGTACTTTCGTAAACTGCCAAGGCGTGGCGAATACTGTTCCGGGTTATATACTTCCTTCCTTAGGCGCTCCTGCATACAAGAGGACCAGTATTTTGAAAAGAAAGCCTTTTCAAATTGTTCGTAAGTTTTGCAGCTATCCGTTGCATCTGAAGCCCAGAGCGCAGCATCCCCTTGTATGTACGATATTACATAATGGATCTTTTGTTGGTCGTTCCACATGCTAGGCAATATGTTGCGAAAGCTGTTAATGAATACTTCTGGGTGCACTGATTTCCGGTCTGTAGTAAATGTTTGAAATTGGTGATTTTTAATCAAGCTCTCTCTGATTAACATTTTTATATTAGCCGTAGACGCGTCTGGCGCGTAGGCTACATGCTCAGAAGGTGTGCTGCAGCTTCTGGCATTGTCGGAGTTAAATTCAGCATTATTGCTACGCCCAGCATAAACAACTGTGGTACCAAAAACATTAGTTGTGTGTGGCACATAATCACTTTCACTAGTCTTGTGCACACCTGACAAACTCTTTTCCAAGTCGGCTAACCTTTTTGTCACAGACATTTGCCAACTCGGTATGTTGTCCTTAAGCACTTGCTTAAGAGACTGCACGTCACTTTGAATCTGATTGGTAACACCAGTACCTACGCATTCTACTGTTGCTTCATTTACATAGCCCTTGAGCTGAGACTCGATTTTAGACTCGACGTCTTTGTCTTTAGTTTCTAGCCACGAAGTAACCTCTGTTTCTAGTTTTGTGGCTAGTTCAGTTAACTTTTGTTCTACAATTTGCGCAGCGTCTATTTCAAGTTTCTCCATACGGTTGGATAACATGCTAACGTCTCCTACTAGGGTGGTGTTCGCCAACTGCAAACTGCCAACCTATTCAGATAGCTCTTGTACAGATTTGGGAATCGACTCCTATGTTGACTTTAACATCGCCATCTCTTTTTGCATGGCTGGCAATGAATTCATAACATACTCGTCTCTCTCAGCCTGTTGGCAATCGCGTTCGGCCAAATCTTCGGCCAGCTTGCGGTGGCTTTCTGCTAATTCAAGTGCAAGTTTGCGTTCCCTCTCAACTTGCTCTTCTGCAAATCGAGTTTGATAATTTAGAATTCTCTCTAATAAGCTTTGAACAGAATTACTACCCAAACCATTGCCACCATCTGGCTTGGTATTTGCAATGGTTCTACATTTAAGGTGCTGGTAGACGGTGGCACAGTCTCTTGTGCTGCCACCCCCGCATCTTATGTAAACCTTTCGTCATCAGTACTCTGGTGGTTAGTTGCACAACGTGGTGGGGTTGCTGTTCTTCTGTGTTCATGGTTTCTGTATGCTGACTTCTCAGCTTTACTACCATAATCATGGTTTCAACCGCAAGCAAAGATACTATCAATCACTTTCAACACACGAAATGATACAAAATATTTACTAAATTCCATGCACAACACAATAAACACTTGCAAAAATGAAGTAAACACTAATAGACTACTTTCTATTCTACAACAATTATACATACAAACACACACCAGACACGACCTGGAAAGTGGTCAAGTATCACACACTCTGCACGCAAACTGACTACACTGCAGTCTTACCTTTTTGCTCTGTAATTCTGGGTGCAGCTTTCCCAGGATTTTACTGTGGCAGGTCATACTGTGCTCTGACTCATACAGTCAGTCTGGTACCTCTCCATGGTTGAAGATTACATGTAAATATGCCACGTACATCAGTACACAATAATGGTTACACAATTACACAAATACATACAAGTTAATTACACAAATACATATATATATATATATATTTATCAATTATCCTCTGTACAAGAAGTATATCGGATTAGTTATTGTGCACATGTATAGTGGCCACTGCAACTGTCCGTGCCAGTTATTCTTGTCTCCCCTACTCCACCTCTCACTTTTTTACTACTGGAGTTAATTTTATTCGGTTTGTGGTTTTATTTATTTAGATATGATTATATATGTGTAGCAGCAAGCAAGTTGGTGCATGGTAACTAGTAACTTTGCTTTACGATATTAAAGTTTGGATTTGCAATATTCGGACTGATATAAAACTGAAACTGAGAGCTGATGGCAGTACACAAAATTATTTGTAACAAGTTGCTATGGTTCTGATTCAATGTTATTACACTCTCTTTATTTTGTTAATTCTTTCTTCATAAAAGCAATTAACTTCGAGTAATGTTGAGTAAATATTTCACTTTGACTGTATGAGTCACATTAGCACACATATGTTAAGTTCAGACATGGAGTAGGACGGGGAATAAACAATTTTATTATAAATGTGGCACACCATGGATCAAATTACTGCTTTTCCACATCTGCTCTGGATAATGATGTAGGGAACATTCACTTGCTACTGCAACATAAACAAGAAAGAAAGAAAACTGTATCTGAACTCACTACCTTGCCACGTTTTCAGAAAAGTCAGTAATGAAATTCAAATGATCGTTACAGCACTGAATGTTGGTTACGTTATGCAGTGGATTTTTGAATACTGTTAATTAGACCAGCCGCGCAGCTAGCCCGCGTTCTCTTCATATTAGGGAAAAAAATGTAGAATATTGGTTTAGTTTCACAGAGCAGACCGTGCCACAAAATGTGAAAATGATAAAGTCATAACACAGTTATTCGTTATATTTTTGTGCCCGCATAGAACATGTTGCACAGTACCTTCAAAATCAAACTGAGAAATGCACTGAATAATATAATATAGTCCGCCGGCACTGCTGTAAGCTGTAAGAAAATGTTAAATATTATTATGTTACCTCACTTTACCGGCGAGGCGGATGCGATGCCTGAAATAAGTATTTTTTAAATGAGGCGCGTCTGCGGCCGTTGGCCTCGCAGATTGGTACTGCGGCTTCCGCTAAATTAAATGCTGAAAATGTCTAATTTATTTACGGGACGAGTGGCTGGCAACTTAATAAATTATTTAAAAAACATATTTGCTCAAACTCTATATATTAAAAAAAATGCAATAATTTTACACACCTTTTTACAAAAACTCGCCTAATGGCGGATCTCAAACTTCATGAACAAGAGACTCACGGCCACCATACACATTTGCTTAACACGCAAGTGTTACTCGTCATGAAATCCAAGGAGAACAGAGAGATTACTAAAATGCTTTTTACTATTTATACATGTTCTGAATTGTCCTTTTTATCTGGGGCACAGATCATAATCACTAATTCATTTAACAAGAATACGATTTTCAAAGATAATAATATGTCATGGATTCAAAGTTGAAAATGCATAAAACGTCAAATAATTATGAATGTTCTACAAATACACATAATATATTCGTGAAATGTTTTCATAGTCTTGCTTTATTGCTTCACTTGCTCATGTTCATTCGTGTTTAAATTATTTCTCTTTCGCCGTGTGCGTGGCACTATATTGATACACGTTAACTGGTCTTACACACACGGAAAAAATTCTGTCACACGCTTTTTATGACGACTGGCCAGGAGACGCTACAAGATGCACTACATAAATAAAGTACTGAATTTTGGACGGATGCTCACTAAAGTTCCTGCCGAGGACCGATTCGCAAATCTTGCTGTCGCACCTCAGGAATGGAATCTACTCACAGCATTGAATACCAGTTTCTTTTCATGACACATGAAATTATGTAGGAAACACAGGAGGTGTGAGAAACTTGGTTATTGACGATAGATCTCCAAAAGATCATCCTTTGAATGCAACGTAACAAAGATGTTTTAACTACGTGAAAACTGATGCTTGACAGGTAATAATGTGCTGTGACAAGCTACCGGGCAAAAAAGCTATTTTTATTTGCCCTCTGTTCTAATGAGGACCATACCAGCGCTGAGAAAATTATTAGTGAGAGACTGCACAAACGGACCATAAGAAAATTGTGTAACTTGGCGGAATCCAAATTTCGCCGCTGCCTTTAAATACCGATCGACGATCGACTAAAAGTTGCGCGTTTTTTGTTTTTATATATATATTACAGTAAAGTCAGTGGAAGGAAGCAAAACGTCACATAAAAAAATGTTACGAATAAACACATACACGCATTTGTGAATCATTTCTCGAAACGCGTTGCGTAAAATATCAACAAAATATTATCCTGACTAGTAAAACAATAGTTAAAACAAATGTATTGTCACGACCTTACACAGACAATATCTAATGGATCAAATCCAAGTATCTACATAAAGAAATGGTTCTTACCCTTAGTAGCGCCCAATGGCACGACTGACTCACAATGACAATGTCTGCGCGATAAAGTACCCAGTAGGCTGGAAAAACACAGGGAGGGGGGAGGGCGGCGGTAGGGGAGGGTGTAGACAAATGAACGTTCCAAACGGGTCGAATTTTTTGAATGAGCAACACACAATCAATGCTGCTTACTACTGCGAATTGTTGAACAAGGCGAGAGTTGCATATTGATTGTTACGAGTCTCGTAACACTATTTTACGAAGAAATTAATATGAATTACTATTATTAATACCTCACAATCAACTAATAACTCTCAATCTTGACTAATCTTCACAATTGCACTTGCTACAACTAGGACTTCTTACTTATTCATTCTTCAGTCTTAATATTTCTGCTTCTGAATGTAAACTAGCTTCCTATTCGGTGAATAGCCCGTATTTATAATGCTACGTGGCGAAGGGTCTCTGAACAAGGAAACAGTCAAATATTCGCGACTTTTCTCGAACGAATGGCAGACAGATCACTAGAATGGCCGCGACCTTTCTCGTAGGCATGTCTTAGCTACGAGGGCGGATCACATATAAACGAGACTTTATTTTTTATTTAAATTCATTTATTGAAAAACGCGAGGCAATTATAATTTGTTTTTCCACATTGTCTCCTGCTTTGGAAACGCATTTGTTCCAGCGTATGGGCAGCTTTTTGATGCCCTCATCATAAAAATAACTGTGTCGTGTCACCAGCCAGTTGCGCACGAAGTCCTCCACACTCTCGCCATCTTCAAACCGTCGCTCGCCTAGAGCTCTTTTGGGTGGTCCGAATAAATGGAAATCGCAGGGCGTTAAGTACGGGACTGTAAGGACGATAATCGAGTGTAGTCCAGCGCATTTCCTGTAGCTCGGAGGCAGTTAGGCTACGGCCACACTTGCGTTTTTTGAAGCTGGACGCTCAGCGTCAAAAGACGCCACAGTTCTAGGCAGGCTGGAGAAGGCCAGTAGTGGCCACACACAGTGTCTTTTTCTGCCAACTTACGACGGGAAGGCGCATCCTTAAGGTCCGACGCTAGTCGGATGGGCCGGGGTGCATTCCCTGTGTCAAAAGACGCTTCTCACATTGCGTTTCCACGTGAACTCAGCAGTAACTTTGCAGTGTGTCAACACAAAGTAGTGTGGGTAGTCAAGAGTTTCATTACAGTTTTTTCGATGTGTTAGATGGAAAAAATTGAGCTTGATAGCGAACGTATTATTTTAGAAGTTCAAGCTCGACCTTTTTTATGCGACATTCAAAATGCGGATTATAAAAACAGACAAAAAAGAAGAGACAGTTGGCTAGCTGTGACATAATGTTGTTGGTGACAGTTGGTACAATATGAGCAAAGAAACAAAAGAAGTAAAACATTTAATTTGGGTAGTATAAAAGATCAAAAATACAATAAAACATTTAAATTTTATGAAAGACATCTGGTGAATTACATTTGTTAAATCAAGTAAGTACAAGTCACAATATATGCGCTTTATTGTAGAATATTAGAGGTGTCTTGTTATGCCAGCAGCCTCTTTCACTCAGCAATGTTTGCGTATCGTTCTTGCCAGAGTACAAACTGATATCTTGTGTGTGTTCCTTTCACGGTCCCTCTTGTCCCCTGGGCCGGAACGCTGTCCAAAGGACACGATAGCGTGTCTTCAACGTTGTACTCATCGTTTTCCCTCACAAAGTTGTGCAGACAACCAAATCGATAATGACGTCAATCGGACGGTGGAATATGCGCCATTTATTGGCTAAAATACCTAATGCTCATTCCACGTACTGCCTGGCACTCGGTAAACGGTAGTTAAAAATTCTTTGAATGTTAAGTCATCTCCTTACCGGGGTATGGTCTCAGAAGGTTTTCACACGAAGCAAAGAAACACATATAGCTGTAATCGATCAGATGTACCATTTGGTAAGGGAGCTAGTGATGGTAATGGTAAATTGTTGGAATTGAGTTCCTTGCCAAAATTAGTACTTTTCAGGATGTTTGAATCTCCCTCGTGTCCAAAGGTGCCATTGAAACTACTGAAAAATACTTCTTGTAGTAGTATTCACTACTCGATCCCCACGGATTGATCACTCTAATATGCTTACCATCTACACATCCCACGCAATGTGCAAAATTGGCTTTTTTTTCGAACTGTAAACTAATATTCAACCAATCTTCAGCAATTAATTGTTTCATATATTGGCCTTGCATAGTTTCCAGATTGCATGTCTCTCGAATAAGCTTTGAAATTGTTTTACGTCCAAGTAGAAACTGGAAGTGTAGAGATCTGATGGAATTGCCAGTTGCGAGATATCTACAATGAAACATTGATAATGGGTTGAAAGTAGAACCAATATTTATATTAAGTGGTTTTTCTTAACGATGTGCATAAAAAGTGGAAGAGCATTAAGTATTGCTACTACAAAAATGTGAAAACGCACGATGGCAAAAGTGGATATTCATCAAAACCCAGGAAACATTATATTTATCACAAACAGTTGTCATTTCTCCAATCTTTATGTGTAGAAATTAGTGAGGATTCCATATTTATAATGTTCGTGCATTTTTAAGTTCCAGGCTGAGCCATGCATGGTCACAAATTATAAAATTTTACTGTGGACAATTACAGTTTTCTCTTCTCACCACAGGACATCTGGGAATATGGCTGTCGATCTAACAGAAAGTACGCAAGACGCTGCAACAACAATGCACAACAAGAAGCAAAAGCGACACCTGAAATACAACATACTACATGCAAAGCCTCTCCCCCTGCTCGCACAGCACAAAGGGAGAAAGAAAGTCCATTTCCGAAGAAACGAAAACAGGACAGGTTTGAAAAAAAGTTGTTAGGCGTTTTGGAAACGAGTTCGCAACAATCACATACAAAAGAACCTAGAACTAACGATCCAAATGAAATGTTCTTACTTTCGCAAATGCCCCTTATTAAGAACTTTAGCCCAGCTGACAAGATGGATTTTCAATTGAAATATTTACAATTGGTTCAGTCCTACACACATGCACAGCCGTCCAGAATTACATCTGAAAGTGACCAACAATCATCTCAGTCCACAAGCTGCACACGTACAATGATCTTCGAGGAAAAAATCAGAAGATTCAATCCTGTCCTTTCATGCATTGTAAACAAATAAAACAATAACTAATAAAAGTTCATTTACCTCGGAGTAATTGATAGTTTTTCTTCAGCCCTTAATACGATCACGTAGTCGAGTGTTTCTTCCAGTAACAGCATTCGACACATTGGACAGCAGACTAATAAGACATCCTGTAGTACTCAATTCAGGGTTTTCTTTAAGTTTGTTGTGCAGCAGACTGCATGTTCCCCTCTCTGATCTGTCCTCCATTATTGGATGAGTCCAAAAACGTCTTTTTGTCTACGTCGTCTCTGTCGAATCAGTAACATTGCACCACATATTATTGCTGCAGATTGTTTACTTAATACGTTCATTTCTCAATGCTGTGATGTCACCCAAGCAGGTCTGAAACGCTACTGAGCCATATATGGTCACATTCACGTCTTTCGTCGGTAGGACGCGTTGCGCTGAAAGTAGCTATATACACAGTCGAGTGTGGCCACAACCAGGCGAGTTTTGAAGCTGCTTCTTTAGGCGCTGAGCGTCCAGCTTCAAAAAACTCAAGTGTGGCCGTAGCCTCAGAGCTGCAGTATGGGGTCGCGCATTGTCGTGGAGGAGGATGACCGAGGAGGACGACCTGTCGAATCGGATGGTCTCGTCTTTGGCGGCGATGTGCAACTCTCGCCTTGTTCAACAGTTTGCAGCAGTAAGCAGCATTAATTGTGCGTCGCTCATGCAAAAATTCAATCAGCAAAATGCCTCGCTGCTCGAAGAAAACCGTTGAAAAACATCGCCAGCTGACATTCGAGTCTTGGCTTTCACTGGTGCTGCCTCCCCTTTTCTCCGCCACTCCTTACTGGCTTGTTTGGATTCTGGAGTGTAGTGGTGGACCCGTGTTTCGTCGCAGGTGACGATCCGACTAAAAAATGCAACACCTTCTTCCGCAAACCTTTCTGTAAGCCTCTGGCAGACCTCCACGCGTCTCAACTACAGATTTTCGGTCAAAAGTTTAAGGACCCATCAGGAACACACTTTATGGAACTGTAGGTCATTTATGATGATTGCTTGACAGATCCCATAACTGATTTTCCGACTTTTTTGCAATTTCTGATACTATCGCCCGTCGATCGTCGTCAATAATGTCTTTACCTGCACGAATGTTGAAACGTCCCCTTTTTACAATTATACAGGACTGTCCTTAAACTGACACACAATATTTTTAGCGCAACGCAATCTGACTTTCGAAAATCCCTACAGAAGAATGGCCCTGACTAACATTAAACTATACTTTTCAGAAATCACTTACCTCACAAAAATCTTCAATACTCGAACTACTGCAATACAGCGAACGCCACTACTGCCAGTTAAATAAAAGATTCAAACTTCGGAAGGCACTAACTACTGATAGGGATAGTTAGCAAATGAAAGATATTAATAGAGAACAAACATGTACAGGGTTATTACAAATGATTGAAGCGATTTCACAGCTCTACAATAACTTTATTATTTGAGATATTTTCACAATGCTTTGCACACACATACAAAAACTCAAAAAGTTTTTTTAGGCATTCACAAATGTTCGATATGTGCCTCTTTAGTGATTCGGCAGACATCAAGTTCCTCCCACACTCGGCGCAGCATGTCCCCATCAATGAGTTCGAAACGGTAAGGCTTCTGCTTTAGCCTTTTCCGTAAGATTTTCCAAACCGTCGGCTGTGGTACGTTTAGCTCCCTGCTTGCTTTATTCGTCGACTTCCGCGGGCTACGCGTGAAACTTGCCCGCACGCGTTCAACCGTTTCTTCGCTCACTGCAGGCTGACCCGTTGATTTCCCCTTACAGAGGCATCCAGCAGCTTTAAACTGCGCATACGATCGTCGAATGGAGTTAGCAGTTGGTGGATCTTCGTCCTGAAGTGTCGTTGCACTGTTATGACTGACTGATGTGAGTGCATTTCAAGCACGACATACGTTTTCTCGTCTCCTGTCGCCATTTTGTCTCACTGCGCTCTCGAGCGCTCTGGCGGCAGAAACCTGAAGTGCGGCTTCAGCCGAACAAAACTTTATGAGTTTTTCTACGTATCTGTAGTGTGTCGTGACCATATGTCAATGAATGGAGCTGCAGTGAATTTATGAAATCGCTTCAATCATTTGTAATAGCCCTGTATTTACCTTAATAGTCATAATATATATAGCAGTTCATGACAAATTACAAAACTCCGCCATCTCTCTCCGCACATCCACCACTGCTGGCGGCTCACCTCCAACTGTGCAACGCTACGCGCTATTCACATCGAGCTGCCGCTGCCCAACACTACAATGGCAGACAACAATGCAAACTAGCCACAGACTTCACACAGCACAGCCAGTGATTTTTATACAGCGGTGGCATTACCAATAAAAAAACCTAAACAGCCTACTTACATAGCCCCCATGCTCCCCACAAAAAACTTTACAAATTGTTTTGGGCAGTGGCCAATAATGATTTGATAAAATTTTTCATAATTACAATAACAAAGAAATCAAATGCACACACTTATTGATACAATGTTGGTCAAAAGCTAAAATTTTCTCACAGTCCATAAAGACAGTCCAGATCGTTCATCACTGTAAAATTGCAGTGTTTTTCTCAAAGTCTGAGCAGTAAAAGAAAATGCACTCGGAATTAGTGGATTTCCATGAAGTGTTGAAGAAGTAGTGTTGTCCTTCCAACGGAAAGACAGTGCTGACTCTCGACATGCAGACAGGTAATGGGCCACAACAGAGCAAACCCACCGTAGAGTCAGTTGACGTTTTGAAGAATATTGCTAGGTAGGTCATCACAGAGGAGACCCACTGTAGTCCTGGTAGAGATTACGATATTGGTGGGCCACCAGAGGTGCAGACCCACTGTAGTCCTTGTAGAAATAAATTGTATTGGTGGGCCATCAAAGATGCAGCCCCAATGTAGTCCTTGTAGAGATGGCCATCAACCATCTGTTGTGACTGTGCAGGTGCACAATCACCATTGAAGAGTCTTGCGGATAATGTAGCAAGTCCATAACCACCACTAGTGCACTCACAAAAAATTTGTTTGAAATGTCCTTAGAACCAGCAATGCTGTTATCCAGTCCCTTGCTGAATTATTAACACACGTGCAAACACTATCAGTCCCTACTTCTCACATATTGTCCTTATACTATGACCAACAGAAACATGTGCAGTGAAATAGTGAAATGTAACTTATAAGTTACTTAATTTGATGAACTGGAGTCAATTACAATTTTATAACATAAGAATATAATAACAAAGATACAAAATACATCATTAAAGAACATAACAATACAGATAACATTTGTAGTAATACAGACTTTACAAAAGAATAGAAATATACATATACATCAGTGTTACAGGAATTATGACATAAGTACATACATAAAAGATCAGAATAAATTTTGAAACATCAACTTCACACAGGAGCACTAAAACAAAACAGAATAAATAATGTCTAAGCATATTTACAAGGTAAATAACATATTATTAATGCCAATTATATTTGAGGATAACAGTATTCCTCATCATAGTGAATGTAGCTTAGTATTAGAAGAAGAAAAAATTCTATGAAACTACACAGAGACAGGAGGAGAACAAATACACAAGAGTACACAAACACATTTCATTCCATAGATCTTTTGTCTTATTTCGATATTTGCTCCAGCCAAAAAAATCCTATCCAAGCATGCTTTCTGTATTTTTCTCGTATAACCTCTCAGTGCATTTCTTCAAATTCATCGCAACTCATTCTCTTATAGGCTACCCCCTCTTAAGCTAGCTTAAATCTACTGAGCTCAGATGCTAAACTAAGGGACGAGGCAATGCAGCAGCACAAAACAATTAACACAAACAGCAATGACAAAAAATTCAAACTGGCAAAGCAATTGCAATATTACAACTAATATAAGGCACTGTGCAGCAAACAAGAAAAATAAATGCGTAGTAAACTGGCTTAACAGCGTAATACAAAGTCAAATTCTGTAACATTATGCCTGGCAAGCAGCAGCAGCAAATGCTATAAACCTAAACATGACAAAGCTCAAGCAGAAAAAATAGTACACTAAAGACAACAACACAGATAAGGGAAATGTCTGTTCACATCTTAATATCTATGTCATTAAAGTGGTGCACCACAAAACTAATTCTACAAAAGATATTACCAAGTAGTTGAAAAGAAAATTATGAATGCAGTTCCTGTGAAGGTAAATGTCTTTTTGTGCTCCCTCATTTTTTTGAAAAAAATTATTATTTACTCGATCTGTAGACAGAAAATATTTATATTAATACATCTATAAAATTTTATTGTAACCAATGCTGCAGTGCAGCTAGAAACTAGATATCAAATGAAATAAGCAACTATGTACAAAGTAAAGCATAAGAACATCATTCAGTAGTCATGAAGCATTTCATAAGTTAGTAGAAATTCTCTCAATTCTCATAGAAAGACACTTGTCATAATCAGGTGTGCAGATGTACGAATATTTCCTATCAATTCATAAGCATTTCAGTAAGTAGCACAAAGTACGATATGTTTCCAAGTAATGAGCGTGTCGTATTTGTGATGCTTTCTACAAAGGAATGTCAATAGCGAGGTTAATGGTCTCTCTTTTTTTTTCTCCACCTGTACCTCTGAAAGGCACACACTAATGGCTTTTTTTTTTTTTTTTGTCAGGCGACTGTCGCCCAGCTGGGTGCCCACGACGCATTATGTGCAGGTGGTCACTTAACTTTCTTACCGAAATATTTACGACACCAGTTTCCGCTACAGTGACAGTCTCATATAAAATATTTCACAGGTCAAGAATTTGCATTAAAATCTGTAGAAACAAAATCCTGTAAATATAACAGAGTCCAAAAAATTTTCAGTGGCATTGTAATACATTCACGCATTTACATACATTTCATAACTCTTAAAGTACGATTCTTGGTTTCCAACAACCTTTTTCACAAACCAGAGTCCCAAACCACTATTCATTATTCCTTACCTTATTATACATATTCGTTGACACTTCTTCAATATTTTGTTATAACAAATACATAGCATAATCAAATTCCTCATATAGCATCAGCTTATTGATCATAAACATACCTCAGCAGCATAATACACATCGTCATCGTAAAAATAACATCATAACACCTCAGTCAAATCTCAAAATCGTCGTAACTTCCTCCAATAATTTCAAAGCCTAAAAAAAATTCTCTGCTCATGTCAAAGGTGTCATCTGCCTCAAACATACTTTAAAAATCATGATCCCATACCAAATACATCATTCAAAGCTCTCATAGTATCACAAAGGTTCCGAAAAAATATGAACAGTTTACAAAGTACAGACAAAATACAATTTCGTAAGTGTGAAGTTACCAAACTGTGTAATTGCGTAAACATATGTCACTGCCATAGTAAAAACGTTTGTCTCTCTCAGTTAAATGATCAGATAGCTGTGTAATTATGTGTTGGAGAAATATGGGACAGATGTGTAAAGTCGTGTAAGCAAATACCATATTAACTAGGGCTCCTTGTGCTTCCCAAACACATGATACACAAAGTAAGCGTGTACCCCCCTGAGGATTAATGTAATTATACCCTCAGGTGTTACAGAGTACAGCAATGGAATGAAATGTATCCCGAAAATCCTTTGTACCATTGTACTTCAAATATCTTTACCTTAATAGTCATAATATATATAGCAGTTCATGACAAATTACAAAACTCCGCCATCTCTCTCCCCACATCCACCACTGCTGGCGGCTCACCTCCAACTGCGCAACGCTACGCGCTGTTCACATCCAGCTGCCGCTGCCCAGCACTACAATGGCAGACAACAATGCAAACTAGCCACAGACTTCACACAGCACAGCCAGTGATTTTTATACAGAGGTGGCATAACCAATAAAAAAACCTAAACAGCCTACTTACAATGTTTATGTCTGTTATGCTGGTCCCAGGGCGGCGATCGTGTTGCTGATTTTCCACACGTCGTTGTCCTTCCTTGAACTTTTTATGCCAGGCAAACACACGCGTCCTTGATAATGTTTTACCACCGAACTGTGCAGTCAGTCCTTGGCAAATTTCCACCGCTGTAACTCCTTCACCAAAAAGAAATTTGATAATTATGCGTTGCGCAATGGAGGGGTGCACCTGTTGCTCGGACATCGTGAGCGTTACTGACGAAACGGCGGGAAATATCTGACAGCACGCTCTGCTCACTTCTAAAGCTACGTTTTCCTAGCCGCGGGAATTTGTGGCAGCGTGCTGCGAAATACGCTTCCATCTTCCGCTGTGCGATGCGGGTCGCGGGGCGCTGCATGAAACGTTTTGCTAGGCGCGGTGCGGTGCGCGTCAGAACCTAAACAATGAAAGTTGTTTTTTTTAGAATTTGTCATCTGCACCTGATAGAGTGATACGTGTGCTACCTACTGATACCTTTTTCATAACTCAATGAAACTTTTGTGCTACTGAAATAGATAAATACTTGAGATTTTAAGAAAAGCTCATTTTTCGCTCTACTCGATATTTATCATGCCGTATCTCCTAAACAGAGAGTCGTACAATGACATAACTTAATAGTTGCCTTCAGCAGTATATGTCGATAACGTCTGCAAAAGTTCTGGCCAATAGAATCGCTAATAGTGGACAAATAAAATGTAACGTCTGGCGCGGAACTTTTATCAAACCAACGTACAAAATGCAGTAAGCGATAAACTTTTCCCCATTACATTTTTTGTTGGGGGTGAAAGCGAGAAAAAGTTTCGGAAAGCTTTGAAATAATTTTTACAGTTTGCTGGAAGTTGGTGGGTGCTCTCCTAGACGAGAGCAGTTCCGTGCGGTTCATTGGCGCTATTTCCTGCGCGCAGCGAAGCGCTTTCTGCTAGGCGACAGTTGCAGCGGAGGCAGTGAAGGCCAAATATTGCAGTACATGCTCGTGCTAGAAAACTGTTAATTTTGGCACTCCGAAAGTACGTGGAAGTTAGGGAACAGGAGGGGGACTGTATGCTATTGGAAAGAGTACTCATGAAGCGCAAAGCAGTGAGACGAATGTTCTTGCATCGTGAAGAAATAGGAGCATATAAAATTTTAGTTACAAAACATTTGCTCGACGATGCGGAGAAGTTTATGGCATTTTTCAGATTCACACACGACCAGTTTCATTATCTTCTTTCGTTAATTGAAGACAAACCGAGAAGTAATTCCTGTAACCGAGTCACATTTCTACTTACTTATTTTATTCATTTTTCCTCCTGCTTATACCCAAATTAAGCTCTTTTTCATTAGATTTTTCCAATCGGCGTCGGCCATATTCCACAAATTTTGCTTTTCGGAAACCAGTTCGATAAGTTGCTCATCCTTTGAGCTAGAAAAGCGGTCAGCCGACATTTCTGGAGATTGTTTCTGTGACAACTCTGTCAAAAATTGTCTGCTGTTGCCTGTGCGCGCCTGTGCAGCTGTCGTGTCGCTGTGTGTCCAGTTTGAATACCGCTACTCCTCTGGCCAAGTAAGTCGCTGCGACTTGCGGGACAGACTCCTGAGCGTGACACGCGAGCGTTTCTCGCAGGCGGAGCCCGCTGCGGCTCTGCGATGTACGCACACTAGGAAAACGGTCTCGTATGTTGAGTGGGCAACGGCGTCGCGCACGCGTTTTACGCAACACGCTGCAGGAAATTCCCGCCGCTAGGTAAACGCAGCTTAAGGGTCCCAGAAGCGCGGGGTCGCTCCTACCAACTGTTGATGTTCGGTAACAAAATTTCAGTTAATATTTGATCCCCCCCTCGTATCTATGTGCCAGACAGAAACGTCTAAAATACGACGACGCGGACGCGCGTGCTACGTAGGGAAGTACAACGACTCGATTCAGTTGAGTCGACTGGCGAAAGAAACGAACGAATAGCGTGTGCGGGCGACCCCCGCAAGGGGCGGATATGTATTGGTAAATATTAAGCGCGGTCCCTCCACGCCCACACTTGAATGGTGACCATTCAAAAAGATCTCTCACCTCTTCTTTGGTTAGTATCTAAAAATAATTCTGCCGAAAATGCAGCGATTTATTTTCGCCTGGTTTGGTAACCATTTCTAACTTTCGGAGAAGCTTCACGAGTAAGGAATTTTGAGTTAAAGCTAAACATTTCTCTTGTCGTGTTAAACTTCGCTTCTTGTTGTTGAGGCCTTCAGTCCGAAGACAAGTTTGGTGCAGCTCTCCGTGCAACTCTATCCTGTGCAAGCCTCTTCATCTCCGAGTAACCACTCCAACCTACATCCTCCTGAATCTGCTTACTGCACTCATCTCTTGGTCTCCCTCTACAATTTTTACCCCACACGCTTCCCTCCAGTACTAAACTGGTGATCGCTCGATGTCTCAGAACGTGTCCTACCAACCGATCCCTTCTTTTGGTCACGTTGTACCACCGACATAGATACTCTGAAAATCGAACTATCTTCACAATTTTATATTATTCCAGTCTCGTAAAGCGTGCGGAAAGGACGAACACCTATGTCTTCCCGTGCGAGCTCCGATTTCCCTTATTTTATCGTGGTGACCGTTTCTCCCTATGTAGGTCGGCGTCAACAAAATACACTCCTGGAAATGGAAAAAAGAACACATTGACACCGGTGTGTCAGACCCACCATACTTGCTCCGGACACTGCGAGAGGGCTGTTTAAGCAATGATCACACGCACGGCACAACGGACACACCAGGAACCGCGGTGTTGGCCGTCGAATGGCGCTAGCTGCGCAGCATTTGTGCACCGCCGCCGTCAGTGTCAGCCAGTTTGCCGTGGCATACGGAGCTCCATCGCAGTCTTTAACACTGGTAGCATGCCGCGACAGCGTGGACGTGAACCGTATGTGCAGTTGACGGACTTTGAGCGAGGGCGTATCGTGGGCATGCGGGAGGCCGGGTGGACGTACCGCCGAATTGCTCAACACGTGGGGCGTGAGGTCTCCACAGTACATCGATGTTGTCGCCAGTGGTCGGCGGAAGGTGCACGTGCCCGTCGACCTGGGACCGGACCGCAGCGACGCACGGATGCACGCCAAGACCGTAGGATCCTACGCAGTGCCGTAGGGGACCGCACCGCCACTTCCCAGCAAATTAGGGACACTGTTGCTCCTGGGGTATCGGCGAGGACCATTCGCAACCGTCTCCATGAAGCTGGGCTACGGTCCCGCACACCGTTAGGCCGTCTTCCGCTCACGCCCCAACATCGTGCAGCCCGCCTCCAGTGGTGTCGCGACAGGCGTGAATGGAGGGACGAATGGAGACGTGTCGTCTTCAGCGATGAGAGTCGCTTCTGCCTTGGTGCCAATGATGGTCGTATGCGTGTTTGGCGCCGTGCAGGTGAGCGCCACAATCAGGACTGCATACGACCGAGGCACACAGGGCCAACACCCGGCATCATGGTGTGGGGAGCGATCTCCTACACAGGCCGTACACCACTGGTGATCGTCGAGGGGACACTGAATAGTGCACGGTACATCCAAACCGTCATCGAACCCATCGTTCTACCATTCCTAGACCGGCAAGGGAACTTGCTGTACCAACAGGACAATGCACGTCCGCATGTATCCCGTGCCACCCAACGTGCTCTAGAAGGTGTAAGTCAACTACCCTGGCCAGCAAGATCTCCGGATCTGTCCCCCATTGAGCATGTTTGGGACTGGATGAAGCGTCGTCTCACGCGGTCTGCACGTCCAGCACGAACGCTGGTCCAACTGAGGCGCCAGGTGGAAATAGCATGGCAAGCCGTTCCACAGGACTACATCCAGCATCTCTACGATCGTCTCCATGGGAGAACAGCAGCCTGCATTGCTGCGAAAGGTGGATATACACTGTACTAGTGCCGACATTGTGCATGCTCTGTTGCCTGCGTCTATGTGCCTGTGGTTCTGTCAGTGTGATCATGTGATGTATCTGACCCCAGGAATGTGTCAATAAAGTTTCCCCTTCCTGGGACAATGAATTCACGGTGTTCTTATTTCAATTTCCAGGAGTGTATTTTCGCATTCGGGGGAGAAAGTTGGTGATTGGAATTTCGTGAGAAGATTCCACCGCAACGAAAAACGCCTTTGTTTTAGTGATGGCCACCCCAAATCCTGTATCTTGTCCTTGATACTCTTTCCTCTCCCCTATTTCGCGATGATACAAAACGTGCTGCCGTTCTTTGAACTTTTTGGATGTACTCCGTCAATCCTATCTGGTAAGTATTCCACAGCAGTATTCTAAAAGAGGGCGGACAAGTGTAGTGTAGGCAGCCTCCCTAGTAGACCTGTTACATTTTCTAAGCGTCCTGCCAATAAAACGCAGACTTTGGTCAGCCTTCCCCACAACATTTGTATGTGTTCCTTCCAATTTAAGTTGTTTGTAATTGTAATTCCTAGGTATTTAGTTGAATTTACGGCTTTTAGATATGACTGATTTATCGTGTAACCGAAGTTTAACGGATTCCTTTTAGCACTGATGTGAATGACCTAACTCTTTTCGTTATTTAGGGTCAAATGCAAATTTTCGCACCATGCAGATACCTTTTGTAAATCGTTTTGCAATTTGTTTTGATCTTCTAATGACTTTATTAGCCGATAAACGACGGCATCATTTGCAAACATCCTAAGAGGGCTGCTTAGATTCTCTTCCAAACCGTTTATATAGATAAGGAACAGCAAAGGGCCTATAACACCCTTGCGGAACGCCAGTAATCATTTCTGTTTTCCTCGATGACTTTCCGTCGAGAACTACGAACTGTGACCTCTCTGACAGGAAATCACGAATCCAGTCACATAGCTGAGACGGTATACCATAACCACGGAATTTCATTACAAGCCGCTTTTTTCGTACAGTGTCAGAAGCCTTCCGGAAATCCAAATTACGGAATCAATTTGAAATCCCTTGTCAATGGCCCACAACACTTCGTGCAAGTAAAGAGCTAGTCGTGTTTCACAAGAACGATGTTTTCTAAATCCGTGTTGACTGTGTGTCAATAGACCGTTTTTTTTTTCGAGGTAATTCATAATGTTCGAACACAATATATGTTCCAAAATCGTGCTGCATCTCGATGTTGATGATACGGAACCTTTCTTGAATACTGGTGTGACCTGTGCAACTTTCCAGTCCTTGGGTGCGGATATTTCGTGAGTGAACGGTTGTACATGACTGTTAAGTATTGAGCTAATGCATCACTCCGAAAGGAACCTAACTGGTATACAGTCTGGACCAGAAGACTTGCTTTTATTAAGTGTTTGAAGTTGCTTCACCACTCCGAGGATATCTACTTCTGCGTTACTCATGTTGGCAGCTGTCCTTGATTTGAATTTTGGAATATTTACTTCGTCTTTTTCGGTGAAGGACATTCCGAAGGCTCTGTTTAGTAACTCTGCTTTCGCAGCAGTGCCTCTTCTCCCCAATTCTATTCAGAACCTCCTCATTAGTTACGGGATCCACCCATCTAATCTTCAGCATTCTTCTGTAGCACCACACTTCAATATTTTGCCAAAACTCAGCGGAGTTTACAAAGTATTACTCCACTAACACGTTGCGCACACGCAATTGCGTGAGAATTCCGAAACAGTGGTTTATTAAGTGAGGAACTGAGGAAAAGTAAGGTCAGCACCTTATGAAAAAGCACATCCACGGCACAAAGTAAACGCGTAATGACTTCACTTATGTTGTTCCAAAACCCATAGCATTTCTCGCTTCATCAGCTATCGATGCCCCTTAAAAATTACATTCTTTCATCGACAAAGTCTGTAGTTAGTGGTACAGCACGGTAAATAATGAAGTTTTGCTAATAACCAAACGGCGAAATACTCTCCTCTTTGTGTGCTATCATTTGCCAAAATCTCATTTCGATATCTGAGGCAATTTATGAAATTTGAGAAAAATGTTGTGGATGTTTCACTCCGGCTTTACCGCTGGCGCTGTGCGATCGCAAATGAATGCGCTACGTCATGTCATATTTTTCGAGATTGGTGACAGACAGAGAGCTCCAACCAAGTCTAAAGAAAAATTCAATATGTTAGTTAAATTCCGTACGCAACAACATACTACGTAATATGGACCAGACCCAAAATCATAGCGACCCCTATTTTTCATTGCAAACTTTTTCACGCAGTGTCTAACTTCCACGTGAATATCACAATAACTGTGACTATTAACGAAATGATGGGCATAATTAACCTAACATATAAAGCTACAAGTAAAGAAAAATGAAACTTTTTACCCAATAGTTTCTGGAAAATCGTTTGAGAAAGACTGCACGGCGTACGTGTCGATTCTGTCATCGCCGACCGACCGAAAGATGGCAACGGCCTCCCCTCCTGAACAAACGAATGAACCCGCCCAGCGCTTTGGACGACAACTGTTCACTGCGCATCTCCCACCGTATGCAATCACTATTACGGCTACGGCTGCCGTTTGGTCTGGCAGTAAGACTGTCGGTGTTGCCTGTGCGAAACCAGGGCGGGTCGCTAGAATTGTTATAAAATGCGGCTGTGAGCCGCGGGCCGCACCAATACTGACGACCACAGTTCCGATAAGTAACGAAACCTGTAACCGAACTCTGTCCTACTGTGCAGAGCACTCGTTAGTCGATCACAGCGACAGTACGAACACTTTTATATTTGCGTAATTTTAATTTGGGTCAAGAGTAGCTTCAAATCTCTAAAGCCACAAATACATTTCCGCTTCAACGTGATATTTACACTCAATGACTAAAGCAAAACATTATCATATCACCATTATACTGAAATAAAAAATTCGTTGACAGTATTGACTGTTCTGCAGTAATATGCACCTCAGCAAGTCCACACTCGCAGATACTTTCTTTTTAATCCCCTTCGTCACTTACTCTAAAATGAATTCAATAACATTATGAAATGGATAGTTGCTACTCGCCGTATAGAGGGGATGCTGAGTCGCAAATAGGCACAACAAAAGGGCTGTGTGAAAATGTGCTTTCGGCCGATAAGGCCAACACAGACACCCACCCACACACACACACACACACACACACACACACACAAATGCAACTCACACGCACATGACCGCAGGCTCCAGCTGCTGAGGCCACACTAACATGAGTTCGGTACAATTAGCGTTCCCCTCAAATTGGCCAGTTTAACTTAGGTTGCCTTCACAGCGGCACCGAGAATGAACGCCAGATGCCGTCGCCTGAGATCGGCCGATAACATCGGCAGACAGTTCGGTGACGGTGTGTCCCATCTCCTCCGCCAGTTTTCGGCGGGATAGACGAGGTTATACATTCATAGGTTAGGTTTGTTCTGTGAAGGCGGTTAGAATATACAGTATTTTAGCTTCCGAGAGCGAGACCGATGTCACGATGCGTGTGTGCTCGGAGGCGAGACTGCGTTGCGCGGCTTTTGCCACTAAAGACGCCGGACGCATGTGCACGAGCTGTACCCGCCTGGAAAGCAAAGTGCCGAGTACAGTACACTCTGCCCTCGGCAGTCTGATATCCACGCAAGTTTTATGGACATGTGAGACGAAGGGATAAACGGTCTGTTGCATTCTCGGGATGACACATGCTGAGCTTGAAAAGCAAAATGACGACACTCTGTTTGTGTATTTGATGAGCAGCTACGTCAATTAACGTTCAATGACTGTCATTTCGCATGCGTGTGAGACATACATAAACTTTACAATAACTTACTCCGTGCACATAAATCACTGAAAAGTGGAAACACGTGCACCACACATGCAAATCACTTCGCATAACAAAATCACTAACCTACTGAAACAAACACGCTAGTAAGCAGAACAACAATTTGTAGACATCTACTACAACCCAAAAAAGATCCAGTACAATAACTATACGAAAAAGATACGCCGACCTTACTCCGACAAATTATTTTTTGAGATTATAATTTACGCCTGAAATTTCCGATAAAGATTCTGCCTACTAGTTAGTTTCAATACACCTTCGGATCGTCCGTTACCGGCGCCACTGTGACCACAGTCTTAGCCTTGACCAGTGGTTCCCGTCCTTTCCGTGAGCGTTACCCCGGAGTGTAACGAGGTATTAGCTAGTAGCCCCCACTGCTTACACCAAAAACTACAGTTTTTTCACATTATAACTGCTACTAAAATCGTCGGAGGAAGTGGCAGCAAAACGGCTATTGACGTTGGTGTGTAAAATGTATGAGTCTGCCGACATACCATCTGCCTTTCGGAAAAACATCATCCACACAATTCCGAAGACGGCAAGACCTGACAAGTGCGAGAATTATCGCACAATCAATTTAGTAGCGCATGCATCCAAGAAGCTGACAAGAATAATATACAGAAGAATGGAAAAGAAAATTGAGGATGCGCTAGATGACGATCAGTTTGGCTTTAGGAAAGGTAAAGGCACGAGGGAGGCACTTCTGACGTTGTGGTTAATAATGGAAGCAAGGCTAAAGAAAAATCAAGACATGTTCACAGGACTTGTCGACCTGGAAAAAGCGTTCGACAATGTAAAATGGTGCCGGATGTTCGAAATTCTGAGAAAAATAGGGGTAAGCTATAGGGACAGACGGGTCATATACAATATGTACCAACAGCCAAGAGGGAATAATAAGAGTGAACGACCAAGACCGAAGTGCTCGTATTAAAAAAGGTGTAAGGCAAGGATGTAGTCTTTCTCCCCTACTGTTCACTCTGTACATCGAGGAAGCAATGATTGAAATAAAAGAAAGATTTAGGAGTGGAATCAAAATTCGAGGTGAAAGGGTATCAATGGTACGATTCGATGATGACATTGCTATCCTGAGTGAAAGTGAAGAAGAATTACATCCTGAATGGAAAGAACAGTCTAATGAGAAGAGAGTATGGACTGAGAGTGAATTGAAGAACGACTAATGTAACGAGAAGTAGTAGAAATGAGAACAGCGAGAAACTTAATATCTGGATCGATGGTCACGATGTAGATGAAGTTAAGGAATTCTGCTCCCTAGGCAGTAAATTAACCAATGACGAACGGAGCAAGGAGGACATCAAAAGCAGACTAGAAATGGCAAAAAGGGCTTTCCTGGCCAAGAGAAGTCTACTAATATCAAACACCGGCTGTAATTTGAGGACGAAATTTCTGAGAATGTACATCTGGAGTACAGCATTGTATGGTAGTGAAACATGGACTGTGAGAAAACCGGAACAGAAGAGAATCGACGCATTTGAGATGTGGTGCTACAGACGAAAGTTCAAACCTAGGTGGACTGATAAGGTAAGGAATGACGAGGTTCTGTGCAGAATAGGAGAGGAGAGGTGAAGGGACAGGATGATAGAACAACTGTTAAGACATGAGGGAATGAGTTCCATGGTACTAGAGGGAGCTGTAGAAGGCAAAAACTGTAGAGGAAGACAGAGATTGGAATACATCCAGTAAATAATTGAGGATGTAGGTTGCAAGTGCTACTCTGAGATGAAGAGGTTAGCACAGGAGAAGAATTCGTTGGGGGCCGCATCAAACCAGTCAGAAGACTGATGACCGAAAATAAAAAATAAAACAACTACTGCTTCTGTATTTAAAGCTCGTATTTGCTACCGCAGTTGAAAGCCGTCCTCATACTGGTTGCCTTCGACTTTACATTTGAGACGGAAGAGCTGTGTCCACATATCAGGACGGATTTAGTAAGCATCGCTCGTGCGGAACTCAGCTCTTATGAAATCCTGCGAACCGTGGATGAAGAGCAACGTGCGGACGCCACGTTCCTAGGTTTCCGGTGAGCGCCTGACACGGTGGCCCGCTGCAGACTGTTACCGAGCACACGGGGTGTGTTCCCAGACGGAGACTTGTTAACACACTGACTGGCGGCCTGCCCACTGGCGCCCACTACGAGTTCCCGTCTAAACTCAGACTTTCGTTGCAAATACGTGCTATTTATAGGTTTCGAGCGTCAGGGATAAGCACGGTGGAACAGAATTTTTATTTCCAGAAATGTACATACGGAAGTTCGTACAAACATTTTAGTTTTAGAAGTAAAATGTATCCTTCGTGTCGCTGATGGAAATAAAAATAAAGTTTTTTTATTGATGAGATGTCTCGAACCATCCTTCCACGCAAAGATCGGGCGGTTCTTCACAAACGGGACAAAAGTACCGCGATTCACGGCGTTTGTTTTGTTGCGGGCACACCCGCACTTTGTTCTCGGTGGCGGGCATTGCCTCTAAATACTGAAAGCTGCCGCCTGCCGCGATTTCCATATGAGTGTCTGGCATCTCACTCCCTGTCAATGCCCGGGTAAATTTTTCTCTAAACCGTCTAATAGTTTTCGCAAGGCTGAACGATACGACAGCGCTTGATCTGACTGATCGACACCTGCCGCGCCACTGCCGTAGTCACTGGCTTTGTTCGGTTTCGAGGCAACTTTCCCGTTTCGAATTTCCACCATTTTGGAACGTTGCATATTAGAAATGATCGGGAATTCTCTTTCGTCCTTCGATTTGCAAACAACGACATTGTCATTTCTTTTCCCCGCCACCTCACCTTTCTTCAGTTTCATACTAACCAACGACTTTGAGATTTCCTTTCTGTCGCTATATAATGTTCCACACACATAGGGTTTGCAAGTCGACAACAGTTTCGTAAGTGATACAGACTCATAAAAAGTGTCCAGATGAAGCACGAATCCTTTGTACAAGAAGGTTTCCCTCAGGTGTAAAACAACTTTAGATGGACGACCCATGCCGCAAGAGATTTTTATTATCAGAATCACACCATTAGATTCACAGAGTTCATAAGTTTTTTACACCAGACTTGGCTTTATAGTTCTTTATATATTGGCTGAAAAACATACGGCCGTGCCACAAACTACTGATTGGTCAGTGTAGAGACTCTGGAACGTAATTACTGCTCGTGATGCAATTGAAATGGTCTAGTACTTGTCTAATTTTCTAGAGTCGATCAGTGAATTGCAATGAGTTGTCTAAGGAGTGTAGATATCTAAGTAACAGCTGAAATCTGTCTCTACTCGTAATAGATCTCCCGAACGTGACACTGTAAAAAGGAGTTGCACTCCAGCGATGTTCTGTCGGTGGAAAACAACAAGGTCCCATCTGTGGGCCACCCACCATCTCCAGAGCCTGGCTGATCTTCTCCTCCTACGTTTTTCTTCTTCCTAGCTCGCATTTGTTTGTTCACATAATGACGTTACGATCTCTTCGGGAAAAAAATCACCAAGTCCATTGATGTCAAAATTTTTATGTCTAATTCAATCCGACAGCGTCGTTGAACAAAAATAGTGGTGGATCTTGAGTAATGTCACTCCAGTCGTAATTGTTATTCGTAATATACTGGACCAACCTGCTCGCCTTCAATATTGCAGTTATTATAGTCGGCACCTGAATCCTGACTCGAATGGTCACGTGAAGATGGATCGCAGAGGCTTCTGCCATCCTCGAATTCGTCCATAAACTCGTCCCATTCCGATTCTTTCGTGTTAGCTAGATGTTCAAGTCCTGCATCACTAAGTTTCCTTCTACTGCCAGCCATTTTAAGAGGAAAATAGAAGACAGTTGACAATAAACGTCACTGAAGCATCTGTGACGAAGACTGAACAACTAATGACTCAGTTACAACAAAGACACGGATCCTGTTGGCGAACATGTTTCGAAATCCGCAAGTTGGTGACTGATTGTTGAGAACGTCTTATCTCTAGCTGGCGTCTGAACTGAACTTTCTACTCTGTACGCCAAGTACGAGATAATTTGTGGGTCCATTCCCCCCCTCCCCCCCCCCCCCCCCCCACCAAGATTTTTATTAGTTTCGGTGATACAGATGGACTACAATGAGATGACGAGTCAAACTGTGTGAAGCGCTTAACACGGCTTCTGGGAGTAGTTTCGCCATTTTGGCCGTAGCGGTCAACGTTTTAAGTAACAGAACACGGTATGTTGTCCTCGATGGCTACTGTTCAGCGGACAAGAGGGTATCTTCAGGAGTGTCGCAGGGAAGTGTGACAGGAGCACTGTTATTCTGCTTATACTTAAATGATCCGACGGGCAGTGTGAGCAGCAATTGGCGGCTGTTGGCTGATGACGCTGTGGTATACGTTAGGTGTCGTGGAGAAGGATACGAGATGACCTGGACAGAATTTTTGTTCGGTGTGATGATGGCAGCTTGCTCTAAATGTAGGAAAACGTATGTTAATGCAGATTATCAGAAAAAACTATTCCGCAATGTTCGAATACAGCACTGGTAGCCTGCTGCTTGACACTGTTATGACGATTAAATATCTGGGCGTAACGTTCGAAACTGGTATGGAATGGAACGGGCACAACCTACTGGTAGCAAACCTAGCAGCACGCCATTGAGCTGCTTCGATGTTTTCCTTTAATCCGACCTGGTAGGGACCCACACAAGCGAACAGTACTCGAGAATGGGTCGCACTACTGTTCTATACGCTGTCTCTCTTATTTATCAGCTAAACTTTTCAATAAAAGGGACAGCGTATAGAGCGGTAGTGCGACCCATTCTCGAGTACTGTTCGCTTGCGTGGGTCCCTACCAGGCCGGATTAAAGGAAGACATCGAAGCAGCTCACTGGCGTGCTGCTAGGTTTGCTACCAGTACGTTGTGGGTGGAGCAGTAAGGAAATGGCTAGTAGTGGTACAAGGTACCCTCCGCCTTGCACAGTACAGCGGCTTGCGGACTGTGTACGTAGGTGTGTCTTGTTGGAATCGTGCCTCGATCGCTGCTTCAACGCCGTCTTTACATTTCCTGCAGCTCTTTTTGAAACGAATTTAGTGTTTTGCTGAGTACTACGTATTTCAGTTTTGGCCGCAGTGAGCGTGCTGCTGGGGATGCCTCTTCCAGCCCTCTGCCTGAGTCATCTGAAGTTGCCACCCCATTGTTTCATAGTTTTTGAAACGTACGCTGTAACTCTAGAGTTCTCTGTAAAATTGTTTAATAGTCCTGCAGAATTTTGCAAAAAAATTATGAATAGCTGAACGAACAGCTGTGAAACTGGCAACAGATTTTCGAGAAATCTGCATTTTTTTCCAAAGTTCTTGATATGTTTTCAAGTTCTCTTTGCAAATGGTTCTGTAGAATTTCGCGAAGAAAACACTAGTAACTTGGAAAATTTTAATGCTGAAAAAAACTTATTTGACGATTTGTGAAAATAAAATTGTTATCACGGTTCTGTGGAGCACCCCAAGAGCAATTTCCTGTTAACATATTTATGATTGCGTTTATGTGGGACACGATTCACTGTTATACGTCTTTTGGATCGGAAGCTGAGCGCCGCTGCCCTAGCTGTGGTCCCTGCGTGCAGGTGCACGTGGGCGCACACCGCGTCCTCTGTCGTTGTGCGCCCGACTGCTGACAGACAACCCCAGCGGTCTAACGGCACCTGGCCCCTCTAGTCTACTTATTGCGTTGTATTACAACGACTTTAACTTAATTTGATACTCTTTGCTACAATAAATTAAGTACCGGATCTGAATATAGCAATCTCTGTAACGTGCTTTCACGAATTCCTCTTACTGCAGTGTTCGATACATACTGGGATTTTCCAACTTTTAGTATGACACACGCTAGGATGCGAAGAGTGAGATCCGAAGACAGTGTGTGTGTGTGTGTGAGAGAGAGAGAGAGAGAGAGAGAGAGAGAGAGAGAGAGAGAGAGAGAAACTATGTGCAAATGATGTTAGCTCTAGGAAATGTCTGCTGCGTATTGAACGCCAGAAATTAATTATAGCAGAATTTTTCGAGGACTTCACTTCATAGTTTGGAGATCCTTATTTTTTTTTATATCGCATCCGCCGGGAACAGACTTTTCGTTGTCTCCTTATATACTCTTTCACATAACAGAAGACATGACTCTGATAGACACTACAGAGCACAAAGTCAGACTAACAAGGAAGATGTGAAGCTTGTACTTGGGTCTGACGTACGGTAAGAATTTGTGACTTAGAAAAATGGAGGGCCAGAAAAAGACAAATTATATGTAAGTTGCGAACAGTTGACGATGACATAAGCGACATATGAATCTTCTTTACCATTAGTGAAATAAGATAAACTTCTTTCTGATGGGGAAGGTACTGTTATACTTGGTGTCCAACTATTTGCACGCTGTCTGGTTATATGGGTGTTGAAATGAAAGCTAAAAAAACTGCTGTATCGAGGCAGCCAGTTACGAGACGAAACGAGGAATTCTCTCAGGACATATATCAGCAACTGTCCTATCTCGTACTTTCTCTTCTCTAGCTTCGGATGGATCAACGGACGTGCGCGATGTTGCCCCAGTACACAACTTTTATAATTGCAATTGGTAATTTTAATGTCTTTGCAGATCTTGCCCGTCTGGAGACATTGGAGCTAAAACATGAGGATTAGAAACATTTCAAAAGTAATATTATGCCTACAAAAATATAAAGGTAGATTACAGTAAAGTCAATGATGGCTAAAGTCGACGGCGCTGCACGCTTGCTCGAAAACTTTTTAGATCATCCTGTACTAAAATATTACTGCATTGTACACCTAGAGTCACTGTGTGGAAAAACCTTAAAACCTAAAATATGCAGCATGTGTGAGTGAACGTAGAGATACGGCGTTGATTACACGATAATTCTGAGGCTACTGTGAATAGCTGTATTTCGAGTATGGTGAACTTGACCTAGATGAGCAGAGAGAACAGACAACTCCAAGTTCGTAGCTCTCAGGGCCGCACGTGACAATCTCTCTCTCTCTCTCTCTCTCTCCGCATCCAGAAATGTGGCTCAGAGTTACGTTCAGCAGACGACTCTCTCCGATAACTACGGCACCATAAGCGGGGTCCACGACAGCACCCACCCTCTCATCGGAGAGACGATTTCCGGTTACTGGTGACTGGTGCTCCAATAAGCGCGTCTTTTGAACCGACGTAAATTAATTGATTTCATTGTGTGAGTAAGTTATTCTCTTACCTCCTGTAATCGAACAAGATCCTGCCGCTGATTTCCGGTCCCGCCAGTGAACACAGCCTTGGGGTTGGATCCGACCCCAGCGAGTCTGCTTTGTTTATAACTCCCCACTCCCTTTTCTGAGAGCGCTGTGGTTCCAGCTACCCTGCCAGCCAGTCGTCCCGAGAACGCCGAGGAGGCAACGTCAGTCTGGTGAGTGACGTGCAGCTACCCTCTCTATCCGAAACCTACAATACCCGCGCTCGGGTGGGATCCGACCCCACCTTACTGTTTACGTCACACTTATTAGTTTCTTTTGTGGGAAGGATTCAACCCCATATTGATGTTTATATTACATCTATCTTTGGTATCTCTTCTAGTATCTTACTAAAATGGCGCCTCAACTCCTTAGAACTCCTGAGGAGGTATACAACTAGCTTCTCCGACAGGAGACTGAGTCAGAAGATGGCGTCAATACCGATGCAGAAAACTGTTCAGAAACCGAGGATGATATATTATCTAATACTGATGACGAGGATGATGTATTGCATTGTGCGCCAGGAGCAGTCGGGTTTGATAATTCTCAGTCAGATGTAGATGATAAGCGAAATTTTGAGCTAGGTAAAGACTTGGAGACAATATGGACCAACAAACCCATCCATTCCAAATTTTCTAGGACACCAGCGTCAAATATTATTACTCATCCCCCTAGTCCACCTGGGCAAGCAAGGGGGGTCACTAGTGAATTGGAAATATTTTATTATTTATAATTCGAAAATTGTAGAAAAAAATTTTTGCACACAAATCTTGAAATCGAGAAATCTAGGCAAAAGTACAATACGGTGCAGAGGTTTCATTCACCAACAGAGAGCGTTGAAATAAAAGGGTTGAAGGGCCTTCTCTTCATGAATGGTGTCTATGCTCAGCGTAGATGAGATGTTCTCAGCAACCTGTGAACCTCCAGTATTCCGTTGCACTATGGGCAAGAAAAGGTTTGCATTTCTTCTAGAAAACCTCCGCTTCGATGATAAAGCCACCAGAGAGGCCAGAAAAATCAACGACAAATTTGCGGCTTTCAGAGAAGTGTGGGACATGTTTGAATCTAACAGTGAAAAAAATTATAGTCCATCTGAATATGTCATAGTAGATGAGACTCTACTGTGTTTTCGGGGTGCCTGCCCATTCATAACGTATATCCCATCGAAATCCGACAAAAATGGATTGAAAATAATGTCACTATGCGACACAAGGACATTCTATTTTTTGCGTGGCATTCCATATACTGGCAAGGACAACAGAATAAATAGGAGACCTGGAGATTTGCCTTTACCTGCCCAGTATGTTTTGCGCCTTACGCAATCTATCAGGGGTTCTAATAGAAACATTACAGCGGACAATTGGCTCTCCTCACTGGAGGTGACTGACGCTCTCCTCCAAAAGAAACTCACATTTGTAGGTGCACTGAGGAGGAACAAACCGCAAATACCACCATCAATGCTGCTTTCCGCTCCAGTAGGCTCTTCAACATTTGTGTATCTGGACGACATTCACCCCAAGCAGAAATAAAAAAGTTTTACTGATATCGTCTATGCATTTCTCTGGAGAGATAAATGCAAAATCAAATAAGCCTTAATTTGTGGAGTTCTACAATCTAACTAAAGAAGGGGTCGATGTATTAGATATGCTTTGCCACAGCAGGACCACAAAAAGAAAATCGAGAAGATGGCCCATGCGGTATTTTTATGCTATTTTAGACATCGCTGCTATAAATAGTTCTATCATTTACAAAAGCAATAGCAAAATGGACAGCTTTTCAAATGACGCGAGAATTTCTCAAAAATCTTGCGCTCTCTTTGACAAAACTTCTTATGGAAAAGAGGTTGAATAACACACGTCGTCCCCATGAGCTCCGTTCGTCTATTGGAAAACTTTCAGAAAAAGAACCAATCGAATTAGACAAGCCTACTCAAGCACAGCCACTAAAGAAAAGATGTGATTTTTGTGACAGATCAAAAGATAGGAAGGGGAATGTTTTTTGTAGTAAGTGTAATCGTTCTATATGTGGGGAGCATAAAGTTATTATATGCCCTGGCTGTAAAGGAACTGATATGTGATAAGTATGTATTTTCAGGGCTGTATGTGATCGTTTCCATAATAACATTATACATTTATTATTTGTTCCTATTATATTATGTGTACAAAAACGTTTATTATTGAGAACTTTATATTTCGAAACTGCTGACACTATAATTATTTTCTACAATTAGTAATAGATGTTTCTCATTTAGTTCCTATCTTTAGAATTTCTAAAGCACTCAGGTTCCTAGTTGATGACTGAATCTATTGATTTTTAATATTTTCAATAATTTTATAGAGAATATTTCTATTAAGGTATTTTTTTTTTTTTTGTAATCAAGTTCATATTTTTTCCCAAAGTACTTTATATTCTTAATTATTGACTATAAAAATGAAAAAACATGTTGTTATAACAAACATTATGTGTGTTTAATTGACAGTAAAACTTTTCCCATTATTCATTTTTTATTTTACCCCGAAAAATCGATATTTGGAGGGGGGAGGGGGGTCTGATCCAACCCCACCTTACCGTTTATGTTAGGAAACTTCACCTTACCGTTAGAGGGTTAAATTGTATGATGCATCTGAACTCCTCTGTGAAAAAAATAGCGTACGTCTTGCTAAAGTTTGAAATCCCCATCATGTATCGAACGCTGAAGTCACAGGAGTTCGTGAATGAACGTAATGGAGACTGCTATCTTCAAATCCAGTACTTAATTTATTGTAACAAAGAGCAGCATATTAAATTAAACTTGTTGCAATACAACGCTGGCAGTAAGTCGAACAGCAGCCGTGAGTCTGGTGATTGTGAGGTTGCCGGGAATCGGATACATAACGACAGTCGGCTTGGCTCTGACAAGGGAACCTCCCCATCGCATCCCCCTCAGATTTAGTTATAAGTTGGTACAGTGGATAGGCCTTGAGAAACTGAACACAGATCAATCGAGAAAACAGGAAGAAGTTGTTTGGAACTATGAAAAAAATAAGCAAAATATACAGACTGAGTGGTCCATGCTTAACATAGGCAATATTAAGGACAATAGCCGCTCAGTAGCGCTGTGGTTAGCGTGAGCAGCTGTGGAACGAGAGGTCCTTGGTTCAAGTCCTCTCGAGTGAAAATTTTAATTTCTTATTTTCAGGCAATTATCAAAGTTCAGGCACACACACACAATCAACTTCGCTCTCCCAAGTTCCAGGACATGTTCAGATTTGCTTGGACATATGCAGGATTTGACGGTGTACACACGGAAAAATTTGAAAACGTTAAAAACATATGTTTTGCCAGAGCACAGGGAAAACTGTGCGACTGTGAAACTGTTGCATTCATTTGTTGCAGTTTATGAGACAAACTCTTGTGATTTCATCACTTTTTTGGGAGTGATTATCACATCCACAAGAAAACCTAAATCGGGCAAGGTAGAAAAATCTTTTTACCCATTCACCAAGTTTACAAGTTAGGTGGGTCGACAACATATTCCTGTCAAGTGTCGTATAGAATATATCAGACGTGTTTTCCTGTGGAGCAATCGGTTGACCTATGACCTTGCGATTAAATGTTTTCCGTTCCCATTGGAGAGGCACGTCCTTTCGTCTACTAATCGCACGGTTTTGCGGTGCGGTCGCAAAACATAGACACTAAACTTATTACAGTGAACAGAGACGTCAATGAACGACGGACAGATCATAACTTTGCGAAAATAAAGAAAGTAAACACACTAATGTTTTTTTCTCCAGGCGTCTGACACAGCTGGCCGCTCAAGACGCATTATGTCAAGGTCACTTGGCTTTCTTACCGAAATATTTATGACACCAGTTTGCACTAGTGACAGTCTCATATAAAAAATTTCACAGGTCGAGAATTTGTTTTACAAACGTGTAGAAACAAAATCCTGTAAATATAACAGCATCCAAAAAATTTTCGCCAGCATAGTGATACATTCACGCATATATACACATTTCATAACTCTTAAAGTACGATTCTCGGTTTCCAAACCAGAGTCCCTAACCACTACTCATTATTCCTTGCTTTATTAGACATATACATATTCGTCAACACTTCTTCAATATTTCATCATAATAAATACGTAGCACAATCAAATTCCTGATATAGCATCAGCTTATTGATCATAAACATACCGCAACAGCGTAATACACATCGTCATCATAACATCATAAGACCTCAGCCAAATCTCAAAATCGTCATAGCTTCCTCCAATAATTTCAAAACCTAAAAAAAATTCTCTGCTCATTTCAATAGTGTCATCTACCTCAAACGTACTTTAAAAATCAAGATCCCATACCAAATACATCATTCAAAGCTCTCATAGTATCAAAGTGATTCTGAAAAAATATGAAGAGTTCACAAAGTACATACAAAATACAGTTTCATAAGTGTGAAGTTATCCAACTGTGTAATTGCATAAACATGTGTCACTGATGTAGTAAAAAAAATGTATGTCTCTCTCAGTTAAATGATCAGATAGCTGTGTAATTTGTGTGTCAGAGAAATATGGTACCGATGTGTAAAGTTGTATAAGCAAATACCATATTAGCTAGGGCTCCTTGTGCTTGCCAAACACATGGTACACAAAGTAAGCGTGTACCCCCCTGAGGATTAATGTAATTATACCCTCAGGTGTTACAGATTTCAGCAATAGAATGAAATGTATCACGGAAAACCTTTGTGTCATTGTATTTGAAATATCTTTAAAAATAAATGTTTTAAGTACAAAATTAATCACTCAAATACGTGTACTGTAGCGCTAAACTGTGCGTCTTGTTGGAAGATAATCTCTGTGGAAGTGTCGTAGTTATCGTCCGCCGAAACCTACGTTCTGCAGAAGTCAATGTACTTACCTCATGATAAACAAAAGTAAAATGCTTTGCGTATAGATATCTTAGTTATTACGCTTATTGCCGTGATGAATAAAGTACTGTGCTGTAACGTATTGTTGTGCTACGGAAAAGGCTGTCTCCTTGTAGCTATACCACAAAAGTTACTACTAAAACATGTTTTACTTTCCAGAATAATACATAAAACTGTGCAGGCATACAACAAAAAAACCGCAAAAGCAACATTGTAAATTGTCACTCATTAGTAGCGTCGTGATAAAATCGTGTAGCTGTCACATAACTACCACTGTGTCATCTAGTATCTCACAGAAAGTACTTTAAATCCAGAATGTATTTTCAAGTAAACCAAAATGTTGCATTAAAATCTCATTAGCAGTACTGGTAAATGTTCTAAGTATGTGAGCCTTATAGTCGTTACGTAATCGTGCAACTAACAAGCAAGAATGTACACACACAATAACACTGTGTCGTCTGTTCACAATAACAATGCATTCGTAATTTCTGTTTAAATATGTTCTCTTGGTTCTTGACTGGATATTTAACTTCAAAAATTGTTGCATGTTAACAGTTTCTAAGTCTGACAAAGCATACTAGTAACATAAAGTGAAAAGTTATATGGCAAATACAAAGTTAAAAAAACAGATTATCACTCAATAAGCGGCTTTATATGTGAAGTGTGGTGAAATCCTTTACTCTTCATAGTACTCAGAGTTTGAACTGGAATGCAATTGTCATGCAGTATACGTCGGTAAAGAATACTGGAATTTTTCTCAAGGTTAGCGTCTATGTTATTTTTCTCTGAGCCAGCCGGCGCACGTGGCTGCCTGCGGTGCGGGTGGGTCATTGTCTGTTTCTTTGTTGGCGCGCGTCGTTATTGGGATTAGGAGACCTAACTTCTACAAATTCACCTTGACGAGAAGGCCCTGCCCTGTTTGAAGCTCGCCAGTTCTGATGGAATTCAGGTGTGTCGTTTTGTCGGTAGTTTACATAGTTTCTTGTTTGTCGGTCATGTGGTGGAGAATTTCTCCCGGAATCGTAGCTGCGTGGTAGACGGTTGCGTCTGAAGTTATTCTGTCTCCCTTGATAATAATTATTTTGGTTCCCAAATTGTCTGTTCCTATGGTTGTCTCTGTCATAGTCATTACTGCGGAGAGGTGATCTTTCCCTGTAATTATTACTACTCTGCCAACAGTTGTCATACGGGTGGTGTCTGTTTTGGTCACGATTTGTGTTGTGAGAATAGCCTTGTCGCGTCCAGTTATTATTTCTTTCATCGCGGAATTGCGACGGATGTGACCTATAATTGTTGTGTTCCTGTTTTCGCGTTCCGCGATTGTCAGTGTCAGTTTCTAAATCTTGTAAGAGTCCCTGAAAAGCTTCAGTGTCGTCTTTGCAACGTCCTGCCAAAATAATATGTCGTAAATGTTCAGGCAATTTGATTAAGCAAATGCGGATGAGTTCTTAGGGGCTGTATGGTTTTGACAGGTACTGATTCTTGTGCAACATGTCTTCAAAATATTTCACAAGACTGGAAAATTCTGATTGTTCGAAATGTTTCATCATTATGATGCTATGTTTTACTCGGTCTTGTGTAGCTTGAGACCAATATGCTGAGAGGAAGGCATGGTAAAATTCTCCTTCACTGTGGCAATCATGAATGACCGATCGCATTCTTACGGCTGGTTCATTCTCTAAGTAGCCACACATAAATTCTAATCTGTGTTCTAATGACCAGTTGGGAGGAAAACAATGAAAGAATTGATGAAGTCACTCTTGTGCATGAATGTCATTACCAGAATTCTTAAATGTTTTGAATTTACGTGTAGTAATGAACAGCTTATAGCCAAAATCATCATGTCGGCGAGTCGCATGTCTGTCATTGTTACGTCGTTTCGGCGGTTCCATCTCAAAATTCGGTGTACCTTGCCAATTTCTTTCATAATTTCCGAAGTGCCCTGTGTTATTATTTTGTGGCTGTTCCGTATTTCTATGTTCCTCTTCCCGTATTGGAGCGCGAATGTCCTCTGAAATACGTAATTCTTGTATTACCTGTGTCAGCTGATCTTGTACTTCCCGGATTTCTCTTTGGTGTTGCGTATTAATTTGATTCTGATTTTGTTTGAATTTCCTAATTTGTTCGCATGCTTCTGTGTCATTAAAGACTATCGGTTTTGTGTCATTGAGATTATCATCTACCTTCGTAGATAAATTATTTAGCTGATCCCAAAGTTCAAATACTTTCTCTGATAATGAACTTATTTCCTCAGAGTGTTTTTCTGAACCAAGTTTCAGAGTATCTACTGTGTCCTTTAAGTTTTCCTGAGTTTTTGCAAGTTGCGTAACTGAATCGGTAGATGCAACTGAGTCAATTTTAGCTTGCAAGGTGTCGTGATTTTCATGAAAAATGGTTTGCAGTTCTTTTATGGCTGCTTCGTGATTCTGTAATGCATTTTCATGTCGTGAAAAAATAGGTTGAAAATGCTCACAAATTTGTGTTTTTACTTCATTACAGACTTTTTGACATTTCGATTCAATGTTATGTAACTCAGTAGTTAAATCTTCACGTGTTTTTTCAAGTGTGGTGTCTAACTTTTGAAGCTGTTGCTGTGTTTGTCTCTGATTTTGTTCCATTGTGTCTAACTTTTGAAGCTTTTGTCCTATTTGTTGCATTAATTGTAATAACAATGCACTGGTGTCTGAAACATGTTCCTCAGTGCTATTCGGCAATGCATTTGAACCGGCAATATTCGCAGTTTAAAAAGCAGAAAATGTATCTTGACTTATTTGAGAAAACGGTGAGGACGCAAAACCTGAATCTACAGTATTTGCAAGATTGTGTCCTGTCATTTCGAATTCCTGAGGCAATCTGTTGGCGACCGATCGATCGATAATGCTTCCCTGTTCACTAATTGTTTCGCTGTCTACACCATTGTTTGCAGCCCACTCCATTTCCCTATGCACAATTACCAAATTACTACTTTTAACATTAGTTAATTCATTACTTGGTGGCGCTAACACACTGCTTTCGTCTTCACTGTCATTTATCAGTTTACTTTGGAGCCTAGTATTACGTTTTTCACACGCCATTATTGTCACAATATTTCACACGATAACACAGAAAAGCACAATTTGAAGAGCAAAAATAAGAGCACTGAAAATAATATCTAGTTAATTGCAGCTACGAAACACTTGGTGCAAATCTACATGCATGCCACAACTGATTTGCTGTACAACAATGAAAAACTACAACTACAAAGGAAATTCTCTCTATAATTACGCGCTAGCAATAAACAAAGGCTACACTAATTACACGAACTACATGAAAAAATCAGAAGATTCCAGTGAGGTATCCTCGGCTAAGTGTCGACATATGAAATGTCCCCTTTGAACAATTTATACAGGACTGTGCTTAAACTGACACACAATATTTTTTTAGCGCAACGCAATCTGACTTTCAATAATCTCTACAAGAGAATGGCCCTGACTAACATTAACCTATATGTTTCACAAATCACTTACCTCACAAAAATCTTCGTTACTCGAACTACTGCAATACAGCGAGCGCCACTACTGCCAGCTAAATGAAAGATTCAAACTGCGGAAGGCACTAACTACTGATATGCATAGTTAGCAAATGAAAGATTTTGATAGAGAACAAACAATGTATTTACCTTAATAGTCATTATATATATAGCAGCTCATGACATCCAGTCTTACAAATTTCAAAACTCCGCCATCTCTCTTCCCACATCCACCACTGCTGGCGGCTCACCTCCAACTGCGCAACGCTATGCGCTGTTAACAGCCAACAGCCCAACACTACAATGGCAGACAACAATGCAAACTAGCCACAGACTGCACACAGCACAGCCAGTGAGTTTCATACAGAGCGCTACGTAACGTTGCCAATAAGAAAACATAAACAGTCTACTTATAACTGCAACCTACATCGTTCTGAACCTGTCTAGTGTATTCATCTTTTGGTCTCCCTGTACGATTTTTGCCCTCCACGCTGCCCTCCAATTCTAAATTGGTGATTCCTTGATGCCTCAGAACACGTCCTACCAACCTATCCCTTCTTCTAGTCTAGTTGTGCCACAAATTCCTCTTCTCCCCAATTCTAATCAATACCTCCTCATTAGTTACGAGATCTACCCATCTCATTTTCAGCATTTTTCTGTTGCACCAAATTCCGAATGCTTCTATTCTCTTCTTGTCTAAACTATTTATCGTCCATGTTTCACTTCCATACACGGCTACATTCCATACAAATACTTTCAGAAAAGACTTCCTGACACTTTAATCTACACTCGATTTTAACAAATTTCTCTTCTTCAGAAATGTCTCCTTGCTATTGTCAGTCTACATTTTATATCGTATCTATTTCGACCATCATCAGTTGTTTTGCCTCCCAAATAGCAAATCTCATCTATTACTTCGAGTGTCTCATTTCCTAATCTAATTCACTCAGCATCACCTGATTTAATTTACTACATTCTATTATCCTCGTTTTGCTTTTGTTGATGTTCATCTTATATTTTCCTTGAAGACACTGCCCATTCTGTGAAGCAGCTCTTCCAGGTCCTTTGCTGTCTCTGACAGAATTACAATGTCATCGGCAAACCTCAAAGTTTTATTCCTTCTCCAAGGATATTACTTCCTACTCCACATTTTTCTTTTGTTTTCTTTACTGCTTGCTCAATATACAGATTCAATAACATCGGGGATAGACTACAACCCTGTCTCACTTCCTTCTCAACTACTGTTTCCCTTTCGTGCCCTCGACTATTGTAACTGCCATTTGGTTTATGTACAAATTGCAAATAGCCTTTCGTTTCCTACATTTTACCCATGCCACACTCAGAATTTGAAAGGGAACATTTTAGTCAGCATAGTCGAAAGCTTTCTCTAAGTTTACAAACGCTAGAAACGTAGGTTTGTCTTTCCTTAATCTATCTTCTAAGATAAGTCGTAGGGTCAGTATTGCCTCACGTGTTCCAACATTTCTATGGAATCCAAACTGATCTTCCCTGAGGTCAGCTTCTACCGGTTATTCCATTCGTGTGCAAAGAATTTGTGTTAGTATTTTGCAGCCGTGCCTTATTAAACTGACAGTTCAGTAATTTTCACATCTGTCAACACCTGCTTTCTTTGGGACTGGAATTATTATATTCTTCTTGAAGTCTGAGGGTTTCGCCAGCCTCATACATCTTGCTCACCAGCTGGTAGAGCTTTGTCAGGGCTGGCTCTCCCTACGCTATCAGTAGTTCTAAGGGAATGTTGTCTACTCCAGGGCCTTGTTTCGACTTAGGTCTTTCAGTGCTCTGTCAGACTCCTCACGCAGTATCGAATCTCCCATTTAATCTTCATCTACATCCTCTTCCATTTCCATAATATTATCTTCAAGAACATCGCCCTGGTATAGACCCTCTATATACTCCTTCCACCTTTCTGCTTTCCCTTCTTTGCTTAGAACTGGTTTTCCATCTGAGCTCTTGAAATTCATACAAGTGGTTCTCCTTTCTCCAAAGGTCTCTTTAATTTTCCTCTAGGCAGTATCTATCTTACCCCTAGTTGGATGTGCCTCTACATCCTTACATTTGTCCTCTAGCCATCCCTGCTTAGCCATTTTGCACTTCCTGTCGATCTCGTTTTTGAGACGTTTGTATACCTGTTTGCCTGCTTCATTTACTGCATTTTTATATTTTCTCCTTTCATCAATTAAGTTCAATATTTCTTCTATTACCCAAGGATTTCTAGCAGCCCTCGCCTTTTTACCTACTTGATCCTCTGCTGTATTCACCATTTCATCTCTCAAAGCTACCCATTCTTCTTCTACTGTATTTCTTTCCGCCGTTCTTGTCAGTCGTTCCCTAATGCTCTCTCTGAAACTCTCTACAACCTCTGGTTCTTTCAGTTTATCCAGGCCCAACTCCTAAACTCCTTCCTTTTTGCAGTTTGTTCAGTTTTAGTCTACAGTTCATAACCAATACATTGTGGTCAGAGCCCACATCTGCTCCTGGAATGTCTTACAATTTAAAACTGGTTCCTAAATCTCTGTCTTAACATTATATACGAGTGTTGGAACTTATTTAGTGGCAACTATTTATTCACAACCGATACAAGAGAGTTACATGTTTGCACCTGTTACTGTCCTTCAAAGCAGTTACCAGCGCTGTGTAGAGCTCGCTGCTAGCGATGTGGAGGCGTAGTACACCGTTGGCAGAGCCTGTTCTGTTGATGGTGCGAATGGTGCGGTCTAAAGTTATGGTGATTCTCGTGTACTACTGTGATGGTGTTATCCTAACGCATTACGTTCCTCCACGGCAGACCGTCAATGCACAGTATTACTGTTCGTTTTTGGAGCATCACCTGCGACCAGCTTTGCGAATGAAGCGGCGACACTTTCTGCCCACCCATCATTTTGCACGACAATGCGCGGGCACCAAGCTGTGGCTGCTCTGTTCGGTCGATGGGACGGGGAAGTACTGTACCATCCACCAAACTCCCAGGACTTAAGTCGTTGTGACTTTGATTTGATTCCCAAAATGAAGCAACCACTTTGTGGCATTCCCTTCAGAACTATTCCAGAGATTCGACAGGCAGTAGACCACTCCATTCGCACCATCAACAGAACAGGCTCCGCTAACGGTATACTATGCCTTCCACATCGTTGGCAAGGGGTTCTACACAGCGCTGGTGACTACTTTGAAGGACAATAACAGGTGCAAACATGTAACTCTTTTGTATCGGTTGTGAATAAGTGGTTGCCGCTGTTTAAGTTCCAACCCTCGTCATTTATCTGAAACTTCCAGTGTCTCCAGGCCTCTTCCATGTATACAACCTTCTATCATGATTCTTAAACCAAGTGTTGGCTATGAGTAAGTGATGCTCTGTGCAAAATTCCACCAGGCGGCTTCCTCTCTCATTACTTACCCCCCTTCCACATTCACCTACTACTTTTCCTTCTCTTCCTTTTCCTACTGTTTTCCAGTCCCCAATTACTATTAAATTTTCGTCTCCCCTCACTATCTGAATGGTTTCTTTTATCTCATCATACATTTCTTCAATCTCTTCGTCACCTGCGGAGCTAGTTGGTATATAAAGCTGTGCTGTTGTGGTAGGCGTGGGTCTGGTTTCTATCTTCGCTACAATAATGCGTTCACTATGCTGTTCGTAGTAGCTTACCCGCGTTCCTATTTTTGTACTCATTATTAAACATACTCCTGCATTACCCCTATTTGATTTTGTATTTATAACCCTGTATTAATCTGACCAAAAGTCTTGTTTCTCCCCCAACGAACTTCACTAATTCCCACTATAACTGACTTTAACATATCCGTCTCCCCTTTTAAATTTTCTAACCTACCTGCCCGATTAAGGGATCCGACATTCCACGCTCCGATCCGTAGAACGACAGTTTTCTTTCTCCTGATAACGACATCCTCTTGAGTAGTCCCCGCCCGGAGATCAGAATGGGGGACTATTTTACCTCCGGAATACTTTACCCAAGAGGACACCATCATCATTTAACCATACAGTAAAGCTGCATGCCTTCGGGAAAAATTACGGCTGTAGTTTCCCCTTGCTTTCAGCCGTTCGCAGTACCACCACAGCAAGGCCGTTTTGGTTAGTGTTACAAGGCCAGATGAGTCAATCATCCAGACTGTTGCCCCTGCAACTACTGAAAAGGCTGCTGCCCCTCATCAGGAACCACACGTTTGTCTGGCCTCTCAACAGATACCCCTCCGTTGTGGTTGCACCTACGGTACGGCTATCTGTATCGCTGAGGCACGCAAGCCTCCCAACCAATGGCAAGGTCCGCGGATCATGGGGGTCGCCACAGACTACTTAATTCAAAAGATATTGTTGGTATGTTCTTGGATTTCAAAAAATCTTTTGATTCTGTTGACAGAGAAACTATAGATCAAATAATTCGAGAATTCGGCGTAAAGTCTAAACTGGCAAACCTAATCCGCAAAACATTTAAAGATACCTTCTGTAACGTAAAATTTATTGGAGAAATTTCACCGTCTTTCAATATAAAAACAGGCGTACGCCAATGTGACGGCCTGTCCCCAATTACTATTAATTGTGTGTTAGAGAAAATAGTAACTATTTGGAAGGTAAAACTTATTGAACTCAGCATCTCACCTGTAAGGTTAGGAAGAGGAAGCATTTGTAGATGATTTTGTTATACTTTCCAAAAATGTGGGATCTACTACAACACAAGTAAATCTCTTGGAAGAAATATCCAGCAGAACCAGCTTAAGAATTTCTGCAGAAAAAACAAATTTTCTATCAAATGTTATAGATGCTCCAAAATTTCTCAAAACAGATATTGGCCAAATAGAGAGGGTAAGAAGTATCTAGGTGAGATAATGCAACAAAATGCTTTGAAAACCTCTGCAATAGAGGAAGGGTTGCATAACATGGGGAAAGCGTGTAGTATCACCAAAGACATCTACAATAAAAAGTGTCTATCCAAAAATGCAAGAATAAGGCATTACAACACAGTAGTCAAGCCAGAATGCCTATATGCAACCGAATGCCTGGCATTAAACTCTAATTTAGATAATTTAGAAGTACCAGAAAGGCGAATTACAAGGAAAATATTAGGACCACAAAACGCAGCAAAAGGTTGGAAATTGTGAAGTAATGCTGGAATATACCAATACATAGAATATGTTTCAAACGTAATGAGAAAAAGAAGATTGGTGTTTTTTGGACATCTGTTTCGAATGCAAGACAGTAGATTATCTAATAAGATTTTCGGAAGCCCACAGCAAGCTGGGTCGACGAAGTGAAACAGGATTTAGAAAGGAACAATATGAAAGTGGAAGATATAAAAGCGTTTTGGGAAAATGTACTGTAAATGAAAGGATTCTGAGGTAGAGTAGCTAAAAAGATTGGTTCGAAAGGATCTGAAGACAGAAAGAAGAAACATAGTGAGCAGATGAAGGCATACTGGGAGAAAAAAAGAGAACAAGGAACGAAGAATTGAAATTGGAATGTAATCGCCGGATGGCCTATTCGCACTAATAATAATAATAAGAAGAAGAAGAAGAAGAATGCCTGACCCGTTGTTCGCAGCAGACGCCTGAGTGCTTCTTGAAGGCAAAACGCCTGTTGTTGAACAAATGTGTATACTGATACTACGTGAAATTGTAGTCAATCGAAACACACTTAAAATAAACATTTTACTCACAATGACTGACGACATGCCAGCCACAAAATTAATACTTTTCTTAACGAAACGTAGTTTTGCACTTTACTTAACTACGTGTTCCAATGGTTTACCATCGCCTGCACGCTTGCAACCGCCGTTCGAGAGAAAGATGAACAGCTAACACTAGACTGGTTGTTACGTCGTTGCGTTCCTGGGGGATGCGACGGCGCACACCGTCTGGTGTGACTGGGGCTTCGTCGCAGGCTGCACCTTTCAGTGCTGCCCTTAGAAATGAGTAATGGAGAGTAGTCAAATGGCGGCACGTGGCCGGCCGCTGTACTGTAGCACTGCGTCCTGTCCGACGGTCAGGAGACATCTCACCCGTATTTGCGATGCACCACGGGGAGACCGAGCTGAGCTGGGCAGCCGTCGTGTCGGAACCACGTACGGTGCCTCTTATCCGGTGGTCCGTCTTCCAAAAAAACAGATGGCATGTTCGTAAGAAAGGGTGCTTACGTCTTTCCATTTAACACCCCTGCGATGACAGAAGAACTCACAATGGAGTTTCCCATGGTGCTGCACCAAACGTTTACGCTCCACGCTCGTCGCTGCTTTCCGTGACGAAGCCAGCGTGGATTTTCAGCTGGCCAGTAGCGCACTTTACGTAAATTTTCATTACTGTCATTCGTAAACGATGCGTCGTCGGTAAAGGGCACACGTTGGAAAATCGCAGTGTCGCGTCCCAGGCGCTGCAGAGCAAAGCGACAAAGTTCTGTACTACGTTCCAATCACGTCCTCTGGGCGCCCGATTCGGTTACAGATGACGAGGTTGGTGTGGTGTCACCGCCAGACACCACACTTGCTAGGTGGTCTGCTTAAATCGGCCGCGGTCCATTTAGTACATGTCGGACCCGCGTGTCACCACTGTGTGATCGCAGACCTAGCGCCACCACAAGGCAGGTCTCAATATACGATAGAGCACTCACCCCAGTTGTACGGACGACATTGCTAGCGACAATACGGACAAAGCCTTCCTCTCATTTGCCGAGAGTCAGTTAGAATAGCCTTCTGCTAAGTCCATGGCTACGACCTAGCAAGGCGCCAATTGTAACAGTGCATGTATCTTACGAGTCGCATTTGTATAGTCAAGAGAGATGTATCACAAGGAGTCATTAAAGTTAAGTATAAAGCAGCGACGTACTTTTCTTGCTACCATTCTATAGTTATCCTGTTCCAGAATTCACGCCCGTCTGCGTTAGATAGCGTGCCTATCGGCCCCCTCAAAATAACACTGTGTCAGCACTTCTGTCGACACATCATTTGGCGACGAGGATGGGATATGTTCAAAGTGTTTGCCAGAAAAAGCTCAGTTCAGACAATCACAACCATTCCAGGCCCTTTGCTTCGCGCCGGAATCGAACCAAGAACACTCAGGCTCGTGAACCTTCGCCCATGGACATTCATGTCGTTAATTCCACTTCGTCCAGTGACACTTTCCCTAACAGTGCCTGTGTTCGTCCCACAAAAACTGTGCGTCGACGTCACCGGAAATCACGTCAATTAGCAAGTTGTTCTGTACCAGTGTCTGTTCAAATTGCACGAGACAGTCGCTTTTGTCGTCAGCAGGACATTAAACTTTTTGTAGATTTGGACTTTAATGGCAAGGTCATACCATTCCAGCTCGATACCGGAGCTGCAGTTTCATTGCTCAATCACGACACGTACAAACAACTGGGCAAACCTCCGTTGCGTTCCGCAAATGTTAAGCTAACCACATATTCCAGACAGAAAATTCCTGTGTTAGGACAGTGCAGCCTTCTTGCAACATACAAGGGACAAACGAAACTTGTGTCATTTTCCGTTCTTCGTTCTTCTACTGCAGTGAACTTGTTTGGTTTAGACTTATTTCAGTTGTTTAACATGTCTATTGTAAATCAGGTCCTATCAGTGAATCAAACTGTGCCTTCAGACAGTGTTTCTCGTCTATGTGACGAATTTGCAGACATTTTTGCACCGGGCTTAGGTTGCGCTAAAAACTATGAAGCACATTTGGAACTGAAAGTAAACGCGCAACCGAAATTTTTCAGAGCGCGCAATGTTCCCCACGCATTGCGTGATGAGGTCGCTAGAACGTTAAACGATCTCGAATCACAGGGTGTAATTGAACGTGTGCAAGCTTCTCTCTGGGCCTCACCCTTAGTAATTTTGCCAAAACCTTCCGGAAAATTGAGACTTTGCGTGGACTTCAAGGCCACGGTGAATCCACAACTAGTGACTGCTACTTATCCCTTGCCCCGCCCGGAAGATCTTTTTGCTAAACTGTGCCCGGGAAAATATTTTTCAAAGTTGGACCTGGCCGATGCGTACTTGCAAATACCGGTGGACGACGAATCCCAGCGCGTATTGGTGGTTAACACGCATCTTGGGTTGTACAGGTTCAAACGACTGCCGTTCGGGTGTGCATCCGCCCCTGCATTGTTTCAGCAATATTTACAAACTATTTGTGCGTCGGTCCCTACTGCAGCAAACTATCTGGACGATATAGTGATCTCCGGACAGACAGAAGAAGATCATCTTGCGAACCTACGAACATTATTTCAGGTCTTGCGACAAAATGTTCTTCGCTTGAGGAAGGACAAATGTGTGTTTTTTGCTCGTGACTTACCATACCTGGGACATGTCATTAATGCCCAAGGCATACATCCGAGTCCAGAGTACCTCCGTGCCATACAAGAATTGCCTTCACCGCAGAATGTGAAACAGCTACAGAGTGTGTTGGGTAAAATTAACTATTATCATAAATATGTGCGCAATGCCTCTTCCATTTCAGCTCCGCTTCATCGCTTACGCCGTAAAGGTGTTCCGTTCGTCTGGACGACGGAATGCGAACGCGCCTTTCGCCAGTTGAAATCGGCGTTGCTTTCTAATACTTGCCTCACGCCTTTCGATCCCCAGAAACCCCTTTTGTTGATGGTAGATGCATCGGATTTCGGGATCGGTGCTGTGCTTGCGCACAAAGTTGGCTCCCATGATCGCCCTATTGCCTTTGCGTCCAAATTGCTGTCGTCTGCGCAAAGAAATTACTCACAGATAGAGAAAGAAGCTTTGGCTCTCGTATTTGGTGTTACTAAGTTCCATGATTTCTTGTATGGTCGTCACTTTACCATCATCACAGACCACAAACCTTTGACATCGCTTTTTCATCCGACCAAGCCTGTACCTCCACGTACAGCGCAGAAATTCATTCGCTGGTCTATTTTCCTCTCGCAGTACCGCTACGATATCTTGTATCGGTCCACTACTAAGCACGGAAACGCCGATGCGTTGTCCCGTTTGCCTGTTGCTGAGGATAAAGCATTCGATTCTTCCGAACTTGCTTGCATGTTCATTGATTCGGAAACCGATGACGTGGTCGAATCGTTTCCGATTGATTTTCGTCGTGTCGCTACAGCCACAGCTGCTGACCCTGTCCTTGCTACTGTTTTACGTTTTGTTGCTACGCAATGGCCTTTGTCAAAGTCTCGGATCGAGGATCCGTTGGTTTGCCGATTTTTTGCTCACAAGGAGAGACTTTTTGTTCGACGTGGTGTTTTGTTGTTGCGTTCTGATAATGATCAGTCCAGAGTCGTGGTCCCACGTTCGTTACAGTCCTCTGTTTTACGGCTTCTTCACCAAGGACATTGGGGTATAGTGCGAACGAAACAACTTGCTCGTCAGCACTGTACTTGGTTCGGAATCGATGCTGCGATTACGAATATGTGTTCTTCGTGCCCGGCGTGTGCCGAACTACAATCCGCACTGCCGCGGAAAGTCTTTGCGTGGCCAAAAGCCACTTCCCCTTGGCAACGCTTGCACATTGATTTTGCTGGTCCATTCTGGAATGCTCGATGGTTGGTTCTGGTCGACGCCTTCAGTAATTTTCCTTTTGTTGTCCGGATGTCTTCCACGACGTCCTCCGCCACCATCCAAGCGTTGTCTGCTATCTTTTGCATTGAAGGTCATCCGCAGACTATTGTTTCCGACAATGGCCCACAATTCATGTCCGCAGAATTTCGGTCATTCTGCCAGGCCAATGGTATTCAACATCTGACATCCGCGCCGTTTCCGCCTCAGTCAAACGGTGCCGCTGAACGATTGGTACGGACTTTCAAGTCACAGATGTTGAAATTGAAAGAGTCGCATTCTCGGGAGGCCGCATTGTTGCTCTTTTTGTCGTCGTATCGCTCTCAGCCCCGAGATGGTCACTCGCCGGCTGAGTTGCTCCACGATCGTCCTCATCGAACCCTGATGTCTTTGCTGCGTCCGCCGCATCAGGTTCCTGTGCAGCGGCAGACTCCTGCTTTTGCTCCAGGCGTCGTTGTATTCTATCGCAACTATCGCGGTTCACGGCGTTGGCTCGCAGGGCGCATTCTTCGCTGCCTCGGCCGCGCGATGTATTTGGTTTTGGGGGCCTCTGGTGAGGTGCGTCGGCATCTCAATCAGCTGCGCCTCTGTCGTCGCATGGGTTCTGCCGCTCCCCGTCTGCTTTCAGCGACGGTGCCGTCCGGTCAGCGCCCTGGGGACCCATCTACTGGCTCGCCTCATCCCCAGGTGTTACCGACGATGCCTTCCATTTTGCCCCATGGCGACGCGCCGACGCAGCCGCCGCCGCCGCCGCCGCCGCCGCCTGTTCCGCCGCCGGCGCCGCCCGCATTCGACGCTTCGCTGCAGCCGCCGAGCGCCTCCCTGGGTCACGCGCCGCCGATCGCTTCCCGTGACCAGCCGTCCTCCGCCATGGACCTCTTGCCCGCTCCGGACCACATGACGTCATCGTGCGTCGGGTACCCCGACGCAATGGAGGTCGACCCTACGGCCCCTCCTGTCTCATTACGGGCGCATACACCGCATGTTGACGTGCACCCTGGACTAGGTCTTCAGGCGTTTCCTAGATCCCCTCGGACCGAATGGCCGGGTGCGGGTGGCACAGCCTCGCCTGTTGTTAGGCTCCCCACATCATCGCATACGTCAACATGGGGTCCTCCCCACGGCGGGCGGCAGCCTTATCCCACGACCGTTCGCCGATTTGCGTGGGAGGAATGTGGTGTCACCGCCAGACACCACACTTGCTAGGTGGTAGCTTAAATCGGCCGCGGTCCATTTAGTACATGTCGGACCCGCATGTCGCCACTGTGTGATCGCAGACCTAGCGCCACCACAAGGCAGGTCTCGATACACGATAGAGCACTCGCCCCAGTTGTACGGACGACATTGCTAGCGACAATACGGACAAAGCCTTCCTCTCATTTGCCGAGAGTCAGTTAGAATAGCCTTCAGCTAAGTCCATGGCTACGACCTAGCAAGGCGCCAATTGTAACAGTGCATGTATCTTACGAGTCGCATTTGTATAGTCAAGAGAGATGTATCACAAGGAGTCATTAGAGATAAGTATAAAGCAGCTACGTACTTTTCTTGCTACCATTCTATAGTTATCCTGTTCCAGAATTCACGCCCGTCTGCGTTAGATAGCGTGCCTATCGGCCCCCTCAAAATAACACTGTGTCGGCACTTCTGTCGACACATCATTTGGCGACGAGGATGGGATATGTTCAAAGTGTTTGCCAGAAAAAGCTCAGTTCAGACAATCACAACCATTCCAGGCCCTTTGCTTTGCGCCGGAATCGAACCAAGAACACTCAGGCTCGTGGACCTTCGCCCATGGACATTCATGTCGTTAATTCCACTTCGTCCAGTGACACTTTCTCAAACAGTGCCTGTGTTCGTCCCACAAAAACTGTGCGTCGACGTCGCCGGAAATCACGTCAATTAGCAACTGATTCTGTGCCAGTGTCTGTTCAAATTGCACGAGACAGTCGCTCTTGTCGTCAGCAGGACAATAAACTTTTTGTAGATTTGGACTTTAATGGCAAGGTCATACCATTCCAGCTCGATACCGGAGCTGCAGTTTCATTGCTCAATCACGACACGTACAAACAACGTTCCGCAAATGTTAAGCTAACCACATATTCCGGACAGAAAATTCCAGTGTTAGGACAGTGCAGCCTTCTTGCAACATACAAGGGACAAACGAAACTTGTGTCATTTTCCGGTCTTCGTTCTTCTACTGCAGTGAACTTGTTTGGTTTAGACTTATTTCAGTTGTTTAACATGTCTATTGTAAATCAGGTCCTATCAGTGAATCAAACTGTGCCTTCAGACAGTGTTTCTCGTCTATGTGACGAATTTGCAGACATTTTTGCACCGGGCTTAGGTTGCGCTAAAAACTATGAAGCACATTTCGAACTGAAAGTAAACGCGCAACCGAAATTTTTCAGAGCGCGCAATGTTCCCCATGCATTGCGTGATGAGGTCGCAAGAACGTTAAACGATCTCGAATCACAGGGTGTAATTGAACGTGTGCAAGCTTCTCTCTGGGCCTCACCCTTAGTAATTTTGCCAAAACCTTCCGGAAAATTGAGACTTTGCGTGGACTTCAAGGCCACGGTGAATCCACAACTAGTGACTGCTACTTTTCCCTTGCCCCGCCCGGAAGATCTTTTTGCTAAACTGTGCCCGGGAAAATATTTTTCAAAGTTGGACCTGGCCGATGCGTACTTACAAATACCGGTGGACGACGAATTCCAGCGCGTATTGGTGGTTAACACGCATCTTGGGTTGTACAGGTTCAAACGACTGCCGTTCGGGTGTGCATCCGCCCCTGCATTGTTTCAGCAATATTTACAAACTATTTGTGCGTCGGTCCCTACTGCAGCAAACTATCTGGACGATATAGTGATCTTCGGACAGACAGAAGAAGATCATCTTGCGAACCTACGAACATTATTTCAGGTCTTGCGACAAAATGGTCTTCGCTTGAGGAAGGACAAATGTGTGTTTTTTGCTCGTGACTTACCATACCTGGGACATGTGTACATAGGCAGACAACTATACAGACCATCACACAGTAATTTCAAACTACATCAGGATCCCCTGCAAGTACTATTACAGCGAGGAGGGAGGTGAGAAAACTTGGATTTCATGGTCGAGCGGCTGCTCATAAGCCACACATCACGCCGGTAAATGCCAAACGCCGCCTTGCTTGGTGTAAGGAGCGGAAACATTGGACTATTGAACAGTGAAAAAACTTTGTGTGGAATGACGAATGACGGTACACAATGTGGCGATCCGATGGCTGGGTGTGAGTATGCTGAATGCCCAGTGAACGTCATCTGCCAGCGTGTGTGGTGCCAACAGTAAAATTCAAAGGCGGTGGTGTTTTTCATGGAGGGGGCTTGCACCCCTTCTTGTTTTGCGTGGCACTATTACAGCACATGCCTACATTGATGTTTTAAGCTCCTTCTTGCTCGCCACTGTTGAAGAGCAATTCGAGGATGGCGATTGCATCTTTCAACACGGTCGAGCATCTGTTCATAATGCACGGCCTGTGGCGGAGTGGTTACACGACAACATCCCTGTAATGGACTAGCCTGCACAGAGTCCTGACCTGAATCAAACAGAACACCTTTGGAATGTTTAAGAACGCCGACTTCGTTCCAGGCCTCATCGACCAGGCATCGATATCTCTCCTCAGTGCAGCACTCCGCGAAGAATGGGCGGCCACTCCCGAAGAAACCTTCCAGCACCTGATTGAATGTATGCCTGCGAGAGTGGAAGCTGTCATCAAGGGTAAGGGTGGGCCAACACCATATTGAATTCCAGCATTACCGGTGTAGGGCGCCACGTACTTGTAAGTCATTTTCATCCGGGTGTCCGGACACTTTTCATCACACAACGTACCTGCGTGCGAGGAGACTTAAAGCGGAAGTGGCCTGCCGACAGACGACACAGTTCCTGCTGGTCCAGCAGTGCAGGCGAGTAAACAGTGGAAATGCTTACACGACCACGCTGTCTAGGACGAGGGTGTTTAAACGCAATAGCCGAGTCTGGCCGATTTCCTTATCAGTCTTAGAATATTTCTTGGATTATTTTGCGAAAAGTTTCAGCTTCAAAATTAATAGTCATTATATCATTGTACTCGTCTCTTCAAGCGCTTTCGAATGCTGCTAAAAAAGTATATAATCGTATTTAAAAAATCTTTCACTCACCAGAATAAGTGCCCGCAAACCACTGCCCACCGTCAGGGGAACAGAGTCCACAAATGTATGCCCCATTACACTAGATGTAAGCAAACCCGTAACCCACGTACGGTCGTGTGTTTATTATCACGGCTGTCATACAAAGTGCTCAAAACGTTGATCTCGACCATTGCTCTTAAATGATTTTCGAGAAACAGTACTGCACGTTGAGTTACATGTGGAGTTAGTGGCAGCATAGGCCCGTGTTACAAGGCATTTCGTGTCTTTGGGAGTCATCGGTGTTTCCTAATGGAACACTTGTTTTAATTTTCGCCGCGTATGAAGACATGGTAGTGTTAAGTTTGGCGAGTGAGCAGACCATTTCGCGTTTCCTGAACGACCGTTCCAGTGCCCTCCAAGTGTTCTCTCCAGAGGCTCTGCCGTAACGCGTGCGGAACGAGAGTGACGTCAGCCACTGACTGCCTTACAGTCATGGAAATAAATATTCATACAGTAGGTGGTGACAAACTAGGATGGTGTGTTGCGATAGTAAATCACCCACAGCGCCGATACGAATAAGTACGATGATGTAGCGTCAGATAACCATGTTCTTGGTAATGAAGCTTCTCGTATGCCATAAATCTATTCTGGAAAAATAAACAAACGGCTGACGCAGCCCCGGAGTGCATGCCACACTTGTGTAGTCGTGTGGCAGCCGTGAAGCAACAGCACGTCGGACTTGGGTACCGTGGAAAAGCAGAATGGCCGCAATGGGAAGGAAACGACCATTGAGGAAGGAAACATCGTTGTCTCCCAATATCTTCAACACAAGTCGTATGCCGTAATTGCGAACATCATAGGACGAAGCCAGAACGACTGTGCAATCTATCACTAAGCGATATAAGGACAGACATGTAGTAATAAACAGTGAACGACACGGTCGTCCACAGAAGCTTACAACAAGAGAGACCAGAATTCTACTAAGAATTATCAAGAAAAATCCGAAAACGACAGCGTCGGCACTATCCGCATATGTACGTGACTACTTCCGAAAGGACATCATTCCAAGGGCAGTACGTGCCATTCTCAATCGTTCGGGCATCAGAGCCAGGGTCCCGAGACGAAAGCCCTATATCAGCAAAAAGAACAGGAAGTGGCGAATGGAATTCGTGAAACAGCATTTATCCAAGACAGAAGACTTCTGAAATATTGTATTGCTTTGTAATGAAAGCAAATTTAATATCGTGCACAATTATGGTAGGGTCTTGGTCTGGAGAAGACCGAATACAGACCTCGACCGAAACAACATTTAACCCACAGTGAAGCACGGAGGTGGTGGAGTGATGGGCTGTATGCCAGCCTCCAGAGTCGGAAAGTTAGTGTTTGTGGAAGGTACCATGGGCAGATTTGTGTATATAAACATTCTCGAACAGAACTTACAACAGAGTGTTGACGCCTTGGGTCTTCCTAGGAATTATTACTTCCAGTAGGACAATGATCCCAAACATACGGCGCAAATTGTCCCGCTGTGGTTGCTCTACAACACTCCACACACTCTTAAAACACCAGTTCAGAGTCCGGACCTGAATCCCATCGAACACTTGTGGAGTGAGTTGGAAACACGAGTGAGAAAACACGACATCCGTAGTAAGGCCTCTTTGAAAGAGGCTCTCCTTCGAGAATGGAAAGGTATCGCGTCGGAAACTACAAGAAAATTGGTCAATTCCATGCCACGGAGGTTGCGAGAAGTAATACATCGGAAGGGTATGCATACGAAGTATTAAACATGTTCTGGCTTTGTTAGAAGTCTCATTTTCTGTTGGTGTGTCAATACCTAATTTCCAGCGCAGTAGAGAACTTGGCGGACGTTTTTGTATTTTGTTTTGTAAAGGCTTGTTCATTCTCGTTCTATATACCAGCATAGCTGCATTGGCGACTGGCCATTGTGTTCAGTGATATCCAATTAGTGTTTTTGGTTTCGTATTGTCAATAAAGGCAGTTTACTTTTCCACGCTCCAGTGTGTGAATACTTATTTCCATACTGTATATTCGGACGAAGTCGATGATGTCGAGTAGACGCGGAGCCGTTGTAAGGAAGGTCTGTCACGGTTCGGAGCCTGGGAAAGTGCTTGTCGCAGTCCTTCTTTCTTTGTCAATAATATGCCAGGTTTACTAAAGCACCGTTCGCTAGGTGCGTTTGTTACTGGAACACATAAAATGTGCTTTGTAACTGCAACCATCCCTGGCAGATATTTTTCACATCTGTTCACCGACTTCAAGATGTGATCTTCATCTCTGACGTGTATTAAACTATAGAGGTATTCTTCATCCGCAGCGTGGAATCTGTTGTCCCAGTTCTTGAAACGATCTCTTTCTCTCCCTCTCTCTCTCTCTCTCTCTCTCTCTCTCTCTCTCTTTCTCTACGTGTCGATGACACTGTACTTTCCGGTTGTATGTTAATAAACAACAGAGAGGAAAGTGATATAAAACTATTTAAAGATACACCCGCTACAAAGGTATTTCACTTGGATAAAGTGTTGTGCGAACTTTCGTCTGGCTATAGTACAATATGCACCAGCTGTACATGAACGATTACTGTTGATAGTAATTACAACCTTCTTACTTAGAAAACTCACGGCTCTATTTTTAATCACTTGTTCCACTTATTAAAAAACACATTCCTGTTAGCATATATTAACTTTGCTAGTTAATCACAAATCCAACCTCTCTCATATGATGATGAAACAGTACTTGTAGCTGCACCAATGTAACTCACCTCACTTATATTGATTGACGCAGCAGGTTGTTGTCAAACTAAAGCAGAACTACTTAGATTGTAGGTTCGTTTCAGCTATCTACTTCACCTGTGTCGTCTTTAAATGGTTTCAGAAAATCCACAGCTCATTATTATGATCCTGTAACCCGTGAGATGAATTGTTTTCCGTCATTACAACAGCAACTTCCTTGTATCGAGTGTTAACGCCCTAGCATAGTGTATAAGTTGTTCCAGTGTGTACTGACCTCTTGTTCCGAATATTATTCCAAGATAAGGAGAGAGCACTTTTCTTCTTGTACCGCACAACAGATTTTGCAATATTTATTGTTGCTGCAATCTTCGGGGAGTCATTTAACAAGAAGCTTCATCGAAAGTGTTAATAAAGTGAACACCACGTTTTTTTTCACATGGTAATAAAAGGGTCGCAGATGAAAAATTATGCAACATGTCCGGCGAAATGTTCCAGTCAGCCATACTCACTCTTCGTCCTTTTTTAACATTTACACTCATCTTCTTCATTTTGCAAATTAAACAATATTCACAAGGTTCCAATACGCATTTATGTTAAGTGCTGTAAACGTCAAACAACGGATCTGGTTTTGTGAATCAGTCCACATATCAATTCCTTCAGCACATGTTTTTTTTTAAAGAACTTCCTAAATTTTAGAAGGCCTTGTGCTGTTTCAACATGTATCAACCTGTTATTTGACATGTCTGTTTATGGTAGGGCGACGTAGCATGACATCTGAAACGCTTACTTCTCCATAATGTGCCTCTAATTCGTCATGTCGGCCGCGGTGGCAGAGCGGTTCTAGGCGCTCCTGTCAGGAACCGCGCGACTGCTACGGTCGCAGGTTCGAATCCTGCCTCGGGCATGGATGTGTGTGATGTCCTTAGGTTTGTTAGGTAAAAGTAGTTCTAAGTTCTAGGAGACTAATGACCACAGATTTTAAGTCCCATAGTGCTCAGAGCCATTTGAGCCATAATTCGTCATGGCCTAGTTCTAGGAAACCTTCACCATAAACAGCATCAACAGTTTTCCTGTCTTTGGCACATACTGCGAGACATTTACTGTTACAATTTGTTTTATTATTTCCTGTGCTCCTGAAAGAGCTGTACCAGTATGGGCGTCCTTATAACTGGACTTAAATTTACTCCTACAGCCAGCAGAAACATATTCCATAGTTCGCTTTCTAGACCCTCCTCTTTCTACAGTGTCTATGCACTGGTCTCACTGTCCTTACCTAGGACTCGTTGAAGGCTTCTATGGCCGGCCAAAGTACCGGTGTACGTAGGCTACCCAGTTAGGCTCGACCCGTCTCGCATTTTGCGCTCGCTTACTCGGTCAAGCAGGTCCCCCTCTACTGCCATGTATCTCTGGAAATGTGTTCGTCGAATCAGCGACACGCTGAATCGCTGTGGTATTGCGTTCAAAATATGTACCAACGTGCTGGTAATTAAGTGGCCCTAATGCACGTGCGTGGGCTTCAACGAATCTAAAAGTGTTCTGAGTACGGTGCCGCGTCACGTTTTAACATAACTGTCACTTAATAAAACCCAGATTTCCGACACGATTGTAGTGGCTTCCTCCTGCCTGCATGAAGCGACAGCTTATGGAAAAAGCTGCATGTTAACATGCAGCGATATGGAAATTTCTGCGGCCTTGCTTTGGATACCACTGTACTATGGTCTCGAAGAAATCGAGTATGTGGATCTGCTAATGACGGAAATAACGGGTCCTTGATTTTCTCCGGTGTCAGTGCAACCAACCATGTACTTAAAAGCCACCAGTACACTAATGTACAACCTGTACAATGCCTTGTCCTCTTTTCCAGATGGGCGTCGTTCATTGACTGGACATCATAAGGCTTGGGCAATCGTAAGGGTGTATCTCTAAATCTTGCTCAGTTACCTCCATAGCAACTCAGTATCGTAAGTTGTTTTAAATCACATATACGTTCGTGTGAGTGCAATGGTGATCAGCAAGTAACTTCATGCGAGAGACATCATAACAATATTGCCAATTTCCTTCATTTGTAGTACAGAAAAACATACAAAACAGACATAGACTTATAAGAGATTGTAAACTACAGATGAAATTATCAGCAACTCCTTGTATGCTTAGAAATTTGTACGAAAAATCTGATGTACTACTGTGTAATATGGAGCTAACTCCATAATACGTACACCAAAAGCCAATAAAATTAAACTTTCTGCAAACAAAGTAATTAATGGAACTTTATTTGCTAGCTATTAGTGTACAAACTTCGTCATCAAACAACAGATAACTGTTACTCCAGCCTGTATCGCATCACTCTTACCCCAACGTCAATAATAAAAAAGAATAAAATGTCGAATGGTTCAAAAAATGGCTCTGAGCACTATGGGACTTAACATCGATGGTCATCAGTCCCCTAGAACTTAGAACTACTTAAACCTAACTAACCTAAGGACATCACACAACACCCAGTCATCGCGAGGCAGAGAAAATCCCTGACCCCGCCGGGAATCGAACCCGGGAACCCGGGCGCGGGAAGCGAGAACGCTACCGCACGACCACGAGCTGCGGACTGTCGAATGCTCTCTGCATACCAGAAAGGACCATTAGAAATGGTCACGTACTGAGACAACTCAGTTGTTTGAATGCACTTTCCTCTTGATGATGGTGATACGTTACCTTTCTTATAATTTTATTTTTGTTACTGAGGATGCCGTAATTGTGATACCATACAGGCAGCTGTAACAAGTATGTGTTGCATGATAAGGATTCTTTCGATCGAAGCTGTCTAATATCACTTGGGATGAATCTCAAAAGCTTGTGACAGTAATAATCTATGCCATAGTTACAGTAATAATCCAAAGACTTTATGCACGCGATATTTGAATCTTTGTCAGCCTTCTGTCTCCAATCGCTTCATTATGAAAGTAAAACAATCTACACAGAAATCACCACTATCTCTTTTGCGGTAAAAGATTTTGGATGTCTAATGGCTGGTATCTATGTCGAATGTTAATGTGCAGTACACCAAGGAATTACTCGGTTTGGTCGGTGATCTCGATAAATTAATCATCATAATTATCATCACATTGACCAGATTCAATGGATGCTATTATATATGTCTTCCTCTCTTTCACGGTGGTTATAGCAAGTATTAGTGTGGTGTATTAGTTGTGTGCGTATCTGACGATAAAACCAGTAGAGACATTGAACGCCTATTCCTTTACTGTTCATCTGCTTACAGTTACCAACCTGCATAAGGGTTACTTTTGTTGACGACGTCTTGGACGTCCGCAGCTCGTGGTCATGCGGTAGCGTTCTCGCTTCCCACGCACGGGTTCCCGGGTTCGATTCCCGGCGGGGTCAGGGATTTTCTCTGCCTCGTGATGAGTCAGTGTTGTGTGCTGTCCTTAGGTTAATTAGGTTTAAGTAGTTTTAAGTTCTAGGGGACTGGTGACCTAAGATGTTAAGTCCCATAGTGCTCAGAACCATTTGAACTCCTTGGACACTGAAGTGGCTGGTAATAGTTCAGTTGGTTAGAACGCCCTGAGTAAGCCGGGCTCAGCTGTAGCCAAAAAACTACGCACGTGGACTTGGCGTTCAGAACACACTAAATGAACCACGGTTACAAAGTGGTAAATTATACATGTTCAGAACGGCCGTACTGTAGCTTCACTACAGTCACTAGAAAATACAAGTTCTTAGACATTTGTTGACCTAGTTCTGATAGCTTTGGCCTGTAGCGGAGCGAACGAGATGTATTGGCCCTGCAACGGTTTTGTGACGTCACGCTAGTCGGCTGGTCCGCCACACTTGGCGAACACTCGGCTGCGTGCAGGGCACACGGGTAATCAGTATTTAATTGGAACGATATCCACTAAAGTTCTTAATTTTGTCGTGCGCTAAACAGAGCGTACATGTATTTAAACACGCAGTCAAGAATTATTAAACTCGTGTGAAATAGTTACTCTCCCCCCGCCGTAGACGGCTGCTGGCCCTCGTACGACCTGCAGTGTCACGGGCTGCCTTTCTCGTGGACGCCGCGCGTAGGCACAGTTCTCAGGAGGCGGGAGTCCCTCCACTCCCCGACTGTTGACGAGGGTTGCGTCTCGGTGAGTGGGCAGCACGACGACTTTACTACAAAAGGAAATTCCTGGAAGTGGGCAGGATCCGACCTCTCCGCCTCTGGTGACACTATTTCAGGGTAGAAACGCGGCGGCAATTCCTTGGAACTCTCGGTCTCTTCCTACCATCTTACTGGCGCTTCGTGATATCGCTTTGCTGGGCAGTACCCCTGCGGTGGTCGATACTTCTTGCGCCGCTCTCGATACTCGACACACCGCAATTTTAATTTTAAACTACGACTTAATCATCGATATTCCATTTTTATCATTTGTCAGGTAACATGGAAAAATATTTACACTGCAACTGGTAGAAAATAAAAATTTGTTGTATGTTTCTAGCGGCAATGTTTGCGACTTCTGGTGTACCACGTGAGATATCTGTGTGTGTGTGTGTGTGTGTGTGTGTGTGTGTGTGTGTGTGTGTGTGTGTGTGTGTGTGCGTGTGTGTGTATGTGTGTGTCTAAGGCAGTTCAAATATCTTCTAGTGCTATGCCTCCACAACGGTTCTAAATCATGTCAGACACTAATAGAGGAAACTGGAGATTTCCACGAAAGTTGGAAGAGTGAATCAAAATTTAACATGTGATAGGGATGGCTCACTCGTGCTACAAGACTCGGGGGAAATTGTTATTCTGGTTGAGAAACTTATTGGAGCTGAAGCTTTTTGTGGTGATATTGACTATGAATATATTGCAATTTGTTATCAGACAAATCCCCCCATGAACCATGGACCTTGCCGTTGGTGCGGAGGCTTGCGGGCGTCAGCGATACAGATAGCCGTACCGCAGGAGCAACCACAACGGAGGGGTATCTGTTGAGAGGCCAGACAAACGCGTGGTTCCTGAAGGGGGGCAGCAGCCTTTTCAGTAGTTGCAGGGGCAACAGTCTGGATGATTAACTGATCTGGCCTTGTAACACTAACCAAAACGGCCTTGCTGTGCTGGTACTGCGAACGGCTGAAAGCAAGGGGAAACTACAGCCGTAATTTTTCCCGATGGCATGCAGCTTTACTGTATGATTAAATGATGATGGCGTCCTCTTGGGTAAAATATTCCGGAGGTAAAATAGTCCCCCATTCGGATCTCCGGGCGGGGACTACTCAAGAGGATGTCGTTATCAGGAGAAAGAAAACTGGCGTTCTACGAATCGGAGCGTGGAATGTCAGATCCCTTAATCGGGCAGGTAGTTTAGAAAATTTAAAAAGGGACACGGATATGTTAGGTATAGTGGGAATTAGTGAAGTTCGGTGGGAGGAGAAACAAGACTTTTGATCAGATTAATACAGGGTTATAAATACAAAATGAAATAGGAGTAATGCAGGAGTAGGTTTAAAATACAAAAGTAGGAGCGCGGGTAAGCTACTACGAACAGCATATTGAACGCATTATTGTAGCCAAGATAGACACCAAACCCACGCCTACCACAATAGTACAGCTTTATATACCAACTAGCTCCGCAGGTGACGAAGGGATGGAAGAAATGCATGATGAGATAAAAGAAATCATTCAGATAGTGAGGGGAGACGAAAATTTAATAGTCATGGGTGACTGGAATTCGGTAGTAGGAAAAGGGAGAGAAGGAAACGTAGTACGTGAATATGGATTGGGGGGAAGAAATGAAAGAGGAAGCCGCCCTGCTAGAATATTGCACAGAGCACAACTTAATCATAGCTAACACTTGGTTCAAGAAACATAAAAGAAGGTTGTATAAATGGACGAAGCCTGGAGATACTGACAGGTTTCAGATAGATTATTTAATGGTATGACAGAGATTTAGGAACCAGGTTTTGAATTGTAAGGCAGATGTGGATTCTGACTACAATCTACTGGTTATGAACTGCAGATTCAAACTGAAGAAACTGCAAAACGGTGGGAATTTAAGGAGATGGGACCTGGATAAACTGAAAGAACCAGGGGTTGTAGAGAGTTTCAGGGAGAGCATAAGGGAACAATTAACAGGAATGGGGGAAAGAAATACAGTAGAAGAAGAATGGGTAGCTCTGAGGGATGAAGTAGTGAAGGCAGCAGACGATCAAGTAGGTAAAACGACGAGGGCTAATAGAAATCCTTGGGTAACAGAAGAAATATTGAACTTAATTGATGAAAGGAGAAAATATAAAAATGCAGTAAATGAAGCAGGCAAACAGGAATACAAACGTCTCAAAAATGAGATCGACAGAAGTGCAAAATGGCTAAGCATGGATGGCTAGAGGACAAATGTAAGGATGTAGAGGCTTGTCTCACCAGGGGTAAGATAGATACTGCCTACAGGAAAATTAAAGAGACCTTTGGAGAAAAGAGAACCACTTGTATGAATATCAAGAGCTCAGATGGAAAACCAGTTCTAAGCAAAGAAGGGAAAGCAGAAAGGTGGAAGGAGTATATAGAGGGTCTATACAAGGGCGATGTACTTGCCGACAATAATATGGAAATGGAAGAGGATGTAAATGAAGATGAAATGGGAGATATGATATTGCGTGAAGAGTTTGACAGAGCACTGCAAGACCAGAGTCGAAACAAGGCTCCCGGAGTAGACAACATTCCATTAGAACTACTGACAGCCTTGGGAAAGCCAGTCCTGACAAAACTCTACCATCTGGTGAGCAAGATGTATAACACAGGCGAAATACCCACAGACTTCAAGAAGAATATAATAATTCCAATCCCAAATGAAGCAGGTGTTGACAGATATGAAAATTACCGAACTATCAGTTTAAAAAGTCACGGCTGCAAAATACTATCACGAATTCTTTACAGACGAATGGAAAAACTAGTAGAAGCCGACCGCGGTGAAGATCAGTTTGGATTCCGTAGAAATATTGGAACACGTGAGGCAATACTGACCCTACGTCTTATCTTAGAAGCTAGGTTATGGAAAGGCAAACCTACGTTTCTAGCGTTTGTAGACTTAGAGAAAGCTTTTGACAATGTTGACTGGAATACTCTCTTTCAAATTCTGAAGGTGGCAGGGGTAAAATACAGGAAGCGAGAGGCTATTTACAATTTGTACAGAATCCAGATAGCAGTTATAAGAGTCGAGGGGCATGAAAGGGAAGCAGTGGTTGGGGAGGGAGTGAGACAGGTTGTAGCCTATCCCCGATGTTATTCAATCTGTATATTGAGCAAGCAGTATAGGAAACAAAAGAAAAGTTCGGAGTAGGTATTAAAATCTATGGAGAAGAAATAAAAACTTTGAGGTTCGCCGATGACATTGTAATTCTGTCAGAGACAGCAAAGGACTTGGAAGAGCAGTTGAACGGAATGGACAGTGTCTTGAAAGGAGGATATAAGATGAACATCAACAAAAGTAAAACGAGGATAATGGAATGTAGTCGAATTAAGTCGGGTGATGCTGAGGGAATTAGATTAGGAAATGAGTCACTTAAAGTAGTAGAGGAGTTTTGTATTTGGGGAGCAAAATAACTGATGATGGTAGAGAGGATGTAAAACGTAGACTGGCAATGCCAAGGAAAGCGTTTCTGAAGAAGAGACATTTGTTAACTTCGAGTATAGATTTAAGTGTCAGGAAGTCGTTTCTGAAAGTATTTGTATGGAGTGTAGCCATGTATGGAAGTGAAACATGGACGATAAATAGTTTGGACAAGAAGAGAATAGAAGCTTTCGAAATGTGGTGCTACAGAAGAATGCTGAAGATTATATGGGTAGATCACATAACTAATGAGGAGGTATTGAATAGAATTGGGGAGAAGAGGAGTTTGTGGCACAACTTGACCAGAAGAAGGGATCGGTTGGTAGGACATGTTCTGAGGCGTCAAGGGATCACCAATTTAGTACTGAAGGCGTGGAGGGTAAAAATCGTAGAGGGAGACCAAGAGATGAATGCACTAAGCAGATTCAGAAGGATGTAGGCTGCAGTAGGTACTGGGAGATGAAGCAGCTTGCACAGGATAGAGTAGCATGGAGAGCTGCACCAAACCAGTCTCAGGACTGAAGACCACAACAACAACAAGAAAGACGATTGTAAGATTTTCTACCTGGGAACCACACCTGGGGAAATCTTTTCCATCAGAGGTCGCCAGGGAGAAATAAAGCCTCCAATTGGCCTTATTAAGCTGCCATTTTGGCGTGCACATAGGACAATATAGCAGATGGACATGACTAGTTAACCACAAGAGTAAAAAATGAAAGAAGAAACTAGTCACTCTGTAACACACTAAAACCTCCAGCCTAAAAGTTTAGCTCAGTGTGCAGACACATGACAAAACTTTATAACCTTAGTCACACTCGTCTCCCCGTCAGCTAAAATATTGGCAGATCCCCACCAATATTTGTTTCTGCCCTCTTGCATCACGATGTAAAATGCATTCCGTTAAAATTTGGCAGATAGAGATGTGCATACCACAAGCATCACAAAACGGGGAAATCTCTCGCCATAAATCCTCTTTGATCGAAGACCGTGGATGTCCCATTGAAGGTGAGTCATAACGAGGAAAGTGGAGGAGGAAAATGTGAAGGGGTGTCACCACAGCAACTGCCGAGTCCCGGCCTTCAAAGACACAAATCTACAGGGTGCAGAGGATGGAGGAGCCTGCTACATGACATTCACAGAGGCGTCGGCATTCTCATTCTGTCGATCTGTGGAGTGGTGCACACCGACCGGCGACACGGAGATCGGCCGGGCGAGGGTATCACGTGGCGACACCGTTGAAGAGGATCTCCGGGTTGGCATAGGAGAAGACCGTTTGCCTTTGTTTGACTTCTTGGAGCCTTTCCGGTTGATAGAGGATGATGGCTGGCTGGAGGGACTTAGGAAGTCTTCACGAGAGTATTCCTTCTGTCCTTTCTGTCCTGCTAGTTGTGTAGCAGTGGACTTCGCCATTGGATGCGATGTTTGGTGGCTTGTTGCACAGCTGGACGTGGAGACAGCGACACTATCATGACACTGGGCGATTTCACAACCGCAGTGCTGAATTTGAAGTCGCATGTCTGCGTGGCCATGACTGTACTGTACTGTAGGTGCGAGATGGTAGAATGCAGGGTTTGCGACTAGACAACGACTTGCGAGCGGTCAGTTAAGCCACTCTTTCCTTTACCCGGATCTCCTGGATCGCCCACTCATCGAGATACACAGGGAAATCTCTAGAGGACGCTTTGGAGTTGATACAGCGTGCAGAAGTAGGCGGGTAGTCGCCCTCATGTGCATCCCTACCACACGTTACACATTTGGCTCGGTGTCAAGACATTCTAGTGTGGTAGAAACGATGTCACTGGTAGCAGCGCATTGGGTTAGGAATGTATGGTCAGACTGTGATAATATCATAGCATGCTTTGATCTTGGATGGAAGTACCAGTCTATCAAAGATGAGAAAAAGATAGTGTGTGGGCACTAGGGATGCAGCTACCTTTTTCATCACCCAATGGACTGCTATGACACCCTGACCAGAGATTTGGATTGCTGCCTCGGTCAGACCATAGAGCATCCAAGCGTAAAACACACCATGGGAAGAATTCAGCGGTCTATGGGACTCATCATGAACAGGATAGCTATTAGAAGCGCACAAGGAGGAAGAAGAAAAAGAGGAGTCACAAACGCTGAAGCTGAGGAAGGACAGGAGAAAGTGGACGAAGAAAGGAGAAAAAGGAACGAAAAACAGTGGTGAGACTGTACTTATGTCAGCTACTGAAAATACGGAACAAAGTCACAAAGATAATCCAGACATGTTCAAGGGAGTAGAAAAAGAATAGCAAGAGGATAGACATGCAGAACGGAATGGAAGAGATGCTGCAAAGACTGGGGTCCCGTGGTAGCCAAGCACGAATCCGCCATGGAGCCCCCTGGGGGCTGGGCAGTCGGTACCAAATGGTAATACGCTTTCATATCTAGGTCGTTCAGTTGACGTAGCTGAACTCCATAGTCTATTGTGAGGTCATGTGTGAAGTCTTACTTATGGGGCACCTATCGAGACTCATGGGAATCTACCCGCAAGAATATTCTGTGATTTGAAAAACACGAGGATTGTATGAATGTGTAATATGGAACTAAATTTAGCAGTGAACACATAGTGTGTTGTGGGGGATCACTCTGTTGTAGAAGTAATTCAAAAACCAAGATCGCTTAAACACTGTTTACTAGATGACCAGTTTCAACACACTGAAGGTGCCATCATCGGATCTGTGAAGATATAACATGACAGGTTTGAGTGTTTAAGCGATCTTGGCTTTTGAAATACTTCTGGAACTAAATTTTACTGCGTGATACCTACATGGAAGCTGCTGACATTAATTTGAATTATTTTCGAGAATGTAATTTCCTCATCAGAGCGTGCAGATAAATGAAATTATTGCGGAACTGTACCTTGTTGAGTTTCTGTCATCTTCTGCAGTCTGGGTAACTTATTAATCGATACATTCTGATAACCTCATTTAAGGAAATTCAATTTGTTATTAACAAATAATACACTTGATCGCAGTAAGTGACAAATTAATTAAAATAATTAATAATGTAAAGTTCATAAATGAAATTAAAATTAAAATTAAGGTAATACACTTGAGTTAGGGGATTGTAATTAAACTACATCATAAGAATGCTCTAGATTCAAAACATTTAAAAAGTAATTTTTAGGTTTCTGTATCTCTATAGGTAAAAACGAAGCCCTTACAGTATCATTTTGCTGTCTGTATTTCTGCCTGCCCGACTGTTAACACCCGCTTTCTCAGAAACGGCTAGAGGTATCAGTTCGAAGTTTATGTCATGTACTAGGTTCAACAGTCACTTGCCGGTGTGAAAAATGTAAGCCAAGTCAATGCAATCAAAAGACACGGCCATTTGTGTCACATATTTCGTATGCTTGCTCACTCACTCGTCGCTCCCCGTTGATCCAGAAACTCGAAATGTGACAAGACGCAAGGTTTCATCCGAAATTGGTTCATTTGTAATTAAGCCATATACAAATGTTTCTTGCCATTATTTGTCCGTCTGGCTGTCTTTTTCTCAGGGACAGGTAGAGGTATCTTGAAAAACCAAGTGATCGCAGGATCGAATCTCGCTAAGGCAACAGGCTTCTTCTGTCTTGATGTTTACATGGCCTTCAACTCTCGACCATGTGAAGAGTCGCCAGAAACAACAAATGGTTCTAATTATTCCACGCTAAACTGTAGGTGCCCTTTCCCCAGTTGGATAACAGGGGTAGGCTAAGAACACCGTCAGATTTTTTCTGCAATCAGTTCTAGTGAGTCTCGTAGTGCGACTCTGGTGAAGAGTGATACCACATCAAAACTAACCTTGATGTCCGAATCTGTGATGCGTAGTTGCTTGAGGCGTTGCAGGAAGTCTTCTGAGTTTTGGATGTGGTGAACACATTTCCCCACATACGGAGACAGCAGATTTTTCAGATACTTGACTGTTGCATACGTAGCTTCCCCAATATTACTGACAATAATGCGTAGAGGGACACCCTTATCGTGTATTTTAGGCAGACCATACAGTCTAGATGGCACTGGTGCTTTTGCACGAAGTTGTCTGATGATCTTCTCAGGCATCCCTGTCTCCTTCAGGAGAATCCTGGTCTTCTTGTCCACCTTGTCAGTGGGATCACACTCCAAAGTTCTATATCCTGGGTCCTCCAGAAGTTGACATAGTTTTTTAATGGGGTACCAGTTAAGTAGAGCCTGCGATCCTGCTCTGGAATTGCTGTAGAAACAATGGGGACAGCTGCAGCAGTCCACAAATAGAAGAACTGAAGACGTGGACATGGAGAACGATCCCCTTACAGAGTTCCAGGCGCGCCAGACCGAAGATGGAACGCCCAGCGTCGGGTCTGACGGGCGCCGACCACAGAGGGAACATGTAGAATCACAGCGGACCGAAAATGAAACAGCAACGCTCCAGCAGGTCACAGTGAGCAGGAGAGGACCACAGGGGAAATGCCTGGTACCACAGACGGGATTCCAAACGCACCAGGCCGAAAATGGAACACCCAGCAACGTTTCTGGCGGGCGCGAACCGCAAAGAGAACACCCACGATTGCAGCGGACGGAAAAGGGAAAGGCAATGCTCCAGAAGATCGCAACGAGCGGGCGCTGACCGCAGTGGGAGCGCCTGGTGATAGGGGAAGGGCACAGGTGGAAACACTGGACCAGGTCCACTCGAGGATTATTCTGAGGTCGCACCTGATGAAGGTAACGAGCTACGCTACCGAAATATCGTGCAAGTACGACATTGATATCTGGTAGAACACCCGACAACCGAAGATGTCATTTTCATTTATTTTTTTTAATTACCATGTTGACAGACATCCAGTGATATGATCTATGTCCGAAATTGGTAGACGATATATAGGTTAGACAAAACAGCTGACAGTTAAAATGCATTTGCTAAAGCACTTAAAAGAAACTTTGAAGTAGGCCTACATGTTGTGTATTTGTTTAGACTGTATTTTCAGATTAACGATCCACACATTAGCATGTTACGCATCATGAAATTCAGTTCGTGAAGAATTTATATATTCCAAATAGTTTCAATGTATCACACATAACTTAAATTTATAGAACAGGAAATATTTACAAATGCTGCACTAAACATAACCTCGTGACTAACAAGAGAAGCAACTGTAGAAGTTGGGGCCGGCCGAAGTGGCCGTGCGGTTAAAGGCGCTGCAGTCTGGAACCGCAAGACCGCTACGGTCGCAGGTTCGAATCCTGCCTCGGGCATGGATGTTTGTGATGTCCTTAGGTTAGTTAGGTTTAACTAGTTCTAAGTTCTAGGGGACTAATGACCTCAGCAGTTGAGTCCCATAGTGCTCAGAGCCATTTGAACCATTTGTAGAAGTTGGCGAAAAGTGCTTATCGTGGTCTCTAGTGCACATTCGTTAATGTGATTCTAAGATCACTCACCTGAAAACACGGTGTTGTCCTAGGAACACTGCCCTCTGGCGACAGCACTCTCCCCTGCTGGGTGGGTCTGGGGAGGGGGACAACGGCCTGCCCCGCCGGCCGCCGCCGGCCTCTGCTAGATGTCTCCGCACAGTGGACTGCCACAGCCTGACAGTACGGCCCAATTACAGGGGGCGCGCTACCTCACTGGCACGTGTGCGCGGCCGCTAGTGGTAACCTCCACCACCGAATATCCTCCACACTCTCTCAGGCATTTATTCTCTTCACTTATACACAGCCTGCTGTCTTGTCGAAAGCAGACAGTTTGAGAACCGTGGCTGCATTATAATTGAAGATTTATGGCTTTAACACAACCAGCCCCAAGTATGGCTTAAAACTGTTTGTTTACATCAATCCATTGCCCATTTTGGATTTATCACGAACCTATCTTCGGATGCTTCTTATAATCTTCCTTACTTTCGTGCTGGAGTTTTGTACTCATCACCGGTTTGATGCATTGCAAATAAAAGCTTCGTTCACAATTCGGTAAATTTAGAAGAGATTTTTTTCTCTTTGTTCTACACTGAAACAATCATGACATGATTTTAAAGTTAATAAAACATTCAATGTGTTGAAAGCTGGCGTGGTGTATATTTCTGTGGGACGAACTTGTATTCTATTTGTGTTCTGAAATTTAAAGTTAACACATATTTGCACATGCATTATGTGAGTACTGTTTAATTCTCTGGAAGCTGATTTAACACTCATCATTCTACATATTATGGCAGCACACGTGCTCAGCATTTACAAAACGCAGCCCAGCTTCTCTAGAGTGACAAAAACAGTAGTTTCAAAGATGTTAGAGGGGTAAAGATGTTAAGTTACAGATACTGTATACATCTTTGCTAAAGTGATAAATTAATTTTAAAATTCAAAAAGAGAAGTAAAATTATGTACATTAAATTCTAATATGGTATTCTATTGAATGGGTAATATTGCGCACACATACATTTCTATAAGCGACGAAGTATTTATAAATGTAGACCAGCGACGTAAAGCTAACGCGTGTAACAGATTGCGAACTGGTGAGATATCAGTACATTGAAGAGAACCGCTGCTGGACGTGTGAATTAGATAACTGACACAGTGTACAGTGCAAAAGCACAATAAGACCTGTATTTTGCTACAGTGATTGAACTGACTTGGAACACCGAAGTTAAAGTTGCAGTCTACATTACAAATAGTAATGTGACACATTTTATTTATTCGCCAGGTATAATGTAAGAAATAAGTTATAATGTTTTAATATATTATACTATGAACGTGGTATAAAAGTGAATTTTACAGAAAAGGTATCTTAGTTAACATTATATTCATAGAAAATAGGTAAAATATTAAATGAAACACGAATGAAGATATTCTTTGTTCGTCTTGGACTAAGGTAATATGTTGGTTTAAAATTCTGGATGAATAAATAGTCATCTAGCACCGCCTTCCTGAATTATTTTCGGGAGATATGACATACTTTTTCACCGCTTTTCATGTTTCATAAACATTAAAATATTTTATCATGATTAATTCTGTTAAGTATAAAAACAAAAAATCTGCTGTAAGTTTACCGAATTGTGAGCGATAAACGTTTTGTTATGTTGGTGCATCAGACCAGTAACAAATACAAAATAACGCCCCGACAGGAAAACAATAAAGTTTCTAAGAGCAATTTGAAGATGAATTTGTAATAAATTCGAAACCGGTATTGGTTTGATGTATATAAACTGGTGTAAAGCATAATTTTGGCTGGTTGTGATTTTAATTAACTTTATATACCGATATCCGTCCACGTTTTCCAATACCATATGAAACATACCTCTCTGCTGTCGTCTGTCTTACATCAGGTTTATGTCCGGACGCTCTCTACTACCCACTGCTTATTGCCATTTCCTTAACTCACTGCCAAGATTTTTTAATGTAATATAGATTGCGTACCCTCTTCTTTTTCTCTTTTCTTTTCATCTTTCAGTTACCTTCCTTTGCAAGTAGTTTCTTCTAAACATGTTTCGTTCCAGATGTTTCCACTAATTTCGCTAGCCTTCCATGTCCTCACATTCTCGTTTGTTACTTACTTCTCGGAGTACACCAACAAACTATCATGATCAGTCAACCGTCCATTCGTCTGACTACATGGCTTGCCGATCTCCGTCTCAGTCCCGTTGCTGTCACAATTCCGTTTTCCACTCCAGTCCGCTCCTGGAAACGTCTGCTTGTTTCCTGTTCCTACCCAACATGCGTGTAATCATCGGTAGCTCTGTAGCCATGAATTACTGTTTTTTTTTTCGACTATGGAGAAGAGAGCTTAATTTTGTTGGTGATCAGTAATCAAACAGGAGGTCGTACATTTGGGCAAACAAGTCTGCACAAATAAAACGCACAACGAATGATCTTTCCATTAGGAATCATCTACCCTTCATCCAAGACAAAAATGAGGCATAATTCAAACTTGCGTGAAATAACTATTGAAATATGCAAGCCGTCTTATCTACAAGGTGAACTCAATTACTTATTGTCAGCTTTTAAGAATAAGTAGTTTCGTTTCAAGAGGTCAGTAACTTACGGTCAGCCTTGAAGAGTAATGGGCACTCTGTCAACGCGATGCGACGAGTCCTACTCCAAGACAAGAGAATCCCAGAGATAATGAGGGACAGCTGCCTCCTATACTGCATTTTATAAAATTACGCAGGAAGTCGAGCGCAGAATGGTTTTAAAACGAGAGAGCCAGTCAAACTGTCATGATGGTAGCAAGTCGTAAATGATTTTATTTCGTGCATTGCAGTTGCGCACTGTCGAGGACAATGTTTTTCCGCCAGCCTTATCCCGCACTCAGCTTAGATTTTCGACAGTAAATGAACAATATACTGAGCAATGGGATGACCGTTTAGCCTTCGCCTGTACATCAGTCAGATCATCGACCATTAAATGTCTGTCACTCACTTTTATATAGTTCTAGTACTTAAGAGGAGCTACAGTCACAAGACAACTGCCTCTTCCCGGAAAACCCAAGTCTCGATTCGCACGCTGACTATGGTAGACCAGTAAATGCGGATCTACCAAAAATTCATCAGCTACGGACTTATTTCACGAGTCGCGTCACCACAAAGGTCCCAAAGAAGCATCCGTGTGTGCCGGTGCAGGCAAGTTCGTAAGGAGTGGCAATTTTGCTCTTAATATTCGGTAAGGGCAGAAGTGTCATCTGAAATGTTTTGATGAACCATCTCGGCATCTACTCATGAGTAGAAGTAACTGCAGACTGCAACAAACTGCTAGTTACGCACATGGCGATGGCTTCACGAATGATTGCACGGTTCGTAGTCACACGTGCCAGAGCGTCGACGTACGATTAAATTAAATTAAAAAAAAACAACTAAAAAACATTCTGAAACGTCATGCCAACGTTTGCAGTGAAACAGGACTTTGAAAGCCATTGTCCGCATTCGCGGCAGTCAGTGGTAACGCAAGCTGCCAGTCGGTACATTATCCTCTGGTGGGCGAGCGTCTCCGACGTGACCGTACGGTATGCTGAACCATGCAGCGCCCCTGATCAACGTCATATACACTCATGTTCAGCAAAAACAGAACACCTCGAACGACTAGAGATAGGACGTTCATACTCACAGGGCACGTACATTCGTATGTTCTGCAGGAATAATTAGCATTTCAGTGACCTCGCTTCAGCACGGGTCCCGTTGCCTAGTTGGCCCAGCGCCCGCCACGTACCCGGTGAACCTGTCCTATGCGTGATGGTATCGACGCGTATAAGGCGCGAATGTCGTTCTGTAGTATAGCCATCCGTGCTTCACTCACCTTGTTCCAAATTTCACCTGTGGCGGTTGGCACTGGGTCACAGTGGTGCTCCAGTCGTTTCACCATATCACACACGTTTCCGACTGACAAGTCTGGTGACCTGGCAGGACAGGTCAAAAGGCTGACATTCTGTAATACCAAGACGGCACGTGTCTGTGTAGAAATATGTGATAGCGCATTGTCTTCCTGAAAAATAGCTTCTGGGATTTTGTGCAGAAACTGTATGGCTGTGGGTCGCAGGACGTCATTCACGTAGGTCACACTCGTCACAGTGCCTTGGACACAGACCAACTGTGGTTTTTCGTTGTACCCAGTAGCACGCCATGTCACTAGGCTTTCGAGTTGGCGCGCTGTATTGTAATGTTATGTGTGCCTCACTGCTTTCTTTCTTTGATTAATTTGAGCCTGATTTTATTCTGAGAAGCTCAGTAATGTATGTAAATACCGAAAATGTAAATGTGGTTCAAAAAGTACTTGAAGTGAAGTGAAGCGCAGCTGGACAGCAAGAAACTCTTTAGCGCGCAATCCCCGTACCGATAGTATTAGAGAATCTTTCAGTATGGACTCTAAAAAATAGACAATTGACTTTATTAAAAAAAAAAGACTTACTCTGTATCTCGTGGAAAGAGGGCGTGTTGCTAGGCCGTCGCTTAGAACATATTGTTACATTTAATGAAAATTGATTTCTAGTGATAAAACCGAGTGAAGTAAGTGTAAGAGTTGCCAAACATTTATATAAACAAATTTTCTGGTAGTGAAGAATAGAAATATCTTTTTCTTAGAAAAGGAGGTGAACTTCATTGTCGTTGCCATCTATCAATCGACAGAATTGTAAGTGCACAAAGTTCACTAAAATACAGGAAAAGAAATGCATTTTCTATAGTTTTCATTTAATAAGTAACAACTTCTCATAATTTATTAATTACAGTAACTGGATTATGTTCTTGTACAGTAGTATGGTGCTGAACTCCACTGACCAATTTTGATACAACAGGACGTGTAGTTTGAAGGAAGTTTGTGTGTCAAGCAATCTCCTTTCTCACGAAAAGCAGATTGCTGCTTGATCTTACTTACAACAGTGGTCCCTTAGGTATGAAAAGCTACGAAAACTTGGGCTCAAAGCTATCCGCAATACGGCCAGGTAACTAACAGAGTCGTATTTTAAACCTTAAAGAACAATAGCCGGCCGAAGTGGCCGTGCGCTTCTAGGCGCTACAGTTTGGAAACGCGCGACTGCTACGGTCGCAGATTCGAATCTTGCTTCGGGCATGGATGTGCGTGATGTTCTTAGGTTACTTAGGTTTAAGTAGTTCTAAGTTCTAGGGGACTGATGACAACAGCAGTTAAGTCCCATAGTGCTCAGAGCCATTTGAACCATTTTCTTAAAGAACAATAACTTCCTCCAAATTGCAATACGTCAACAACTGGTGCAGAAGCCGATCATTCAAGGAGGCAGCAACCAAAATTCAGGTACCAGTTACGACTTAAATTAAAAATCTCAATCAAAAATCAATCTCTCTCTCTACAAACACATATATAAATATTAATATTATTATCAAAAAAAGAAGTAATTTTACATTGGCGCCCGAACAGGGACGCGAAACGAAATTAAAAATATTTCATGCTGCTGTTCGAAAGACTTTGTAATTGTCTTGTATTTGTTAATACTCATTTGCTTAGCTGCTAAATAAAAATCGGAACGGATGATAAATGTTGCCGTGAAAAGAACATTTGGACTTTGAAAAATTCTTCAGCAGTTGCAGACACGCAAGAGTGACTACCTTTTTATTTCCGTTGAGAAGCTTCATTAATGCCCTCTCATGTAGCAAGCTTCTGTGTTTTTTCCATCAACCTATCCAAATCCAGTAGAAAATGCATGGAGGTATTTTGTAGGTAGACATTTAACAGCATTGTATAATTTCAGGTAGTGTTATAGTCAGTATTAGCTTAAAAGAAATAAAAATAATTTGCATCTCCATATTGCATAAACGGCGTTGGCATTCAGTTCTCTCTGATCAGTAGCATCCATCGTGTCATTTTGTGCGAGCGTAGGCAATTGTTTGGTATACGTCATCATTACGTCAGTGCATCCCAGAAGGCTTAGCAAAGCTATTGCGTAACTTTCTCGCGCAGGAATTTCATACAACCCCGTGCGCGAACCCAACAAACAATGGCAGAGAGCAGAACACATTCCGTTGTAGATGACAGTGAAAAAATGGTTGACACACAAAACCAACTTAGATCGCGAATCGTGCCGACCAGGAATGAACTACCACCTGATAAGCTAGATGAAATAAACACCACACACAGTACTGCAGTAGACGTATCGCCCAGCAACGTGCAGGAACTACATACCACTCAGATAATACAGACTTCAACATACAATGATGTTTCAAATTTAATCGAAGCCTTGTTTGCGCGCCTGGTGACACAAAGGGAACATGAGAAACAGCAGGAACGAACACAAAGGGAACAGGAAAGACGAGAATTTATCCATAGTTTAGATGATAAGTTCGAAGCGCAAACCAAAAGTTTTGACGAAAGGCTTGATTCAAAGTTAGATTCTAAATTAGAAGCGCTAACGAAAAGCCTCGATGAAAAGTTAACAAACCTAGTAACAAAGACTGAATTTGATAGCATTGTAACAGCTGTGAAAGGTGACCTTGAGACTAAAGTAGTTACTACAGTTCTAGGTGCAAAACAAGAGGTAACCACTGAACTTCATCAGATGTTGATGTTAGAGACATGGAGTAATAAGAAACAGCAAGACATTGGTGATAGGATTCAGAAAAGGTATGACGAACTTGCAAAGCAGACGGAGGATAACGTAAATCATTATCAGAAGGACGTATATGAAGCAAAATTAGAACTCGAGCTAGTTGAAAAACAAGTTGTTACCTGTAAAGACACTTTACATACAATGAATGACAAAGTAAAACAGTTGACTGACAAATTCTCTCAGTTGGCTGTGAATGGAGAAAAAAAAGTGGAACAAAAGGAAAAAGACCAAATACAACACTTTAGTGAACAATGTACAGGCTGGTTAGCGGAGAAAGATGAAGTGATCGAAAACAAAATAAAAACCGAGTTACAGGGCACTGTTAAGGATGCCACTTTTAACATATTAGCGGCACCAGGTACCTCTGGAGATACTGTTTTAACAGAATAAGGTATCATCAGAAAAGTATTTACGACAGACTTGCCTGCTTGGAAAGAAGAGATTACTCAGAGTATACAAAGCTTGGAGCAACAATTTCAAAACAAAGACAGAGAAACATGTGACAGCTACCCACACTCTATGTTTTCACTCAGTGATATAAGCAGTGATGGTCCTGAGCAGCAAAACACAAAACATCAAAGCAGAGAATACTCACGACCCAGAACACAAAAAATTCCAGTAAATGACTCTAATTCATTAGTGCAGTTAATGAATGACGAAAGCCTATTGAAACACAGAAAACTTTCAGTTATTTAATCCCGAAAAGAGAAACCTTCACCCGATCGTTTTTCTCCGATGATTTTCCAGAATTTTGCGCCTAGTTGGTCTGATAGGCAAAAGATACAGTTTGCACCCAAAATGGTCGACCGATGCCTTACTTACCGTGATTCTGAACAGGCATTTTTAGCCAAGTTTTGGAACGAAGGAGTTCAGAAAAGACTGAGGAAAGAGGTATATCAAGCTGAACCTTTCGATCCGAGAAATGGAGGCTTAAGGAAACATTTCGAAAAGTATTTCGGCAAAATTACTGGAATACATCAATCTCAAGTAAGGATGGGATTGTGATCTTGAAGTCGAAATTGCCGGTGTCAATTCAAGAAAAATTAATGAACTTCAATGATGATGACGAAGAAACATTTATTTCCATATTAGACTCATTTGACCTTATACATGAGGAACAGAGATCAAGCAATAAGCAGAAATCGCGTAATAACAGGTGGAATTCCTCAAGTACGAGTAACCACAGTGGTACACATATTTCAGATAAAAAAGGGCATTTTAACGGGCACGATCAGTATTATGGCCAGCAGAATGGAAATGGACAATTTAAAGGTAATAAGAACTACTACAGAGCGAGATGTCACCCGAAAAAACAGGCAAACAATTTTAACTACGGCAACAAGCCACCGCACACTGCGTATGCCAATGAATACGGCAACAAAAGTTGGTAGCGCGGATTCCCACAGCAAGCGCAAGAATGGAATCCTGGAGCGCGGAACGCGAACGTATACTACAAACATACAAACCTAAATAATACTCAGCGAAAATTCAAGCCGAATAAACAGCAATTTCAAACATCGGCTTTAAACAAACAACAAATGTATAAACGAGAATTTCAGACGCAATTTGAACCTCAGAATAGAGGAAATAACCAAATGCAGAGGAAACGGTACAAAACACCGGTATTTTTCACTCAAGCTCACAATCTTCCGACTTTAAATCCAGTAAATGAACCACCACAGTTTGATACCCGAGTAATTCACAACACTCAGTTTTATTCGCCGCAATCAACTGAAATGAGTGTAGAGCCTGATAGGAATAACAATGGCTGTACCACCAAGTATTCAACACCGGAAAACTAATCACAGCATCTTATCACTCCCTACAAGGTGCTGTGCGGCAGGAAGAGAGTAACTACATTAATGACGAAGACCTGAATACAGCGCTAGTACTACGTTACAACGACAGTACTGACATTCGTGACGAGTTACTACACGAGAATAATGTAACCAACTTATACCGACAAGATGACCAAATTCAGGTGACAACCGAAATCACACTAGCAGGATATGTAGCTACGGCAATACTGGATACTGGTGCAAACGTAAATGCAATCTCACTATGTTTTTTCAAACCGATAACAGCCACACAAAAAATACCCACATTACCCGTACAAGGATGTTGCATTACAGGAGCTATTAGTTCACACACACAGAAAGTGCAGATGCAAGCTTTGATCCCTGTTATTACATAAACAGTAAAACGTGAATGTATTTTCCTGGTAGTAAAGAATATGTCAATACCCAGCTTGTTAGGTATTGAGTTTCTCAAACAGACGAAGGCCAAGATTGATTTCGCCGAAGGAACTTGCACTCTAAATGAACAAGTAATCACTATCAGACACACACGTGAGAAAGTACGTAATTATTACTCGGGAAACATTTTTAGAATACATAAACTTACTAGAAAAAGCGCACCAATACACAACGGCTGGAACAGTTCTGACTGCGACATACAAGGACCAGATGAAGTACATTACTTACCAGACAGAGACGAAATTACAACTGAAGCGGCAGAATCCACCAATTTGACAGATGAACAGAGACAAGAATTATTTCAAATCCTTTTTGACTTCAGATCTGTTTTATCGACGAGACCTGGAATAATTCGAGACTTTCAATTCCGAATGGAGGTTATACCCCATCTCACTTTCTGTCGCGCCTCCTATTCGATACCATTTTCGAAAAGGGAGGCTGTGAAAAGTAAAATTAGAAAAATGTTAGCGTGGAAGGTGATTGAACCATCCGATTCACCGTATAGTAGCCCTTTGCTAACTATATCCAAGACTGATAATACTGTACGATCAGTTCTTGACGCTAGGAATATAAACGAAATTATTGTACCAGTCAGAACTCGTCCTGAAGCCATAGACAAACACCTGTAGAAATTTTATGATGTGAGATATCTGACCAGCACTGACCTAAAATTGTTATATTGGCAGGTGTAACTACATAAAGAATCTAGAAAATATACTGTATTCATCTTTGCAAGACGTTCTTACCAATTCCGAGTTATGCCCTTTGGATTGAACGTTAGTTCAGGTGTATTCATATCCGCTTTGGATCATGTGTTAGGAGATGACTTAGTTGATCAAGTTACAATTTATGTTGACGGTCTCCTCAGTGCCACAAAATCTTGGGAAGAGCATCATCACCTTATACAGCGTATATTTCAGAAATTCAGAGAATTTGGAGTGACTGCAAATCTTCAAAAGTCCCGATTTACCCTACCAAAAGGCAGCTAAAAGGATTCCTTGTCATGTGCTCATTTATTCGAAAATTTTTGTCTAGACAGATTTTAAATAGTACACCTTTGTTATCATTGCTAAAGAAAAATGTCCATTGGAACTGGGACGACGATTGTTAACAAGCTTTTGATTCAATCAAGAATGCCTTGGTAAATAGTCCCATCTTACATCATCCTGATATGAACAAGGAATTTTTATCGCTTCAGATGCCTCTTGCCAGGGCATCGGTTCAGTCTTGTTTCAACTCGAGGAAAGGAATGAACAAAAAGAAATCCGAATTATCAGTTTTGCGAGCAGAGTCCTCACTGAAGCAGAACAATTTTACTCCGTGACAGAACTGGAAGCTCTTTCTATTGTTTGGGCATTCAAATGTTTTAATTATTATGTATATGGACGCAAGATAAAAGTTTTTCTGATCATCAAGCTTTAAGTTTTCTGTTGTCATGCAAACTATTTCATCCTCGATTGACACGTTGGTGTCTATTTCTTCAGAAGTACAACTTAAAATTGTACATATAAAGGGCAAAGACAATATAATAGCTGACACCTTATCGAGAATGCCAGGCGGATGTTCTAATACTAATGAATTAATTGAGCAAATGTCCAACTACAGAATTCTACCCATGAAGGATCCGATACATCGCAAGTACTTTTTGCAGCTATGCAAACAAATAGTCCCACTCCAAGATACCGATCCTAAGTGGAAGGCAGTAAAGCAGTTCATATCAGTTAATCCTCAACATTCTCTGTGCCAGTTTTACAAATTATTTAATAATGTGTTATTTCATCGCACATCACCGCAAAAGGAGAGTTGGTTAGTTTGTATTCCAATAGAATATGAAGAGCATTTATTATGGCATACCTGCATTGCATGGGGTCACTTTGGTTCTGAAAAGTGTAAGCGCAAGGTCGCACAATATTGTTATGTTCCAAGTCTTCATGCTAAAATACACAAGCTACTGCGAAACGGTGTGATTTGTCAAAAGGCCAAACCCTATAATTTATCCAATGCATTGCCTTTGAATCCAATTTTAACCATGAAACCCTTAGAGATCGTAGGAATTGATTTTGCCGGTCCGTATCCTCGTGGACGTGGAGGCTTACAGTATGTTGCGTGTATTCTTGATCTCTTCACAAAACATGTAAGACTATATGCAATGAATACAGCAAACACCAAGCAACTTATTAAGCGTATAGAAAGTGACTACTTTCCAAGATTTGGCATTCCTTAGAAAATGTTGTCAGATAATGGTCCCAACTTCGTTAGTAAACTTTGGAGATATTTTTTAAGCAACAACATACAACAGATCTTGATCTTGAAGTTTAGACTACAAAGCAACCCCTCAGAACGAGTTTTTAAAGAGCTGAATAGATTTATAAGAACATACGTACGTAACCATCACACAAAATGGGTCGATCACATTTCAGCCTTTGAAGAAATTGTAAATCACTTACCACACATTTCGACCGGATTTACTCCTTATGAGTTAATGATGCAGCGACCGGAAAGTAATGAATGGGCAACACCAATTCCCAAAATCCCTAATCAAGAAGCTGATTTGGAAGCCAAAGTAAGACAGGCATTACACAACCTCACCATCCAAGCACAACTCCGAAAGAAAGCATTTGATTCTAAGATTAAAAAAGTAGTAGAATACAAACAAGGTGAAAGAATTCTAATAAGACCGCATTTTAAGCCGTCTCTTTTACACAAGCGAAACAAGAAATGGAGAGAACTTTTTCAAGGCCCATACATTATACTCAGAAAACCGCATATGGGGTGTAATCTCATCGCCGATCCGATTACCGGCCGCGTAAAAGGCCTTTACCATCATGCCGACCTCAAAAAGTATCACTGTTCAACTTAAAAAAATGTACAACACACATACACTGAAGATATATAGCAGAAAAAGAACATTAAGAAACTCATTGTGATAACGTGTTTACAAGAGACAAGTCATGACAAGTACAGTAAGTACACCTGAAATACTGATCTTCACAGTAACCTAAGGTGGAAATCGGAAGCATACGTATTGTTAATTGAAAAACGCCAAGCACGTCAGAAAATTTAAGGGAAGCTTCGTATCTGAATGACATTTAGATTTAGGTCATAGTTATAAGTTAATTTCAGATTACGCTGAGCTGAAGAGCCAGGTAGCTCTACAAAAGAAGAGGACGAGCCGACGCGCCGACTTCTTGTTAGTTATAAGGTGCCCAATGTTTGAGGAACGAAGTATCTCTAAGAATAACAATGGATAAATGCGCAGCGTAAAACTTTTCTTAGTTGTCTGAACAACAGAGACACGAATTCATCACAACAGATTAATACATACTTCACAGGAAATATTCGGGCTAACGTCAATTGAAAGAGTAAACATGAGTTTGACGATTCACTTTAGAGCAAGCGCTTAAAATGAGAATAAGTTAATGTGTTCAACTAAAAGTGATGTATACAATTCCATGAGATGCGCTTTAGAATAACAGTACAAGATGGTAAAACTTAGATCTATATAAGAATAGTGCGGTGATTCTGAAAAGCAACGCCCTTGAGATATGTATGTAAGTTAGATGTTTTTGTGGGAGAATAAATCTAGATAACACCCTCGCATTCGAGTTTTGACAGATGTTATCGCTGACTAGTACACGACTGAATGAGACACACTCGCATCGCTGAGAAAGCTTGCGAGGTGCAATTTTGGAGAGCAACATTTGAATGCAATGACTATATTCTTTTATTAAAATACCAGAAAGTATTCTTATGTGATTTGAATTTCTTGTGTTTAAATGCAATCTAATGTTTAAATTTTAAAAGAGAGATACTATTTCTGTAATGTCGTAAGCTTATCAGAAGTTAAATATGCAGTTTTGTTAATGAGTAACAGTATTGCTGAGTAACGGTAATTTTGCAAGGTTAATGAGAGGACAAGTTAGTAAGAGAGAACTGCAAATGAGACTGCATTATTTTGAGCTCAGAGAAAGTCATTCACGAACTGATATTAGTTAAAGAACAATCCATGACACAATGGTAGACTGATATGGAAAGAAAGCCAGGAACATTACGTTTATAAAGACGACATTAAAATGACAATGGTATCCGTTAGTAGCACGGTAGTGTTGTTTCAATAAATGCATACGTGCAACGGATAAATTTAGTATTCACTGTTTAATACCGCAGTACCACGAATAATCGGCGAATTCAGCACATAACATTGCCTGTGACAAGTTTTAACCCCCGTGTGCTCAATCAGCTAAGTGGTGACAAGTGAATCGTTCAGTAGCATGATTTTGCGACAACTTGGGCTTACCTTTTGGAGCTCACTGTTTCTGCAGATATGACTCGATGTGTTTACAGTGTAGTGGATCCAATCGAGTTTTCACTTCACTAAGTCTTCATGAGCAACACATCACAGCGAAAGAAATTACGACCGTCACATGTAAGTAACCGCCAGTCGTCGAAGGCAAGGTCCGTAAAAAAAAAAATGGTCTAAGGTGCGCGCGCAACTGGTCACGTGCACTCATCAGCAGCACGCCACTGGCCATGCGCAGCTGCCTCCGCGCATCTGCCCTCGTGCTTAGCTCACGGGGTAGACGTCAACAAAATTTCCGAATGTCAAAAGATTGCCAGAGTATAAACAGTTCTACGAACGCTCAGGAGGAGCGCAAATGTAAACCAAATGACATTTTATTTCCCATGATGATACGAAAGAGACAGTTACTGTAGTCAAAACGGTAACTACAATATATGAAAGACTAGAAGCTGATCTCGATGCTTTCAAAAGTTCGGTGTAAGTAATAGCACAACTCCAGAAATCCCATCCTTTGACCATAAAACCTTAGACAATTTTTTTAGCACTTAATTAATCCTGTGTATTTTCTGTTCCATGTACTATGTATTACGAGTATTATTGCGGGAGTTGAAGAAGATGACATCTTAGTCATGAACGCTTGATACACTGATGCATCATGACAGAAGAAACAGACTATGATATTACAGTCAGTGACAGTGCAGTGTATCGCCTCGCTGATTCATTTTTCTAAAGTACGATATGTACCAGACTTCTGCGTACAAACTCGAGTGAATAACACCTCGTTCAATATTGTAAATATTTTCTTGTTATTTCATGATTCTTAGCATACAATCAACAATAAGAACTCTGAACTATGAAATGAACTACTAATGAAAATGTCTTTGCCCGTGAGACGATAATTGCCATGTAAATAAGTTCTTTGTTTATCGATGTCTGCTTTACGAAAAGTTTTTCTGATTATTTTGATATATTATTTTCATTATGGTATATTACCTGTCAAATGTATTCATTCTCTTAGCTGTATTGTAAACAGCAGAAGTTAAGCACATGATATTGCTTAGGAAATTGAAACCTGACAGTTCATAAAAGAAACTGTCATGCTTCAATTGGAGGCAATGTAATGTTATAAGTGCCTCACTGCTTTTTTTCTTTAACTAATTTGTGCCTGATTTTATTCTGAGAAGCTCAGTAATGTATGTAAATACCGAAAATGTAAATGTGATTCAAAAAGTACTTGAAGTGAAGTGAAGCGCAGCTGGACAGCAAGAAACTCTTTAACGCGCAATCCTCGCAACGATACTATTACAGAATCTTTGAGTATGGAATCTAAACAAAAGAGAATTGATTTTATTAAAAAAAAGACTGTTACTCTGTATATTGTGGAAAGAGGTCGTGTTACTAGGCCGTCGCTCAGAACACATTGTTACATTTAATGAAAATTGATATTCTAGTGATAAAACCGAGTGAAGTATGTGTGAGAATTGCCAAACAATTATATGTACAAATTTTCTGGAAGTGAAGAATAGAAATATCTTGTTTTTGGAAAAGGAGGTGACATTCATTGTCGTTGCCGTCTATGAATCGACAGAATTGTAAGTGTACAAAATTCACTAAAATATAGGAAAAGAAACGCATTCTCTATAGTTTTCATTCAATAAGTAACAACGTCTCACAATTTCTTAATTACAGTAATTGGATTATGTTCTTGTACAGTAGTATGGTGCTGAAATCCACTGACCAATTTTGATATAGCAGGACGTGTAGTTTGAAGGAAGTTTGTGTGTCAAGCAATCTCCTTTTCTCACGAAAATCAGATTGCTGTTTGATCTTACTTACTTACAGCAGTGGTTCCTTAGGTATGAAAAGCTATGAAAACTTGGGCTCGAAGCTATCCACAATACGGCCAAGAAACTAACACCGTCGTATTTTAAACTTTAAAGAACAATAACTTCCTCCAAATTGCAATACGTCAACAACTGGTGCAGAAGCTGATCATTCAAGGAGGCAGCAACCAAAATTCAGGTACCAGTTACGACTTAAAGTAAAAATCTCAATCAAAAATCAATCTCTCTCTCTACAAACACATATATAAATATTATTATAAAAAAAGGAGTCATTTTACAGTATGTCTTGTCCGAATGCTGTCACTGTAACGCCGTTCCTGTCTGCTGCGAAATAAAATGCGGCTATTATTTTCAAACAAGCAGAATTTGATTCGTCAGCAAACACTAACTGATGCCATTCGTGTTCCCTGTGACGTCGTTCCACGCACCATCGTCTTCGAGCTTATTTTTGCACATTCGTCAGTGGTAGGCGGAGAAGTGGACGACACGCACGTAACACATGTCGTAATAAACGGTGACACTGTGTCCCGTGACAGTGCACGATGTGCTACACTGTTCTACTGGTGTGCCAGAGCCGTGGAGAACGCAGGTCTGTCCTGCAGTGCCATTCGGATGAGGTGTAGATCTTCTCGGAGGTTGGTCTGGGTGGTGTGACCTGACGCATCTCACCGTGCTCCATGCCATTCCGTGAACCATTCTGTACGTACCCGTTGCACGGCCGAAACACTTCGTCCCACATGAGCAGCAGTTTGCCACATGGATGCATTACATTCTCTCATGCCAATAACGCCCCCTCTTTCAAACTCACTGATTGGACGTTACCGTTCGCTCATAAGAGTGTGAGGCGTCCTGAACGTCTGCTCAAGTAAAACTAATCCGTTACCTTTGGTTTATAACGACAATGAGACCCGCAAGCACATTTTACCGGTAGTGGTGTTCGCTGTGATATCGATGTTGACCTCGAATTTAATGGGTCACACGGTTCAAATGCTACTAGGACATACTAATGTACATGTCCTGTGAATATGAATGACCTATCTCTAATTGTTCAATGTGTTTTACTGTTTGTGAGCATGAGTGTATTATGCGACATGTTGCCACGGCTTCCAGCAGATTGTCTTCCCGCACATTAGTCCAGGTATATTGAACGTGCTGAAGAGCACCTACAGGAAGCCGTGACAACAGATAGAATAATATGTTACTGAATATTTACGCTGTGGAGATTGATATACCGTGAGGTAATGGTGTAGACCTGCCAAAGGATGCACAAAAAGACAACTTAGTCCTGGTTTTCTTGTTATTAATGGACCGATGTGAAGCTCTCGTTGGTTGACTAAGTCAGAGTTTCGTATTGGTGTCATTCTGCATATCAAACCTTATTCTTCCAAAGTACGTCTGTTTTTATGTGCTTACATTTTGAGGTAATTAACGTTGTAAACGTGACTGAGCCGAAATATTCGACTAAATTGTTAAATTAGAAGACGTTTGTCCAGAAATTTGTATGGGAAAAACAACATTCGGTCGAAGTGAATCAGTTATTGACATATTGTCAAATTATATTTATCTGAGACGCACTCAAATTCTACAACATATTCAACAGGTGTTTCTGTCCGAAAATCACTGTGTTCATACGCTAAAAATGGAAATAAGGGAAAAACGTATATTCAAATCTTAAAACATGTTTTTTTTTTTTTTTAAATTCCCGATTCTACTTGTGAGTTACCTAAAGTAGGCCTACAAGTAAAATACATGTGGTTCATATCCGCTGGTCATGGGATGCATTTAGTGAAGAATACGATCATTGCACGTGTTGTCGAACTAAACATAATCAGAAAGATCAAGGAAATATATTGGTGAGCTTTGATATCCTTGCTCTTTACGCTAGATGCTCACGTCCCAGATGTGGCAAATCCTGTAGTGTCTGTCCTTCTTGGCAACGGCAGTGGCAGTGGCAGAGCGTGGCCAGGTGCCCTCCTGCCGTAACCCGCTCTCCGGAGACGGAAACTGCCCACCCCATCGATCTACGTCGCGTCAGAGTGTGTGGGCGCTTTCTGAATGCTTCCAAATCGTGTGACGGGCGATTCAAGGGCGCCGCCCCGTTGGTCAAGCAGTCGGGTGTGGGAAACCGAGTAGAAGCTACATGCAGGCTGGCTGGCACACGAGATTGCAGATGATGCTGTGGTGTATCGAGAGGTTGTAACAATGGAAAATTGTATTGAAATGCAGGAGGATCTGCAGTGAATTGACGCATGGTACAGGGAGTGCCAATTGAGTCTCAATGTAGACAGGTGTAATGTGCTGCGAATACATAGAACGATAGTTCCCTTATCATTTAACTACAAAATAGCAAGTCACAACTGGAAGCAGTTAATTCCATAAATTATCTGGGAGTACGCATTAGGAGTGATTTAAAATGGAATGATCATATAAAGTTGATCGTCGGTAAAGCTGATGCCAGACTGAGATTCATTGGAAGAATCCTAAGGGAATGCAATCCGAAAACAAAGGAAGTAGGTTACAGTACTCTTGTTCGCCCACTGCTTGAATACTGCTCAACAGTGTGGGATCCGTACCAGATAGGATTGATAGAAGAGATAGAGAAGATCCAACGGAGAGCAGCGCGCTTCGTTACAGGATATAATGAATTATATAATGTTATTGGGAATGCAGCTTGCCGCTAACTTGGTGTAATGTCTCTCACACATAAACCTGTACAGTAAAATAGAGGCCTCCTGTTTTATCTTTAGGCTGATCCGTGATAAGACAGGCAAACAATTATACTAATGGAGGATTCTGAGTATTTTCTCTAATTTCATTCACTCTCTCTCTCTCTCTCTCTTTCCTCTGTACGATTTTAAATATAATATTTCATTACGTGAAATCAGCCCAATAGAATCTCTGGTGGAGCCCTTCGTCTTAACATTCAGCTGCTGGCTTGCTGTAAAAGATCTTTATATCTATTATTATTATTAAGCGCTGCATTCAGTTGGGAAAATCGATCGTTTGAACAATTCGTTCCTTTTACGACAGATTTCGAATTTCAGATGTGTCCGAAGCCTTTTTGGACGATTTTATAAAGACTTGTCGATTGCAGGCTCTCTTCGTCACAACTGAAACTTCCCCACTAATTACAGGGCCAAGACAATCATCAATGATTCAGACAAAGAACTCATTCGTCATTCACTCTAGAATAAAAGGGTCACAAACTTTATTTCTGAGGAAAATTGTATATTCAATCCATCTCCATTACATGTTCCGTTTTCTGTTGATTCCAAGTCTTACTTAATTTGCATTTACAGTTTTTCTCTCTCTCTTCAAATAACCCGCTAGTGGCACAAACGTTAATAGCTCGCTTTAGCAAGAAGAAGAGCAAATATGTCTCTTTTAGAAACCCGACAATCTTCCAACAGATACTTCCGAAGCTGTCCTCGTTACCCGTCTATAATAACCATGGAGAATACATATATGTCTCTCATATGTCTCTCTGTTATTCCAAAGAATAAACGTGCTGGAAAATACCTTGGCGTCGACGAGCTGTCGGCGCATATATTACTAGAAAATCCGATCAGATGCTTTTCAAAAGCGAATAAATGTGGATGATTTGATTGACCATTATTAATTATTGCGGGTAGAGGGTAATTTTCCGTGGGGAGATTACAATGCCCCTCGCAGCGAGCGAAGTTTGTGAGCTCAATTTTGATTTACCGAACACACTTCGCGAGCTGTCTATTAGTGTGGATAACCCGGAAGTGATGATTGTCAATCCTCCGACTGAAAAAGAATATTATGTTTAAGACAGACGAAGAATAGAAATGTTGAAAACAAAAGAAATGAAGAGACAGGTACCGCGGCTGTATTGCTTTTACGTGCATCTAGGTGTTATGTTTGCTGTGCACAACCAAGGAAGATGATCTTTCATGAAACTGTTATCAGGGTCTACCCATTCGGGAACTTTCTTAAGCAGGGAGACCTAGGAAAACCTCTTAAGCCTAGACCCCCAGCCTACGGTACATAGAAGACAGAAAAGCCTATAGAAGAAAAAAAATAATTTTGAAATAGATCTCTAAAGGAAAGACAGGGATCAATTTGTATCACGATTTGGAGAAGAGTGATTTGTGCCTCTCGCAAAAAAAAAAAAAAAAAAAAAAAAAAAAAAAAAAAAAAAAAAAAAAAAAAAAACATTTTACAATAAATAACGTAAGTTTTCGTTTTACAATCTTGTTCCTAGGACAATATCTTGCGGTGCTAAAACTCCCCCGGGTCTTGCATGTCCCCGACGTCCACATTTGTAGTCGGTCTTCTACGCGGCCCACTTTGTAGTCGGTCTTCTACGCGGCCCACAATGGGAAGAGTAGAAGGGACAGGGATACTCGAATTCACATGCAACATTCATTCCAAAAGAATTAGTAATGACCAAAAGGGAAACTCTTCCTGTAAAAAAACTGGTTAGGTTGCACCGTCCAAGATTCTCCTTTTTGAAAGCAAAATCTTTATGGCTTCATGCATCCTTTTTCTTACGACGTACTTCAAGGAATTTAGGCATTAACTAATGATGTTGCCAAAAACATCATCATATTTACTCTCATTTGAATATTCTTTTTGACTTTGCATCCCTACTTGTGCTTATAAGTCCAAAAGTTCTGACACATTTTCTATCACTAATTTGTTCTTCGTAATTTAAAGGATTCATGCAACTTACAATAGATTCTGGATTCAAATCATCGAATAATGGAAAGTGTGGTTCATTTTATACAAAGGCATAATCCATCATTTCCTTGAAAAGTCATATAATTTATCTATACTCAAAAACTTTTTATCCTAAATACATATATTTCTCCGCTTGATTGCTGTAATGTAAAAGTTATTAGCATTGAGGAATGCGGATTCACTTCTTTCATTTATTCTCTGATTCATACGGCGTTCATACATGCACATATATGGAAATGGATTTTCAAACACAATTCCAAAACGAACACGAACCATTGAATAACTACTAATTCTATGAGTATTACTTTCTTTAAACATTCATTAATAAATTAAAAACTCTTAACTTCTAATTATAACACCTTTTCTTTTTAAAGTTCAACATGAATCAGTTTACCCTCGCGTTTGATGCTGTCTCTTACAAAGCATATCTGTGTCGTCTATATCGATTCTAACTCTCGCGCCGACGTCAACTGTTTTGCGCGGGAAATTATCTTTGCGGCGTTAACCGTCACTCACGATTCACTGCCACAACACATCCCTTCACACGTTTACACACCTAAGCATGCACTTGAAACTATATATGAACATTCACTCGGAACCTCTTTTGATTATTCAGCGTCATTTGCGGGAAACATTTCATTCTTCTTGAAGGTTAGTTAGATCCTTTATAAATCTTGATGACATTAGCAATGCTAAAGTTCCATGTTCACCCAAACCACTGGTGAAGCCTATCTCCACTATCTTCTTTGTAGCACTCGATAGTAATTGTAAGTCACTATTTCTATAATCTATGTCACTGATTAATGATTTCAGTTTAAAGTTTTCTAATACTGCACACACAGTTTATTGTTATGATTTTACGAGCGTTCATCTCTGTCACTCGCAACACCATTCTTCCCTATCTCCTAATCTTCATCAAATTTTTTCAAGTCGTTATGGGAAAATAATCCTTTTATTTTGTTCGATCCCGGATATGCTAACAGATAAGCCCCAGGATTCGGAATTTGTAGGATAATGTATGGGCCAGTGTGGTGTCACCGCCAGACACCACACTTGCTAGGTGGTAGCTTAAATCGGCCGCGGTCCACTTAGTACATGTCGGACCCGCGTGTCGCCACTGTGTAATCGCAGACCTAGCGCCACCACCAAGGCAGGTCTCGTGATACGAGAACCTAGCTACCGCCCAGTTGTACGAGAACCTAGCTACCGCCCAGTTGTACGAGAACCTAGCTACCGACCAGATGTACGAAGCCTTTCGCTCTCATTAGCTGAGAGACAGAATAGCCATCAGCTAAGTTAATGGCTACGAACTAGCAAGGCGCCATTTGTATCAGTGCCTATAGCTTACGAGTATTCAAGAGAGATGTATTCCAAGGACTAATTAAAAGATAAGTAATAAGCATCTACATACTTTTCTTCTTATTCATTTATAAGTTCTCATGTTCCAGACTTCACGCCCGTCTGCTTTAGCCGTGCGTGCCCTATCGGCTACAGCGTTAGTCTAGAGTTCATTTTCAGCCATCTCAACTTCACGGTGTCGGCCCAGCTACCGACACAACAGCCAGTATATAGTAACTCCCATTTCTTTATACTCTTCTTTATTAAGGATGATTTGGTATGTCTTTTGACTAGTACCTTTTCTCCTACACGGCATGTCTGTACCCTCTTGATTAATTTGTCATATTGTTGTTTTCTCTGATCAGCCTTTTTCGTCATATTTTTTCTTCCCAAGGCATCTCAGTTTCCTGAGTTTTGGGCATATGGTCAGTCCAGAAGTTTTCCTCTTTTGCTTCGAACATCAATTCACGAGGTGTAATCCAGTTGAGGAGTGGGGCATGTTATTGTATATCTGCTCAAACTCTTCCACATAATTTGCCCACGCAGTCTGCTTATTATGGCAATACGTCCTCATAAATCAACTGAATTCTCTAAAAATTCTCTCAACCAAATTGCCTTGTGGGTGGTAAAATGATGTTAGTATGTGTTTCACACCGACTTGAGACAAAGCATGTTTCCATCGGAGTCCCGTGAATATCTTAGCATTGTCTGTTAGGATCGCTTTAGGTGTACCAACATGTGGAAGATAATCTCTTATCAATCTTAGTACAATTACTCTAGCTGTAGCCGCCTTTATCGGGTATAGCTTTACGTATTTCGTACACACATCGAGAAATGCCAACACATATCTAACACCACCTCTTGAAGTAGGTAACAGTCCACACAGATCGCACGAAATTAATTCTTTTGGTTCTTGGACTAATATAGAGCATAATGGGTGCTTAGTCCCTTTTGAATCCGGCTTTGTTTTTTGACAGATTATGCATCTCTTTAAGACCTCATGCACTCTGCGCTTTATGTTGGGAAAATAACAGTACCCACTTATCTTGTCTGCACGTTTTGTCGCACCGAAATGTCCCCAGGTTAAATGAGTGAACCATACAAGTTTCTCTATTTGCGCCTCAGGTATACAAACACACCAACATACTTTGTTTGTCCTTCCATAGCGGAAAAATAATACGCCATTTACCAGCTTGTAATAATTTGCCATCTGATCCGAAGGTTGCTGTTGTAACCTTTGAATGACACTTCCCCATTGAGCATCTCTTTTCTGTAACTGGGCCGTATGCGCACACAAATTGACGTAGTACGTCTTAAATGGATTTTCCTGCAGCAGCAATACAGGGAATTCTGAGTTATTATTTACTTCAATCTCTTTGGTTAAACCCTGCGGTGACCTTGATAGAGCGTCAGCAATAATGTTTTGCTGCCCTGAGACATGTACGATCTTAAATTGGTATTGTTGCAGAGCGAGAGTCCATCTAGCCAGTCTGGGGTGTAACAGTTTACACGTTTGTAAAAACGTTAATGATTGATGATTGCAATATACGATAGTCTTTGACCCATATAGATAATAATGAAATTTTTTAAAACCCCAGACTACCGCAAGAGCCTCTAATTCTGTCGTCGTGTAAGTTCGTTCACAGTTGGACAAAACACGACTGGCAAACGCAATAGGACAGAAGGTGAGTTGTCCATTTATCTTGCGTACTTGGAAAAGGCACGCTCCAAGACCAATATGTTGACAAGTAAAATTCTTCTTGCATGTCCGGATGGTACAAAAGCGGTGCATTTACTAATTGCTTCTTTATCTCCTCGAATGCTTCTTGACACTCTAATGTCCAGAGCCAGGGCACATCCTTCTTCAGCAAACTATTTAGAGCTGCTGCATTCATGGCCTGATTTGTTATAAATCTTCTAAAAAATGAGGCAAGACCCATAAACCCTTTTAATTGCCTCCTATTTCTGGGTGTTGGAAACTTACTAATCGCAATTAGCTTCTCCTTGGTTGGTAAAATTCCCTTTGCGTCAATTATATGCCCCAGGAACTTGATTCTGTTTAGTGCAAAATGGGATTTCTGCAGGTTAGCAGTTATTCCCATGGTTTTGAACACGTCCAACACCCGACTCAGTAAGGTAATATGCTCCTCCCAAGTCTTCGATGCTATAAGCAAATCATCAACAAACACTGTTATCGTGCTTCTTAGTTCTGGGCCTAGTGCATAATCTAGAGCTGCTATAAAGATTCCAGCACTAATGTTGAGTCCGAAAGGAACTACAGTAAATTGGTAACTTCTTCCGGAATAAATAAAAGCCGTATATTTCCTTGATGACTCATCCAGCTTGACTTGCCAATAAGAACTCCGCAAATCAATGCTCGTCAAATATTGGACATCCGGGAATCGTTGTTTAAGTTCGTCTATGTTTTCCGGATGTGTTCTCACTGGAATTATGATTTTATTTATTTCTCTGGCGTCGAGTACCAGTCTCACAGTCCCATTTGCTTTTGGCACGACCAACAATGGGGAGCAGTATGGGCTTGTAGAGGGTTCGATTAAACCCCATTTCAACATGCGATCTATTTCTTTTTGAACTTGAGCCTTTAACCTCCAGGGAACAGGATAGAAAGTTCTACAATACGTTTCGTGCGGCTTAACGTAGAGATGGCATATGTATCCTTTAATCACTCCTGGCCTTTCATCAAACACGTTTTTATACGCTAATAATAATTCTTTGAGCTGCTTCTTCTGATCTTCAATAATGCAGTCGGATTCATTTAACTTCTCATACACTAATTGACCGAAATCTCCTTTGTCTTGGAACTCATTAATTACGTGCCGTTTCGAATTTTGTGCCGTCCTGATTACTTGCACACTGATCCCACAATTATATTTTCTGGTAAGGCTTTCTTTTTTCAACAAGTCCAACTCAATTTCTTGTTTATTTACATTTAACCAAATTTTTCCTGTTTTAAAATCTATTCTGCATCCGTATTGACGTAGGCTGTCGACTCCGATAATGCAATCTACCACCAAATTTTTCACAACAAGGAATGTGCTTAATATTGCTACATTTCCGACTTCTACACTAAGTAGTGACTGCACTTTTACATTAGCCGATCTAGCCCCAACGGCGCCTATTATTCTGCAATTTTGAACAGGAAAAATTGGTACCCGTCTTATATTTCTGATCTTGTTGAATAGAGCCTCCGAAATAACATTTGTGGTTGCAGCTGTGTCTAAAACCGCCACTATAGGTACAGTCTCCAAAATGACTTGCACTTCGGCTACTGCCACCTGTTTCTTATCCTCATCTTGTGGTTCTAAGTCCTCGGTCAATTCATCTGCCAGTAATCGTCCATCATTATACGTTAGCATGGGTACACATATCCTGTTGCCCCTCAACCAATTGTTGACCGCTCCTCCGGGGCAAAAGTGGGTCCTTACAAGTTTGTTGGATTTTGATTTGCCTGCTGGTTGACATCGTCCGTCACTTCGGTAATTACCGGTTGATTCGTAGATGTCCGTCCCCACTGATGTTGATTATTTGAATTCATTCCCCCCCCGGTTGATTCCACTTTCTATTACTGTTATTATTCCAGGCTTGGGGTCTGAAATTCCTTTCGTTCCCCCACACGGGATTGTATCTTTTCCCATTCCTGTTGTTCCTTGGATAGCCCCTCGCAAGACTATAGCCGGTATTACTATTGAGATTTTGAGGGGTTTCTCCACTACTTAACGATCTCTGTGCATTCCCTTGCCTATCGTTTGGCGGAGGTTCTATCTCCCGATATTGGAATCTGTTATTACGGGCTTTCTGGTTGTTCTCTTCGATAATATCTATATGGTCTAACGTCGTGAGGAACGACTCCAAGTCTTTATCGTTGCCGTAAATTAATTGATTCCGGATGCTAGTTGGTAGTCTTGCCTTAAGTATCTTTATTATGTCTGGCAAGGGCATAGGTCTGTCCCAGTATCTAGTTTTATTTATATATTTTTCAAAATACTTCCTAAGGCTTCCTTTTGAAAAAGAGAAAGGCTCTGGGTAGAGCACCTCCTGCCTCAGGCGTTCCTGTACCCCTTCTGACCAGAACTTATGCTAAAAACGCCTTCTCAAAATCGTCATATGTCAAGCAAACAGAAGTCATGTCCGAAGCCCAGATCGCCCCCGAGCCTTGTATATCTCCTGTAACGAAACTGATCTTCTGCCACTCCGACCAATTTCTGGGTAGCACTCCTCTGAAACTTCGAATAAAAACAATTGGATGGACCCCTCTTTTGTCAGTGTTAAAAATCTGGAATTGCCGATGCTTTATCATTTTTTCTTCGGCATGGCAAAGGCTTTCGTAATCTCCGTTAGATAAAAATTCACGCGAACAACTAGCTCGTGGCAATTTAATGTTTGAGTTACTTACACCAGTCGGTATCGTGTGCGAATGTGCAGTAACTGGCTCTATAGTCGCTGCCAACTTCTGCTGCTAGCCTGTATTCATTTGTTCTGAGCCTTGTTGTGAAACGCGCATCGACTCTTCTATCGTTTGTTTACAATGCTCTAAATCAGCACCTAACTGCCGTCGCACTTCCTCAAGTTCTTTCGCAAACAAATTCTCTTCCTGTTTGCGAGATAGACTCTGGAATGCTGCATTAACATTTTGCTCAACGTTTTCACACATTAGCCTTTTATTTTCTAATGTGATTTCGGATAATTTACCCGTTAATACATTAATTTGGTGGTCTATAACGTCTTGACGCTCTGTCAGATGTTCAACACTTTCTTTTAGGTTAGTCTGCGTACGTGCCAATTCAGGAAGTTGCGCAATTGCACATGACATGGCATCTTGCTTTTGTACTAATTGCGGAACCATTTACACCTGTTCCCGTACAGTATCTATCTTAATAGCCACATACTCCTTCATTTCTACACGTACGCGGTGAGTAGATTCATCACATTGAGCTTTCACCAATTCTATTTGTGCAGTTAATTTTCGTTCCGTCTCTTCGGCCTGATCTTTAAGTTCCTTGGTCTACGCCTCTATCCGCTGCTCTAATTCGGAAAAACTGTCTTGTAACTGCTGCTTAATCTCAGTTTTCAAATTTTCCTGTCCTTCCGTAACTGAGGCTAATTTCGCGTTCAAATCATTTTGCCCTTCAGTAACTGAGGCTAATTTTGTATTCAAATCATTTTGCCCTTCAGTAACTGAGGCTAATTTCGCGTTCAAATCATTTTGCCCCTCAGTAACTGAGGCTAATTTCGCGTTCATGACGGTTTTCAAATTTTCCTGCCCTTCAGTAACTGAGGCTAATTTTGTATTCATATTATTCATGCTCTCGGTTATCATCTGCATCTGTCTCATGATAATGACTAATGGATCTAATCCATGTTGCGTACTTGCCGTTACATGTCCCTCCGTATCTACAGGGCGTTCTATTTCGCTATCTGTAGCCATCGGTTCTACAACACTTCTTACTGCATCATTATTATCAGTGCTCACAGCTGAAGGCTGTTGCGTGCTGCTCTGCTCTGCTTGACTCATCTTAAACATTGCCCTAGTTAAAACCATATAAATGTTCTACCGTCAATATATACATCTTCCTTCTACTGTCACTATATGTAACTCCGTTCACACAAGAGTACTTCTGTGGCTAGTTTCTTACTGTACTTATACAGATAAATGCAACTGGGGCCGGTCAATCAAACTACATCTAGTATGAACACAATCAATGTTCAAATATCCAATGATACTAAATAGAAAAGCGTATACTTCATCTATACTAGCAAGCTTTAATTATAAAATTATAGATCTGGCCTTTTCTCTGCGCCCAGCGTCTTGTTTTATGTTCTTATTTGTAGATCCACTTAATTTGACTGCGAGTATTTCTTCTCTTTTCCAAGCGTCAGTTAAGTTGGCTCGTCGTAGTTCACATGAAACAGAGAACAAAATTATTTTAGCAACGTCCAAAAACGTGTCCTGTCACGGATTGGCCATTATAATGAATTATATAATGTTATTGGGAATGCAGCTTGCCGCTAACTTGGTGTAATGTCTCTCACACATAAACCTGTACAGGAAAGTAAGGGCCTCCTGTTTTATCTTTAGGCTGATCCGTGATAAGACAGGCAAACAATTATACTAATGGAGGATTCTGAGTATTTTCTCTAATTTCATTCACTCTCTCTCTCTCTCTCTCTCTCTCTCTCTCTCTCTCTTTTCTCTGTACGATTTTAAATATAATATTTCATTACGTCATATCAGCCCAATAGAATCTCTGGTGGAGCCCTTCATCTTAACATTCAGCGGCTGGCTAGCTGTAAAAGATCTTTATATCTATTATTATTATTAAGCGCTGCATTCAGTTGGGAAAATCGATCGTTTGAACAATTCGTTCCTTTTACGACAGATTTCGAACTTCAGATGTGTCCGAAGCCTTTTTGGACGATTTTATAAAGACTTGTCGATTGCAGGCTCTCTTCGTCACAACTGAAACTTCCCCACTAATTACAGGGCCAAGACAATCATCAATGATTCAGACAAAGAACTCATTCGTCATTCATTCTAGAATAAAAGGGTCACAAACTTTATTTCTGAGGAAAATTGTATATTCAATCCATCTCCATTACATGTTCCGTTTTCTGTTGATTCCAAGTCTTACTTAATTTGCATTTACAGTTTTTCTCTCTCTCTTCAAATAACCCGCTAGTGGCATAAACGTTAATAGCTAGCTTTAGCAAGAAGAAGAGCAAATATGTCTCTTTTAGAAACCCGACAATCTTCCAACAGATACTTCCGAAGCTGTCCTCGTTACCCGTCTATAATAACCATGGAGAATACATGTATGTCTCTCATATGTCTCTCTGTTATTCCAAAGAATAAACGTGCTGGAAAATATCTTGGCGTCGACGAGCTGTCGGCGCATATATTACTAGAAAAGCCGATCAGATGCTTTTCAAAAGCGAATAAATGTGGATGATTTGATTGACCATTATTAATTATTGCGTGGTAGAGGGTAATTTTCCGTGGGGAGATTACAAGGATCATTTAATAATTGCGAAAGCGTTACGGAGATGATATATAAACTCCAGTGGAAGACTGCAGGAGAGACGCTCAGTAGCTCGGTACGGGCTTTTGTTAAAGTTTCGAGAACATACCTTCACCGAAGAGTCAAGCAGTATATTGCTCCCTCCTACGTATATCTCGCGAAGAGACCATGAGGATAAAATCAGAGAGATTAGAGTCCACACAGAAGCATACCGACAATCCTTCTTTCCACGAACAATACGAGACTGGAATAGAAGGGAGAACCGATAGAGGTACTCAGGGTACCCTCCGCCACTCACCGTCAGATGGCTGGCGGAGTATGGAGGTAGATGTAGATGTAGAGACCTCACCGTTAACCTGCAGGGCGGATTCGATACAATAATCGTAAAATATAGCAAATTTAGAATGAGTCTTAGAGTTCTGCGTTATTTTGCAATTAGAAGACGAGTGCTTCTAGCGTAAGAACGTACACGGTACGGAAAGAGCGTTTCGACCTCAATAGGAAGACCTGGAAGACACGTCTGGAGGATAAGGAAGCTGGCAGGCAAGAGAGCGACCCGCTGCTGCAGCCGCTACCTCGCCGACCCTCACGTGGCGGAACCCGGTCCTCCCGCTGGCGTGTTTGAGGCAGAAAGTTGGCAACACCGTGGTGGCGCCCCTAGCTCAGGGTAAAAGCGTGCGATCCGGCCACAAGTACTGCGGATAGTTCGCGTAACAGCTAACGCCACTGTCTTGGGCTAAGTTAAAATGATGGAAGTAGAATACAATAAAAAGTTTTTACCATTTTTACCCGTTACCATGTACAGTACGACATACGTTTTGATTTACGTGTCATTGATAGAAATGACAAAAAACAAATAAAAAAATGTTAGTACAGACTGTCATCTTCTTTTATGCAGTACAATTTAAACCAGTTATGATGGTTACTGGTTGTGATCGTGCCAAAAATATAAGGACATACACAGTGTATACCATGTGGCACCTCTTTTGTAGGTTTTCACGCAAGAACTCTTGTTTAAATACCAGAAAATATCTTGACCCCTTCATATACAGGGTGGTCCACTGATAGTGACTGGGCCAAATATCTCACGAAATAAGCATCAAACGAAAAAACTACAAAGAACGGAATTCCTCTAGCCTGAAGGAGGAAACCAAATGTCGCTATGGTTGGCCCACTAGATGGCGCTGCCATAGGTCAAACAGATATCAACTGTGTTTTTAAAAATAGGAACCCCCATTTTTATTACATATACGTGAAGTACGTAAAGAAATATGAATATTTTAGTTGTACCACTTTTTTCGCTTTGTGACAGATGGCGCTGTAATAGACACAAGCGTGTAAGTACGTGGTGTCACGTAACATTCCGTCAGTAAGGACGGTATTTGCTTCGTGATACATTACCCGTGTTAAAATGGACCGTTTACCAATGGCGGAAAAGGTCGATATCGTGTTGATGTGTAGCTATTGTGATCAAAATGCCAAACGGGCGTGTGCTATGTATGCTGCTCGGTATCCTGGACAACATCATCCAATTGTCCGGACCGTTGGCCGGATAGCTATGTTATTTAAGGAAACAGGAAGTGTTCAGCCACATGTGAAACGTCAGCCACGACCTGCAGCAAATGATGATGCCCAAGTAGGAGTTTTAGCTGCTGTCGCGGCTAATCCGCACATCAGTAGGAGACAAATTGCGCGAGAATCTGGAATCTCAAAAACGTCGGTGTTGAGAATGCTACATCAGCAGCGATTGCACCTGCACCATATTTTTACGCACCAGGAATTGCATGGCGACGACTTTGAACGTCGTGTACAGTTCTACCACTGGGCACAAGCGAAATTACGGGACGATGACAGATTGTTTGCACGCGTTCTATTTAGCGACGAAGCGTCATTCGCCAACAGCGGTAACGCAAACCGGCATAATATGCACTATTGGGCAACGGAAAATCCACGATGGCTGCGACAAGTGGAGCATCAGCGTCCTTGGCAGGTTGATGTATGGTGCGGCATTATGGGAGGAACGATAATTGGTCCCCATGTTATCGATGGCAATCTAAATGGTGCAATGTATGCTGATTTCCTACGTAATGTTCCACCGATGTTACTACAAGATGTTTCACTGCATGACAGAATGGCGATGTGCTTCCAACATGATGGATGTCCGGCACATAGCTCGCGTGCGGTTGAAGCGGTATTGAATAGCATATTTCATGACAGGTGGATTGGTCGTCGAAGCACGTTCACCGGATCTGACGTCCCCGGATTTCTTTCTGTGGGGAAAGTTGAAGGATATTTGCTATCGTGATCCATTGACAACGCCTGACAACATGCACCAGCGCATTGTCAGTGCATGTGCGAACGTTACGGAAGGCGAACTACTCGCTGTTGAGAGGAATGTCATTACACGTATTGCCAAATGCATTGAGGTTGACGGACATCATTTTGATGTATGGTGCGGCATACAGGTAATATCACGCTGTAACAGCATGCGTTCTCAGAAATGATAAGTTCACAAAGGTACAGTCGTGCTCAAAAGTATCCGAATGACCTGAATTGCATTTCGCTTGTATCGCATGCAACCCGCATAACGCAGCTGTCTAGCAGGTCCTCTAATCACTCCTCGGTATAGTCGTTGGACTATTGAAAATGGTTCCAACAAGTCACCACTAGAATACACTTCTCTGTATCGCAATAACTCAAGACGTAAAGTAATACCAGGATACTACAAATATCAGGGAACACCTTATCACAGATAAGACTGTCGTTAAGGCTTGTAACGTCACATTTATTACAATAAATGACATACCTGAAATGTTACCACTCTCATTATTACGTCAGATAGGTAATGCACGTAGTAAGATCGTAGTAGTCATGATTTCTTCTTCGAAGTAACATACCGTACTTATTATGTATCACAAAATGACATTAAAAATGTAAGTTATTTACAAGCAGCTAACTGAAAATATGTATGAACTTCAAATGACACGACGAAACGCCTCGTTCTGCATATGGATTCAAACCCAGGTCATGCAGACTAAGCAAAGATTTCGTGACAGACGGAAACTAAGTCATTCCTGACTGGGCACACAGAGAGTGATATACCTCGATTTTACACAGTATCAGTTAGGAAATATCAACTTTAAATTACATAACGTAAACATTTTTAACGTACGCGAATTCCTACTCAGAATCTATTGTCACTGTTAACGAACTACGAGAGATGTTAAATATTGCTGTTTACAGCGGCCTCAGTTCTCAGTTTATGTGATCGCTCTAAGCTTGTTGACACCAGTGCCTACCAATTTAAATTATATATTACAGCACTGAGGATGGTCACTAAGTGGCCGAAAATCGATTTTGTGGTTAATAAAACAAAAAAAAAAAAAAAAGAAAGAGACGTCAGCTACCGAATTTTTCTCCACCACCAGCGCGGAATAACATCCTTGAACTTACAGCGATCTCGCATATAGTCCTGTGTCTCACTAGGAGTCAAAAACGTCAGATATCGTTAGTGTTGACAACGAATGAAAATACATTAAAAATCAAAATTATTATCCACCAGCAGATAGGTGTTCTCATGCTAGAGCTTATTAGTACATAATGGAAACTTAATTGCCGGGCCAGGTTTCTAACCCATTCACGCGCAATATTTGGAGATGTTGAGGAATCTGCAGTTTTGAACAAACAACAAATTGTAGTCGAGCTGTATTGTCACGAAGGGATCAGATTCCATATTAAGGGCAGTCTGAGTTGCATTACCAGTTCAGAACCAATTTTATCAACATACAGAAGCTCAAATAAAAGATGGAATAAGTGTCCTGTGATCCTACATAGCGTTTGTATCGTCACTAGAAAAAAATAACTAGTATAAGAAAGGGTACTGGTGATAGAGTTTCTACATGTCGCCACTCCTGACTTTATTGTGGTTCAACCTAACGTCTACTTGGTAGAGAAGGAATATCATGTTTAATGTGAATTTCAGACCACAATGCCATTACACCTTCTTCACTTGGCGTAGCCAGAAAGGAAAAGAATCTGTCTCTCCTTATCAAAAATCATCGGCAGAAGTTGGAATCAAATCCACACCATAAGTATATGAACCTATCATCAATCCAACAGACCACCAAATCCTCCTCTCGGTGACTCATTTTTCTACCATAACAACGTAGCGCCACACTGGATTAGAATTCTGACACACAGACTCCCTGTATTGGTTTGCAGCATGTTCAGTACATTCATTTACTTGGTTGACCCAATCGCCATGAATTAGCTGCCTCGGCTATCCAGTGCATACATTCGACTCTATCTTGTAATCGCCGAAATAAAATCATGTAACTGCCACTTACGCAGAACTGCCAACACCGTAGGATGCAGAAATTTCAATGGGAAGTGTTCCTTTCCACTTGAGCTACTCTATTACGCTATCTGTTTGTTGAAAACGTCGTGCAGTGCCAATGATGTGTCAGCTGGTAGCGTTACGGTAAGTGTCACGAGTTCGAATACGTTCACTGCTGCATTTTTTAAAACGTAATTCTGCTCTCTGCAGAAGTTATCAATCTAATGGAACTTTGAACATAATTCCTTTCGTTTCTAAATCCAAAATAGCCGCTAATACTAAAGGGATAACATCTGCGACATTTTGTTCTTTTCAGGTTTAATAGACGGCCAGGCAGCTGATGCATCTCCAAACATTCCTATTAAGTATGGGGAGAGCGCATCGTGCCAAAATACGTCAGAAAAGTATTTCCCGCATTAGCTATCGTGTGGTAGTGGAATTTTATTCTTCTTCAAATCTTGTATGACAGCTTTAACTTAGAACAAGTTTTCGACATGCATGTAATCAATAAACTGCAAGTGTATTGTCAGACTGTTATAGATAACATCAGAGAAATCGCATATATCGTTGATGATTAATTTGTCTCTCATGTTTACTATTGTTTTAACAACACTAAAGGAACCTTATGGACACTGTGCACTGTGGCATTTCATAAAGAAAGTTATGTAATCCTGGAAACCCAAAATTTGCTTGTCAGCAGCGGAAAGAGGCGTTACCTGTTGTGCAGCATTATATGTTTTTCACCATTGCACTATGAGCCGAAAGTATTTTCTTACGATTTCCTTGTCTGTGTTTGATCTGACTGCTTGTAGATCTTTCACAGAAGGGATAAAAACTTCACGGTCAGTGCGACTGGAACCAGGAACCATAACAGATAGTTTTTCACTGATCAGTACATTACCACAGAACTAGCAAAGATGTATGTGTCTTAATTTCCTCTTACGAGGCCAATACTGGCTAGAACTCGTAAACCGCTATTTCAAAGACGAGATTAGTTGCGATTCCAGAGTGCAACGACTTTCGTGGACTGAAAACCGTAAATTTACAATCTTTTGTTACACCCCAAGCAATAATAACTCAAATTATTCAATGGATATGACAGGAAAAATCAAGTGAAATTTGAGACTTAATTCCATGCACACCAGGAAGTAACTCGTCGATCACAGAGTCGCCAAACATACCTTGCCCTGTTGCCAAGACTCAGTTACAGTACCAGCAGGAAGAGAACGAACAGATGTGTTCCTGCAGCGAGCTGGAAAGTGACCATAGCTGGCGTCTCAAAGATACGGCTGCCACGGGCTGGAATACGTAATGCGTCTGATTTGCACGCCTGTAGCTACTTTTAGGGACTGGAGTAGAGTTATTTACAACACTCACAACTGACTGCAAACTAAGCATCATAATCAGTAACTCTCAGAGATATTTTTATATTTCTTTCGTAAGTGTACTCAAAACTAGGAGATTCATTCATTGTCGTTTTCGTACCTGGCCCATAGTCGAGCACCACAAACAAATAAAAATAAAAAAAAGAGTGTGTGTGTGCGTGTGTGTGTGTGTGTGTGTCAAGAGAGAGAGAGAGAGAGAGTAAAAAATAGTTGTAAAGAAATTGAATCATGGTCTGTAAAGAGACCTTTCATTAAAATGACACGTTCCACATCATTACGTCATATTCATGATCTGTGGAACAAGTATTAATCTAATGAGATCTAATCTAATTTAATCATATCATATTGCTGACTAGCCATGAAGAGTCAGGAATTACCGAAATTTTCGCCAATATCAGTACCCAAATCTAAGCTTGAAAATAAAGGACGACAATTTTTGTAATAAAACGGGACTCCTATCAAGGTTCTTTCGTCCCTGTTAAATAAGCATGAAAGATGTCTGACATACTTCCATTCAGAAGTAACAAAGTGTTCATGCTTTTTAAGATGAAGCGCATGATGAGAAGTTCTGTGATGGAGATACGAACCCAAGTCATAATTGTTAATTAAGTAAAATGAAATGTTACGTATCGGTTTTTCTTACAACCTGCTAGGCGTTTGAATCTAAAACAAGGATACAAATTTTTGTGCCTGCGCGACAATCGAACCGCACACCTACCGTCCTTCTTTATCATCCACGAATTTGTTGTTGTTGTTGTGGTCTTCAGTCCTGAGACTGGTTTGATGCAGTTCTCCATGCTGCTCTATCCTGTGCAAGCTTCTTCATCTCCCAGTACCTACTGCAGCCTACATCCTTCTGAACCTGCTTAGTGTATTCATCTCTTGGTCTCCCTCTACGATTTTTACCCTCCACGCTGCCCTACAGTACTAAATTGGTGATCCCTCGATATCTCAGAACATGTCCTACCAACCGATCCCTTCTTCTAGTCAAGTTGTGCCTCAAGCTCCTCTTCTCCCCAATTCTATTCAGTACCTCCTCATTAGTTATGTGATCTACCCATCTAATTTTCAGCATTCCTCTGTAGCACCACATTTCGAAAGCTTCTATTCTCTTTATGTCTAAACTATTTATCGTCCACGTTTCACTTCCATACATGGCTACACTCCACTCAAATACTTTCAGAAACGACTTCCTGACATTTATAACTATACGCGTTATTAACAAATTTTTCTTTTTCAGAAACACTTTCCTTGCCATTGCCAGTCTACATTTTATATCCTCTCTACTTCGACCATCATCAGTTATTTTTCTCCCCAAATAGCAAAACTCCTGTACTTCTTTAAGTGTCTCATTTCCTAATCTAATTCCCTCAGCATCACCCCATGTATTCGGCTACGTTCCATTATCCTCGTTTTGCTTTTGTTGATGTTCATCTTATACCCTCCTTTCCAGACACTGTCCATTCCGTTCAACTGCTCTTCCAAGTCCTTTGCTGTCTCTGACAGAATTACAACGTCATCGGCGAACCTCAAAGTTTTTATTTCTTCTCCACAAATATAGCTTAAGTATCAAGTGCTTAGTCACCAAGAGTAAGATGTGTGCGTGTTTGACCAGAAATAGCGACGCCTATTGCGATTGTTGACAACACATGAACAGACATTAAAAATGCACTTTAATTTTCACTAGCAGGCTGGTGTGCACGTGAAAATGAAATTATGAATATTTTTCTACTGGATCAGGATTCGGACCCACATACTTACCTTTGGGGGAGACCTAGAGAAGACTGCAGTCTTGGGAAAAGGAACGAAATTATTCAACTACACTGTTCCGAGAGAGTCAGATCGTCAAAAGAGGAGATACGAATTCGAATCACAGTCCAGCACTAAATTTTTCAGCGTCTCTAGTTCAATCAAGTACAAATAAAATAAGAGCCCTGTTCCTTTAAATGGTTATCGGTTCATCAAATAAAATAAAATTTTCTAATGTAAGTAAGTTTACTGGCGACAGTATTTCTGTTTACCATGATCTCCGCCAATGTCATCTCCCAACATAAACGGGTTCTGCCCAGTTGGTAATGAAGGAACATGATGTTTAATGCGGATTCTGGATTATAACGTCTTTCTCGTGAGGTTGCCAGGGGTAAAGTAAATCTGTTTGTGCGTCTCAAAAGTAAAAGCCTGAACCCACGCGTAGCACCTGTGATAGTTCGGTCCACCAGACCATTGTGGCCATATTTCCCAGCCCCAGGAGTGTGCTGTAACGGATGATGTGCTTAGCTTACAAAATTAGTCACGGTGGAAAAAATGCGAGTCTATGGAATAGTTAAGTAGAAGCAAGCTTCTGACGCGGAGATTATGCTATTCTCATGTCAGCAGGATGTAAAGACTATTCTAGGCATCGTAGCTTCGATGTGAAGTCAGTTTGAAGTTTTCACTAATTTAGTAAATTTCTTATTTCGAGAAAATCCACTGTGAAGTATGAAATTACCGGATAATTCGATTATTACTGTCATTATTAGTAACATTTTCTTCATACCGCTGCTGGAACTTGAAGATCATTTAATGCATTTTGGTGATTATAGAAGGAGTTGCCCAAGAACAAGTTCTTTCCCTGTCTACCGAATCCTTTTCATGTTAATATGAAACTTCAGCAATTACTCGTAAATTACATTAAAACTAAAGTAATTGATGAAGACGTCACTTGATAACAAAACGAGCTGCCTTTATTCATTTACTTGCGCCTAGAAATGGCTGTCGAATACTGCCAAACCAAAAGCTAAGGGATCTTACTGCCTTCCGATATATGTCGCTGTCAGTTCTTCCATAGATTTGGTCGACGTGACCTCTTTCAAGTTGTGTATGACAGAGAGTGTTTTAGAAAATCAGTTTTTTTTCCTTTGCAATAAACAGGAAGACTTTCATTTTAAGCTATGCAAGTTCAAAATATTCGCAATATTAGTTCAAATTTAATATTCGCTTTTATAATGTAGTGAAGTAGTTCACAGTTGCAAAACCAGTATCCGACTCATTGAACTTACACTTAGTCGCTGACCATAAATTCTAGCTCAGAGTGACACCAGTTTAAGTAACACAATGTAGCAAAGACTGTTTGCCACTGCCCTTTCTCACCGGAAAATAGGCTGGTCACTCATTGGGCTCCACAAGTACACTGTAACAGTAATTTCTGTGTGTACGCAATGCATGCAGATTGTAAAATTTAGTGGTGCTCTCTCTTCTACTTCTGTATACAATATGCCTGACCTAAACGGACCGTTTCTCATTACAGGCGCTGGGCAGTGCATCATCATACTGACAACAGTAATGTGCTTACACTGACAACCTCACTGTTCGGTTTACCTGATTTTGTAATCATTTAAATAAACCAACATGACCTTCCAGTGGGAGACGTTTCGTCCCCCTTTTCCTTCTGTGAAATTTGTCAGTAAGCTTTTTTCCTTCCATCCAGCGAAATGCCGCAGAGTACGGCCGGCAAAGGATTCACAAACCACGATTTAGTGCCGTTAAGACGATTTCATTAAACATTGTCGTAGCTGAAGGAATTTAGTTTCTTCTTAAATCGCCTTATGCAGCAACGTTCACAGATATCTCAAATAGGAAAAGCTCTTTATCCAGGTACGAAGGTTGTAAAACAAACTTCCCACAGCTTGTGTCAGGTTGATCTTTTCGTCTGATAGCACTGCATTAGTATTTTGTCTAAGAGGTATCACAAGTAGTGTTCCTGTAGCTGTAGGAATCATTGGTTGAATAAGAGTTTAACGCCAATGGGTACAGTACAGCTAAATATTCAAAATGATTAGTAATCTAAGTCTGAGTTCATCCACAAACTGAGGCGTATTTATAATATTGACGCTAGACTGTGTATCCTTGGCTTCTTTGAGTGGTCATTGGAAGGCGTTTACACACACATATACAATACTATGAATACTTCAAACGCTATAGTTAATATTGATCTCATAAACTGATTTTTTGTAAATTCTTCTGGGTCTTCAGCTTGCAATATGTGTTGTAGATACAGTCTTAGACAATAACATTGAGCGCCGAGTCGTTCACGTAAGGTGGACAATACAGTCGTGCTCCCCTCAGAACTCTATATCCAACAATATGCTCCATCTGGCAACATTGTAGACTGAGGCACTTCCCGGAGGAAATCTTGACTGCAGTCTGAGTAGATAACCCTTAACTACGACCATAGTCTTGAGGTAAAACGCAGGAATCGCTAATACGACATCTGGCAACTGAAAGCACACATCGACAAAATTTTTATTGCCCCTTTCCTCTCGGTGATGAAGCTATGAGTGTAATTCAAGTATATTTCGCTTTCTCTCACCTTGGTAATAACAGTTTGGCTCAACAATATTTTGGCGAGAGATTTGTTGGCCGACCATCTGCCTCTAAACACCGCAAGCGTCTCAGTTCTCTGGGACCCATTTGCTGCCTACCGGCGGGGGCTGAGGCACTGCGCAGTCTCGCTTTCCGCCGCCAATGTCTGCTCCACTCCTCACTCTGCATGGTGTAAAATTCTTTAATGTTGTTGAGTGGTGACCCATAAAATCTGTCTACAATTTGTGTTTCACACTCGATAGCAACGGAGGCAGAAAACAATTTTTATTTGATGAGTATTTTACTACACTAGTATGCAATACATCAATGTGGCACAGAATTAATTTCATTGTTCCTGATCCAGTGCACTATAAGTAAAGCTTCACATCTGTATCTTTTTCCTTTCACAGGAGATTCTTCAAATAATTTTTTGTCATAAATTCATATGTGTTAGTCAATGCACATAGAGTATATGCAATGTAATTTGTTTGGTTTCTTTCTTTGATTTCCTATGGTAAATGGATGCAAAACATTGTCTCAATACCTTTCAGAGCCTGCTCTATAGCTACTCAGGCTAATTGCTTGTTTTGAGGTCCATACATTACATACATACGGTTTACAATTAGCAAGTGTGTGTGTAGAGCCTTATACATGAGTTATGTAGGAGTAGTTTGTAGGTCTGTATGCTGTAGGACATGTCAGAGCGTGTATTGTGTGATAAATATAATTAATCGGTAAATAAAGTGCTGGCAAATAAACTAAAGTCCTTCTTCTCTCGATCAGTCTAGTGCAAGCTGAGTCCTTTTACCACCAGTCCCTAGGAGGAGGTGGGGTCAGGTGACAGGTTAGTGGAGGTGAGCTCTGTTTGCCACAATTTTCTTATGTTGGTAGCAAAACACAAAGTGACCGCCAAAATTCAAAGTTCACATATTTCTATAGAGAAAATCTCATGTAAGTTAGTGTACATTAGTAAACGTTAATACAGCTCAGTGCATGAACATGGCTTGGTAAGGGGATGTGGCGGTCGGTTGAGGATCGTGGTAGAGACTTTAACTATTTGATTCGAAGTCCAGGTGGGTGTGGCACTCGCGAAAATTCATTCCAATTCCTGGTGGACGTGGTGCTTTCCGCAGCAAATGGTTCAAATGGCTCTGAGCACTATGGGACTCAACTGCTGAGGTCATAAGTCCCCTAGAGCGCGGAAGTACTGAAACCTAACTAACATAAGAACATCACACACATCCATGCCCGAGGCAGGATTCGAACCTGCGACCTTAGCGGTCGCGCGGTTCCACACTGAAGCGCCTAGAACCGCTCGGCCACTCCGGCCGGCCTTTCCGCAGCAGCGAGGTTAATTAATTGATCAATTTAATTAAGTAGTGATGTGAACTTTGTGTTAGGTTAAATTGCGGAGGTATTTAGGTTTGGGCAAGCGATGGTTCACGCATACGCGCGTGTTTTTTGGGTCGAATTTGGATTAGGTAATAGCACTATGTCGATTGAATAATGAGACTAGCGTGATCTGTTATCTTATAGACGGACTTCGTGGCGAACACACGTGCTGGACCGCCTGTTGCGACGTAGGCATCGACTGGTTCCAGCGAAAACACGTTTACAGGGTCCAGCGGCTAGCGTGGGCCAGCGCCTGCGGGCCGGGGAGCTGTGACGTGGACCAGGGGAGTGTGCGTCAGCCGGCACACGAACAACTCACCCCAGCCGGCTAGGGCAGCTTCCTCTGCTGGCGACGATTTCAACTAAGACTGTTGGAGTCTGGACCTCGTGGCGAGTGCAGTGGGTGTTGCTGTGATCTCGAGGATGTGTACTAAGTCTGTTGGAGAACACGTGATGACTGTACTGCTTGAATTAAAAACTTCAGTCCTTTTTCCTTTTTCGTTGCAAAATCAGAGGATGTGACTTACATTAGTACATGTGCAGTTTATTATTTGACGCGATTTTTAGAGGTTAGCAGTGAAAAAAGATAAGTGACAGTCAAAGTCCGTAGGATGTGGACTATTTCGTATGTGTGATCGATTATTGTGTTGGAATTTGAACTTGTTACAGATTTTTTTATGGATGTAAAGGAAATGGCTTTCTTCCCGCCGACATCGGACATCTTGATAAATAATAAATGATATTAATAATAATAATAATAATAATAATAATAATAATAATAAATAGAAATACAGTTTTCGGGAGATTATCGTGTTGGAATTCGAACTTGACGCAATTTTCTAGTGGAGGTAGGCCAATAATAATAATAAATAATAATAATGTAAATAATAATAAATGATAAATGTATGATAATAAATGATAGTGAATAATAATATATAACAACAAAGACAAGTACCGCGTTTGCAGCCATTATCGTGTTGGAATTTGAATTTGGAGCAATTTTCTAGTGGGGGTAGGCGAATAGTAACAAATAATAATAAATGATAATCAATGATAATGAATAATAGTAAAGACAAGTACGGTTTTTGCAGACATTATCGTGTTGGAATTTGAATTTGGGGTCAATTTTTTCTGGAGGATTAGGTTAGTGGACATAGCACAATTGACGTATTTTCCCGCCAAAATTAAAATTTGGCGCCAATTTTCTTGGGGGTTAGGTTAGTGTAGGTAGCCCAATTGACTTTCTTCCTGCCACAAGCCGCCATCTTGAATGACATCACAGCAGCACTCTCAGGAGGCAGGGGTATGAACTAACAAACAGTTGGACTCCGGACCTTGTAGCGAACACACGTGCATCATATTAATAATAATAATAAATGATAATAATTGATAAAGAATTATAATAAATGATAATGCATAATAATGAATAATAATAAAGACAAGTACGATTTTGCATGCATTATCATGTTGGAATTCAAATTTGCCGCCATTTTCCTGGAGGGTTAGGTTAGTGGACATAGCACAATTGACCTATTTCCCCGCCACAATTCAAATTTCCTGCCATTTTTTTATGGGGGTTAGGTTAGTGGACCTAGCGTAATTGGCCTATTTTCCAGCCAAAATCCGCCATCTTTGATGATGTTATGCAATGTTGCCAAGTCTACACACCACCATCTTGGATGACATCATCTTGAATAAATTTGGCAACAATGGAAAGTGGGGTGGCACAGGTCTTGCCCCACTACTCACGAAGACTGCACCACACTACAGGCAGTTTATCTACACAGCGCATGTTGCATATGCTATGGGCCCTACGACTTCAAGGGTCCATAAGGTGCACTGCCATAGATTTCAGCAGAAATTAACCATAAGCGCTTTGAATTGAAAATGTATGTATGTAATGAACAGGGGACCTAGAAACGACGGAAAGACTTCTTCCCATCGTAGCCCTGAGAGGTTCACAACCCCACAACAGGCCACAGCAGTCCACCCATCCCACCGCCGCCCCACACCGAACCCAGCGTTATTGTGTGGTTCGGCCCCCAGTGGACGCCTCTCCCCCCTCCCCCCCTCCCGGTAACGTCTCATACCAGACAAGTGTAACCCCAAATGTTTGTGTGGTAGAGTATTTACAGTGTACACGTACATGCAAATGGTATTTGATCAGCAACTGCTGACACAGTGTAACTTGAAACGTCCCCTTTGAACAATTATACATGACTGTGCTTAAACTGACACACAATATTTTGTTAGCGCAACGCAATCTGACTTTCAAAATTCCCTACAAAAGAATGGCCCTGACTAACATTAAACTATACCTATCACAAATCACTTACCTCACAAAAATCTTCGCTGCTCAAGCTACTGCAATACAGCGAGCGCCACTACTGCCAGCTGAATAAAAGATTCAAACTACTGAAGGCACTAACTACTGATGGGGATAGTTAGCAAATGAAAGATATTAATAGAGAACAAACAATGTATTTACCTTGATATCATCATATATAAATATAGCAGTTCATGACAAATTTCAAAACTCCGCCACCTCTCTCCCCACATCCACCACTGCTGGCGGCTCACCTCCAACTGCCTAACACTACAATGGCGAGTATTACAACAATGCAAAGCAGCCACAGACTGCACACAGCACAGCCAGTGATTTTCATACAGAGGTGGCGTTACCAATAAAAAAACCTAAACAGCCTACTTACATAGAGAAAACATAAACAGCCTACTTACAAACTGACGCGGAATAAGGGGAACCAGCCCGCATTCGCCGAGGAAGACGGAAAACCGCCTTAAAAACCATCCACAGGCTGGCCGGCACAGCGGGCCTCGACACTAATCCGCAGGGCGGATCCGTGCCGGGGACCGGCACGCCTTCCCGCTCGGGAAGCAGCGCGTTAGACCGAGCGGCTAGCCGGGCGGGCTGAATTGAAAATAGTAATAATGTGTGCTATTACGTGCACATGATTACGCAGCAGTGGAAATTATAGACCACTGACATAAAATTTTACGTACTGTCCGACCTTTCAGTGACACATTTGATCTGATTCTGCGGAATATTGTTTGCTTCATATCGTTTACAGAATTTGCTTAAAAATCATTTGATCGTATGCCTTACTACCGAACGCTGCAGACGGGAAAGCTAAATAGTTTGATAACCAGGTTCACGATAATGCAGTGCATGATCTCCTTTTATTTCATGTGTAAAGTGTTAGTAAGTGCAGATGACGCTGTAATGAGGTGTGAAGTCAGCGCCAAGCAATTGATTTCGAGTTCTAGTCCAACGCACGCCTGAACAACTGAATGCAAAATGTGTACCTGCATGCGTCAGGACGATGTAATTAGGCAGACTCCGCTCTTAGCAAAACTGTCGGTGACTTCTTCATTATTATTAGTTTTTATATAATTGCTAAGTATAATAAGACTTAGAAGGAGCAACTGTGGCTTTACTCGTGCATGAAGGTAGAGATTTTCGACACTGGAGTGTTTCTTCTTAATTGTAGTGAGCCATCTTAAGCACATAAGAGAAATTTCATGTTTGAAGTTAAACGGAAATGAAAGTATGATGTCAAACGTATGGAGAGTGCTGTAAGAAAATTACTCAATACACGAATGAAATTTCGTCTTCAAAACTAATTACTGAGAGCAGATATCATTGAGTAACTGTTAACCAACAGGCTTGGATTGTATGTAAGTCGGTTGCGTGGGAGAACCGGCGAATTTTACACGCTCATAAAATTCCTCTTGTCATCTATGGACAGTTTAACTTGCAAATCGCATCCGCTCCGCTCCAAAAACTCCGAATTTATATGTAGCAATCCATCATTGCCCCCAGGTGAGCCCGTGATCTGTCTGCACGGTATGGAAAGTACACTCCTGGAAATTGAAATAAGAACACCGTGAATTCATTGTCCCAGGAAGGGGAAACTTTATTGACACATTCCTGGGGTCAGATACATCACATGATCACACTGACAGAACCACAGGCACATAGACACAGGCAACAGAGCATGCACGTCGGCACTAGTACAGTGTATATCCACCTTTCGCAGCAATGCAGGCTGCTATTCTCCCATGGAGACGATCGTAGAGATGCTGGATGTAGTCCTGTGGAATGGCTTGCCATGCCATTTCCACCTGGCGCCTCAGTTGGACCAGCGTTCGTGCTGGACGTGCAGACCGCGTGAGACGACGCTTCATCCAGTCCCAAACATGCTCAATGGGGGACAGATCCGGAGATCTTGCTGGCCAGGGTAGTTGGCTTACACCTTCTAGAGCACGTTGGGTGGCACGGGATACATGCGGACGTGCATTGTCCTGTTGGAACAGCAAGTTCCCTTGCCGGTCTAGGAATGGTAGAACGATGGGTTCGATGACGGTTTGGATGTACCGTGCACTATTCAGTGTCCCCTCGACGATCACCAGTGGTGTACGGCCAGTGTAGGAGATCGCTCCCCACACCATGATGCCGGGTGTTGGCCCTGTGTGCCTCGGTCGTATGCAGTCCTGATTGTGGCGCTCACCTGTACGGCGCCAAACACGCATACGACCATCATTGACACCAAGGCAGAACCGACTCTCATCGCTGAAGACGACACGTCTCCATTCGTCCCTCCATTCACGCCTGTCGCGACACCACTGGAGGCGGGCTGCACGATGTTGGGGCGTGAGCGGAAGACGGCCTAACGGTGTGCGGGACCGTAGCCCAGCTTCATGGAGACGGTTGCGAATGGTCCTCGCCGATACCCCAGGAGCAACAGTGTCCCTAATTTGCTGGGAAGTGGCGGTGCGGTCCCCTACGGCACTGCGTAGGATCCTACGGTCTTGGCGTGCATCCGTGCGTCGCTGCGGTCCGGTCCCAGGTCGACGGGCACGTGCACCTTCCGCCGACCACTGGCGACAACATCGATGTACTGTGGAGACCTCACGCCCCACGTGTTGAACAATTCGGCGGTACGTCCACCCGGCCTCCCGCATGCCCACTATATGCCCTCGCTCAAAGTCCGTCAACTGCACATACGGTTCACGTCCACGCTGTCGCGGCATGCTACCAGTGTTAAAGACTGCAATGGAGCTCCGTATGCCACGGCAAACTGGCTGACACCGACGGCGGCGGTGCACAAATGCTGCGCAGCTAGCGCCATTCGACGGCCAACACCGCGGTTCCTGGTGTGTCCGCTGTGCCGTGCGTGTGATCATTGCTTGTACAGCCCTCTCGCAGTGTCCGGAGCAAGTATGGTGGGTCTGACACACCGGTGCCAATGTGTTCTTTTTTCCATTTCCAGGAGTGTATTTCTGTATGTGTCGTACTAAAGAATTTCAGGGAGCGCAGCGGCTTAATGAAATCCGTTTAGAAGGTGACCAGACTTCATCAGGTAAGTGAAAACAGTGTGTGCGTTGTGACTGATCGAGAGTTAAAGCTATATCTGCAGATTATGCAGTAAAAATAGTTCTAGGATCGATAATTGCATCTATATATATATCAGTTCAGAATTTTATCTTTGGACATTCAATGTAATTAATTGTGATACATGACAATGATTGCTATCACGTAAAAGTCAGGTTCATACTCAAGAGCTGCTTTAAAGATCAAACCTGCTAACTGGCACTGCTAGTTAGTGAACTATTCATTCAAGAGTTGAAATATCCAGGTAGTTAGAACTTTATAATTTTCTCAACATTAAACGGCGCGTCTGTGTGAGTGCGATCTGTATAGTCCGAAGTCATTACAATAAATCACTTGCTAATCCAAACCACTTGGCATTACGCGTCACATGTACTTTGGTATACTCATAGTCATATGCAGTTCAGCTCCCCAACAACAAACTAACAAATAGACAGATCCGTCCACATGTACTTCAGTGCAGAGGTAGATAACGTACGTGCCGACTAGTGACAGGACGAATGTGATGAGTGAACATGTATAATAGACTAGGGCTCTTTTTAGCGAACTGTTGTTATTCTATTCGTTCTTGTACACTGTAAAAAATACTTTGTGCACGAAGCTACTCTTGATGTTTGTTGCATGCTCTTGAAAGTGATTTTGAGAACGACAACTGTTTAACTGTGTGTGAAATCTTATGGGACTTAACTACTAAGGTCATCAGTCCCTAAGCGGACACACTACTTAACCTACATTATCCTAAGGACGAACACACACACCCATGCCCGAGGGAGGACTCGAACCTCCGCCGGCACCAGCCGCACAGTCCATGACTGCAGTGAGAACCGACAACTGAATCTGCCAGGAGACCAGCATTTGTGTCACAGCCTACTTCTCGCAGCCATGAAGTTAATTAAAGAAAAGGGTTTTAATTTACTATTAACGCTTTTAACTGTGTCAGTGTGTGAATGCATCATCAACATTACTTCTAGACTGTGGCTACGTTCGCTGGTACACATGCGACTGAATAATTTATGCTAGAGTGCAAGCTTCCTACCTTCCATTGTAATCAAGACTTTTAATGAAAAGTGGAATAGGTAATGTTAATCAAAACATTGGGAGGAGTTGTGGTCTAAATAACAATAAATTTATTCATTCTTAACATCACAAGAAAAAAATGGCTACAGAAACGTCACATTAATATTTTTATTTGACAGACGATTTCACTCTTATGTGGTCTATGGTGAACAAAGTGATAAGCTGGGGCTCATCACACGACACTAACCACAACTAATCGCTTTACCTGTCTTCATACATGAGAATCCGTGGTATGGCCCTAAAACTACGCTTTGTCAAGCATCTTTATTCTACTATTCCATAAAGAAAAATATGGTTCCAAAGAACAGGGTGCTGAGAAGCATATATTGGATCCCTACGCCGTTGCAGCGAATACTTTACACTCCTGCTGGTCAGGGCGACACACAACGATGCACTCGGCGACTTGAGTCAAGGACGGCAGCAGTCTGTTATTAATGGTGCGCGCCCGAAAAATGTCTCATGTTCAGCTAATTCGGAATGCAGTTACTTCCCTATGAGCCTGTTAAACCCCGGTGGATTCCATTGTGCAGGTGGACCCGTTTGCTGGTCTGCCAAACCAATTTGACCCCTTGCTACGACTATGCGTGACAGAATATGTCAAATGTTTAGATGGGCGACTCAAAACAAATAAGTACACCCACGCATCACTAGTTGTGTGCGTGATTCTAGAAGCAGTACCTCGGACTGTTCAGATGGTGACTGGTATAGGCTCTAAGAGGCACACTAGCAAAGGACACAAGTCTCACGGTTTAGATAAAGGCCGGCAGTTCTTTACTAGCGAAGTGCCAGTACTGTAGTGTCTTCTCTTTCTCTCAGCTTTCCTCGCCACCTTGGTAGCATAGCACATTTACATCTTAGACCACTCCCACTTCAGCACAAACCAATCACGAGCCGGAGTGCGGCATTCGAAGTTGGAAGAGGGCCCCTTGCTCAGCAAACACAGATATGACCAACCAGCGAGAAAAGGAAAAAAGATTCAGCTTCGTATTTACGCATTTACGCAGTGTCGTTGCTAAAGCATGACCTGGATTGAACCACAGTCCAACCATAAAAAGATCGTTATCTCCCCTGTTGCGTCCATTTCGAACATTCCAAAGAACAGCCATAAACTCGCTAAAAGCCTCGTGCCTTGGCAAGTATGTTTTGTAACAGAGTATGGACGTCTGGGCGCCAGTGACCTGTCCTACGGAAATTCGCAAAAACACACAGTCGTCTCAACGGCTTCCTCCTTAACCAGGGCCCATCCTCTGCTTTATTGCCGGTATTCAATGCTCTGCCCATTGCAGCGGCGACTCCTTGGCGCTACTCAACCTACCTGGTCGCGGCCACCGACCGACCGGCGCCATCCAACATGTCTGCACAATGAGACCGAGGAAGTCGGCAGTCCGCAAATATTTTCACCCAGGTCCCGCAGAAAAAACGCTTCCCTCACCCCTTTTACTTGAGTCGTTTAAATAGGCACCCTCTTCCTTTGAACGCAGGTAAAGCTCAACGCTATTGCTTCACTAGAGCACACAAGCAAGAGTGTTAACTACTGCCAACCATTTCATCATATGAATGAAGTCAGATCGTATCCAGGTATAGCAACCAAGTAATAAAGATCATCTTCCCTAACACCATTGAGTGGCATGACCCCATATCAGAAGAGAGAGTGCCCTACAATCTCTCATGTGTAATTAGAAGCTGCGCGGTCTGAGGCGAATTGGCACGGTTCGTGTGGCTCCCCCCGTCGGAGGCTCGGGTCTTCCCTCAGGCATGGGTGTGTGTGTTTTGTCCTTAGTGTAAGTTAGTTTAAGTTAGAGTAACTACTGTGTAAGCCTAGGGACCGATGACCTCAGCAGTTTGGTCCCATAGGAACTTACACAAATTTCAAAATTTTGTAAGTAGATCTATCCTATCATCAGTAATCTCTTCCTGATTTGTAGGTAGACATACACTCATCATCAGTGCTAGAACATATTGTGCGTGCACTATCGTGTTATTTAATACTTTTTTGTTTTAGTGTAGTGAGATAGTTGCTTAATGCGAGGCAAACTTTTGCAAATCAAAATTAATATCTAAGAAATGTTAAATGTACAATCGTTATATAATATGGAGGTCAGTCCTGCATCTTACAGTTAACTGACAATCATGTAGAAAACACTGAGTCCTTAACGACGCCACCGAGTGGTGATATGCAGAAAATTCCAGGTATAAGCAATGTTGAATTAGATACCAATTGATGGGTACAATGGCAAATGAAGTTACAAAACATAGCTGCTCAAGAACCCTTCTGCCGCCGAGCAGTGTGTCAGCAGTGCGCAAGTAGCAGCATGACTGCATATACTAGGCAGTCTTGTATTTTAATAACCATTTAAATTTTGTTTCGAATTGTTTGTGCTCCCTGCAGATTAGTTCATACGTTCTTCGCACAGCAGTATTTAGCATGGATAGGGACTGCGACTGCTGTGTTCGGATGCGGGCTGACTTGGCATCCCTTCGCTCCCAGCTTCAGGCAGTGTTGGCTTCGGTCACACAGCTTGAGGCTGTTGCCAATGTGAATCACTGTGGGGGTTCGGACAGGGGTTTGTCGGGGACTGCCATTTCGTCCCACGCATCCCCCCGGTCGGACTACGGCTGTGGCTGCCCGTGATACTGCCCACATTGAGGCTGACTCCTCACCTGTGGTAGAGTGGGAGGTCGTCTCGAGGTGTGGCAGGGGGCGAAAGACATTCCGTAGAACAGAATGGAAGGCTTCTCCAGTGTGTCTGACGAACCAGTTTCAGGCTCTGTCTCCGGCTGATACTGATCTTCGGTTAGACATGGCTGCTTGTCCTGTTCCAGAGATTGCCCCTCAGTCTGCGGGCGGTTGCAGACGGTGGGCTTACTGGTAGTTGGGAGCTCCAACGTCAGGCGCGTAATGGGGCCTCTTAGGGATATGGCAAGAAGAGAGGGGAAGAAAACCAATGTGCACTCCGTGTGCATACCGGGAGGAGTCATTCTAGATGAGGAAAGGGTCCTTCCAGATGCCATGAAGGGTACAGGGTGGACCCATCTGCAGGTGGTCGCTCATATCGGCACCAATGTTGTGTGTCGCTATGGATCGAAGGAAATCCTCTCTGGCTTCCCGCGGCTATCTGATTTGGTGAAGACTGCCAGTCTCTTTAGCGGGATGAAAGCAGAGCTCACCATCTGCAGCATCGTCGACAGGACTGACTGCGGACCTTTAGTACAGAGCCGAGTGGAGGGTCTGAATCAGAGGCTGAGACGGTTCTGCGACCGTGTGGGTTGCAGATTCCTCGACTTCGTTCCATGAAAGGTTTCTAACCAAATTGGTTGTTTCCGGAGTATCGTATCAGTTTTGCGCCTGGATTTGCGATTTCCTGTCACAGAGAGCACAGTTCGTAATAACTGCTATGAAGTCATCTAGTGAAAACGAAGTGACATCTGGGGATCCCTAAGGGAGCGTTATAGGCTCTCTGCTGATCTTAATTTATGTACCGGTAAATGATTTAGGACACAATCTGTGCAGCCCTCTTAGAATGTTTGGAGATCATAATGTAGTTTACCAGCTAGGAAAGTGATCAGAGCACGAGAACGAATTGCAGACTGATTTAGACAAATGTCTGCATGGTGCGAAAAGTGGATGTTCGTTCTAAATAATAAAATGTGTAAGGTCTTTCACATACACAATAAATCACACAAATTTTTATATTAGTAAATAAAATATTTAGATGCAAAAATCATTTTGTACTTAGACGGTAATTTTTTTTATAGAATTAAAGCCTGATGACTATAGTGCGTTTAATAATAGTTGCGACTTTTAACGTTTGGCTCACCGGTGGGGACATGACGTTGTTGCCCAGGTAACACGAATGATGAGCCGGCTTCCCCTACCACGCCAGCAGCAGTTCGCTTGGTACAGCGCTTCTGTTGCCACGCCATGGATAAACAGTGCCACGTGGTGTCGCGTCTGTTTGCTCTTGTAGTAAAGTGATGTTTTCTGGCGTTAAAGTGTACTACAGTCGTCAGGTGTTGTGAAGGAGTATTTCGTGTTGGCGCTTCATTAATAACAACAGTAGAGCACGTGTGAACACGAGATTCGCAGTAAAGGCGCTCGTCCTAGAATACGATCATCGGCTGTGAAAATAATGTTCTGCTGCAAACTATTTCTCCGAATTCCACAAAGCAATGGACAATGCCCAATATCACTCTGTTGTGTTGGATAAAGCTCCAGCAATGCAGCGAAGGAAAGCGGCTATTTTTGTCTAGGTGCAAAGGAATATTCGACTGGATAAATTGAACCTAGCTTGTGTAAGGCGAAGTTAATGGAACTTGTAGTACTGTACAAACCAAAAACTCCTCGCTACCAGGCCAACGAACAGGCTAACGCTAAAGGGCATAGTTTAATCAGGCTTTCCCTGTATCGTCCACATTTAAATCCGACTGAGAATATGTAGGCCTAGATGAAAAGTAAGGTGGCAGGAATAAGAAATTTACGCTCATTGGGGTTGAAATGCTAACAAAAGAAGTCATTGCAAATGTTACATAACAGGGCTGGTGTCAAGTTGGCACCCATACCAAAAAATGTATTTAAGGAGACACGGATTCATGAAGGACTGTGTCGAAGTTTGAGTAATACTTCCCTTCTCTTGTTGTGTTAGCAACTACCTCTTTTGCCAAGACTCAGCGGAATTTACAGATATACATCTCACTAAGATTCTACTGCAGTTGAAATAGTGGCAGAGTCATAAAACAGCGTATTATTAAACTAGCAACAGAGGGCGGGACGTATCATTAGTTATGAGAAAGCCCATTGTCAGTATAAAAATAAATGTGCAGCTTCTTCATTTACATTGTTCCAAAACCCACAGCAATTTTCGTTCGCAGGCTACTGATGTTCCTTGAACATTGCATTACTTCTTTTAAAAACTTCTGTAGTTGCTTGAATACCGTGGTAGACATGGAAGTTGCGCATATTAATCATATGGAAAAATGCTCTGCTCTTTGCGTTCTATCATTTGCCAAAATCTTGTTTGGATATCTCAGACCGTTTATGACTTACGAGGGCTTTATGAATATTTCATTCTGCCTTTTTCAGTGGCTTGTGCGTTCATGACGGAAACGTTTACACACATTCCATTTTCTGGACGTTGGAGATAAATAACGATATCCTTCGAGGTTTAATAAATAATTCAATATGTTACCTAAATTCTATATGCAGCAACATATTGAAACACGTATGTATTCAGTAGCAGCGATGGCGAGGCATGACAGAATCTCTGACCAGAGAGTTGTTTATCGTTGTTTGTCTGCGCTTGACTGCACGAGAGTTCAGTTGCGAGTTGGACGCAGTTGCGAATCGGAGTTGTGTGTGAGGAGTCGGCGGGCGTCGACATGGGTCTCCGGTCAAGGTTCGGGACGAGGTATATTGTTAAACAAGGTAATGAAGCAGCATTGCCCACATCTGATAATGTAATGTATGTTAATTGTAACTAATTTGTTCAAGAAATGCCCCAATAATAATTTTGTTTTCAAAGCAATCGTTTTAAGAAAATAATCATTCCAATTGAAACAATATTTCCTATGCTTTTCCTCCCTGAATCAATTTATCAGATTAATTATTGCACAGGGCCTAGGGTCAGCGGTGCTGCCCTTATAAAATTTACCAGGTTCATTTTAGCGTTAATTTTGTAGGGACTTAACATTTTGACATTTTTATTATCATAGACTTTTCTTTTATTTTTGCTGAGATGTCACACTTGGATCTATTCACAGTAACATTTATATTGTCTTGTAAAAAATTGCGGGGAGGTTACACTTGGCGACATCCGGTCCAGGATCGTATTTCGTTGAGAATCTTCTGAGAAGTAGTTAGATATCTGCTCTTATTTCATAAAATATAATTAGCATTTGGCGCAACGCTTTTACTAATCTTGTGACTTTCTTTCCTCAGATCATCGGCAATTCGTTGCTCTTTGTTGTATTTGTATTTGTTGGATTTTGCATTGTCGTGTCTCATTTGTGAATAATTGTGATTTGTGTTAAAATGCCGCGAAAAACTATTAATAGTACATCGCGAGGTGTAATGAATGAAATTACCGATTTAAACAACTTCACCGATAGGACTTGAGACACGCAGTGTAATGATGACAATTCTGCGTTCACTGACAATCAGTGCGTTCTAACCACTAATGATGATTTTTGTCTTAATGATGAACAAACGAACTCATTTGTGTTCTCTGTTAATTTGACGACAATTGATGACGCGGGGCGCTCTATTGTAATGAGCTCTGCCCAGCTTCACACACCCGGTTTGGAAAGTTCACGTAACGGACAGACGAATTTTTCTAATGAAAATGAACAGGATACTCAAAGTAGGAGAGATTTATTTAATTCCGAAATAGTGACTGACAGTGTACATCCGACTGGCAAACCTTTTTGTAAATTACAGAATGACCAAATGGTCACACAAAACACGACAATTGCAGATACACCATCAAACAGTACAAAGAATGGAGTAGGTAATGTTACCTTGGAACAAATTATGGCAATATTGCTACAACAGGGTAAACAACAGAGTGAAAAATTAGACAACAATTCCAAACAACTTAAAGAAGATCTCAAACAAGAGCTTAATGAAAAATTAGACAACAATTCGAAACAATTTAAAGAAGATCTCAAACAACTTAGTGAACAGGTCAGACAACAGAGTGAAGATAACAAACAAGATAACGAAAAAATCAAACAATACTTTAATGAAAAATTAGACAACAGTTCCAGACAGTTAAATGAAAAATCAGACAACAATTCCAGACAGCTTAGTGAACAGATTAGAGCTGTTGCCGAGCAGTGTCATGATACTAAGGAACAGTTACGCGAGGAAATTGATGCTTGTTCGAGGAAAAGTAGCGAAGAAATTAAATCTGTTGCTCAGGAATTAAGGGATATGCAAACAGCCACAACAGAAACACTTAGAGTCGAAATAAGTGCAGTCGGTAAACAATGCTTTGAAAAAGCTACACAATTACGCGACGAGTTTAAATTAATGACAGCAGAACTTTCGCGCACAATGGATGCAAAGATAGACGCGAAATTCGACCAACAGAACACTCAGATTGACGAACGTTTTAATCACCACATACAAAACAGTGATACGCGTTTCCGCAAATTTATACAGGATCAAAATAAAGTAAAACGTCAAGTCATGGAAACAATCACTGCACAGAGACAGGAAGACAAACGTAAATTGCTCGCGAAGGCAAAAACATACGTAGACAACAATATTGCTTCAGTGTCCGATGAAATTAATACCATCAAACAGTCGAACACAGAATTACGTGGCGAAATTTCCGATCTTAAATCGAAAACAGACACATACACAACAGATTTTCAAACAGTGACCGACAAACTCGAACAATTAGAACTAACACAGGATTCCGATGTCGTCAAAGCTGACGTTAAAAAACTGAACGAAACCACACGTAAAATGCAAAAACAGATTAATGCCTGTGACACTAAAACCGATGATCAGGTAAAAATACTGACTGAAAAATGTGATGAATTGGCCAGTCGTATTGATATTATTGAAAGTAATAATGACAACAAATCAGACGATACTGCACCGATTTCGTTTAACCTAACACCTGAATTCCAAAATTTACAGCAGACAATCAATGAGATCGATTCGTCTAATAACACATTACGTAGAAAATTGTCAAGTTTACAGCAAGAGGTAACAGAGATAAAAAATATTTCAGTTAATAACACATCACAGCAGACGCCACTTTGCGAACATTTGTCAGACTCACGCAGCGCGTATAATTTAGGGAATCTACAGAGAGTACGTGAGTTAGATTCAGAACAGTCACAGTCAAACAGATTCTCTTACAATCCTGAACCTGTTCCATCATACAGAGACGATAATTTTGATTACAAACATTTTCTGTCAGTGAGAAAATTTAAAGTGTTTACAAATGACAGAAAACAGATTCACCCACTGGATTGGGTACAACAATTTAGCTTTGCTTTTTCACCGACTTGGCCAATAACGCATAAACTTGAATTTATTTGCAGTTTTTTGGAAGGCGAACCGGCAACTCGTATGAGACCGATCGCGAGACATTGCTATTCGGTAGAAGAGTTTCAGAATGCTTTTCTATCAGCGTATTGGTCGAAGATGACACAGCGCGGAATTAAAGATCAGTTAATTAGTTTACCGAATTATGAGAACTCAAATTTTCCCAGTGTGACGCAATTTTTTGAGCACATGGTGCAACAAAACCAGTACCTAAGTGAACCGTACAGTGAATCTGCACTTATTAAATTATGTGTCTCTAAATTACCACGGTCATTAAGAGTATCACTTTTAACGGGTCAGCAAAAAGAAAACATTTCGGCATTCAGAGATTTGTTACAGCTTTTGGAAGTACAGCAATCGGATTATTCCTTTGTAAACAAAAATTTTTCATATAATAACCAAGGTCGACATACATACAGCTATTACGATCAGGCACGTAATTTCAATAGTAAAGGTAATAGACGCTTTAGGAATGACAACCAACAGAACTTTAAGAACAGACAAAATTCTAATTATCAATATCGTCAAAATTTTCAGCAACAGGAACCACATTTTAGTAACAATAGACGTTTTCCACCACAACAGCATGAAAACCAGCCGGTTAACATACCTAACCAACAATGTAATACACAAGGTCAACCAAACTTTAATGTTTCGCCGCGTGGACGTATAGTCCCTGGTACAACAAATAGTAGCGCACGGCAGCAAGGAAATAACTACGTGCAGAAAACACAGTACTTTAATTCCTATCGCAATGCACCGTATAGGAATGACTATCACGACAGACGTAAAAATAATGAGCAAAATTTTCAGCGTACATATAATAACAGTCGGTCTTACCAACAGCAAAATCATCCGCAAGAACATATTCTCATGAATGAACCCGATAGTAGATATCATCCAGAGCGCAATACGTCTGGAAGAAATAACAGAACGGTTCAAATAGTCGAAATGCCACAACATCCTCCAGAGAATAATAACACGTCAGATAGAATCTGACTAGATACTGTACAGATCGCATCTTCCAGTAACACAAGCACTACTTTAGACACGCAGAATGTTGTTCACGAAAATGTTATTACTTTAGACGACATCCGAGACACTCTTTAACAGGAAAGACCAGTTGTTCAGAAAACCATTTCACATCCTGTCATCGAAATTAAAATTGGTTCATCGAAATTTTCAGCAGTAATCGATTCTGGATCACCTATGTCAGTAATAAATGAAGAAACTTTCAACGAGTGTAACAAAGAGAACACGTATCCTACATTAACATTAGGCAAAACGAAAGTGAAAGGAGCAGTATCGAGTAAAGGAGTAGACGTTAAATTACAGACGCATTTATCATTTTGTATTGCAGGTCATACTTTTCACTCAAATTTTTGGATTGTTCCTTTATTGACAACAGACGTTATTTTAGGAACTAATTTTCTGGTACAACACGACGCAGTTATTGACTTTCAAAATTCCTATTTAATGTTGAAGGATGAAAATGTGCAATTGGCTTTAGAATTTCAGCACTCTTTATCTGCGGAAGAACAAACAATTAATCGTACAGAGGTCATTTCCGTATCTCGTGGCATAGACTGTAATTCCACATTGTTCACAGATACGTACGTACATAACTATAACACTCCAGACGAAGCTGACTACGACGTAATGCAGATGATTTCTGATAAAGTTAAACAAAGCAGTGCAAATGCAGATGACGAACGCACGCAACTACACAAAATTCTTTTACGGCAAGCTCCAGTTTTTGACAACATTCCTGGCACTATGTCCGGTTTTATGTATGAATTTCAAGTCAAACAGCACAACACATTTAAAGCCAAGCATTATCCCATTCCATATATCCATAGAGAACAAGTTAAAAAAGAATTGCAGGATATGCTTGACCAAGGAATTATTGAACCGGCAGTTAGTCCGTACATAAATCCGCTACATATTGTTAAGAAAAAAGATGGCTCACTTCGCCTCGTACTTGATTCACGTCACATCAATGACATAATTATTAATGAAACAGATCGACCACAGACATTAGAGGAACTTCTACAGAAATTTCACGGTACTGCTATTTATTCTACATTAGATCTAAAATCGGGATTTTGGCAAATTCAGCTTCATCCGAATTGCAGAAAGTACACAGCGTTTCTCTGTTTTGGTGACTGTTATCAATTTTGTAAATTACCGTTCGGCTTAACTATTTCTTCAGCAGCTTTTATTCGCGGATTGAACACAATACTTCCGACAGAACTTCAAGACAGAATCACGACGTACGTAGATGACATTCTTATCGCAGAAGCTAACTGGTCTGAACACAATATGATTGTTGAACGACTGTTGCAAAATTTTCATGCTCAAGGACTCACAGTTAATCTCAGTAAATCGCACTTTGGCAAAACTTCTATAAAATTTCTTGGACACGTAATTTCAGCAGAAGGCATTGCACCTGATCCGGAAAAACTTCAAGCTCTACGTGATATTACTGTTCCTACAACGAAGAAGCAACTACGCAGTTTTTTGGGCTTGGTGTTGTACTTCTGTGGAAAGATAGGGACTTTCAGTGCAGCTGCGTGCAACCTAAAGTGCTACAACCATGATGCAATCCTTCCTTTTCCTATCCTAATTCTTGTAACATAGTGAAAATCATTTTTGCTAACATGATTTATATTCATGGCCTATACATTTTTTTGATATGCTGAAATATTCTGAACTTCAGTGCCTGTGCACTTTTGTCATTTTTCTAACATGATTTCTATTTATTGTATATACATTTTGTGATTTGCTGATATATTCTGAACTACAGTGCAAGTGCACTTTTGTCATTTTCTAACATGATTACTACTCATTGTATGTACATTTTGATTAGCTGATATATTCTGAACTACAGTGCATGTGCACTTATGTCACTAGTCAACATGATTTTTTTGCCATTATGTTTATTTGTTGTGAAAATGCTAAAGAGATTTTCAGTGCGTGTGCACTTATGTCATTTGTTAATATGTTTTGTACTCACATTTTGTTATTGTCTAATATGTTTTCTACTCGGTGCATGTGCACCACATTTATATCGTGTTCTACTTCTGTATATTCTGTGATTGTAAAATTAATTAGTTAAAAAAAATTTGTTGCTCATGGCAAGTCCAAATGACTCACCATCGCTGCCAAATTTTTGCCCCCCAGTGGATGGTTATGAAACACGTATGTATTCAGTAGCAGCGATGGCGAGGCATGACAGAATCTCTGACCAGAGAGTTGTTTATCGTTGCTTGTCTGCGCTTGACTGCGCGAGAGTTCAGTTGCGAGTTGGACGCAGTTGCGAATCGGAGTTGTGTGTGAGGAGTCGGCGGGCGTCGACATGGGTCTCTGGTCAAGATTCGGGACGAGGTATATTGTTAAACAAGGTAATGAAGCAACATTGCGCACATCTGATAATGTAATGTATGTTAATTGTAATTAATTTGTTCAAGAAATGCCCCAATAATAATTTTGTTTTCAAAGCAATCGTTTTAAGAAAATAATCATTCCAATTGAAACAATATTTCCTATGCTTTTCCTCCCTGAATCAATTTATCAGATTAATTATTGCACAGGGCCTAGGGTCAGCGGTGCTGCCCTTATAAAATTTATCAGGTTCATTTTAGCGTTAATTTTGTAGGGACTTAACATTTTTGACATTTTTATTATCATAGACTTTTCTTTTATTTTTGCTGAGAAGTCACACTTGGCTCTATTCACAGTAACATTTATATTGTCTTGTAAAAATTTGCGGGGAGGTTACAATATGACATATCCCATCACACGAAAATTCGTAGCGATACCTATTTTTCACTCCAAACTTTAAGAATTTCTCGCAGTAGTTTGGCTAATACCGAAATATCACAATAACTATGACCATTAACGAAGTAATAGGTAACTGATCATGAAGCTGAGGAATGAAGCTCACAGTTTACTACCGTATAATTTCTGCAAAATCGTTTGAAAAAGATTGTCGGCCGCGCAAGCTGCTCCATCTGCATTTTACGTACCGAGCAGGCCTGGCGTTATCTTCGCATGCTGACGCGTTCAGCACATGCTGGCAACTACGCTTTCCTCCACTCGATCCGTACTGAACTGTCAAAAGTCGCAACTAACTTTAAACGTACTGTAGTTTCCGTTGCTTACCACAATGTGTAAACAAGCAGAGAAAAAACAGGCTAAGAAAATGTTTGCAGCAGAGTAGGAGACACACTGTGGGACAATGTGCAGCAAGCTAGGACGTGTATTGTAGCGACACGGATGGACGCCAGAGTTCCAACCAGGCCCAAAATATAAGATGTGCTGCGCCATCTTAAAGACGACAAAGCTCTTCGTGTGCCCCGTGCGTATGGTGCCGTTGCGAGTGCATCAGCATCTACGTAGGTCAGACAATTCAGCAAATCTTACCGAGCACGACAGACCCCTTAAAAAGGTTTGAAAAGTCGGCCGTAGCTGAGCATTGCCTGGTAAACGGATACAAAATACTGATTGAGAAACGAGAGTCTTGGCTTGTGCGCGAACGTAATGGGATTCCGTTGTAAAATAGACGGCCGAGATTAGAATGAACAACAACACTTATAACAGAGACAAGAGGCACACAGTGAGTAGCGGGTGGGGGTGGGCTCTGGGTGTCGAAAGCAAACCACTGCGGATGCTTAACGCTTGCAGGGAGGCAGTTCGAAACGTGTCGCCGGGCTCTTGCGCCACCTGATGTCACCCTGTCGCGCGGCGGGCCGGAGTTGCTACGAGCTGTCCACCTCACCTTCCTCGCTCGCATCGTTTCGGTCCTCTCTCACTGGTGCCAGCAGCCACATTCGTGGTTATAAAATCAGAACATAGTGCTATCCCCTGCTGCTGACAACGATGGTGGAGATAACCATAGAAATCTTGAGAATTTTATTCCAATTGACGCGGCTTGACAACCTAGAATACTTGATTCTGATAACCCTCTTGTTATGAGGTGTAAACCGTATTATTGGTCGAATATCCAGACGTGTCGAAATCCTCCGGACTGCATATCGTTACTTTATATGGGTTGCAGTCTTTCATCCAGTTGATGAAACAGTCTTCATCCATATAAAGTAACTCTCTGTCAGTGAATTTGGTCTTCAGAAAGGTATAGTGAAATTTCTGCACACGAAGTTAGGAAATGTACGATATACACATACAAACATAAAGAGCTCTCATGAACTCCATCGAAAACGTATCCATCTCCAGAACGACTAAACCTTGGCTGAAGAATGTGGCCAAGCGACATAATAATGCCGCCATAACGCCTCTCCCAGCAGTAAACTTAATGAATTTCGTGGTGTTTTCTTAATTTTGTCGGCGTTTTTCTTGAAAATAGGATTATTCATCAATTTTTAAAAAATATATTGCTCTAAGTCACGCGTCACAAGAGCCCTGCGTTCCATTTTAACGTCAATATACTTCCTCAACCAGCGATTTCGCTTGAAGGAGATGCCATGGGTGACGCTAATCAGAACCATTCCAAGTGGGTACGTTGCTGGAGACATCTGCAGTGCATAATGCATATCTGTTTTCGACCCAGTGCCGTCATTGGACTGAGGGTGGAGTCATTTTATGGGACGAGGTGCTCCATTGCTGTGCGTATCATGCAAACTGGCAGGATATGCCAAGTCTACCTTCCACACCATATCCTTTACCAGACCAGCTGCCACACATTTGAAATCACCTAATATATGGCTGTCCTCCTCAGACAGCCATCGAAACTTCCCAACAGACAGATTATGTTGCGTGGCATATCCATATAAGTTGTTAACACGAAGATACGTATGTAACTCTCATACTCGTATGCTTTAAACTGTCCGCCCATTGCCGGCCGAAGTGGCCGTGCGGTTCTAGGCTCTACAGTCTGGAACCGCGCGACCGCTACCATCGCAGGTTCGAATCCTGCCTCGGGCATGGATGTGCGTTATGCCCTTAGGTTAGTTAGGTTTAAGTAGTTATAAGTTCTAGGGGACTAATGACCTCAGAAGTTAAGTCCCATAGTGCTCAGAGCCATTTGTCCGCCCATTCACGTCTTGTTTGCCTTCGCGTGTCTGTGCACACATTGCCAAAGTCCACGTGCATGCTGCATTCCAAAAAGAAAACCATGTTGACATTGATCAAAAATTCAATGTCGACACGTAATATAACGTGGAATTCAAAGTGTATGTGGTCATGCATACTATCCAGAACTTCTCGAAAATACCTGCAAGTAGTTGTACGTCCATGCCCATATATAGCTTTGCATAGTCCCCTAAATCATAGACGCTGAATTGCTGCTAAACATTCACCAGATGCTTATACTCGGAATTCGTTATGGTATTGCCTGTAAGATTACTGGTGAATGTGGGTATGTCAGGCAATGTGACTTAGTTGAGTGTTTCTTTGAAATTCAGGTATTTATAAGGAAAGACAATATTATTCGTCATGAGTGAAAGTTCGCATCATCGGCAAATGCAGTTTTAGAGATTTACGTGTCCTCCTAACATATTTCTAAAGCAGCGCTTGCATAAATCGAATTAAGTCCAGGAACTGTGATGTAATGTTTGACGTCATTCGCCTGGAGAACGAGATGTGTGTCTTAATGCTCTCATGCAGGACACGATCTGGTCTTTGTGCAAACTAAAAGCACCCAAGTGCACAGGTATGAAATCTTCATTATAACTGCTCAAATTGTGGAAGGATGTGAGTATGAGTCACGGTATGTAGTTATTTAAGTTGCCTGCAGTGTATGCCGTGCTGCAGAACTTCCCCTGTGGGATGATCATGGAGATGTTGGTGGCGTTATTGTGATCAAAATACCACGCAAGTTGCTCTACCTCACTGAGCAGCCACCTCCCAGAATTATCCCTGACAAATGATATCAAACGATTCTTACCTCAGTCATACCACCATAAAGGTTGCATATGTATCAGTGCAGTCTCCCTTACAGAGCGCGATAAGAATGAGTAGACATTTAAAGTCAGTGTATGCTGTGAAGGGGCAACGCTCCTCGTGCTGGTATCTCTTGTTTTCAATTGTCATTTCCACATCTACCGGTTCCTACGTGGAACAATAAGTCAGATGCTTATCTGGACCAGCTCTCGTAGTACAAGTGTTGATGCGTCTCGACCGGTAATGACATTTACAATTGTATTTTCTCTTTGGGGCGAAAAGATAGCAATATATATTCTCTACCTACTTGTATCTGAAAAGTGTATAAAGTTATTCATAAAGTTTATAAAAGAATTATGGATGACCGCTATAATTTGAATGCAGTAGAATACTTACTGTCTGTTTCCTAAAAACTAATATCTGCCTTGTGTAATAGAACATAGAAATTTCAAAAGCTAACACCTGTGTTTCATAGTGATGTTATTTCCAAGTATGACTCTGTGATAAGCATTTACGGTTCGATGTAAATTGCTATGTTGATGGCACATCTTCCATTAAACTGCGCTGTGAAGGTAGCAAACGAAGGTTCGAATAAAAATGGCGTTTTTTTAAAAAAAAAGTTTTATGCTCTTCTTCTGTATAAATTTTATGGCTGGTTTAGCGGAACCAGTTGGTAATGATGGTGATGTTTGGTTTGTCGGGCGCTCAACTGCTCGTTCATCAGCGCCTGTACACATTCCCAATCTGTACACAGTGCAGTCTAGCCACTTTCATGAATGATGATGGAATGATGAGGACAACACAAACACCCAGTCCCCGGGCAGGGAAAATCCACAACCCGGACGGGAATCGAACTCGGGATCCCGTGATCCAGAGGTAGCAACGATAGTCGCTAGTCCACGGGTTGCGGACTCGTTGGTAATGAGGGCTACTCCCTTTCTCTATTAGCAAGTACCCACTTGGTTGTGCTAAGCCAGCAGCACATCCTTAAGCATTTTGAATTTGATGCAAATCATGCTGCAAGAGAGACATCAGGCAGTGTATCCATGTTATTACTGGAGCGGACGAGAAGGAGGAGATGGATTGCATTGATCTGCTCTCTCAAGTATCCCCAACCGAGTGCAGTACCAGTGTGCAGAGTTATATAATGAACTACGTTGATACCGTATACGACTGTTATTTTCCATAGTATTGTACCATCAAAGTAGAAAGTGAGTATTTTGTTGATGCAGAGTGACGTTAACTACACATTTTTATGCATGATTGCCATTTATGTGCCGTAATGTTAGTTACAAAGTCCTATTTCCTTCTTATGTAGGAATGCTATTTTCTGTAATATGAGAGCAGCAACTGTGCATTTTTTGGTGTCTTTTGATGTTAAGTTCCATATTTACAACCACGTTCCTCAAATAATAGGCAAACAGCATTGAGGATGCATTACCATGCTGGAAATTGCAGATGTTTCATGCAGTTGCCCAGTGGAGGGACAGACAGAGAATGACAGTCTCAGCATGATGGAGGCACTAGGGAGAGTGGGGGTGGCGGTGGTGGGAGGACCAACGCGAACACACGACAACGTTGTTGATAGGAGAAAGAGCACAATACTCCAGTTTTAGAGGAGAGGTATCAGTTGTGGGTCATAAGTTGCCGTCATCATTATGATTGTCCTTTTTTATTTGGCAATTTTTACGGGGTTCTGGGCCATGCCCATTCAGCCTTCTCATACCAAAGTAAGGACAACGCAACATGCGGTCCGAAAACGGATAAAATCTCCGACCTAGCAGGAACTGAACCTGAGACCCCTCACTTAGCACTTCGCCTCGCTGACCACGTATCTACCGAGTTGCCGCTTCACACCGAAAGTAATCGAATTCCTGTGTAAACATGAACGCAAATAGGCTACTCGACAGCTACCATGGCCATAAATTAATAGTAACTGTCATGATAGTTATAGATCACCTCCTAAATGAGCAAAAGAAGGACCTAAATGAAAGCTTTATTTATATAAGTGGTACTAAGGCAACTGGCCAGTTTGGTTCCATAACAGAACAATGCTCCCCACTTAGCTTGTACTGGAGCTGCACCCCCACCTATAGAGAGAAACGAACGTAAAAATAAAATAAGAGAAACCAGTACTCGCAAAGAAAGATTTAAGTATATTTAAGCTTTTGTTTTTCCTGCGCACCGTTCGGGAGTGGAACTGTAGAGAAATAGTGTGAAGGTGGTTCTATGAACCCTATGAACCCCTGTCTTAAGGGTGGATCACAATTGAACTCTAACAGCGGCCACAGTAAACTGTGTGTATCGAGTTTGTGGTTACACAGTTCGGAGGACTTCAGGTTTTGCTGAGGCGCCTTTAATTTACATTTTTTGTGCCCTGAGTCATTACTACGAGTCGCCTTTCGTCCTGAGCAAGAGAGTCATGCATAGCTTCAGTGTGTAACCATTGGCAAATAAGGGTTGAGTCGTCTCGTCCGCTCAGCCATAGAATCACGGAACAATGGAATCTGTGCGCTGCTGATCTGGCCACTGTGAAGCTATCAGAAGTCAGTAATGTCAACGACAATCAAAGCGAAACACTGACAACGAATAACGGGATTGTTCGTCAAGTGGCTATAGTCAGTGTAGCATAATATTCGGCGAAATTAATTCACAACGAAGATTGAGTTTGATAAAGGTTACAATTTCTATGATTCTATGGGTCGTGGGGAATTCAACGCTCTCGACACCAATAACAGCAATAATCACAAAGCATTAGCTATTTTAAAGCCCGCGTTCCACACGACGAACGGCTAAATGAAGCAGCAACATACGCCTACAGAGGGAACATCGAGATGGTATATTGTGCAGCACAGTGGAACACGGCGTTCTGCATGAGTAATAACAACAGTTCGCAGAATTTCCCAAACACTTAACGTAGGTTTTTCTAATAATTTTGCTCTGAAATGACATACAACAAAAATACTGTAAAACTGTTTTCTGTTTGTTCTGGCCCTTTTATTAGTTTGCCTTTGTAATTCACTGTACACAGATTTCATTGGTAGTAAACAAAGGGTCAAGCAGTCCTCACTCAAGGCGCGAAAGCGAACTTGGACGAGAAGCAGGTCATTATATATGGCGTCACAACGGGGAATTTCACAACGAGCAGCACATCGACCGTGGCAGGTAGAATCAGATGCCGCAGATTTTTGCTTCATGGAGAGAAATGTGACTGATGAGATGCATAAGGGCTTTCTGCCTAACAAACGCAGTTTAGGAGCCACCATATTTGTAGTTTTGGCCCTTATTATTGGTGTTTCTACATTATTGCTTAAATACTCTGAATATGATCTGATGTAATGCTATCATACTGATGATCCCTAGAAAAAAGAGCCGCTTTTGGTACGGTTCTTCGTAATAAAATGTAGGTAGCGAAGTATTGTTGGTTAAAAATATTCTTGTTTAGTGTTTTTCGTGCTTGGTGTTTTTCGTATCGTTATTTGGTGGATCTCGTTTCAAGACACCAGCGCATTAGAAGTTTATCAAAATCGCGCCTTCTTTGTATAATTTATTGTAATTAAATGTCAGTTAACGACATCTCGATAGATAAGGCTTTGACAACATCGTAAAATCAAATAAATGGATATACATTACGTCTTTGAAAAATAGTGTTACGCATATGCGTACGGGCTGAGAACGAAGCGGTTTCTGGCTAGGATCTCCTTTCAGCGAGTCATTTTTTAGTCGTTTGTGTATATTCTTTCGGCATCTGTGACTTCCTTCTACATTTAATAGAAGCATATTCTGGAATATTCGATGTTTTATATAAGTGTATAAATTATATATAAGTTCGGGGCTGCATTTGTTCCATTTTGGAACGCCGTACGGAACATCGACCATTTAATTGCAAAAATTTCTGTCTGTGTCACTGCCTGACTACCTCACAGTTCAGTACAGTGTGTCCTACAGGCGCATCGATATGACCGTCATCTTGATAAAGGAGCAAATATTCGCTTTAATATACACTGTGAAAGAGAGGCAGTGTTAGTTCAGAGTGGATATTATCAATTAGAACAATAAACAACGCCAATTCGAGACGCTTTCTTACGCATGTGAAAAAGTAGAATGCGTCAGGCAGGAGTTAATACTCCAAAGGAATGTCAAAGCAGTTCTCTAAATACGCGTTACAATTCTTTGTTAATTCTACCGACATGTCCACAATTTTCTCCGCTATGTTCTCCGCTTATCTTCAACGTTCACTAACGGAACTGACGTAACTATTTCAAAGGCGTCCATTATTGTTAAACAACCTTTGTTGTTTGCACGGCATATACAGTCGAAAATTGCAGCTGGAGGGGCAGTGCTAGCAAATTACCGTGAGGAGGACGGTCTCTATGAAATACCAACTCGTAACTGAGTGTGCAACAACTACATTGGAAACCCCGTTAGAATGGTTGGTTCAAATGGCTCTGAGCACTATGGGACTCAACTGCTGAGGTCATTAGTCCCCTAGAACTTAGAACTAGTTAAACCTAACTAACCTAAGGACATCACAAACATCCATGCCCAAAGTTAAACCTAACTAACCTAAGGACATCACAAACATCCATGCCCGAGGCAGGATTCGAACCTGCGACCGTAGCGGTCTTGCGGTTCCAGACTGCAGCGCCTTTAACCGCACGGCCACTTCGGCCGGCACCCGTTAGAATGTGTGCATTTTACAATGCCGATTACCATTACAACAAATAGAGTTTAGCAGCAGACCTTTTCTACTTTCCAACAAAAACTTTCGTCGGAGCAGCGCACTTCGCAAAAAACAGCATTACTGATAATTTCCTGTAGTATTTCGAGATACACTGCCGGTCAGAAGTTTCCGATCCCTTACGAAAAAAGCTATATACTTTGTTTCAGTGTTCAAACACAACATACAAACTAAATACACCAACAAAATAAATATTTTCTCTCTCTGTGATTAAGTACAGTTCAACATAGTTTAGATTTTAGCCTCTTCAAAGTGCCAACACTGCGCCCTCAGTACATTTACACAAACTCTTGTCATTCTGGAGATATGATTTTGTAGTGTTTCTGCAGATACTGTAGTCCAACACATCCGTAAATTATTCCACACACCTTCAACATTAGATAACCTCAATTATCTATTGTCCATGTCAAGTTCTGCCCTTAAGACTTTGATGGAATTTGAAGCAGGAGACTGACTTGGCCAAATCATATTCTTCTGTTCCCCACATTTTTCTTTCCTATTGACAGACCCTCTGCACAATTTAGATGCATGTCTGGGATCGTTGTCCCACTAAAGAACTAATCCACGAAATGTAAGTCTCTTGCCAGATGGAATTGCATTGTTGATGAGTATCCTTGTACTATTACTCCTTCTCTAATTTTTTATTAATTCTCATTAGACCATTGACTTTATCGACCATAAAATATCCCACCACCATGGCCGACCATCCGCCGTTGCCGCCAAACATGACTCCTCATACGTTATGCACGAATTCGACGATGGCTTCTAAAATACTTCATATTTAGATTTGTCCGTGAAAACCACTGCTTTCGCTGTACCCGTCGTAATAGTTACACCATTTTGCTCACATAATAACCGTTTTATGGCCGCTATACACCACTTTAAAACTTGTCACGGAGAAGGGATTGCGCTATTGGGACAGCGATTGGAGTTGCTCGCATAGTATTTACTTTCTCGGGAATTTAAGGTGCAGTACGCGTCCTCTGGTGATTAGTCTGTGCACATAGGAATTGATTTTTCCTGTATGATGTTACTCGGTGTTTTCCAGACACACTTACATTGACACTAGTTTACTTGAACCGCTACAACGTATATATCACTGTAGATGGGGTTATGCAAACTTTTGTTGCTGCTGTCTTTCTAGAGTAGCGTTCCTGCTGCAGGGCTAAAATTACAGCACGTTTTTTGAATTCCAGTCTTCTGATTCTGTCTCATTAGGAGATAATACGTTATGAATCTCACTAGGTATACAAGCACACTGTCAGATTCACCCTCTGTACTGTACACTGACGCGAACTGAAGGAATGAGGCCTACTAGAACGGAACCAGCTTAGGTTAAGGTACGTCAGTGTTGTAGCGGGTGCTCATCACTGCCCCTCTAGGTGAACAACCAGTCAAATACACGGTACAGGTGCTTCCAACTTTACATGATTATAACTGTTTTATTATCAGAATTGGGGATGTGATAAAATATTTAGAATGAATTCTCTGTTTTAATTAAAAATCCATAGTTGTGATAGGTAACCGAAAACTTTTGTCCGGTAGTGTATATAATGACGGTTCCAAAACCACAGCTAATGGCGGGGGTTGTTGCGTGTTCCTGTGGCCAAGCACATGTTGCAAAGAATCTGATTGCACTTCCCAGGGAGACTTTCCATAGAAGCCGCAACGAACTATGCGTGAAGCTTTAAATTAGTTGCGGAAACTCACAATATAAACATTGCGCTTTTACTGTACTGTAGAATGTTGTTCCAAGACATTCAGACGTGAGCTCTTCTCAGGAAAACTAATCTAATGGTAGCGGACACTAAGAATGCCACAAAAAAGGTCTGTACTCACGTGTAGAAGTTAACGTTTATGTGGATCAAGGGAGACGCTAACATTATATTTAATGAAGTAGTGGATGAGTAAGTGGGGATCGCTGATAAAAATGGCTCTTTAAAATATGCCATCTCACCGAAAGATTGCATTATACGGAAGAGGAAGACTAGTGGGCACTCGAATATCAGTCATCAAGGAGCAGTAAATGGAAATACTATGGACAAACATAGCCAAACATATCCTTTAAGCCCTAGTTCCTGGTTCCACAGAATCAAGGCAAATAAAGTTTTTTATGTTCCATAATTGGCATTACATTTAGTCATCAGTGATTCCTCAGCCATCTACATCGAATACATGTTCGACATGATCTTCATCGTGAATGTCTCTGATCTTTATTCATCTCTGTAATATATATATATATATATATATATATATATATATATATATATATATATATATATATATGATTGGAGACGAAAATAAAGCTGTAAACATTATACGTTAGTTAATGCACGGTGCATAATATGGTGCCGAAACCCGGGAACCTGTGACTAGGATAGTATGGCAGTGGAGTGGGAGTCCAGCTGTCAGACGAAAATCGACGTCCACTTACTTCACGCCCTCGAGTCGAGGTAAGAACGGAGACAGCATATAGCAGAATACTCAGCAGTCGCATAGCCTCGGCACAGCAATTGAGTTGTACGCTTTACTATTGTGGCAAACGTATATTAAGTAACCTCTGCAAGTATTGTGAGGTTCATTCACAGGCTGGATAGTAACAGTTTAAACAAAGTCGTGTAATGATGAAATATTTAACCGCAGGCAGCGCTTTCTATTGTTTGTTTATATTGCTATAATCTTTGAATTTTCCAGCGTAGCACCAATTCCCGATAGCGCAATCTATAGACAGTTTCTGTGGTGTCACCGCCAGACACCACACTTGCTAGGTGGTAGCCTTTAAATCGGCCGCGGTCCATTAGTATACGTCGGACCCGCGCGTCGCCACTGTAAGTAATTGCAGACCGAGCGCCGCCACACGGCAGGTCTAGAGAGACGTACTAGCACTCGCCCTAGTTGTACAGACGACTTTGCCAGAAGGGGATCACTGACAATTACGCTCTCATTTGCCGAGACGATAGTTAGCATAGCCTTCAGCTACGTCATTTGCTACGACCTAGCAAGGCGCCATAGCCTTTGATAAGTAATATATTGAAGCATGTACAGTAACGAGAGATGTTCTCCAATTATGGATTAAAGTTAAGTATTCCAAGATCTTCGTACTGTATTGCAATTCTCAAGACATTGTCCTGTTCCAGACCTCACGCCAGTCTGCGTGCTTTGCACGCGTGCATTTCGGCCTCCTCTAGCAACACTGTGTTGGCTCTTCTGCCAACACAGCAGTTTCTTGTACTATACTCTCTGGTTATTCGCATGTGACATCATGTCAGGATATGATATGGAGACGGATACAGAAATACGTTCGTGCAATTTCAATAAGAAACGAATCATTGAAAGAAAGCTAGTAACGCTGTTCAGTACGGCAACTGATGAGGGAGGTAAAAACAAAGATACAGATTATGAGTACTTTCAAACGCGACTGAAAGAGGTGTTAGACCGTTCGAGAACCCGAGATGACACAATTCAGGATCTGCTTTCTAACACGCTGACGTAAAGAACTGCGAAGAATATGTCGACATTGCTAACAGGACAGTTTTGAAAGGAACATGAACGATAGCAGATACTGCATCCTAATCGGTCGTAAACGTGAAACTGACTCCATCTTCAGCCGCGACATCAGCAGCTGCAGCTGTGACACACACCGTTAAACTCCCAGCCATCAGCTTAGAGCTACTTTCAAGATAAATATTTATTTATTTCTCAACCTGAACAGCTTAGGGCCATCGGGCCTTGTCATGCATCTGACCAAAGTTTCACATATGAAGTACATTTTTATGTCATATTTACCTAAAAAATAGAAGTTTTAATATGATAAATGGTATCAAAATGGTTATAGTATCAATACAAATAATGTGAGTAATACTATGAGCTGAGAGGATAATACTGGCAGTAATTCTACTACCGCTGCCGCCGCCACTAATAACGTTAATAACAATAAAAAATGGTAATCAAGACAGCGATGACAATGCCGATAGTGGCAGATGTAAAAAGAATGTGTAGGTGTGCATAATAGATGTTTTTCGATACCGCGAGTCCTGGGGAAAGGAAATTTAAGTATGTTTGGCGCTAACGAGTGCGTTCAGGAACATTTGTATCCATTATTTATGCTTCAGTAGATATGTCACCAGCTCTATTCTGAAGTTGTAAATGTTATTCATTTATCTAGTATAGTACAGGAGGTTATGCCAGAGTCGAGTTCCTGCTTCTGAGAAGGACTTCGTGAAAGTGGCTCAGCCATGGAGTGGTGTAGAAAGGATTTTTCTCTGATAGGAATGGGTATTTCTGAAATGTTGTTGAGACAAGAACGTTAAGGTCCAGGAGAGATATGAAGGACTGCGTACGTTGGTAAGACAGTAGAGAACCCGAAGGACATGGAAAAAATCTGTACTAGTCTGCACGCAGTCAGTATAGGTATGTATATGATGGTGAAATATGATCAAGGAGTCGAACACCACAGATGCAACGAACACAGGCGTCCATGACCAGTTACAGGTTTTTGTGCTTTCCTGAGAGAGACCTTTCAGGGTACATTCAGTCTAATCAATAACTGTAAGTATATGTGTTCGCAGTAATTTCTTGTTCTGATCAAGAGGGAAGATGTTTTTATGGTATATTTTTGTAGGACATGCAGAAATGCTGATGCCGCCTTGTACAGAGCAGTTACGTGCTCGTCCAAGTCTATATTTTCATCTATTATTTCTTCTAGAACATATGCTGAGATAGATAAGTCGATATTTATTTCCAATTAGGACTGAAGGTGGTAGGAATCCCGATAATTCGGGCTAATGAGGCTAGAATGACGAGTCAGTACTACTGGGATTTAGGGTGGGTTGCCCTTTAACCCGACAGACTGCCTACATTTTGGTATCGAGCAAAGGTCGGAATTGACATTCTCGATTTCTGTCTTCAGGCCTATTGGTTTTGTACTTAGATACAGCTTCGTCACGTGGTATTTTCAGCAGGACAAAACTGATGACACATCAATGGCATTCAATGAACAGATTATAGAAACTAATAAAGAACCGTAGGCCCTGTCTAAAACTGCCTGCCTCCTTTGAGTCTTCATAGTACCCAGCATGACACATTGCTGGCGATGCGACATGTATGAGCGATACCATTACACTACACTCGGCGAGAAATTTAGTCTGCTAAGTTCGGTATACTTGGAAAAGGCCGGGAGATACGGGAAGATTTCAATTAGATTACATCATGGTCAGACAGAGATTCCGAAATCAGATACTGGATTGTAAGGCGTACCCAGGAGCTGATATAGACTCAGATCACAATATAGTAGTGATGAAGAGTAGGCTGAAGTTCAAGACATTAGTCAGGAAGAATCAATACGCAAAGAAGTGGGATACGGAAGTACTAAGGAATGACGAGATACGTTTGAAGTTCTCTAACGCTATAGATACAGCAATAAGGAATAGCGCAGTAGGCAGTACAGTTGAAGAGGAATGGACATCTCTAAAAAGGGCCATCACAGAAGTTGGGAAGGAAAACATAGGTACAAAGAAGGTAGCTGCGAAGAAACCATGGGTAACAGAAGAAATACTTCAGTTGATTTATGAAAGGAGGAAGTACAAACATGTTCCGGCAAAATCAGGAATACAGAAATACAAGTCGCTGAGGAATGAAATAAATAGGAAGTGCAGGGAAGCTAAGACGAAATGGCTGCAGGAAAAATGTGAAGACATCGAAAGTGATATGATTGTCGGAAGGACAGACTCAGCATACAGGAAGTCAAAACAACCTTTGGTGACATTAAAAGAAACGGTGGTAACATTAAGAGTGCAACGGGAATTCCGCTGTTAAATGCAGAGGAGAGAGCAGACAGGTTGAAAAAATACATTGAAAGCCTCTATGAGGGTGAAGATTTGTCTGATGTGATAGAAGAAGAAACAGGAGTCGATTTAGAAGAGATAGGGGATCCAGTATTAGAATCGGAATTTAAAAGAGCTTTGGAGGACTTACGGTCAAATAAGGCAGAAGGGATAGATAACATTCCATCAGAATTTCTAAAATCATTGGGGGAAGTGGCAACAAAACGACTATTCACGTTGGTGTGTAGAATATATGAGTCTGGCGACATACCATCTGACTTTCGGAAAAGCATCATCCACACAATTCCGAAGACGGCAAGAGCTGACAAGTGCGAGAATTATCGCACAATCAGCTTAACAGCTCATGCATCGAAGCTGCTTACAAGAATAATATACAGAAGAATGGAAAAGAAAATTGAGAATGCGCTAGGTGACGATGAGTTTGGATTTATGAAAAGTAAAGGGACGAGAGAGGCAATTCTGACGTTACGGCTAATAATGGAAGCAAGGCTAAAGAAAAATCAAGACACTTTCATAGGATTTGTCGACCTGGAAAAAGCGTTCGACAATATAAAATGGTGCAAGCTGTTCGAGATTCTGAAAAAAGTAGGGGTAAGCTATAGGGAGAGACGGGTCATATACAATATGTACAACAACCAAGAGGGAATAATAAGAGTGGACGATCAAGAACGAAGTGCTCGTATTAAGAAGGGTGTAAGACAAGGCTGTAGCCTTTCGCCCCTACTCTTCAATCTGTACATCGAGGAAGCAATGATGGAAATAAAAGAAAGGTTCAGGAGTGGAATTAAAATACAAGGTGAAAGGATATCAATGATGCGATTCGCTGATGACATTGCTATCCTGAGTGAAAGTGAAGAAGAATTAAATGATCTGCTGCACGGACGAACAGCCTAATGAGTACACAGTATGGTTTGAGAGTAAATCGGAGAAAGACGAAGGTAATGAGAAGTAGTAGAAATGAGAACAGCGAGAAACTTAACATCAGGATTGATGGTCACGAAGTCAGTGAAGTTAAGGAATTCTGCTACCTAGGCAGTAAAATAACCAATGACGGACGGAGCAAGGAGGACATCAAAAGCAGACTCGCTATGGCAAAAAAGGCATTTCTGGCCAAGAGAAGTCTACTAATATCAAATACCGGCCTTAATTTGAGGAGGAAATTTCTGAGGATGTACGTCTGGAGTACAGCATTGTATGGTAGTGAAACATGGACTGTAGGAAAACCGGAACAGAAGAGAATCGAAGCATTTGAGATGTGGTGCTATAGACGAATGTTGAAAATTATGTGGACTGATAAGGTAAGGAATGAGGAGGTTCTACGCAGAATCGGAGAGGAAAGGAATATGTGGAAAACACTGATAAGGAGAAGGGACAGGATGATAGGACATCTGCTAAGACATGAGGGAATGACTTCCATGGTACTAGAGGGAGCTGTAGAGGGCAAAAACTGTAGAGGAAGACAGAGATTGGAATATGTCAAGCAAATAATTGAGGACGTAGGTTGCAAGTGCTACTCTGAGATGAAGAGGTTAGCACAGGAAAGGAATTCGTGGCGGGCCGCATCACATCAAACCAGTCAGTAGACTGATGACCAAAAAAAAAAAAGTTCGGAAACTAAACGTCGGCAATGTCAAATGCTTTGCTGAAGTCCGAGCAGCACATGATAGTTGCCTCTTATGCATCCATGACTAGCTTCAGGTCATACTGTATGTTAACTTTATTAAGGCAGATGTTGTGCTTCGATGTTTACGGATGCACGATTGTTATTCCTGTAGTAGGTTGACCGTAGTTAGGTAATTTGTTAGCTGGCCTCATAATGTTTATTCTAAGACCTTCGCGCCGCAAGAAGATTGCAAATAGGTCCGTAATCAGAGGGTACTGTTGCAGCGCCAATTTTAGGTAGTTCCTAAACTAGTCCATGTTTTCAGGCCTCAGTGAAGACACTTATGGTTAAGGAGTGGTGTTAGATACCTGCACCTTCATCTAACCCATACTTCGCAAACCAATGTACTCTGCATGGCGGAAGATATCTTGTCCACTACTTGTCCTCCTATTCCTGTCGCAAATAGAGCGAGAGGAAAACGACTGCCTAAAAGCCCCTGTACGAACTCTAATTTCTCGCATGTTATCTTCATGGTCCTTACGCGAAATGTACGTTGGCGGTAGTGGAATCGTTCTGCAGTGAGCCTCAAATGCCGGTTCTCTAAACTTGTGCAGTAGTATCTTGAGGAAAGAGCATCGTATCCCCTCCAGGGATTAACATTTCAGTTCACGAAGCATCCGCGTAATACTCATGTACCTATTGAAACTGTCGTTAACAACGCTAGCTGTCCGCCTCTATATTGCTTCGATGCCTTACTTTAATTTGTCCTCTGCTGGGATCCCAAAAATTCGAACAGTACACGAGAATGCGTCGCACTGGCGTTCTAAACGACGTCTCCTTCATGGATGAGTTACTCTTTCCCATACTTCTCCCAATAAATCGAAGTCGAGCATCAACCTTACGTATTACCGAAATGATGTTTTCATTACATTTGATACCGCTTTGCTACGTTATGTCTGGATATTCAATCGAAGCTGCACCCTAATAATGCTGTATTTGAAGGTTACAAGACTGTCTTTCTTATTCATCCGCTTTTATCTAAATCATCTGGCACGTTCCCATAGTGATTCAGCTAGGATACCTACCCGAACACCTCAGTGGCATCAGCAAACATCCGTAAGTTGCTGCTCACCCTGTTCGTTGGACCATTTATGTACATGGAGAATGAAAACGTTCCTATCACAGTTCCCAGGCACACTCCCGAAGATGCCCTGAACACACGCCGTTGAAAATTCTGTGCTGGGTTCTACTACTTAAAAAGCTTTCAAGCCACTTGCATATCTCGAAACCTAACACATGTGCTCGGATCTTTAACAGTCTGCAATTGGGCACCAAGTGAAATGCTTTCCGTTTCGTTGCCGTTCAATTGTGGTTGTTGTCAATGTGAAGTATCGGTTGAGTTCTTCAGCTGCGACAATGAAATCAGCTGCCGCTTTAACTTTCCATATACCAAGAGAACGCAAGTTTTTCCATAGGGCAGCTAGTTTGTTTCTGTTATCGGTCAATGTATGGGCATTCCTGAGTTTTCTCTTTCTCACGGCTTGACTGATTATTACTGTTCTGCTTGTAGGCAAGACGATTATCCGGCTTGGGGCATAGATTGTATCATCGATGTCCCGAATCTCTCAGACTCATGAGCTGTTTTATTTCTTCAATTGGACAACGTGCAGATTTCCTCCTTATTTTTTTGGTCGTAGGGGAGCACATTTCTTTTTTTATAAACGCTAATGGACACTTGCGGCACTGAGTAAGCAATGAGCAGACTATAACAGAATATGCGAAGGTGGGGCAGTGCAGGCTCTAGGAAGTGAAAGCGCTGGGTATCTTTAGGAACGAAGGAGGTCTTATGGCCAACGCCACAGAGATTAGCAGTAGTCGTTAAACAGCCGAGAGGCGACAAGAAAATAAAATCCCCATACAGAGCTAGAATAATCTGTTAACAACAGTACTGAAATCAAGATAATTGAATAAAAGTAGAATGTACAATACTGTTATTGGCTCTAACGATGAGCAACAACAATAATACGGTAAAGAACTGTTCAATAAAAATGGGGCAAGACTAACAAGTCAACGTTCCCAAGTGTAAATAAACGATGTTGATGAAATCTGGGAGTATAGCTTTGTTTCTAACTAGTTCCACTATTAAGAAGTAGAGCGCAGCCCATAATGTAATCTAGATTTAGAGGGAATATCTTGTAAATTATGATATATTGTTTTTCGTATAAAAGTTGACTTGTAATTAACGTTCTTGAAAATTATATACAGCTATTGTAATAATCTGAAATTTTGCAGACTACTGCACCACAATTAATAATTTTGAAAAATTATAACTTTTGTTACAATATAATTTCGAGAAATTTTCAAACCACGTAGATCCAGGCGTAATGAAGCTGTGCGGCTAGGCGGGTTAAAAGTCGCGTTTGGTTGCGTAATTGTATGACCACTGTCTTTCGTCGTGCTGTGCTCTACAAAAAGTTCCACCTACCTCAGTGCGGCATCTGGTCACCAGCCCGTTTCTCTGAATACGTTGACACTGTGCAGACGATTTTAACAGCAGCGTTGAAGAAAAACATCAATACTTACGTTTGCAAAGTCCGCCTAAACTCTGGTAGCAAGTTATCCTGTAATATCTTACAACGTTTTTCGGGTGGAGGGCGATTGCTTCGTTCTTTTAGAAAAAGTGTCAAAATTCGGCAACAAGTTCTTTATTTCTTTAGGTTCAAAATTACAGAATCAGCCATCAGCCCGTATTTATTTAAACGACTAATATAAATTTCCTCAGCTCACAGTTCATACAACCCAGTATAAGAAATGTACTTAAGTCCTACCCGAAATATTACGTGATCTACGGTCGATGCTTTGCTACAATATATGAGTTTCACATTCGGTCTTTTTTTCAGTGGATTAGTAAAAAAAACTGCTCGCCAACTTTTCCATAGATGAATATGAAACATGAAACTTCCCGGCAGATTAAAACTGTGTGCCCGACCGAGACTCGAACTCGGGACCTTTGCCTTTCGCGGGCAAGTGCTCTACCATCTGAGCTACCGAAGCACGACTCACGCCCGGTACTCACAGCTTTACTTCTGCCAGTATAAGCCAAATGAAGTTTCATATCAGCTCACACTCCGCTGCAGAGTGAAAATTTCATTCTGGAAATATGAAACATGCCACGTGGAATTCTACAGAGGCCGAAAGTTAGAACGCGTTTCTCGTCCCAACTAAACACTTCAGAAAACTCAAATTTCCACAGTCTGTCTGTAAATGAAACTGCTTTCACGGGAATACCATCCGGACGCGAAATACCCCTAACTTCTTCATTTTACTCACAACATAGACGGACACGTCCTACGTGGCCTGTACGTCCAATAACTAGCCAACGACTGAATCCCTGCCGTTCCTTCCACGGCTTATAACTGCTTAATAGAGCGCGGGAAATGCTTAACGCTGATTGGTTGTTCAAAATGACCAGCCTATCAAAACAATCCTTCGAGTTCTTTCTCGCGTCAAAACTGTCCAACGCCAATCAGTATTCACATATGCATTTACGTCACTTCATCATCCAAATCTTTATAAAATGTTTAACAAAACCAAACGAAAAGAAATCTGATCTTGAAGTGACTTTAGAAAATCATTACTCTGCAAATGGCAATTCTGGCTGCCTTCTTGCAAAAGCAGGTACTCTTGGACATACGTCATCAGCAAAGTAGGGAAATTACAAGTTTCATTGCAACTGCTTGCTTCACACTTTCCCATGACATAGTTACGTAAAGTTTAACATCAGATAATATTCAATCTTTACGTATGTCCCACATATACACTCTTACTCACTCTCATTTATTCATACAACAAAAGAAATAGTTATTAAATAAATATTAACCCTTTCTGAATTCTATGTTACTAATATGAAAAATAGTGGACGTTTTTAATTATAAAACATCTAAATAAATTGTTCTGCCATTTAGTGAACTTCAGTAATAATTCCAAATGATGCCAAGAGACAAACTGCTGTGAATACTAACTAACTTTAATCATATAAGTGTCGGTTTTTGGTGTTTTAGGTAATTGTGTCTGGATCTGAAAGTATCTCAGCTAGATAGCTGAGGTTTTAACACAACCTTTCTTTCAATAACAAAGTGCTGTATATTGACTTTTAACAAAACTGAATAATATTTAATACTTAGGGACTTGAATAATCTGTCGCTCGAACTAACACAGGTTCCGCTTCCCACGGCTAGGCTAGCGACAGGTGCGAGTGAGTCACGCTAAGACACCAGCGGCCGTATGTTGCCACCGCCAATGGCTCCAAAGCTACGAGCCCGTACTTCAAAGTAGGTTACTGCAATAAAATGCTATTGCGTATTGTCTCGCGACGTTACAGGTGGTTTCTAAAATCCCATTTTTGGAAGATAAGCTGTCACTATGCGCTGCCAGAATATTTAAATATTAAGTTTTAAATTGTTATTTTACATTTCACATTTATGTCCTTCTTTCCTCTAATTTTACCGTTTCACATAGATATATTATGTTAACTGATAACAATTAGTAACTGATTATTATGATGTAAAATCATTACCTTAGTGATAATCTGTGAACAAATTCTTAAAGCATAGCATTTTTTTACATCTAACACATGAAATGAACGAAATTTCTTCGCAAAATGTACACGACAAACACAATATAAATAAAGTTCAGCAGGATTTTAAGCTGTGAAGGTCACCCTCTAAATTTCCCGATAAGCCTTAGGAGCCAAAGGGAAAAACGTGAACAATTATAGCAGCATGATGGCACCCAAAATTCTGCGTGCGTTACCTGCAGATATTGCTCAACACTGGTTTATGTATGCTACAAGACAATAGAACGCAGAAAGGCACGTGAGGAAGCTAATGGAATTTTACGATTGTTAAGTGGTAGTAAGATTAACGAATGTAGCAACAAAACCAAAGTAGCCCGTTCGAGACGAAAGGAGTCCTTTATTCGAATCGTTGCAACGCAGGTAAACGTAGCACATAGTTACAAGGAAAATTTTCTAAAAACGTTCAGTTTTGTGAGATGTGTCATTCCCAAACCAGCAGGGCGAAACGATCAGTACGTTGGATACTATAAATTATGTATACTACCTTCCTCATCAGGCTGTGAGGAAAGAATGACTGAAATTTACAAAATGTAGAATTATTTGATGCTTCAACTCGGAAAAACAGTTCACCATCACTCAATGACATTTTGGACACAGGCTCGAATCCGTTGTGTGAAATATTGTCATCATGAATTTGCTTCAGGATGTTCCAGACGACAATCATGGGAGATGGCACTCAGGTATATTTACAACTGACGTAGAACGAAAAGGATAGAGATACGAGATTCCCCTGGTTTCATGTCGAGAAAAAAGATGCAGTTTGGCAAACTATGATGACGTCATCATTCACAGGTTTAATACACGTTTACAGTTTGGCCTCACATACACCAAGTTTCTCCTTTCCGCAACTTTGCGTGATTTGGCTACAGGACTTAGGGGCACATATCCTACTGCAGCAGAACTTCTGCTTGAAAGTACTTTCGTGGACGACTTTGCCGCCTGTTGCGAGGGCGACAATAATCTGATATCCTTACAAAAGCAGCTGACAAGTCTGCTGAAACAGAAAAAAACTTCCAATGACAAAATGGGATGGTATTTATAATATACTAGAGGTCATATGGAAAACGGATCAGCGAAGAGTTGAAGAACACACAGCAGAGATAGGCATTGATTGGGACACACAAGTTTTCTATGATTACCGTCCCGTAACCGATAAACTGCAGTATGTACCTGCTAATTAAAGGAAAGTCACTACACGTGACTGCGAAATTCTATGATTTTCTTGGTATCTTGTCATCAACATCCGCTGTAGAAAAAATTATTTTTTAGGGTATGTGATGCCTTGGGGAGGGTTCATGGAGCAGTGCTGTACATCAGAATCTCCCAGACTAAAAACACGTTTGTTATTTTCATTTTAAGTAAAAGCAGTGTACCTTTATTAAAATGGTGACACTTCCGCGCCTTGACTAAGTATACGCCTTCCTGAGTTCGCGACTTCTGAGATTTTTTCACCAGTTCTCAGTAATTGACATCGCAAACGCCAGAATGTGGAGCGATCCTATGGTGACTCTGGACTAGATACGGAGACACCGAAATTGCCAGAATACGATTGTCCGTAGAGTAATTGATACCTAAGAGAGTTTGACGCCATTGCAGTGGTGACATTGTCCCATCACATATGATCCTGCAGATCTGGTATTACGTGGAACATCAATGGCCATATACCGGTCTTCTGTACTATGATGGAATGGACCTCCGTGTTAAAGTCAGCCACTTCACATGTGGTCCCTGGAAAAAATCTCTGACGATTCCCTTCCAGAGATGCGAAAGATATCGAACATTCTTTCATTATTAATGCTTTGGTGTGTTCCATTGAGACGTCAAAATATAGAGGATACTGGAAACATTACACATAACGGCATGGATTATTGCCTTTGATCTATAATGTTCGACGCTCAGAAAATGTTAAGAGCAAATTCACTTTCCAAGAGTTAGAATCAGAAAAACGCAGTTGGATGCGGATGGTCCAGCATCATAGCTTCCCTGACAAATACCCAGCTTCCAACGGAATATGAAATTTAATGTTATAACAAGTTCCTTCGTAACGAACTTGTACGACTTGGAAGGCGAGTTCACTTTGCAGAGTCTAAGATACAAGAAAAGCACCCACTACTCATAGAGTATACCCACCCATTCACAAAACTACTCATTCGACAGAGGGATGTACATTTACACCACCTAGGAACTGCTATAGTGCAGTCTGAAATACGTAACGACTTTTGAATCTTGAAGGTAAGAGAAACGGTAAAAATGATCATACGTACGTGTCTCCTTGGAAACTAAACAGAAGTGTCCGCGTATCCGAGGTAGAAGGTCCTCTACCACCTGACTGTATTGAAATCACCAAGCTGTTTTCTGTAACAGGCGTAGATTTCGTAGGTCCACTTTTCGTCAAGCTTGATAACTTGTTTCGTTGCTACAACCTTCTTTTTAGATTTGCTATAACAACAACTCTTCAATTTGAACTAATGTTAAATATGAAAACAAGCAAATGTATGGTGCCTTTCCCATGTTTCCGGCGAGAAGGGGACTGCCAGGGACTATATTTTATGTCGCGCACAGAACTAAAATACCTCACTCACCTCTTCGAGAACACGAAGACCTATCAGTACTTGACTCACAAAGGTGTTTCTTTGAAGTTTATTGTACTCCTTGCGGCTTGGTGGTGAGCGTACGGTACGAACTGAGAAACACTATCTAAGAAGGACTTTGGAAAACGATAGTAGAGGAAGAAACTTTTAGGACTTTATTGGTAGAAATACACTGAAGATCCAAAGAAACTGGTACACCTGCCTTTTCGTGTAGAGCCACCGCGAGCACGCAGAAGTGCCGCAACACGACGTGGTAGGAACTCGACTAGTGTCTGAACTATTGCTGGAGGGAACTGACACCATCCATCCTGTAGGGAAGTCCATAAATCCTCAAGAGTACGATGGGATGGAGATCTCTTCTACACAGTGCGTTACAAGGCATACCAGATATTCTCAATAATGTTCATGTCTGGGGAGTTTGGTGGCCAGCGGAAGTGTTTAAACTCAGAAGAGTGTTCCTGGTGCCACTCTGTAGCAGCTCTGGACGAGTGGGTTGTCGTATTGTCCTGTTGGAACTGCCCAAGTCCGTCGGAAAGCACAGTGGATATGAATGGATGCAGGTGATCAGACAGTGTGCTTACGTACGTGTCACCTGTCAGAGTCATATCTAGACGTATCAAGAGTCCGATACCACTCCAACTGCGAACACCCACCATATTGAACAGTCCCCTGCTGACATGCAGGGTCCAAGGATTCATGAGGTTTTCTCCACACCAATGAACGTCCATCCGCTCGATACAATTTGAAACGAGTGTCGTCCAACCAGGCAACATATATCCAGTCATCAACAATCGCCTATTATTGTTGGTTTTCATCGTTAGAGCCAATAATAGTATTGTACATTCTACTTTTATTCCATTTATCTTGATTTCAATACTGATGTCGATGTTGACGGGCCCAGGCGAGACGTAAAACTTTGTGCCGTGTAGTCATCAAGGGTACACGAGTGTGCCTTTGGCTCCACAGGCCCGTATCGATGATGTTTTGTTGAATGGTTCGCACACTGACACTTGTTGATAGCCCAGCATTGAAATCTGCAGCAATTTGCGGAAGGATTGCACTCCTGTCAGTTTGAACGATTCTCTTCAGTCGTGATTAGTCCTGTTCTTGCAGGATCTTTCTCTGGCCGCACCGCTGCCAGAGATTTGATATTTTACTCGATTCCTGATATTCACGGTACACTCATGAAATGGTCGCACACGAAAATTCACATTTCATCGCTACCTCTGAGATGCTGTGTCCCACCACTTGTGCACCGACTGTAGCACCACGTTCAAACTGACTTAAGTCTTATAACGTGCCATTGCAGCAGCAATAACCGATGTAACAACTGTGCCAGACACGTTTTGCCCTATACAGGCGTTGCCGACCATATGGCCGTATTCTGCCTATTAACGTATCTCTGTATTTGAATACGCATGCCTACACCAGTTTCTTTGGCGCTTCAGTGTAGATGTCGCCATCAGCTCGCGATCGACCACACGGTGCGACTGGTAAATACTGACACGAAGCCATTTCTGCACTGGAGAACGGTTGACTTCATTAACCTCTGCTCTTGAATCTCGTATACTCAATAATCTTGGATGAGATGCGAACCTAATAGAAAAACTGCAAAATAACTTCATGAAGAGATGGAAGAAACATTATCTCCTCGAGTTGAGGAAAGTTTATGAATACCACCGTCCTCACAGCAAAACTGAGAAATACAGATCTGGCGATATGGTACTCTTTAGCTGACAGTTGAGGCATGTGTGGAAGAGAACCCGCACTGTTGAAAGAAGTCCAACGAAATGTGGAATAGGGCGGACCTTAATCCTTCAAACTTTGGTCGGCCGGTGCAGACGGTCACCCAACTTGAGAGTGACTAGGTTGGGGAGGCTGTTGATGACTGAATAAGTTCTCTGTTTGTTATTTATCTCTGTATTATGTATATCTCTGAATAGATACGAAAATAAATCAGTAAGCACTACACGCGGTCTCAAGGATTGTCTGTTTTATTTTCTGTAAAGTTGTCGCACTCAGATCATTCTTGGGGCCAAGAGTTGGCTGAAACCTGAAGTAGAAGACTCTGAGATATTTAGCGAATAATGATACATATATCGAAAAGTGGATTAGACGCCATAGGAGGGGGAGTATTTAATGCAGTTCACGAAAATACTGTCTCTACTGAGGTCAAAATTGGGTGTGACAGTAACGTTATCTGGTCGCGTATTAGAGGTCGAGGTGAAACCATGTTATTTGTTATATGTTACACCGGCCATCGAATTCTTCTGAGACAGTTCTAGAGTCATTCAAAGAAAGTCTACGGCCAGTTGCACGTAAATACCCAGATCACGCAATAACAGTAGGAGGCGACTCTGACCTATCGAGTGCAGATTGTAACGTCTATAGGTTCATTGCGTGGGGTACAGACAGACAGTCTTGCGAAGTACTTTTGATCACGTATGCTGAAATCATTCTTGAGCAGTTAATCTGATAGCCCACACGCAGTTGAAATTTATTAGACATCGTAGCTACAACTAGGCCGGACCTCAACGAAAGCGTCAATATAGAGGTAGAAATTAATAAGCAAGATGTCATTATAGCAGCTATGGTTACAAAAATTAATAAATTAGTCAAGAAAGTTAGGAGAATGTTTCTTCTAGAAAGAGCAGATAAGAAGTTGTCAGTATCTCACTTAGACAGTGAACTGGAATCACTTAGTTCTAGTGAGACAGACGCAGAAAAATTATCCCCGAAGCTTAAACAGTTTGTAAATCGTAGTCTGGAGAATTATGGTCCTAGTAAGTGGAATAAGGACAGAAATGAGCAACCGTGGTTTAACAACGAAATTCAGAAAATGCTAAGACAACTAAGGCTGTTGCTTCTAATTGTGTCAACAAGAAGTTGCAGTTTTTAAGCAATTTTTTAATTCCATGATAAAATTAAAAAATTGCTTAAAAACTCCAACTTCTTATTGACACCATTAGAAGCAAAGCACTGTATAGTGATGAACCCATCAGCACTAAAACTGAGAGCACAGCCTAAGATCCACAAACCAGAATGTCCTATACGTCCCATTGTGAACTCCATCAATAGTCCAAGCTACAAAATCACCAAGAAACTTAATGATATTATCCGTAAGACGTATTTGAAAATAACTTCTCCATCAAAAACAGTTATGAGCTCATCAATAGTATAAAAGATATCCCCATCCCTGTCACAGCTAAATTTGCATCTCTTGACATAGTCAACCTATATACAAACATACCTGTGAAAGAAACAGTTAGTTTAGTAAGAAATAACTTACTCAAACATGGGACAATGGGTAGAGATGAAATCTATGAACTCTTAGAGATCCTGGAGCTTATATTATATCACAACTACTTCCTGTTCAACTACAAGTTTTACATTCAGGAAGATGGATTGGCAATGGGCAGCAGTCTTGCAGGCTTGCTAGCAAACATATATATCAATAACCTTGAAAACAACTTTTTTAGATCCCAAACCCAACTAAAAGATAAGGTGCTTTATTACAAACGCTATGTTGATGACACTATCATTCTGTTCAATGGAACAACAGAAGAAATAGATAATCTAGCCAAAGAACTTAATAAAATACACAATAAAATTCAATTCACAGTAGAACATGAAACACCAGAAGGCATTTACTATCTTGATCTAACAATCTCAAATAAAAATCAAAAGCATAAATTTCAAATTTTCAGAAAACCGACAACCACCAATGTTATCATACACAAATCCTCTTGCCATCCAGACCAACATAAAAAAGCGTTCTTCAGAACAATGGTTAATCGCATGCTTAAAATCTCAATGGACACTAATGAAAGACAAAAAGAAACAGAAATTATTACATAAATTGCCTCAATTTTGCCAACAAAGGCACAATACTTGACCTTCAAACTGAACTGAGGAACAAATTTTTCCTTCAGAACTTTGAAGATCTACTAGTTCAAAACAAGTAACCACTCAACGAACCCTACACTGCCTCTCCACCCCCACCCCCTCCAACGGCCTCCCCCCTCCCCCTCCTCACATCCTAACTAGACCGGTGCCAATGTAATATCCTACCACAGAATAAAACCTGTACTATATTTCTAAATGTTAAAGCCCTCTACTGCTAACATAAATCAGTACTTTTATACATGTTACTTCTAGCTGGAACAAACAGAAGCTGCCTTTACCAAAATATTCCAGATCACTTTAATGTTAGAATAAAAATAAGTCAACAGTTAAAGAACTTTTGTTCATGGTTTTTAAATATAAAGTGTACAGCCATACAAACAATTTTAGTCCATTACAATCACTGTAACATTTATACATATACCTTTAGCTAAAATAAACAGAATCTACTCTTGCTAATACCACAGATCATGTTAACATAACAACAGAAATAAGTCAACAGTTCATCTGAAGGTTAGTCATCAATTTAAATTAAAATATAAAGGTCGTAGTCTAACAGACAGCTGCATCTCACTGCAGATACAATAACTCTGTAGCATTGATTCATGGACATTCATGTTAAGGCCAATCACATAATGAAATAAAAATAAAAAATAAACCAAGAAATATAAACGCTATAAACTGCCTGTATAGTACGTAATATACAAATAGAAATAAAATATCAGATCACCTGAAGTTTGTTCTTGTAGTCTTCTTTCTTCTTCTTCGCAGATGGATCACTTAGGACCACGCGTAATCAACATTTGTTGGCCTTCCTTTTCGCCCAGTATTCCTTCATAAACAACGAATGGGCTAGCTTTCGTTGCGTAGACCATGTATGTCGGTTAGATTTTCTCTCTTCTTCCTCAAAACCCCGTATGTTTGTGATTTTTCTGATTTCATTTCTATCATGTAGATTTGGAGACTCTAATTCTCTCAGGTCTTTTTCCGTCTGTTTGTACCAGTTCGGTCTTGTAGTTTTGTTCTTTAAAAATGTATAGATTTTGTGCGTTAACCTGTTTGAGTCCATTCTTTCTAAGTGCCCCATGAATTGGATTCTTCTCATGCGCATTGTGTCTGTTATTTTGGAGATATTTTTATTTATTTCTGCATTGGGTTTTGGATAATGTACCCCATCTTTAGTTCTTGGTCCTAGGATTTTCCTCATTATCTTACGTTCATTCACTTCTCATTCCTCTTTTAGTGTTCTGTGTTGAAGGTTTAGTGTCTCAGATGCGTAGAGAGCTTCGAGTCTAATTACTGTTGTAGTGTCGTATTTTGCAGTTCCACGAGAGACTCTTTTTGTTGTAAATGTTTTTTGTTAACTGAAACGCCGTCTCCATTTTCTGGACTCTTGATCTGACAGATTTCTTTTCATTACAATATTCTGCTATCCATTCACCTAAATATTTAAATTCATTTACTCGAGAGATGTAGTTATCACCAATTTTGAGATCAGAAGGTGCATCTTTGATGTCAGTCATAAATTTTGTTTTTTCAAATGAAATTTGTAATCCTATTTTAGCTGCCTGTTATTGTAATAATTCTAGCTGTTTCTGTGCATCGGCAATGTCTTGTGCGATCAGTGCCATGTCTTCAGCAAATGCTAAACAGTCTAATTCTTATGTCTTGGTCCCAGTCTTGTTCTTGTAGTAGTTTATTTATTTATTTTATTTTCTGCTCTCATGTTATCGCCAGTCTGATTAAAATATTTGCCCTTATATGGACCTTAATACATATAAAGAAGAACAAATTACATCTCTGTGCAAAGTAGGCCTATGCCATATCTTTCTTTCAAGATCTTTGTTACAAGCAACAGTTGTAAAGCGCATGCTGGGTGCTGGAAAAGTCTCGCTGTCAGAGTGTAATTAATATAGTTTGTGTGCAATTGTGTGTAGTGATACAACAACTGGACATCAAAATGGAGGCAGACAGATGGACACTAACCAAGAAAAGCTGCCTATACTGTCGCAGTAAGTAAAAAACTAAATTTAAATCCATATCGACAGATAAGTTATAGTCACGGCGATACATTAAAGTGAATTCCATCTTTTTGTCATGGAGCCAGCACCCAGCATTATGCTAGCAATAATGATGTAACTTCTTGAAACCATCTGAAGATGAACCTGAAAAGGTTCGAAAACCGGTTCAAGGAATAAAACATAATTATTCCAAAAAGTGACTGGTTGCAGTTTTGTATAACTTATTTATAAAAAGATTTTCATTCTGACGCAAACTGAAAGTGTACTGTTTTAATTGTATTGAACTGCTAGTTGACGTGTCCTGGCATGGTAAGCCAGTTCTAAGATATCTTGTGGCATAACTAATGCTCGCAGGGTAACCTAACTGGATGGTTACTGCTGTGGCGTAACAAGTTTGCTACGCCACACTGGGAAGGGAGCCGAAAGAAAGGCACGCGTACACACACGCCGACTGGCGTCAAGTCTGGAACAGGATATCTATTGAATGGTAGCAAGAAAAGTACGTAGCTGCTTTATACTTAACTTTTATTCTTTGATGAATACAGCGTTCTTCTTGAGACATTTATACGATAACTCTCAAACTAGGTAAGGCTAATGGCGCCTTGCTAGGTCGTAGCCATGGACTTAGCAGAAGGCTATTCTAACTGTCTCTCGGCAAATGAGAGGAAGGCTTCGTCCGTATTGTCGCTAGCAATGTCGTCGTACAACTGGGGCGAGTGCAATATCGTATCTCGAGACCTGCCTTGTGGTGGCGCTAGGTCTGCGATCACACAGTGGCGACACGTGGGTCCGACATGTACTAAATGGACCGCGGCCGATTTAAGCTACCACCTAGCAAGTGTGGTGTCTGGCGGTGACACCACAGTTACTAATCTGTAAATGTTGCAACAGTGCAGCATTGGAGTTTATTAACATTTTTAATTTGTTCCTTATAGGAATCACCCGTGTAATGTGGATGTGTCTGGAGTGTATACAGTATGAAACCTACATTAATATATTGAAAAGCAATTAAAAAGGGATACCCAAATAATTGCAAATTATAAGCATGTTAACTGAGCATGTAAAGGGACGCTATTTCGTTCTGTGGTCACCCGATCCACTGCACGTCGTCTTACATCCCGAGGTTCAAAATTACACGTGATTAAAATGCTTACGTACGCAGCTACCAGTGCATGACATCTGGAATGGAATGTCCAATAAATTAGTATGATATGGAAAAATTAGAAATTTGTGGTAAGATCTTATGAGACGAAACTGCCGAGGCCATCGGTCTCTAAGCCTACACAATACTTAATCTAACTTAATCTAACTCACGCTAAGGACGACACACATCGACCATGCCCCAGGCAGGACTCGAACCTCCGACGGGGGGAGCCGCGCGGACCGTGGCAAGACGCGCTCAGACCGCGCGGATACTCGGCGCGTCATTATCATATGTGTGGCACACTCACACACTATATATGGTAAAGGGAAAAAATCACAACACCGAAAAGTAATTAAAGCAGAGAACTGAAAGTTCTAGGGAATACATTTGTCATATGGCATGTAAGTGATTAACAACGAAAAACAACAAATTAATGTATGCATGAGATAAGCCACTGCAAAAGTGAAACGCTGGTACATTAATAACCGGTGTACCTTCCATAATATTGAATATAAGCATGAAAACGTACCTGCAGTGTGTTTTACAGGTGCCGATTGTTGGTTTGCGATGTTGAGATCCACGTCTGCTGCACTTGATCCGTAAATATAGGTACGGCTAACGCTGGTTGTGAATGACGCTGCAGTTGTCGTCAATTGGTGGACCACATGTGCTCGGCTGGAGACAGATCTGTCGATCGAGCAGGCCAAGGCAACGCGTCCACATTCCTTAGCGCGTGTTCGGTTACAACAACGGTGTGTGAGCGAGCGTTATCCTGTTGGAAAGCGTCTTTGCAATGCGCTCATGAGTGGCAGCACAACAGGTCGAATCACCACACGGGCTTACAAATTTGCAGTCTTGGTGCGTGGGATAACCACGCGAGTGCTCCTGCTGTCGTTCGAAATCGCACTCCAGATCATAGCTCCAGGTGTAGATCCAGTCTCTCTAGCACAGAGACAGGGTGGTTGCACCGAGCCAGAACCAGCTTTCATCAGGAAACACACCTGACCTCCACCCTGTCCTCCAATGAGCTCCCGTTTAACGCAACTGAAGTCGCTGATGGAGGACGTTAGGGGTCAGTAAAATGCACGATATAGGCTGAGTGGCGCAGAGGCGTCTTTGAAGGAACATCTACATCTACATCTACATTTATACTCCGCAAGCCACCCAACGGTATGTGGCGGAGGGCACTTTACGTGCCACTGTCATTACCTCCCTTTCCTGTTCCAGTCGCGTATGGTTCGGGGGAAGCACGAGTGTCTGAAATCCTCCGTGCGCGCTCTAATCTCTCTAATTTTACATTCGTGATCTCCTCGGGAGGTGTAAGTAGGGAGAAGCAATATGTTCGATACCTCATCCAGAAACGCACCCTCTCGAAACCTGGACAGCAAGCTACACCGCGATGCAGAGTCTGCCACTTGAGTTTGCTAAACATCTCCGTAACGCTATCACGGTTACCAAGTAACCCTGTGACGAAACGCGCCGCTCTTCTTTGGATTTTCTCTATCTCCTCCGTCAACCCGATCTGGTACAGATCCCACACTGATGAGCAATACTCAAGTATAGGTCGAACGAGTGTTTTGTAAGCCACCTCCTTTGTTGATGGACTACATTTTCTAAGCACTCTCCGAATGAATCTCAACCTGGTACCCGCCTTACCAACAATTAATTTTATATGATCATTCCACTTCAAATCGTTGGGCACGCATACTCCAAGATATTTTACAGAAGTAACTGCTACCAGTGTTTGTTCCGCTATCATATAATCATACAATAAAGGATCCTTCTTTCTATGTATTCGCAATACATTACATTTGTCTATGTTAAGGGACAGTTGCCACCCCCTGCACCAAGTGCCTATCCGCTGCAGATCTTCCTGCATTTCGCTACAATTTTATAATGCTGCAACTTCTCTGTATACTACAGCATCATCCGCGAAAAACCGCATGGAACTTCCGACACTATCTACTAGGTCATTTATATATATATCGTGAAAAGCAATGGTCCCATAACACTCCCCTGTGGCACGCCAGAGGTTACCTTAACGTCTGTAGACGTCTCTCCATTGATAACAACATGCTGTGTTCTGTTTGCTAAAAACTCTTCAATCCAGCCACACAGCTGGCCTGATATTCAGTAGGCTCTTACTTTGTTTATCAGGCGACAGTGTGGAACTGTATCGAACGCCTTCCGGAAGTCAAGAAAAATAGCATCTTCCTGGGAGCCTGTATCTAATATTTTCTGGGTCTCATGAACAAATAAAGCAAGTTGGGTCTCACACGATCGCTGTTTCCGGAATCCATGTTGATTCCTACATAGTAGATTCTGGGTTTCCAAAAACGACATGATACGCGAGCAAAAAACATGTTCTAAAATTCTACAACAGATCGACGTCAGAGATATAGGTCTATAGTTTTGCGCATCTGCTCGACGACCCTTCTTGAAGACTGGGACTACCTGTGCTCTTTTCCAATCATTTGGAACCCCCCGTTCCTCTAGAGACTTGCGGTACACGGCTGTTAGAAGGAGGGCAAGTTCTTTCGCGTACTCTGTGTAGAATCGAATTGGTATCCCGTCAGGTCCAGTGGACTTTCCTCTGTTGAGTGATTCCAGTTGCTTTTCTATTCCTTGGACACTTATTTCGATGTCAACCATTTTTCCGTTTGTGCGAGGATTTAGAGAAGGAACTGCAGTGCGGTCTTCCTCTGTGAAACAGTTTTGGAAGAAGGTGTTTAGCATTTCAGCTTTACGCGTGTCATCCTCTGTTTCAATGCCATCATCATCCCGGAGTGTCTGGATATGCTGTTTCGAGCCACTTACTGATTTAACGTAAGACCAGAACTTCCTAGGATTTTCTGTCAAGTCGGTACATAGAATTTTACTTTCGAATTCACTGAACGCTTCACTCATAGCCCTCCTTACGCTAACTTTGACATCGTTTAGCTTCTGTTTGTCTGAGAGGTTTTGGCTGCGTTTAAACTTGGAGTGAAGCTCTCTTTGCTTTCGCAGTAGTTTCCTAACTTTGTTGTTGTACCACGGTGGGTTTTTCCCGTCCCTCACAGTTTTACTCGGCACGTACCTGTCTAAAACGCATTTTACGATTGCCTTGAACTTTTTCCATAAACACTCAACACTGTCAGTGTTGGAACAGAAATTTTCGTTTTGATCTGTTAGGTAGTCTGAAAATTGCCTTCTATTACTCTTGCTAAACAGATAAACCTTCCTCCCTTTTTTTATATTCCTATTAACTTCCATATTCAGGGATGCTGCAACGGCCTTATGATCACTGATTCCCTGTTCTGCGCATACAGAGTCGAAAAGTTCGGGTCTGTTTGTTATCAGTAGGTCCAAGATGTTATCTCCACGAATCGGTTCTCTGTTTAATTGCTCGAGGTAATTTTCGGATAGTGCACTCAGTATAATGTCACTCGATGCTCTGTCCCTATCACCCCTCCTAAACATGTGAGTGTTCCAGTCTATATCTGGTAAATTGAAATGTCCACCTAAGACTATAACATGCTGAGAAAATTTATGTGAAATGTATTCCAAATTTTCTCTCAGTTGTTCTGCCACTAACGCTGCTGAGTCGGGAGGTCGGTAAAAGGTGCCAATTATTAACCTATCTCGGTTGTTGAGTGTAACCTCCACCCATAATAGTTCACAGGAACTATCCACTTCTACTTCAATACAGGATAAACTACTACTAACAGCGACGAACACTCCACCACCGGTTGCATGCACTCTATCCTTTCTAAATACCGTCTGTACCTTTGTAAAAATTTCGGCAGAATTTATCTCTGGCTTCAGCCAGCTTTCTGTACCTATAACGATTTCAGCTTCGGTGCTTTCTATCAGCGCTTGAAGTTCCGGTACTTTACCAACGCAGCTTCGACAGTTGACAATTACAATACCGATTGCTGCTTGGTCCCCGCATGTCCAGACTTTGCCCCGCACCCGTTGAGGCTGTTGCCCTTTCTGTACTTGTCCAAGGCCATCTAACCTAAAAAACCGCCCAGCCCACGCCACACAACCCCTGCTACCCGTGTAGCCGCTTGTTGCGTGTAGTGGACTCCTGACCTATCCAGCGGAACCCGAAACCCCACCACCCTATGGCGCAAGTCGAGGAATCTGCAGCCCACACGGTCGCAGAACCTTCTCAACCTCTGATTCAGACCCTACACTCGGCTGTGTACCTAAGGTCTGCAGTCAGTCCTGTCGACGATGCTGCAGATGGTGAGCTCTGCTTTCATCCCGCTAGCGAGACTGGCAGTCTTCACCAAATCAGATAGCCGCCGGAAGCCAGAGAGGATTTCCTTCGATCCATAGCGACATACATCATTGGTGCCGACATGAGCGACCACCTGCAGATGGGTGCACCCTGTACCCTTCATGGCATCCGGAATGACCCTTTCCACATCTGGCATGACTCCCCCCGGTATGCACACGGAGTGCACATTGGTTTTCTTCCCCTCTCTTGCTGCCATTTCCCTAAGGGGCCCCATTACGCGCCTGACGTTGGAGCTCCCAACTACCAGTAAGCCCACCCTCTGCGACCGCCCGGATCTTGCAGACTGAGGGGCAACCTCTGGAACAGGACAAGCAGCCATGTCAGGCCGAAGATCAGTACCAGCCTGAGACAGAGCCTGAAACCGGTTCGTCAGACAAACTGGAGAGGCCTTCCGTTCAGCCCTCCGGAATGTCTTTTGCCCCCTGCCACACCTTGAGACGACCTCCCACTCTACCACAGGTAAGGGATCAGCCTCAATGCGGGCAGTATCCTGGGCAACCACAGTCGTAGTCCGATCGGGGGATGCGTGGGACGAGCTGGCCGTCCGGACCCCCACGGTGATGCTCATTGGCAACAGCCTCAAGCTGTGTGACCGAAGCCAACACTGCCTGAAGCTGGGAGCGAAGGGATGCCAACTCAGCCTGCATCCGAACACAGCAGTTGCAGTCCCTATCCATGCTAAAAACTGTTGTGCAAAGATCGTCTGAACTAATCAACAGAGAGCGCAAACAAATCGACACAAAATTTAAACGGTTATTAAAATACAAGATTGCCTAGTAAATGCAGTAATGCCGCTACTTGCGCACTGCTGACACACTGCGGCGGAAGGAGACTACGCGATTTACACTATTCAGGTACTAAAACGCGATGCTACAACTCTCAAATACTATAATACGCCCGAAATTTATGAATTAAACAATGGAAGTACCAAAAACACGCAAAGAAATTAAGAATTAAACTATGTAACAAATGAGTGAGCTAGGAGTATACGACTTGCTGCTGCAGCTGCTTATCCAACGGCGGCAGGGAGCACCGATAAGTAACAGTTCCTTGTGTCACCTTCGTGCCAACTGCTGCTGAAGTTGCTGCTGCAGATGTAGCATGGTGCGCCAGAGCCATAAGCCGACCACGGTTGTCTTCCCTCTCGACAACGCCACGCGGCCATCCAGCACCCGGTCTTCCCGTGACCACCGCAGTCAGCCATCATGTGCAGTGGCCACATTCTTGCCAAGTCTTCCTGAGCATCAGCGATGAACATCCAGCTTCTCCTAGCCCTATTTCACACCCTCGTTCAAAAACAAAGAAGTGATGACAATGGAATGTTAGTCGCCTTAAAGGCATCAATGATAAACATCGAGTCAGCACGTCCAATCTCAATGGCAACTAACGCCCATGACCGTTACAGAGTGTATTCAAAGCAAACCTGAGCAAACCAAACGCAGTCCTGGACGAAACTTCAGGAACACAAGAGTTTCTGGGGCCACGACCCCACGTCCCGAAAGGTTTACCAGCAGCTAAAACTGATTTGCATCCTTACAGTGGCGTTAGTAGCGCCACTCCTAAGCGACTGGCGCGAAATTTAGAATAAATATCATCTTTCAGATGTAGAAACACGCCTACTAACTTTCGTTTATGTCGCAAATTCCTTCTTGGTATTGCCATTTTTTCCGTTTTAATTTAACTTGAGAAAACTAAGTATCTTGGAAACGACCCATCGCACGAAAAACGTGTTCTAGGTTAAAAGTTTCTATTTGTAATGTTGACGTCTATCTCTGGTGCAATTGGCTTTCTCCTAATCGCTCTTCCTACGTGTGAGGGGTCAACTTCATATTTTCAAATGAGAAATCCCATTTTTTAGCACATTCGGATTCTACGCCAAAAAATATGTACGGCTTACTGAAAGGATTGTTTACCATTCGTGGTAGATGGCGCCGTAATCGAAAAATATCATGTGTGCCTGTTTTTGCAGTTAGGAACCGATGCATTTGATTCAACATTTCGTTTACGATGTAAATGTAAACCTGTATGTTCTATTGGTGGGTGTTTGTGTTCAATGTTACTTGAGAGTTGCATTTGTGATTGTACAGCACAAATAGTAAGGTTAGGCCTTGAAATTTCTGGCAGGTAAGCTACTTGTATGGTGACGTAGTTTTATGTTCCTGTAGGGTTGGTTTTGGTGAGTACCGATACCATGGGAATGATTGATTTGGGAGACCGCCTGCGAACCCCATCACCAGAGTGACTGATACCGGTGTGTTTCCATCCAATCCCCCTAACTCTCGCACTGGCAGCTGTGTTGCTATCGATGGAATACGAACCACATCCTCTGAAATAACGTAAAATGTCCATGAAGTGAACTTGACAGGCTCATGTGCCGTGGATACTCAACGAAATGAGGCAACGCAATGGTAAGAGGCATGGGGATCCACCGAAATCAAGCATTCCGATGGGAACAGAGAACTATTACATTCACTTCTTTGTTCCGCGATCATGCTAAACTTAGCTTCTAGGCAGACTTTGGAACGGCTAACCGTATTGAACTGCACAAACAAACATGGAACACATGAGTAAATTTCGAACATAAATACGAACTGTTAGAACACAAAGGTTTTCATTTACACCGTAAATGAAATGTATGACCAAGTAATAGCAAAACAGCACACTTCATATTTGTCGATTACAGCGCCGTCTACCACGTATGGGAAACAATGGCTTAAAAAAAACCGCAAGTATTTTTTTGGTTTACAATCCGAATAGGAAATAAAAAGGGGGGGGGGTTTAATTGGAAATGTAAACTAGATTCCTCACAAACAAGAGAGGTGGTTAGGAGTGGCTAGTTTTAGCACAGACAAATGTCCCCTTTACTAATATTAACTTTTCACCTAGAAATTCTCTAACCAGGTCTTGGTGCTAAATGAATTGTGCTATGCGCAAAATTATATCAGGCGGCTTCATCTTCCGTTCCTTTAGCCCAGTCCATATTCACCTAGAAGTTTTCGTTCTCTTCCTTTTCCTGCTGCCGAATTCCAATGACAAAATTTTCGTTTCCCTAATCTATCTGAATAATTTCTTTTATCTCATCGTATATTTCTGCGATTTCTTCACCATCTGCGGAGCTAGTTGGCATATAAATTTGTACTACTGGGGTGGGTGTGGGCTTCGTGTCTATCTTGGTATCTTGCTTACAATAATGCGTTCACTGCACGGTTCATAGTTGCCTACCAGCGTTATTATTTTCTTATTTATTATTAAGCTGACTCCTGCATTACCCCTGATTGATTTTGTATCTATAACCATGTATTCAATTGTCCGAAAGTCCTGTTCCACTTGCCAATAATCTTCAATTATTCTCACAATATCTAACTGTAGCCGCTCCATTTCCCTTTTCAGGTTTTCTAATCTACCTCCCCCTACTAAGGGATCTAACGTACCTCTCTCGATCCGTAGAACGCCAGTTTTGTATTTCCTGATGTCGTCATCCACTTGAATAGTCCTCTCCTCAGTATCCGAATGGGGGACTATTTTATTTACTGAATTTTCTACCCAAGGGGATGCCATCATCATTAAACAATACAGTAAAACTCCGTACCCTCGGGAAAAATTACGTATCTAGTTTCCCCTTGCTTTCAGCCTTTAGCAGTACGACCACTGCAATATCGTTTTGGTTGATATTATAAAGCGAGATCCCTCAGTCATCCAGATTGTAGACTTATAAATTAAAAATCTACAAAACCCATCAAGTGAATTACAAAATAGACTAGCAATGGGGATATTAAGATGTAACAGCATACATTATTCATGAAACAGTAGTTTACGGGTTAAGAAAATACGTCTACCTATTATTCTTACATGTTGACTTTAGTTGCTTGCATCCGAGAGGGGCTACGTAAACATTATACAAGGACGATTGATGGAAGACTGGAAGACTGAACCATATGTTACATAACAATGCCAGAATGAAAAATGCTATCATAGTACAAAAAAGGCAAGGAAGGCCTGTGGAGACTTAAAGATGTAAAAGAAGGGAACTAGCTTTTCTACTTGTCTGACACATTCAGAGACATTTAAATCAAAATATCTTGACATACCCGCAATTTTTGCTTGTTAGTATTAGTACACATGCCATGTGCCATGTTAAGTCCAGTAACATCATACATGATATCATATAACATGAAACATGTCATCATGTCTACCAGAATGGCATTTGCCTTGTCGTGCGGTATGATACAACTGGTCATTGAAGTTTAGGATGCATGTATCCCCACTAGGGGATATATCCTATATACTCGTACAAGCAAACACGTATCTTGGATACTTCCTATTGTAGATACATCCCACTCCCTAGAAGCACACAAGTTTGTTCTTATTTCTCTTACCGTACAAGTAACAGGTGGTGGGCTTGGGGTGAAATTGTCCCTTTGAGGAAAAAAAATCAACACCCCCACCCCAAAAATAAGAATAAAATGTTTTTTCATCCCAAACAGTAGCAAATCCAACCCCAGAAATTTTGTCCCTGTAGAAAAACTTTCTCAGAAATTACACGTATGCTCTTCAGGGGTATGGGATTATATACTGTTTAGTATGGCTGACGAATATTCTGGATTTTGGCACAGGATGAGGAACTTTTGCAAGATCAGGTGTACCAACACCTTGCAGCTCAGATAGCTCACTGCCCTGAGGATGTAGGGATAACTCAAAAAAGAGTGAAAATGTCAAAACGTTTCCATTTAAATTTCTTTGAAGCTGGCTGATAATTTTCCTTCTTCTGGTGTTTATTAGTCTCGCTACGACAACCCTGTGTAAACTAATCCCTGTATCCGCTTTGATGATCGTTATTAGCGGAGGATTATTTGTTACTAAGAGGTCAACAATGTTTTCGCATCCGTTTACTATTGGCATGGGCTCATGAATTAACTGCTCGAAATAATTGTCAGCGAATGCGTTTATCACAGCTTCGGATGATATTTTATGCATGCCTCCGGATTTAAACACGTATTTTCGACAACATATCCATTGTACATTAAAGTCATCACCAACTATAACTGTATGAGTCAGGTATGTGTTCAAAATTAGACTGAAGTTTTCTTTGAACCTTTCAGCAATTGTATTAATTCAGTTGGGAGATCTATAAAACGATCCAGTTATTACTTTATTGCAGTTGCTACGAATGACACCCACCCATACTAACCCGCAGGAACTACCTACTTAAATTTCGCTACGAGATGAACTACTTCTAACAGCAACAAACAAAACAACGCTCACTGTGTTTACCTTATCCTTTCGTAATACCGTTAGATTCTTTGCAAATATTACGGCTGAACTTATCTCCGACTTCAGCCAGCTTTCAGTGCCTATGACGATTTGAGCGTCAGTGTTTTCTATTACCACTTGAAGCTCTGGTACTTTCCCAACACAGTTACAAACAATTTACAACTGTTGAACAGATGATTCCTAGAACTACGTTCATCTTGCACATTTTGAGACAGAACCCCTTTTTGTCTTTCCCCGAGACTCTGTAACCCTAAAAACCGCCCAGACCACGCCACACAGCACCTACTACCCGGTAATGCCGCTGACCTATTCAGCGAAGCACGAAACCCAAGCACCCTATGGCGCAAATCGAGGTATCTGCAGCCTACACTGTCACAGTACCGTCTGAGCCTCTGGTTTAGACCCTCCACTCGGTTCTCTACCAGAGGTCCGCCATCGGTCTTGTCGACTATGCTGCAAACGCTGCGCTCTCCTTTCACCTCGCCACCAGGACTAGCAGCTTTTGCCACTCTGTTAGCCGCTCGAAACCAGAGAGAATTTCTATCGATCCAAAGCGACACACATCAATGCTACCGACTTGAGCCACCACCTGCAGTTCGCTTTAACCTCTCTCTTCACGGCATCCGGAAGGACCCGATTCATTTCTGGAATGACTCCGCCCAGTATGCATACAGAGTGCACACTGGCTTTCTTCCCCTCCTTGCCAGTCACGTCTCTAATAAGCCCCATAACACGTCTAAGATTGGAGGTCCCAATTACCAATAATCCGACACTCTGTGATGGCCAGGATCTTGCAGTAATAACGAAAATTGAACGTTAAAAATCCATCGCCAGAAAATTTCACATAATTAATTTTGCCACGAAATGTTGCAACAACCACACCGAATTAGCAGTGAGTATGATTGGCTGAAATAAATAGACGAACAGCGAAATATCCTATGCACGACCAAATACTATCAACTTTTCAATCCTGTACGAAAAATGACGAAATTAAGCGTGTTGTGTCCGAAAATAAATTTTCTGTAAGACAGCACGTTAGTGTTTAAGAAAACACAGAAAAACCTTATCTACTGGCTAGAAGTAAGGTGACCTCTTTTCTGACACTTATTTTTGTACCAATTCGTAGGTTAGTTTAACTGTCTGAGGGGTCGTCGACAAAGCTTTAAATGCTCTAGCAAACAATATATATTTTATACAGGGCTGGGCATAATTATGGTTTGTTACATGCTTTATTTTGATGTCCAAAGATTTTTCGAGGGTTGTAAGCCACTTGTGAATAAAATGTAAACGCATTAACAAGGAAATGATAATCAACTGTAATAAAAGTTATTTTAATTATGTCCAAATGCACAGCCAAAAATGAAACGCATTTCTACGAAACACAATTTCACGTAACAGCGCATGATTTTGCGTAAGTGAAAGACGAATGATAAAAGATTTTGGCAAACGTTTCGTACATTTACAGTAAGTCTGAATTTATTATTATCACCTTCAACGGTCTCAGCTTGTGCTATTCACATAAAACCGAATTTCACTTGCATTTGTGTGCAAACGTAGACCGCTATATCGTGTCAAGGGATAAACCTTTCTCAAAACAATAGGATAGCCGTTAATTACACGATTTTGTCTAACTTCTTACAACATTTGAACCGATTCGCGCAATTTGGGAACATAGAAGTGGCGTGGCGTGCTTAGAAAGGCTCACAGAAACGGGTATTTTGCACATAAAATCCCACTCTATCTAAATTTTTGAAAGCAAGTTTTCAATTTTACCGTAGTAAGGCGTTTTGTATTTGTTTGATTTACTTGAAACCGTTTACGCGCATTCGATTCAAGTAAGTACGAATTTTACGTACTACAATAACCTCGAATCTAAACCATCTTATCTCGATAACGGATCATCATTATTGGATTAAAACAAAATTGTTTTGACTCTATTTATCTACATTTGTGCAGTGTTTGAGCCGTTTTGTATCAGTTTAAAGTATAGAAGCGCCGCGGTTCAGAAACCTCACAGGAAAAGGTGTTTCTTGTACGTAAAATCCAAACGAAGCCAGATTGTTTCGAAACTGTTGAATCTTATCTTGGACGAAGGTCCGACACATGAGTGGACCAAATTTGAACCATCTGTCTCACTCCAGTCAGCAGTTATTTAAGGGCGACTGTTTTTCCTCATCAAATCCGAATGGTTCACATACAAATGGTATCATTAACTGAGCTTTAATTTCAGCCCAATTACAATCTTTTGCGAATGGAATTAATCGATTCATCCATTTTTCCTGAGCGCCAGCTCCGGGTCGTCGATCAAACGCTGCTTATTATACTGTAAAAAAGCCACAGGAAAACCGATGTCAGAACGTCTATAAAAATGGCCGCAGGTCCGGGCGAACGAAAAATATTTCTACTCTATGTTCTTAGGTCAAATAGGAACCTAACACCAAGAGCCCACAAGAAAACAATTTCGTGCGTGGCCTTTTCAACGCTGTAACAATTCATCTCTATTGCTTGTTACTTTAAATGTTTTTACTGTCTATCATACTCCTTCGTACCATTTTCGTGATACATTTATTTTCCTCTATTAATCCTCAATTCAATGTCTCTGTTGCGTATGTGCGATCTGTCCCAATTAATATTTTGTAATGATGAAATTTTGAATTTTTACTTTCTACACAATGTTTTCTTTTACACATTTTCACGACTTTGTTGCAGTTACATAGCTTTTGGGACATCTGTTTGTTATTGTTGTCAGTTTCTAGGCTTTAGTTAGCGCCTTTCTCTGAAATATCCCATCTTCCAGGAGTCACAGTGCCCCATCTTCCTGGAGTGACAGTGCTGGGCAACTGCTGCGACGTTTGGAATGTGGGAGGGAGGTGCTGGCGGAAGTAAACCTTGGGAACCGGTAATCGAAACCGGGACCCCGTGATCCAGAGGCAGCAACGCTAGCCACTGGAATAGGAACTGCGGACATCATCAGAAGAGGAAAAATCTGTTTTTCATTGTTGTGAGGCCAGAAATTCCATGAAAAGCAACAAACAATTGGCTTTTACCTGTCGCGAGACTGTTCCAAGGTACGTTCAACATGCTGCCCAACGTTTTCTGCACAAGTTGAGATTGAGAAAAAACATGTTCCACAACAGATCAGAATATGTCAGGGGTCACGTTGAGAATGCGTTGGGCAATTTGTGCCTTCAGTTGAGCTACATTCGTAATGGGAGCCCTGAACACAACATCTTTCACAGGCAGAGATTGCAATGAGACTGTGGGGGATGGATTTGAAGATGGGTTTAGGACAGAATACGAGCTAGGTACTAGGAATAACAGAGGAGAAAGACTAACGGAGTTTTGCAATAAATTTTTAGGTGCTAATAGCGAATATTGTCTTCAAAACTCACAAGAGGAGGAGGCATACCTGTAATAGGCCAGAATGAGAGGGCGAATTCAGCTGAATTACATTTTTGTAAGTCATAAGTTCCGAAATCAGAAATCAGATACTGAATTGTAGGGCTTACCCAGGAGCAGATATAGATTCAAACCGCAATTTGGTATTGATGGAGAGTTGGCTGAAGATCAAGAAACCATTTAGAAAGACTCAGTGCGTAAGATAGTGGGTTACGGAAGTACTAAGGAATGAAAAGATAGGCTTTGAGTTCTCTGAAGCTATAGATACTGCGAAAAATATATTAGTCAGTAGGCAGTTCAGATGAAGGAAATGGCAGTCATAAACGTTCGAAAGAAAAACGTAAATACACGAAAGGTAACTGCGAAAAAACCATGTCTAACAGGAAATACTTCAGCTGGCCGACGAAAGAAGGAACTACAAAAATGTTCAGGCATGTTCAGGAATATAGAAGTGCAAAACACTTAGGAACTAAATGGGATATCCAGGGAAGCAAAGGCGAAATGACTACATGAAAAATATGAAGCAATCGGACAATAAATTACTGTCGAAAGGACTGACTCAGCATGTAGAAAAGTAAAACGAAGGCATTAACATTAAGAGTGCAATGGAAATTCCTCTACTAAATGAATACGGGAGAACGGATGCGTGGAAAGAGTACATTGAAGGCCTCTGTGAGGGGGAGGACTTGCCTGATGACATCATGGAAAAAGTAAGTAACGGAAGTCGACAGGGAAGGGCATGGAGAAGCAGCATTAGAGTAAGAATTTAAGAGAGTTTTCGATGAGTTGCGGTCACATATTGGGGAGGGGATGGATAACATTCAGTCAGAATTTCTAAAATTATTCGGGGGTGTGGCAACAAAACGACTAGTCACGTTGGTGTGTAGAATAAATGAGACTAGTGATTTACAGTGTGACTTCGGGAAAAATATCAGTCGGCAGAAATGGATGGGTTTGAGTGACTTACAGCGATGGACTAGTGGGTTTGTTTAGGGTAGCTGGTGGGACTCTGAGGTGAGTTGCATGTTAAGAAAAGCCCGAGTACGTTCGCATGACACAATTTTTGGGAAAGTTTTTAAAGGCACTGAAAAAGGTAAACTGAGGGAGCTGGTAACGTGCTTTTCAGTCAGAGTCCTTTAAATAAACAGGAACTTATTCGAATTTTTTGTACTCCCATAGGAGCATTGTTCCACCGGTTGACAGATCCTTGGAATACTCGTAGAAACGGTGTTCGTCTACAGAATGTTCCATGGTCGCTCATTGTACACTGCCATGCGAGTAACGAATCCTAGAGCAAACGTTTATCTAACTCCACGCGAGCATGAAGCAAGTCCTGAAAATGAGTAATTTTGCACGGATATGGATACATGATGTTTCGCAGAATTTTATGCACTGGTTTCACAGGCATGTCCAAAGTTCGGGTAATTCCCCGTGCACTCCATGTTTACACACCTCTGCTCGAGCCCCCTGGCAATGCAGAATATTTCATCAGGAATATCGTTATCATTTACTCCAGACCCTTGGCAGACATCGGACCAACAATCTTTTCCATACTCCTGAGTGTCCAGAACTTCTGCAGAGCTGCTGGCGCACAGTCACCGTTCTTGTAAAAGAGCTTTACAAGCAGCTTGCGATCCTGCATTGAGATAGTTACTCTGAGTATATCAGACGCAAACTGAAAAACAGTCGTTTACCATGTGTCTTGTATTTTGCATATTTTCCCCTTTACTGCGACATCTGATGGCAAACCTTTCGTATTTCTTTTCCTGTAGCGTTTCCGCCTTTTTCGATAAAAATCCGTTCAAGTTATAAACAGTTCTGAGAAGTGGTTAGCTGTTTACAGCGTTTTGAAACTGGAACTAAAATTTTTATAACCCTATGATTCGATAACGTTATTTTCCTTTCTAACACTATTATTATAATGAACACCCGCAATCGAGTTAAACAGATTACGAAAATCAATTTTGAGTTATCATTAGTAGGGTCGTGATTTAAAGGTCTTATCCTTATTCACCCCATTACGATCTGAGCAATTGTCGTGTTGTTATCAGGAGGTCGAGCGGAGAGCGAGATTGAGTGATCCTGCAGAACGCCAAGGCGCTAACGAAACGTCATTAAATTAAAATCATTTCTCGGCGGGAATTTTGCAGTCACTCAGTCTTCCTCCCTGTGCTGTCTAGCAGCGAACGTGCCGAGTCCACGCTGATTGAAAGCGCGAGAGGTAGCGAACCAGTGCCAGGCAAGGAGGAACTTGCCAAACACAGGTCCCGTGTTCCCCGTTGTCAGCGCTGCGGCTACGTCGCAGGAGACTGCGCCCCCGCAGCCCGGCGTGGCCGTGGACGTCCGTCATAGGCTCACCGTTCTCTACGATTGGAGCCCCACCGAGGCTCGGTCCCAGGAATCTGCTCGTGCCTGTTGTCGGTTGTCGAGGTGGTGTTTAGGCAGGAGACTCAGCAGCAACACACAGCCGGTAAGGCTGTACTTGTACTGCCCCAGTAGCGGTGACACGGGCGCCCAGCCTAAGCTGAACAGCTCGGAGAGAGGTAGATCGGCTCTTCATCGACGAAAGACAGGCTCCCCCCCACCATTTCCAGTCAGCTACTGTTGTGGTCGGCAGGAAAGCGGATCGTGTATCAGAAGTCCCCTGTGAGGCAGGACGGCTGTAGATTTGCAGCAGTGGACTCCAAGTTACCGGAAGCTTGTAGATGGTAGTTGAATTCACCATAGCATCCTGTAAATTGGGAATGAAGTGGAACTATCACCCTCCCCCTCCCCCACGCGCATACTGGTGACTGAGATGACTGAATATCCTCTCTTTCCAAGCCTGTAAGCGCTCTCGTCTGCTCTAGTGTTTAACTTCAGGGTTTCAGAGAGTTCCTTTATGTGAACTTTGCATCCCTAAAGGTATTCTTATGACAGTCTGATGAAATGCGCTCGTAGATTGTTTGTACTTTTGGCCTCCAACGTTGACATTCAGTTACAACACTGTTACGAAGCCGGTAGCAGCTGCGGCCCAGTTAGCCGTCTCTGTCGGTTCTTAACAAAATATTATCCGTGCACTACTTACTATTCCACTGTGCAACATACCTAAAAACGCTTAAATCTTTCTTAAAGGTCTCAAAGGGAGCTAGATTGGACTTACACAGAAAAAGTGGGGACTAAAAGGACTTGTTGCTACAAAACATGATTTTTAAATAGAATTTCTGATCCAATACTATGGAAAAAATTCGCAAAAGAGCTTCTGTAAAGTTTGGGAGGTAGGATACGAGGTACTGGCAGAAGTAAAGCTGTGAGGACGGGGCGAGAGTCGTGCTTGGGTAGCTCAGTTGGTAGAGCACTTGCCCGCGAAAGGCAAAGGTCCCGAGTTCGAGTCTCGGTCCGGCACACAGTTTTAATCTGCCAGGAAGTTTCATACGGAGCTGCTGATTCATGATAACGCACGTCCCCACATCGAAAATGTCGTAATGTACAAGTCACGCCAAGGTAAGTGGGAGCCACTTGAACACCCGGCCTGTAGTACTGATCTCATCCCGATGGATTATCACGCCAGAGCTCTCTTAAAATAAGACCTTGACAAATCAGCTGCACCTGTCGGAGGATGTGTATCGGGTAGTTACGGACTTCGTCAACCAGCAGACTTGTTGTTTTAGCTAACAGTTATCTCCAGTCTGATGCGTCGGTGGGATGATTTCCTGAATGGCCACGGCGATTTTTCCTGATCGGCATACCGATTCTAGACTGTACGGCATTTGTGGCAAATGAGCTACTAATTAGTAGCTCATTTGCCACAAAGAACTAGAATGGCCCTGTCAAAAATATAATAACCGTTTCTATGTTAATATGGGAGTCCATTACACTTTCAATTGAAGGAGTCCAAAAACGCTAAAATCAGTCTTACAAAACCCAATAATGCGGGCGCTTGTCATCATCACCAATATTATTTCCAGGGCAGGCTCACAACAATGAGAAAATCGCGCGACGTGACTCTGCCGTTGCTTAGCACCTGTCTGCTTTGAGAGCTCAAGTCATCCGGGCGTGTGTCGGAGTTCTTCGAGAGGAATACAGTGATTACAGAGTTTGCTGTCGTTCTTAGCACTTAGAAGTTAAATAAGGTTTTGAAAGAAGGTTAACTGTTGAAGAGAAGCAGACTTGTGACGAAAAACAATGGAGGTAAGTGACCAATCCATATTCAGCCATTATAACAAGTCCACGCTGAAATCTGATACTGTAGGCAACAATTTCAAAAGCTGCTGCTACTACTGAATGCTGTGTGTGCTAATGAGAGTAAGATACAGCGTGAATCCGAGCATTGTCAAAACCACTTCCAAAGTTTATACGCGTATTTACTTAGTATTTTAGCTTGGGAGTCTCCTGTGAATCGTGCATCACTCAGCTTCGACACATATGCTCCGCAAACGCTTTACGGTGTGTGGCACAGAGTGTTTCAGCACTTGTGCCTTCCCTTTTGTATTCGCACGTGGTACAGGGAAGGTCTCCTGTAAACAAACCATCGTAACGAATCCAGTTGTTCTGATTTCCCAGTATTTAGCATTTCGTGAGAATATGTTGCCCATCGTTCTTCGACATGTATGCTCTTGAAATTTCTGTAGTACCTTCTTCGTGATGTACAACATCTTGCGGCGTCTGCGACTAGAGTACGTATTTTGAGCATACCGTAACGTTCTCGCGACAACTCGAGAATCCTTCGACGAAACGTACCGACCTTAGTTGAATCTTCTCACTCACTTATATTACTCAAACCAGACAAAGGCTCCAGAGTGATCAGCAATTCTTAAAAATCTGTCGAACAAAATTTTTGTAAGCCACCTCTCTCGTGAATGAATTACAGTAATACTGGCCTGCAATTATGTGCATGTAGCCGACAACCCCTCTTGAATACGGTAATGCCTTGCACTTCTTTTCCAATCGCTTGATACGAGTAATCTGTGTAGAATGTCGCACTGTCTCATGCATCAACAACGTGCTTCCTCTGATGAACGATTTCTGTTGATTTCCTATTTCGTGGTCGCTTGTTTCAAAACTAGCTCTTCGGAATTTTTGCGATGATTCAAAGGAGCAATAATTGTTAAGCTTCGTGGCGTAATATTTTGGGACAGTCAAATACAGCAATTCGACCTTTATTGTATTCTATTTTTGGGCCAGTAGGGCTAACGCAGCAACTAATTAGAAAACTTCGATCCTTTAACCGGACTTGCGATGAACACACACGCATTCAGTGGATCTACACTTACGATGCTCTCAGCTTGAGCCTCATGAGACTGACAAAACGAGCAGCGGATACCTCTCCGCTAATCCACGTGAAACTAGCGTAGATGCAGTAATCGAGAGTGCACGCTGCTAAATTTTAACTCCAGTTCAGGTGTGTGCATGTTCCTCAAGCAGTAAATATACGGTCGAAGGAAACAGGTCTGTTAAACGGTTCATCTGCAACCCTCCGACCCTTCGCCATCTTAGATGAATTCTTCGGGATATATACTAAGCAAAACAGATCGCCTTATATCCGTTGTCAATCGAATTAAATTTCTTAGAGAATCAAGAGAGATCGATTTCGATTTGTTTTGCGTTCGTAGCGTGAATGTAAAACTGCAGTAGTAAAACAAGCATCCCAATTAAATAACGTGTTTTGTCACTACGTACGAACCTATTTGTCTGATTACCATTAAGTCCTTTATGCTCAGTACACATGAAGGTGGAAGTGAATTAAAACATGTGGTTAGATACATCTGAAAAGAATTTTAGGAATAAATAGTTAAAAAATAATCCCAGATACGGAATTATTTTCGCTATTGCCTCTCATTATCGCAATTTACTGTTCCACTACTTAGAACCATTCATTATGTGGTACGGAATTGAAGTGTTTCGTAGGACAGCGTTCATACTGAATGTCATTATCACCTTAGCATTAACTTTACCATTGAGGTTTATCTTAACGTTTTATTGAAGTTTACATGTTCATTAAAGTATGTATTACATAAGTTTTCTTAAGCATTTGAAGGTAAAGACACTGCACCGTGCATGTCGCCATGGGATGCACGTATTAATCTTCCTCCATTCCGCAGGATTTTGCATCTAAGTACGAGATATAAGATGACAATTTATATTTTAACAACTTGTTTGCGTGTTTCTGAAACTACTATCTTCAGTATTCTTATTCGGATACAACGATATATCAATGTGGTGTCACCGCCAGACACCACACTTGCTACGTGGTAGCCTTTAAATCGGCCGCGGTCCGTTAGTATACGTCGGACCCGCGTGTCGCCACTATCAGTGATTGCAGACTGAGCGCCGTCACACGACAGGTCTAGAGAAACTTCCTAGCACTCGCCCCAGTTGTACAGCCGACTTTGCTAGCGATGGTTCACTGATAAAATACATTCTCATTTGCCAAGACGATAGTTAGCATAGCCTTCAGCTACGTCATTTGCTACGACCTAGCAAGGCGCCATTATCAATTGCTATTTATCTTGTGATGCATGTACCGTCAGAGCGATGTTCACCAATTATGGATTAAAGTTAAGTATTCCAGCAGCTACGTACTTTTCTTGATGGTATAATTACTTTACCTGTTCCAGACCTCACGCCAGCCTGCGTGAGCTAAACGCGTGCCTTTCGGCTTCCTCCAAACCCCGTGGATTGGCTCCTGCCAATCCACAACAGACAATGTTCCTCAGTCAGATGCAGTCGCTTGCCCTATTTCAAAGGAAACCTCTCGGCCTGCAAGATCCGGGCACTCACAAAGGGTTGGATCATTGGTAGCTGGGAGGTTCAATGTCAGGCGCGTTATGGAGACCCTTAGGGATATGGCTGCCAAGGAAGGGAAGAAAGCCCGTGTGCATACCCGGTGGGGCCAATCCTGATGTGGAACGGGTCCTTCCGGCTGCCATGAAGAGCACAGGGTGGAGCCAACTGCAGGTGGCTAATAGAAAGTACTGATGTTCTAACCGTTATAGGTACTTAAAATTATGCTTGGGCGACATTTTATGCGAAGAACCTAACGTTGTTCAGAAAGGATAGGCTAAATACAGCTGGCAGTCGCGTGTTTGTTGCTGTTAGAAGCAGTTTATCTTGTACCGAAATGGAAGTAGATAGTTCCTGTGAGTTAGTATGGGTACATGTCATTCTTGACAACCGGATAAAATAATAACTGGATCATTTTACTGACCTCACAGCTGAAATAATACACTTGCTGAAAGGTTGAAACAAAATTTCAGTCTAATTTCAAACACGTACCCGACTCATACTGTTATAGTTGGTGGTGACTTTAACTTGCCCTCGATATGTTGGTGAAAATACGTGTTTAAATCCGAAGGTATCCATGAAACATCAAGCGAAATTGTGCTAAACGCATTCTCTGAAAATTCTTTCAAGTCATTAGTTGACCAACCTATTAGAATCCTAAATGATTGTAAAAACACTGTTGATCTCTTAGGAGCAAATTATCCTGAGCGAGTAACGAGCATCAAAACGGATACAGCAACACAGGGTTGTTGTAGCGAGCGTAAGTACCGTAACTCCAAAATCCACTAAAAATACTTCTATTCAAAAAACCAGATAAAAATTCGCTTCACTGTTTCCTGAGAGACAATTTCCATTCCTCCTTAATTAACTATGTAACCTGATATAGCTTGAATTCAAACAAATAGTATCGACAGAAATTGAAAGTTTTATACCAAACAAATTAAAAAACGACTACACAAACCAGATCGTAACACCGCTGCAGAAAAAACGAAAAAGCATGCCAAACTTAAACGGACGCAAAACACCCAAAATTGCCGATCTTTTACAAAAGCTCGAAATTTAGTGCGGATATCAACATGAAATGCTTTTATTACTTACCATAAAGGACCTTTGTCTCGAAACCTGGTAGAATATCCAAAGAGATTTTGCTCGTATGTTATATATGTAGCGAGAAGGCACAATCAGCGCTTTCTTGCGCGATAACAAAGGAAATAATATCGATGACAGTACTAGCAATGCAGATTTGCTAAACAAAGCTCTCCGAAATTCCTTCAACAAAGAAGACGTATCAAATATTTCATAATTTGAATCAAGAACAGCTGCCAACAAGAATAATTTTGCATTAAATGCCCTCGGAGTAGTGAAGCAACTCAAATCATTTAATAAAAGCAAGTTTTACGGTCCGGAATGTATGTGAATTAAGTTCCTATGAGAGTACGCTGATGCAATAGCTTCACAATTAACAATATAAACAGCAGCTCGCTCGTCGAAAGATCCGTACACAAGGACAGGAAAATTTCACAGGTCACACTAATACTCTAGAAAGGCAATAGGAGTAATCCACTAAATTACAGAACCCTAGCATTAACGTCTAAATGCAGCCGGATTTTTGAACATATATTGTGATTAAACTTTTACCTCGAAGATTTAAAAAACATCGTTCTTATGAAACAGAAGTAGCTGTATACTCAAAGATGTGTTGAGTGGAATCTACAAAGGATTTCGTATTGATTCCGTTTTTCTAGATTTCCAGAATGTAACTGGGTGATGTCTTTTGATGCTAGTCAATTGTCAGGATGAGCATTACTGCAAAGAGCATTTGATTCCAAAACATTATGTCAGGGTGAAAAACACTAAATAAATTACTTTTCCTCTCTTAACAACACGTGGGCATGGTGGGTTCTTCCTTGGCTCGGGTATGAGGTAGAATGAAACAGCATTTTACATAAGATAACGTTTATTGAAGATTTGTACAATGGTTTCCTTACTGGATTGTTCTGGCTGGGAGAGTGGCAGCTGTGTCGTTTGCGAAGCCTCTGCTGTGTGAGCGGCGGCGTCTGATTATGCCTGGCGGTGTGTATCTCGTGTCGCTGTTTCGCCCAGTTGACTGGAGACACGCATCGTGAGGTGGCCCGTTTAATTATTGAGAACGAAGTCGTGAATTGGATGGCGATACCTCGGATGTGGCGTCCCAGTGTTCCTCTACTCTATGCGGCGGCGAACAACAGACTCCAGCTTGCCAGTCTTCGGCTGTCAGATCTTCATCACCAGCTCACAGGTGACTGCTGATGTGAGGCCGTCTCCTTCCCGTCCTCACGAGTCACCCGGGTACGTAAAAATCAGTCTTCAAATACCTTCTGACTTCTGTCTTCTGGCGGCGAGGCTGCTGCTTGCTATTCCGTTACAGCGGCGGACTTGGTGCTTCTGTGTACGATGTAGTCTCTTCCTGCATGACGGTCTTCAGCACCGACTGAACTGTACTGGAACTGAACTCGAACCGAAACTGAACTGCAAACTACTACTGTCTGGCCCACTGCGTCTCGCGTATTTATTCACTTCAGTTCACTAGAGGTGAATGACTTCACGGTCATTGCCTCTTCTTGAAAAGCTTCTCGAAGAATCTTCTTAACGTCGGTCATTGGCTCTTGGAATGTAGGCGAGGGCCTTTGATCACATGTGACAATTGAGAAACACGTGAGCCGGTCGGGTGATGCCCTGACGGCTGAATCTACAGCTTCCGCTTATGTGGGGAGGGCGATGGCTTCTCCTGAACGTGTCGACTTCACGGTCATTGCCTCTGCTGCACTGCGCGCTATTTGCCAGTGTGTAACTCTTCTAAACTAAACTAAGTTTTTCATTTATTTTTTAATTTCTACTTCACTTCACATTGATTTCACTAATTTATTTACCTATCTTAAGTACCACTCAACAAGAAGGCTTTTGACACTGTACTTCACAAGTGGCTTGTAATCAAATAGCGTGCTTACTTGATATGGCCTCACTTATGCAAGTGGATACGTGTTTTTCTGTCAGAGAAGTCACAGTTCGTAGTAGGCCGAGCGAGACTGTGCAGTGGTTAGCACACTGGACTCACATTCGGGAGGACGACAGTTCAAACTCGCGTTCGGCCATCCATATTTAGATTTTCTGTAATTTCCCTCAATCGTTTCAGGCAAATGCCGGGATGATTCCTTTGAAAGGGCATGGATGATTTCGTTCCCCATCCTTCCCTATATAGGGGACAGAGTTTCACGGACATGATGCGGGATTTCGGATGGGCATCATTAAATCACAAGCGTTTCTCGTTGCGGCGGGACCTTATCACGACATTTCAGTCACCAGTTTGCTCCTCCGAGTGAAAAAATATTTTGTTGACGCCGGCATACATCGGGAGAAAAGATCATGTTTATAAAATAAGGAAAATTAGAGTTAGTACGGAAAGGTATATTTGTTTGATTTTTCTGCGCAATGCTCCAGAGTGGAATAACAGGGGATTATTGTAAAGGTGGTTCGATGAAGCCTCTGCATGGGATTTAAGTGTGATTTGCAGAGTATCCATGAAGATGTAGATGTAGATGTATACAACGAAAGTTTGAAAGTGAGGGTCCTAATTTAGACCCTCACCCTCAAACGTTCCACGACGTTATCCCTACAGCAGCAGGTCAGCTCAGATATCATAAGACGCTGGAGCACCTATCTTTAACGACTTCATTGGTCCTGGTTTTCTTACCTGGTAAGCGCTTTCAGATGCTCCGACACTGTTCTAAGGAGTTCCGGCCTCGGTTTTTAGAGACTGTGGGTGGCACATCCTGCAGTATGAGCATACTGAATGAGTGTCCTTGCATTCTGAATATCTCTTCTTGCTCGACAAGATGTGGGTACTTCTCCCTCTATGTCATAATTAGAAAGCTGGATAAGTTTTGACAAGGGAAGGTGAAAAAGCTCTGTTCTCTCTGTTTCCGGCCTAGACACCGAGAAGAGCACGTGGTTCCAGTGTTTGCTAAAATTAAACATAACGTCAATTCTAGACTGATCAACAGAATTGACCATCGAGCGAGCTCAGCATTGGTCAGGGAGAGAGTACGTGACATATGTGACCGACGTGATGTGACATCCAGAGTGTTGCTGTCTCTACACTATTTTATACCAAACCTTCTAACCAGACAAGTCTTGGACCGATTTGATGGCATCTTTTGGTCACTAGCGGAGTACACAAGGAGGAAATCAGCGTCCTGTCAACTAGCCAACTTTGAACGTCTTAATAACAAGGCGCAGCCGAACGAGGACGCTCACACGGTCATCAACCTGAGTGAGAAAGGATTCGACGCAACCACATTGAAAGTGCTCAGCAAGGCTCTTAATTTCTCAGTTACCCCCATAAATGTTCCTGCGGCGTCCTTCGTTAGTGCAATGGAGCAGGTGGCCCTGAAATTTAGTGCCAATGATGCTGAAGAAGTGCGAGGGGAGATTCGCAGAGCACTCACGAAACATCTCTGGAGATGGGATGTTTTCCCTTAAACAATTCAGGGAAGTGTCAGTGTCGTCGTAACTGCCGTCTGCTTCACGTCTGCCGTGCAGCGAGCTACCTTGATTTAAGTATTAACTGTATTTTTCTTACTTGTCACTTCTTCTTCCGTGTGATTTTGCTTTTAGGAAGCTTTAATTTTCGAGTGCTAGTAACAGTGTTCCATAGATTTCGTGTTTGTTTTGAATACATTCAGAGAGAGTCCCTTTAGTCAGCTGTAGTCTCAGTAGTGCTAGTGTCTTCAATACAGTCCAGAGACAGGTAGTGCTATTTTCATTGTTTTCTACAAGAAGTGGCTAGCAACCACAGTTTAGTCAGCAATCAGCCGCCTTTAGTGAATTAGCAGTCTAGTTAAAAGTTGATTAACTCTCTACAGTAAACTGATTTCTTAGGATGGATAGAATATGTGACTGCTGTGTACGGACGCAGGTGGAGCTGGCCACTGTTCGCGAGCAGCTGAACGTGTTGATGGCCGCGGTCAGCCGTCTTCAGGCTGCTGCCTCGGAGTGTAGCGGCAGTGGGGAGTCTGGTGCGTCGCATGGTACACCCCAGGTGCTACATGCTTCACCCACTGTCCCTGCTGTCGAGACATCTTCGTGTGTACTGGGCGCTGTTGGGCCACCCTCTCCCCAAGGGGAGTGGCGGGTTCAGCGGCGTTCGCGGCGCACGAGGCGGAGGGTGAATGTGGAGGCTGGCCGTGTGGCATTGCCCGCTCTGCCTGTGAGTGGACATGTGGCTGCTCCTTCAGCAAGGTCCGAGCAGGCACACAGGGGGAGGGGTTTATTAGTTATTGGGAGCTCCAACGTTAGGCGGGTGATAGCGCCCCTTAGGAAAATAGCGGAAAGGTCGGGGAAGAAGGCCAGTGTTCACTCTGTCTGCTTGCCGGGGGGTCTCATCCGTGATGTGGAGGAGGCCCTGCTGGCGGCGATAGAGAGCACTGGGTGCACCCGACTGCAAACTGTTGCTCATGTCGGCACCAATGACTCCTGCCGTCTGGGTTCAGAGGTCATCCTCAGTTCGTACAGGCGGTTGGCGGAACTGGTGAAGGCGGAAAGCCTCGCTCGCGGGGTGGAATCAGAGCTAACTATTTGTTGTATCGTTCCCAGAACCGATCGCGGTCCTCTGGTTTGGAGCCGAGTGGAAGGCTTAAACCAGAGGCTCAGACGATTCTGCGGAGATCTGGGGTGCTAATTTCTCGACCTCCGCTATCGGGTGGAGAAATGTAGGGTCCCCCTGGATACGTCAGGCGTGCACTACGCGCCGGAAGCGGCTACAAGGGTAGCGGAGTACGTGTGGAGTGCACATGTGGGTTTTTTAGGTTAGAGAATTCCCTCCCTAGACCCGAAAAGACGCCTCCTGAGACGCGGCAAGGTAGGAATAGGCAAAATGCAACAGGGAATAAAAATATTAATGTGCTAATAGTAAACTGCAGGAGCGTCTATAGAAAGGTCCCAGAACTGCTCTCATTAATAAACGGTCACAACGCCCATATAGTACTAGGGACAGAAAGTTGGCTGAAACTAGACGTAAACAGTAATGAAATCCTAAACTCAGATTGGAATGTATACCGCAGAGACAGGCTGGACAGTAAAGGGCGAGGCGTGTTTATAGCGATAAGGAGTGCAATAGTATCGAAGGAAATTGACGGAGATCCGAAATGTGAAATAATTTGGGTGAAGGTCACGGTTCAAGCGGGCTCAGACATGGTTCAAATGGCTCTGAGCACTATGGGACTCAACTGCTGAGGTCATTAGTCCCCTAGAACTTAGAACTAGTTAAACCTAACTAACCTAAGGACATCACAAACATCCATGCCCGAGGCAGGATTCGAACCTGCGACCGTAGCGGTCTTGCGGTTCCAGACTGCAGCGCTTTTAACCGCACGGCCACTTCGGCCGGCTTCAGACATGGTAATTGGATGTCTCTATAGGCCTCTTGGCTCAGCAGGTGTTGTGGCTGAGCACCTGAAGGATAATTTGGAAAATATTTCGAGTAGATTTCCCCACCATGTTATAGTTCTGGGTGGAGATTTTCATTTGCCGGATATAGACTGGGAGACTCAAACGTTCATGACGGGTGGCAGGGACAAAGAATCCAATAAATTTTTTTAAAGTGCTTTATCTGAAAACTACCTTGAGCAGTTAAACAGAGAACCGACTCGTGGCGATAACGTATTAGACCTTCTGGTGACAAACAGACCGAAGTATTTGAAACAGTTGACGCAGAACAGGGAATCAGCGATCATAAAGCCGTAACTGCATCGATGATTTCAGCCGTAAATAGAAATATTAAAAAAGGTAGGAAGATTTTTCTGTTTATCAAAAGGGACAAAAAGCAGATTACCGAGTACCTGACGGCTCAACACATAAATTTTGTTTCAAGTACAGATAGTGTTGAGGATCAGTGGACAAAGTGCAAAACCATCGTACAATATGCGTTAGATGAGTATGTGCCAAGCAAGATCGTGAGAGATGGAAAAGAGCCACCGTGGCACAACAACCGAGTTAGGAAACTGCTGCGGAAGCAAAGGGAACTCCACAGCAAACAAAACATAGCCAAAGCCTTGCAGACAAACAAAAACTACGCGAAGCGAAACGTAGTGTGAGGAGGGCTATGCGAGAGGCGTTCAATGAATTCGAAAGTAAAGTTCTGTGTACTGACTTGGCAGAAAATCCTAAGAAATTTTGGTCTTATGTCAAAGCGGTAGGTGGATCAAAACAAAATGTCCAGACACTCGGTGACCAAAATGGTACTGAAACAGAAGATGACAGACTAAAGGCCGAAATACTAAATGTCTTTTTCCAAAGCTGTTTCACAGAGGAAGACTGCACTTTGGTTCCTTCTCTAGATTGTCGCACAGATGACAAAATGGTAGATATCGAAATAGACGACAGAGGGATAGAGAAACAATTAAAATCGCTCAAAAGAGGAAAGGCCGCTGGACCTGATGGGATACCAGTTCGATTTTACACAGAGTACGCGAAGGAACTGGCCCCCTTCTTGCAGCGGTGTACCGTAGGTCTCTAGAAGAGCGTAGCGTTCCAAAGGATTGGAAGAGGGCACAGGTCATACCAGTTTTCAAGAAGGGACGTCGAACAGATGTGCAGAACTATAGACCTATATCTCTAACGTCGATCAGTTGTAGAATTTTGGAGCACGTATTATGTTCGAGTATAATGACTTTTATGGAGACTAGAAATCTACTCTGTAGGAATCAGCATGGGCTTCGAAAAAGACGGTCGTGTGAAACCCAGCTCGCTCTATTCGTCCACGAGACTCAGAGGGCCATAGACACGGGTTCACAGGTAGATGCCGTGTTTCTTGACTTCCGCAAGGCCTTCGATACAGTTCCCCACAGTCGTTTAATGAACAAAGTAATAGCATATGGACTATCAGATCAATTTTGTGATTGGATTGAAGAGTTCCTAGATAACAGAACGCAGCATGTCATTCTCAATGGAGAGAAGTCTCCCGAAGTAAGAGTGATTTCAGGTGTGCCGCAGGGGAGTCTCATAGGACCGTTGCTATTCACAATATAAATAAATGACCTTGTGGATGACATCGGAAGTTCACTGAGGCTTTTTGCAGATGATGCTGTGGTGTATCGAGAGGTTGTAACAATGGAAAATTGTACTGAAATGCTGGGGGATCTGCAGCGAATTGACGCATGGTGCAGGGAATGGCAATTGAATCTCAATGTAGACAAGTGTAATGTGCTGCGAATACATAGAAAGATAGTTCCCTAATCATTTAGCTACAAAATAGCATGTCAGCAACTGGAAGCAGTTAATTCCATAAATTATCTGGGAGTACGCATTAGGAGCGATTTAAAATGGAATGATCATATAAAGTTGATCGTCGGTAAAGCAGATGCCAGACTGAGATCATTGGAAGAATCCTAAGGAAATGCAATCCGAAAACAAAGGAAGTAGGGGTTACAGTATGCTTGTTCGCCGACTGCTTCAATATTGCTCAGCAGTGTGGGATGCGTACCAGATAGGGTTGATGGAAGAGATAGAGCGTTACGGAGATGATAGACAAACTCCAGTGGAAGACTCTGCAGGAGAGACGCTCAGTAGCTCGGTACGGGATTTTGTTAAAGTTTAGAGAACATACCTTCACCGAAGAGTCAAGCAGTATATTGCTCCCTCCTACGTATAGCTCGTGAAGAGACCATGAGGATAAAATCAGAGAGATTAGAGCCCACACAGAAGCATACCGACAATCCTTCTTTCCACGAACAATACGAGACTGGAATAGAAGGGAGAACCGATAGAGGTACTCAGGGTACCCTCCGCCACACACCGTCAGGTGGCATGCGGAGTATGGATGTAGATGTAGATGTAGATTTCGATGTAGAAGATGATAGAGTTGCGGTGATACCAGCAGATGAAGGGAAATGCTACCGTCGTCCTACAGAAGGCAGATTATGACAGTGAAGTGGGACAACTTTTGGACGACCCGGTATAAAGACCAGTGGACAGCGACTTCACAAGACAAGGTGGATAAGAAGATCTGGGCTCTTCTAAAGGAAATCTGCCTTCCAGAAAAGATCGTTAAGCAACTAAGAGCAAAAGCACCAGACCTTATGGTCTGCCTAAGGTTTAAAAAACAGGCGTTCCTCTACGTCCAGTAGTCAGCAACACGGGCGCAGCCACCTACCCCACTGCTCAACACCTCCAGAGGATGCTCTCCCCATATGTGGGAAAGTGTGCCCGTCACATTCGTAACTCAGAGGATTTCCTATAACGGCTGAGGCAGTTACAGGTCAAGGTATCTGACATCACGGTCAGTTTCGACATGGTGCCCCTGTTCACCCGCGTAGCACTGAATGATTCACTTGATCTGATAGGGAAACGTTCAACGGTTCTCTGCTACACTTATTGAGACACATATTTACCTCGACTTACCTCCTATACGTGGCTCAATTGTACGTGCAAATGAAAGGGGTGGTAATGGGAAGCCTTCTCTCACCGATGGTGGCCAATCTCCTTATGGAGAGATTTGAAGATGAGGCACTTACATCGGCCCCAGATCAACTGCAATGCTTTTTAGGTACATGGAAGACGCCTTTGTTATATGGCATCACGGGAGGGAAAATCTCCACGTTTTCTTGGATCTCTTAGGAGGTCACGCCATCCTAACATTAAATTTATCAAGGAACTGGGGATGGATGGGCTATCCCAATCCTAGGTGTACTAGTCAAGAGGAAGGCAGATGGTATCTTCAATCACATTGCGTAGGCCTACCCCAAACACACTCCGACTTGTAACTGCACGCCAGCGGTTACCACTATCCGACATAGAAAAATAGTTTACTCAGAACTGGTTGAAAAGACACGAATAATTTGGCGACGGAGACAGAACACTTGTAATCTGTGTTCTAGATATGTTCAAAAGGCACCGCGGTCTGTTTATCCATCAGAGGTTCGTTAAGAGGTAAAAGATGAAATGAAGAAAGTTGGATATTTGCCATATGTCGGGACGATATCTGCAAAAATCAGTAGAATTCTCCTCGAACATAACATCAAGAGCGTGTTCCATCCACCCACCAAGCTTAAGGCTCTACCAGGGAGTGTGAAGGTTTACGTGGATCTGCAGAAACCAGGCTTTTACCACATACATTTTGAATGTGGGATGGAATATATCGGCCAGACGACTAGTACCGTTGCCATAGGTGCAAATAACATCACAGGCACACTATACTGACACAGGAAACCAAGTCAGAGATTGTCGTGCATTGTTTAAAATTCAATCGTTCTGTGAACTATAACGATGCCAAGACTCTAACACATACTTCGAGATATTGGGGCAGCATTAGCAAAGAATCTATTGAGATTAAGGTCACGGAGAGTATTATTAACCGCGACACCAGTTTCCAGTTGAGTTCTGCCTCGAATTCGGGACTCGGTCTCATGAAGTCTCAGCGGGAACAACATGAGGACCCCATGGGACAGAAATATGAAGACGGAATTAGAGAAAACTGTTCGGTGCATGTAGCATAGGACGCACACGGAATGGTACCTCAGACCACAGATCAATACCTGAGGACCCTCTACTGGGTCTCGAGCGACAGTTTGAGCAACAACGGCCTGAAAACAACACTGCAGCCGCCCCTGGTGGGCACGGACCTCGCGCGCAACGCCTGACACGGCACGCAACGGTTACAGAACGTCCTACCAAGATCACAGGTGACAACAACCTGAAGATAAAATGTCTAGCACGACTTGGACGTCGTTCAGAACTGCAACGACGAGATTGACAACGGGTATTGAGCACTGCCTTCGGAACTGCCGCGGCCAGAGGAGAGCACTACAGCCGCTGCTCTTGGTAGGTGCATGACGCGGGGCGGGCCGCAGACGGAGCGCCTAGCACAACACAGTCATAAATACCGGACTCGTTCCACACTGGAATCAGTATCAGGCAGCACCTGAAGAAGACTGCGAGCCTCGCAGTTGAAATATCGGTACAAGAGAGCGGCGAACAACCGGCAGAAACCCGATAGTCTTGATTTCTTTTCTCTGCACATTATTTCCTACTGGAAAATTTTCTTTAGTTTTCTATACTGCCTGCTCAGTGTACAGACTGAATAACATCGGGGATAAGCTACAACTCTGTCTCACTGCCTTCTCAGCCACTGCTTCCAATTCCCGCCCCTCGACTCTTATAACCGCCGTCTTGGCTTTTGTACAAGTTGTCAATAACATACTACTCCCTTTATTTTACTCCTGTTACCTTGAAATTTTCCAACAGAGTGTTCCAGTCAGCTTTTCTGCAGGTTTTCCCTACCTCTACAAAAATTGTAAACATAGGTTTGTCTTTCCTTAATCTATCTTCTAAGAGTGGTCGTGGAGTCAGTATTGGGTTGCCTGTTATATCTTTCTAAGGAATCCTAATTAATCCTCCCAGAGGATGATTTTTACAAGCATTTCCATTCTTCTGTAAAGAATTCGCGTTAGTATTTCGCAACCACGTGTAATTAAACTGACAGTTCGGTATTGTTCGCATCCGTCAGCACTTGCTTCAGCGCGGATGCACAAACACGTTCGACTCCCAGCTGGAATCTCGAAGTCGCCAGCAAGAAGGACATGGGAGGGGACTGCAGTTAGGTGACGCCAGGCAGGAATGTGGTACTGCTGGGGGCTACGTGGGGTTTCCTATCGTGGGGTTTCCTACAAGGGTGCAGCAGGTAGCGAAGCTGTCCAGAGCAACCGGTTCCCTAACGAGGTGTTTGGTATTTGAGCCTCCCCCATTGCTTGTCTACCCCAGTCCCTCACCCTAAGTGCAGGTGTTGTCACCGTTTCTTAGACAGTGTCGTCGTCGATCAGCATCAATAATTTCGCAAAGTTAACTTGCTGATTCTGGAGTTTCGTCATATATGTCAAACGAAACTAATTATTTGTATTTGTGGGATCTCATTCACAAAAGTACGCTTTTAACGGTATTTTTAAAGTTCTAATACACAATCTCCTATTTACTGAATTTTTATCTCAACATAACTGAAATTTTACTTACATAAAATGGTCACTCGTACTGTGAAGCTTCCAGAATTTTTGGTGCGGAAGGCATAATGAGGACTCAGACAGCTGGTTGTCCACTTTTCTGCCAGAGACTTTTAAACACGATCATATTTGCTTTTATTGTGCTCCAACAGGAGCATTTTTCAGCTGATTATTATGCAGTTCATTTTATAAAGATGAAATTCCAACTAGAGTAACATTGGTGGAGTCATCTATATTAAGCAACTAAATTTTATCATCTGTAGACATCAAGAACAACACTCTAGTTATCGAGACTTTATGCGCCGCAGCTAACCATAGGGATATATTCTGTAATTTCTTTCAGATGAACACACCCATTGCCGGCCGCGGTGGTCTCGCGGTTCTAGGCGTGCAGTCCGGAACCGTGCGACTGCTAAGGTCGCAGGTTCGAATCCTGCCTCGGGCATGGATGTGTGTGATGTCCTTAGGTTAGTTAGGTTTAAGTAGTTCTAAGTTCTAGGGGACTGATGACCACAGCTGTTAAGTCCCATAGTGCTCAGAGCCATTTGAACCATTTGAGCCAACACGCCCATTGTCGCGTAAATCTTTATTTAATTACTAACTGTAAACCGGGCGTTGCCGGGATAATTATTCATCCCAGTTTTATGTCAGTTCATCCCCTCTTCCCTCATCTCTCTTGTCCATTTAGTCCTATCTCATCTCTCTTTCCATCTCCTACATCTGCCCCCCTCTCTCACAACACTTCATCCTCCTCTCCATCCATCTTCCCATCTCTGTTCACCTCCTCCTCCGCTTTTTCTAATAGTACATCAAATTCACAATAACACCCCTAATTTATGTATTTATTACAGTGTTCCATTAGCCATTCATCACCTACCCCCTTTCTCTGTTTACCTGCTGCTCCCTCTCTCTTTTAATCTGTTTCTTTCACTTCTCTGGATGCACCTCCTCCCCCTCTCCCCGCCCCCATCACGTTCTCCTCTCTCCGTATATCTCGTCCTCCGCCTCCGTCATGCCATCTCCTCTTTCCCTGTCTATGAAAAAATACGTATATCTGCCAACTTTCATGCTGACTGACGAGACGACGTTGAATTTATTTAAAGGCAGACCAACCATCCGCCATACGTTGGTTTGTGTAAATGCCTTCACCACGAAAACATACATACATGAGCCAATTCCCAAGCTGATCAGTCAAATGGTGTGTAATTCTGTTGTAAGGCACCCTCCGCCATACACCGTATGACCTTTCACGTAGACAGTGAGGTTCCTCTTGTTTTGAAGATAAAATGTACAAAATTCCATCAAGATTCGAGCGACACTGTGGCTTTTGTTGAAATCCATAAGCAAAGTACCCTCCACCATGCACTGAACGAAGTTTTATGTAGACAGTGACCTTCCTCTTGGTTTGGGAAATAGGAATTCATTTTTATACACCCCGCTCGCTCTATGCTTTCAGTGTTACGTAAAATAACGTTATACCTTGTAAATTATCACGACACAAAATGAAGATGGTAAGCAATGTGGGACTTCCTTCCGTTTGCGTTTGAAACTCTCGGAGAAATCCTGTGAGGATGGTGGGAGAGAGCAGCAAGGGGAGCCTGGATTTGTTTTGCCGGCCCGGGCCTCTGACAGGTTTAGTGTGCCACTGCTCGTAGGAAACCACCCGGTAGGAAAGCCCACGGTAGGAAAGCCCACGACACACTGCTGGGAGAAGCGCCAAGATTGTCAGCGCGGGTCGGGGTAGCACAGTTGTTAACGTAACTGCCTAGCAAGCAGGAGATCCCGGTCGCGAATACCTGTCCGGCACACATCTTCACTCGCCGTCGCTGACTCTGTATAAATTCCCGTATGCAGCTGACATCAATATTTCCTTCCCTTTCAGTCAGTTTCTCCGCCTTTTCTTCCTACAGGGTGGTGCCCCTCCCCGCCCAAACCGACGTGATGACCAACCAAAAAGTTCTACTGACAGCACCATATAACATATTAGTTTTCGAATGAGGAGTCACAGGATGCGGGCTGTGATGTTGTCCATGCTTCTGGGTAGGATTACTCACTGACATGGTCCATCAGGAGACAGAAAGGACGAAAGCGATCGGAGGGTAGCGGTTTGTAAGGGCAGAGGGGAAGAAAGTGTCAAGGCAAGCACCAAGAGAAAAAAACCTCTGCGACAGTAGGACTGGTAGTAAGGCCAGTAGCGGCTTGCTATCTGCGAGAGTGCATGCAAGGTGAGGTTATGTTAGTGCGAGGTATCGTGCATTGTTACCTTTGTCGTTGCGGGTGCTCGTTGTAGGGCCTGCTGCAGCGGCTGCGTCCCTGTAACAGTTCGAGGTCGTCACACATTAGTGGGCGATCGGCCATAGATCAGCTCACAGTGTAGGGTGTGTGTGTGTGTGTGTGTGGCTGGTTTGCGTGTTGTGTACAGTACGGCTTCCCTACGATTGCCTCTTTTTCGGCGGGTCGAGCATCTGGGGTTGCCAGTAGTAGCTATGTTGCAGGGGCTCGCCAGTACTGTTGTGTTAGCGTGCTATTGCCCATAGATGTTTTATTCCTTGCCAATAGTGTCTTTGGTCTATTATGTTTCCATCTATTGTTGCGGTCGTAGTTCCCCAGAGAAAGAATAAACAGGTTACGCGAGTGTCTCGTGTTTCTGTAAAGTCGTGTGGAGAGTTTTTGGAATACTTGCAAGACGGTATCTAGCCGATATCCCCGGTGAAGATCCGCGGCGCGTGTGTAACGCGGTGCATTGCTTATGATTCTGAGTACTTTGTTTTGTATGAGCTGCAGACAGCGCAGGTATGTGGGCGGAGCGTATCCCCAGATGGGAGCAGCATAAGTCATCAGAGGTCTAATAAGTGTGATGTACATGGACCTGGACATGTAACGTCTAGAGAAACAAAAACAATATATTATGTAGTAATTAGAGAATTAGATGTATCATATTGTGTCATTGTATAAAATTCTGTATTTTTTTTTATTATTTATTTCTGAAAACGTCTGCGTCGGCGAGTAATAAAACCGACACAGAAGATAAATGTTAAACAGAGATTAAAAAAGGAACTAGTATATAATACGTGTTGAATATGAATGTCTTTGTCGTCTTAATTTGGAAGTTGTGCGAGTAAGATCTCCTGTTGTTGTCGTAGAGAACGCCAATGTAGCATTCTTTTGTCGAGACTAAGCAATGTACGCCATTACGTGTGAATTCACAAAGGTCTGTAATCACTGAGATATTTAAAGGTTTTAATAGAGTTGTTTAAATGAAAACTTGTATTATTTATTGTTAAGCTTGCTTGCATATTATCCCATACTGTTGAGACATTTTTCAATTATATAAATATTATCTGTGGTGCTGAGCTGCGTGGAGAACGAAGAGCCGCTGCCGCGGCGTATTTAAACGACTTACAATATAGTCGAGCATACCGCAAGGAAGCGGTAAAATAATAGTAAAATAATATTATTTCTTTTAGCTCCCAGACTGGCAGTGAAGATCAGCAGATTTTATGATGTGTTGCAGATTGACGCGGGCTGCTGATAGGATATAATTTACAGTGCAAATAATTTAATGTACCTTCAGAATCTGATAGGAATCTTGCTGTGCTCCGTTCTGATCTGGCAAACTTTATAGTGACAACGTATTTTTTAATGAGAGTCTCATGTTCTTGGGCTAGTCGTGGTATGAAATAGCATTTTAACGAGAAATAAAATCCACTGCGAACTTGTGTTTTTGAACGATCACACGGACTGTAACATCAGTGCTCATAACAAAGTAATTTCAACTTTTAATCACTATGAAGTAGGGAAGATATATTGATTCTTAGCATGAGTTGCAGTTACGAAAAATCGTTCCTTAAATTGTAGGCCAGATACAGAACAATAAGACTTCCATATATACATTTTATTCCGCTAAAGGGTAATGATGATAAAGAAAAGCAAAGCACAGCATTATTAACAGATATTTCGCGGCTCTTTTCGTATATGCGATAATAAAAAATGTGAAACTGGCGCCCAACGTGGGGCCCGAATTTGCAGTGGCCACAAAAATTTTATGTATTTTCCTTTCAGTGTCTATTGTTATATATGTATATATATATATATGTATTTAGTGATAGATGTATGTATGTGTATCATGATTAATGCAATGTATTAATGAATGTGCAACCACTCTTTCATGACAAAACGTACTACTGCAAACGAGTCTGAGAAGACGATCCTGATAGTACTGAGAAGCTGTAACGACTACGTAATCCGGGGGCAGCCGAACCCCGAGATAAGATAAACTAAAGGTAAGACTACAGTGTAGTTGTCCTGTTTGTAGAAGTCGAGCTCCAGTGAAGTGATCTCATTTCGCTAGTGGTGTGCATATTGTGCGTAGTTTGATGTTAGTGTTTGTGACAGGACAAAGTTGATGGCAGATAGTAATTTTTAGTGTGCAGTTAGTGTAGATAAATTAACGTATTTTGTGTGCAAGGGGCAAAACTGTCAGACTTTGTGGTTTAGTAAGCAATTTATGAATATGGTTAAGTTGCGTAGTCAACGTCCGAGCAATATGGATACTGAGGAACAACAATTAGTTAGTGCAGGAAATGTGGAACCGGGTACCTCAAGTAGTACTAGTACTCTCTTTGAGGATATAACATGTGAGAATGTGGGGGCAGGGGCACAGGAAGTGGTGCCACCGCCCACTAGTCCTCAAGGGGATGTAGAGAAAGAAGTTGTACCACCACCAGAAAAGCAGGAACCAGAGAGTGGTAATCTGCCTGGTGGGTATTCGCTTCAGGCTATATTAGAGCGCGTGCTGAATTACCAGGCAGAATTTGCGCAACAGCAAGTCGAGCGAGACCGCCAGCAAGCTGAGCGAGATCGCCGGCAAGCTGAGCGGGACCAGCAACTTGTGCAATCGTTAGAAAACATGAAAAAAGAGATTGCAGATATGAAACAGAATTATGAGTCGATACCTAAGGCCGTGCAGGAGCTGACTGAACAGGTCAACAACCTGCAAGTAGCAAACACTAACAGGGTAGACGAAATAGGTGTATTAGCCAATCGAGTAGAAAAGCTAGAAATAGATTCCACGCAGCTTGTAGAGCAGAAGTGGAACGAACAAGCAACTAAAATTGAAACAGAATTCAACTCATGGCTAGAAGTGAAGGAGTGTGAGATTGACAAGAACATTAATTCCAAAGTACAAGCAGCCATAGCAAATAGAGGCTCCGAATCGTTCAGTACCGCAGTGAATAGTCAGGTACAGAACGACGTGCAAACCATCAAACAAATACTCAGTGAGGATATTCCGCAGTGGCAAGTGAATATGAACAAACGGACATCCGACCTGGAGAAGGGTTTAGCACAAGGCAGAAAACATTTGGAACAGGAACCTCTGTCGCCAACAGCCCATGGTTTCGGCAACGCACAAACTTATACGCGATACAACAATGGGGAATCTGTAGTCGATAATGCGAAGAGCTGTAGCTTCGGTTCGGAGCACACAGCATATGTCCAAGGAGCAAAACCATGTAGTTCAAAAATATTAGTGGAAGAAAGTTTAATCAAAAATAGACAATTTCAAACGTTTACTACTGAACGGAAATCAGTACACCCAGTAGTATTCATAAAAAGCTTTAAAAATATCTTGCCCAGTGTGTGGAACGAAACACAGAAAATTCAATACGTAATGTCGTACATTCAAGGTGATGCAGCGTTGTGCGCTACAGAAGTAGCAGACAGCTGCATGACATATGAACAGTTCGAAAGGGCATTTCTATCGAAATATTGGTCGCCTTGTATACAAGAGCGGCTAAGAAAAGAAGTATATAATCCCGAACCGTACTCACCTCGTCTGGGTAATTTGAGACGGTATTTTGAAAAATATATAAACAAAACACGCTACTGGGACGAGCCTATATCACCAAGAGACATAATAAGACTACTAAAATCACATTTACCCATTCATATCAAAGAGAAATTAATACACGTACCAGAAAGCGATATGGAAAACTTCCTGTCTGTTCTAGATTCTATAGACTTGATACAGGAAGACGCAAAATCAGCGTGTGATCACTCGCGGAATAATGGGTCAGGATGTAAACATGACAGAAATAGTAGTGCACAAAACCACAACCATGGAAATGGTGGGGGTGGTAACAAGCGGCAAGAACATTCGCAAAATGGTAGTAATGGTAGAGGCCAGAACGGGTATGGACAAACAACTTATAACAAAAGGCGTCGATTTGACGACCGGTACGAATCTGGAATGTCAGGGACCAACCGCTGGAAAAATGCGCGAGGTCAGTGGCAGAGCAATTATAGTGATAGTAATCGAAATTGGCAGCAAAATCAGCGAAGAAGCCCAGAGCGACAGGGTAATGACCGGTATGACAACAATAGACCACCGCCGCAAAACGCGCCTATTGCGCAGCCGTGGCGGCCGACAAATCAGAGTGTACATATAGTGGAGGTCGCGGACAATAGCCTTCCAAGTACTTCACAAGCAACTAATCCAACAAACTAGAATCGGCCTCGATATGCTCTCCATCGATGGCCGAGGGATGGAGTGAGAGCAACACGAGTGATAATTATATACCTGGGATACGTATGCTGCGATACAACGATGGTGTCAGTATGGATAAAGATCTACTGAACGAACCACACGAATGTAAGAAAGATAATAACGAAAATGTGCAAGCTATTATCGAAGCGAAAATCAATGATGTTGCAGTGAATATAATCATCGACACAGGTGCCTCAGTAAGTGTAATGAGTATGGAGTTATTTAAGGCACTGGGAAAAGGACATAGCATTCCGACTTTCCCGGTTAATAATTGTAAGGTGTCTGGAGCCATTGGTGCACAGAGCCAATCAGTTAAGTACCAGGTGCAGGTGGAGATTTGTAAGGAGGGCGAAGCCATAGTGAACTCGTTCCTCGTTGTTAAAGGATTGAAGGTGGCCTGCATTCTGGGAGTAGATTTTCTCCGTGAGAGGGACGCATTGATCGACCTCTCCTTGGGGAAATTAAGCATAGTTAATAGGGGTAGGAGGATTGAGTTATCTATGATGAAATCGAAGGAGGTACTTGCGCCGTGTTGTAATCGAATCAATATCAAGGGTAGGAACCCTTGGGTACTACACCTTGATGATTTGTCACATGCAGCAGACCTCTATTACCCGAACTTAGAGGATCGAAATTTTGAAACAAATGTTGAGGCATTTCAAACCAAAGTGCAGGAATCTGAAGGTTTAAGCGGTAAACAAAAGCAACAGTTGACGCAGCTGCTATCGGAATACACTATGGTATTTACCGACCGACCAGGAATAGTCAAAGGGTACCACTATCACATAGAGGTGATGCCCCACAAAACATACTGTCGCGCAACTTACTCCATCCCTTGGTCGAGGAGGGAATTAGTAGCTAAAGAGATTCGGAAGATGTTATCATACCCGTCCGGACTCGCCCTGAGAATTTAGATGAGCAGATACAAAAATTTCATGGAGCACAGTACTTGACCTCGGTCGATCTGAAAAGTTCATATTGGCAAATTCCCCTTACACCGGAATCCAGGAAGTACACAGCTTTCATATTCGGAGGGCGGAGTTACCAATTCAAGGTACTTCCCTTCGGATTGAATGTGAGTGCTGGAGTGTTTATTACTGCACTAGACACGGCACTGGGTCCAGACTTATTAGAAAAAATCACTGTATATGTTGATGATCTGGTAATCGCTACTGCTACTTGGGACGAACATATGGGGAATTGTTGCGTAGTGTACTAGAGAGATTTAAGCAAGCAGGTGTGACAGCAAACCTAGAAAAGTCAAAATTTGGACGAAATAAAATTAAATTTTTAGGCCATCTTATTACACCACTTGGTATACGCCCAGACAACAAAAAACTAGAGGCGATCCGAGAATTTCCAAGCCCCCGCACTAAGAGGCAATTGAAAGCGTTCCTTGGGCTCACGTCTTTTTTCAGAAGGTTCGTGCCCAATCAGTTGTTAAATGACGCGTCGCTACTAAATCTGCTACGAAAAAGTGTGCAGTGGGTTTGGACTGACAAATGTCAACAAGCTTTTGAAGCGATTAAAACCGCCCTACTGAATGCAAATATTTTGCAGCACCCAGATCTGTCAAAAGATTTTTGTCTTGCGACGGATTCATGTTTCTATGGCCTGGGAGCGTGCTTATTTCAGTGGGAGGAAGGAAACGACCCGACAACAATAAAGATTATCGGCTTCGCCAGTAGGACTTTAACTAGCTGCGAGAGAGCCTACTCGGCAACCGAACTCTAAGCACTTGCAGTAGTCTGGGCTGTGAAAAAGTTTAATTATTATTTACAAGGGAAGGAGATTAAAGTGTATAGTGACCACCAGGCGTTAAGTTTTTTGATGTCATGCAAACTATTCCATACCAGACTGAGGAGATGGATGCTTGTCTTACAAGAATACCGGATAAAGATTATGTACATAAAAGGCCAAGATAACGTAATAGCGGATGCTCTGTCGCGACTGCCGGTAGGATTACCAGATTTAGCAGAAATGTTAGAGCAATCCGCGGAGTATAAAGTGCTGTTAGTGCGTGACAATACTTACATGAAGGATTTTTTATATATATGTAAAAACCTGTGCGAATTACAAAGGGCAGATCCGATGTGGAAAAAAATCATTAATAATATTGAAGAGGGTGTTAACAATAGAGATGAGCAAGGTTTTAAAATAGTGAACCATATTTTGTATCATAAACTTAATACGAAAGAAGACTGCTGGGCGGTATGTATACCTAACCAGTCGGTAAAAGTTATGATATGGCACACGCACTTGGCATGGGGCCATGCAGGGATTGGAAAGTGTGCAGAGATCATGGCGAGATACTGCTACTTTCCTCGTATGAAACACCAGATTCAGGCAACAGTCAGAACTTGCGTGATATGTCAAAAAGCAAAACATTATAATAGATCCACTAAGTTTGAATTACATCCCATAGTTCCACTCAGGCCGCTTCAAATAGTATCTGTGGATGTAGCCGGTCCTTATCCCATGGCCAGGGGAGGTATGAAATATATACTGGCCATGTACGATATTTTTTCCAAATACTTGGCAATTTATTGCATAAAATCAGCTACTGCCAAAACCATGGTCAGGCGGATCAGTCAAGAATACTTGCCCCAAGTGGGAAAACCCGAAGCCATAACGACTGATAATGCTTCTTATTTCACGGGTCGAACTTGGAAAAATTACCTACGGGAACAAAACATACAGCATATTCTGGTATCCCGGTTCCATCCCGAAGACAGTCTAGTTGAAAGAATATTCAGAGAATTGAATAAGTTCCTTAGAATCTACATAGGGAACCGACATACTAAATGGCCAGGGCTAGTACCGAAATTTGTAGAAATACACAATTTAACACCCCATTCAAGTACAGGCTATCCACCGGTAGAGATATTGAAGGGATTTAATGAGACACCGAATGAATGGCTCACGCCTTTGCCGAGACTACCAGTCAAGGCAGAAACAAGGGAGGAAAAGATGAAAAAGATATGGAACAGACTAACCAGCTGTGCGGCAAAGAGGAAAAGGAAGTACGACCGAGGTGTAACTAACGAAAAGAAATATAATGTAGGAGATCTAGTACTTATTCGTAACCACGCTAAATCCTCAGCCACCTTAAAACAGAATAGTAAGTGGCCATTGCTATATTCAGGGCCTTTTGAAGTAATAAGCGTGCCACACGAATGTAGCTATTTGTTAGCACATCCCCATACGGGGAAGATCAAAGGATTGTATCCACGTAAAGATGTGAAGTTATTTATTCAGTGACATATCACATATAAAGAGTAATAGTTGTAAGAAGATTTTAATTGTGTTTTAGAATATAAGTATGTTAGTATTAAGAAAGAAATTTGTGTGTAATGAAACTTGGAGGAAGTGGATTCAGAAAGTAGGCAATAGCTTCCACAGGAAAGATTTTGTTTACAGACAATTAGAGCCATTTAAAAATTATAGGCTCATTAAGCAACGAACAATCTTCTTGTTGATAAAGTGAGGATTAATTTCTTGAATCATTATACAAAGGATTAATTTCTTGAACCATTTTCTATGTGTAGTATGTAAGTGCAATTAATGATGCAATCTAATATAGTAAGGTAACTGTTGTAATTGTATTAGGATAAGGAACCCTGAGAGAGAGAGTCTTGACTAGCCAAACATGGACTCTGTAGTATGCAACAATTATGTGATGTTTGCTGCCAGTAGTGATATGAGAACGACACTGGAGCATAAGCTAATCAAAAAACAAGCCCGTTCCGTGGAAAATCCGCTTTGTATATAACAATGCTTCAATTGAAGCCTGTGTACTTGGTACACGCCCTTGAATATTCATTACGCGATACGCGAATTAAGTCAACCAATGTGGAACCTACACTGTAGTCATATAGGAAAAATCATTAAAAATAATGCTAGTGCTAAATGAAGTATTTATTGATCAATATGCCCAAGTCAAGCTGTCATGCACATGGTAAAATCTGTTTGATAGATGGGTGATAACCAGGCAAGCTACACTGATAAGAAAATTAAAAAATTTCACAAAAGGGCTATATACGCCTAGTAACAATATGAAAAGTGTGTTGTGTGTGATAAGGTAAAAACAAATAGACGCCATGTAGATGAGAGTGAGTATGCGAAGAACAGTTAAAAGGTATTAAAAAATAAACTGTGTGCATAAACAATGGAGGAAAGGACGGAATATTGTGTGTAGCAGGGACAGAAAATGACTGTTGTATCTGCACCAATATATACGTCGATAAGTCTAGTGTTGAGTGACAGACTGTCCTAGTGCAGTGCTCAACGAACAATAGACAGTGTATAAAAACAGTAGTTATTGATCCGTTCGGAGTCGAGTTAAACGAACCTAGCTCGACGGGGACATGTAGTATGTGTGTTACGAAACATTTTCACGTGTTGAAAGACGCTCTGGCAGTGTACCAACCGTGGAGTGAGTGAAAATGTGTAGTACAATGTGCGTGTGACGAACCTTGAATACCAGTGTCACAATGCCACAAGAAACCTGTTATCACGCCAAACCATCCTGTGCATACCAGTGAAGCGACGGCTTACTGAACAATAATCGCTTTTAACAAGTTGCATCTTCTTCCACAGCTAGTAATCTGTGTCCTTAAAGGCAGTACACCGTTGTGGAATGTTTGTTTCATGCGCTACAACGGGGAGCCATGTGGAGAAGCCGAGACGAGTGCCGTGCCGCCAGCCAGCCGGTCGCGGTAAACCACTGCCACTCACCGACATCGGCGAATGGTTCGCCGCGGTTCGCGACTGCTTGGGCGCCACGTCAGCACGACGTCGCTGTTACTGAGAGCAGGTCGTCGAACCCAGCGGCCGTCGGCACGCGGCGTTCCAGACGACGCGACTCAACAATTGCTTCGCGCCGCCAGCTCCGTACAACATTGTTGTCATTCAAATGAACTACCAAATATGTGGTTAATGCACTAATATGAAAACGGTATATTGGACACGAAATGACGTGACAAACATTGTGTGTTTCTTTAGTTACTCGATGCAGACTCAAAGTATTCATCGGTTCAGTGATGTATAGATATAATATGTTTTCGTCATCTTAATGAAGTAAACTTGCACGAATGCTAGAACATTTTAAAACAATTGTCGTGAGTAAGTGCAGAGACGATTCATTATACCAATGTAAAACTGTTTAATGAGTGACTTTCATTGCAATACAGAACACAAATGTGAAAAAGGGTAGAAGGTATATTGGTAACAAAGAGACTAAAAGTTTAACATGTTGTCATAAATAGCCTTTGTTATATGTGAACATTGGATAGAATCTGAACTTTTTGTGATCAAACTGGGTATTAAAACAAACCAGACGAGATGACCATGGCTCCGGCGCAGTTTTCCCAGGTTTTCTGATCGCACGTAGCCCGAATGGGGGAGCCAAATAAATGTAAGGACCCTGGGACTAGGTTTATGGTCACCTCGCAAAGTGTAAGAACAGTATAAAAAGTGTAATTAACCCTACAGTGTAAAAGAACTAAGAAGTTTAAAGTGAATGTTCTAACAAAGGTAACAGACAATAACCAAACAGACGTTAGTGGCAGCATATTGCCGAACATTCTTAACGTTAGTCAATTGCTGCCAGGGGGCATTGTAACGTCTAGAGAAACAAAAACAATATATTATGTAATAATTAGAGAATTAGATGTATCATATTGTGTCATTGTATAAAATTCTGTATTTTTTTTTATTATTTATTTCTGAAAACGTCTGCGTCGGCGAGTAATAAAACCGACACAGAAGATAAATGTTAAACATAGATTAAAAAAGGAACTAGTATATAATACGTGTTGAATATGAATGTCTTTGTCGTCTTAATTTGGAAGTTGTGCGAGTAAGATCTCCTGTTGTTGTCGTAGAGAACGCCAATGTAGCATTCTTTTGTCGAGACTAAGCAATGTACGCCATTACGTGTGAATTCACAAAGGTCTGTAATCACTGAGATATTTAAAGGTTTTAATAGAGTTGTTTAAATGAAAACTTGTATTATTTATTGTTAAGCTTGCTTGCATATTATCCCATCCTGTTGAGACATTTTTCAGTTATATAAATATTATCTGTGGTGCTGAGCTGCGTGGAGAACGAAGAGCCGCTGCCGCGGCGTATTTAAACGACTTACAATATAGTCGAGCATACCGCAAGGAAGCGGTAAAATAATAGTAAAATAATATTATTTCTTTTAGCTCCCAGACTGGCAGTGAAGATCAGCAGATTTTATGATGTGTTGCAGATTGACGCGGGCTGCTGATAGGATATAATTTACAGTGCAAATAATTTAATGTACCTTCAGAATCTGATAGGAATCTTGCTGTGCTCCGTTCTGATCTGGCAAACTTTATAGTGACAACGTATTTTTTAATGAGAGTCTCATGTTCTTGGGCTAGTCGTGGTATGAAATAGCATTTTAACGAGAAATAAAATCCACTGCGAACTTGTGTTTTTGAACGATCACACGGACTGTAACATCAGTGCTCATAACAAAGTAATTTCAACTTTTAATCACTATGAAGTAGGGAAGATATATTGATTCTTAGCATGAGTTGCAGTTACGAAAAATCGTTCCTTAAATTGTAGGCCAGATACAGAACAATGAGACTTCCATATATACATTTTATTCCGCTAAAGGGTAATGATGATAAAGAAAAGCAAAGCACAGCATTATTAACAGATATTTCGCGGCTCTTTTCGTATATGCGATATCAAAAACGCGAAAGACACCCTCCTATTCAGAGTGCTACGCCTGTTAAGCATAGGATAGTTTGAGCCTCGCGTTTGCTTTGTTGGTCCCCCCAGAGTAGTTTCCGGTCCAGCTAGCCACCAAGGTATTTGACCTTCTCACGGAAACGTTTTGGGATTGCATTTAGTGTTATTGGGTTGCAGCGTTGATGTTTTCGCAGTAGTTTCGATCTTCTAGTCAACAGAACGGCTTCGCACTTGTCGACGTTTATTCTAACACCCCATTTTACCAACCAAGTGCAGTCTGTAGTCGTGAGTTAATGTTGGACGGTTTCCAGTCTTGCTCGAGGATGGCAGTGTTATCCGCGTAGATTGCCACCATCGTGTTGCGTGTAGCTGGAAGGTCATTACCGTATAGGTTAGGCAGTATGAGCTCTAGGATGCTTCCTTGGGGTACTCCAGAAGCGATACCATGTCGTGTTGATTGTTTGCCCTGCACGTCGGTGTTGAAATTCCTGTCCGCGAGATACGAGTGTATGAGAAGTACGAGCCCGTCGGGGTACCCTCCGTCGCTGAGTTTGCGTATGAGGCCGTTGTTCCACAGACGGTCAAAGGCCTTTTCGATGTCCAGGAACACTGCCCCAGTTGCTTTGTTTGTGTTGTATCCGTATGTTACGTATTCGACGCGCAGGACCTTAAAGCTTCATACCCCAGAAGGAAGAAATATTAGTCGGCTGGTGCAGCGGGTCATCCCACTTGATAATGACCAGGTGGTGAGACTGTTGAGGTTTAAATAAATTCTGTATTTGCGATTCATCTCCGTAATACTTATATGTTTGAAAGGAGACGAAAATAAAGCAGTAGATACGACATGTTGTGTCCTCTCAGTTAATACATGATATGTGATTGAGGGTGTTAGATTGTTGCCTTGGCCAACGCGTTCTATAGATTGAAAACGTCTGGTAGTGCGTTGTCGAACGGGTAGCACGCTAGCACTTGCCAGTCACTACCGTGGTTGGACTGTGGCAGTGAGTTGAAGCAGCTCTGGATGATGAGTCCGTATCTCCCCTCTAGGCTCAGTTCGGCACGATGGACGTCCGAATTAAAATTAATATCCCTGAGTGAGGAGGCAGTTGTGTGTATGTCACACTCTGTACACCCCCAGATCACATGCAAGTTTAAACGTGTATTCATGCTGCTCTTGCATATACACGCAATGAGTACAGCTTCGTTACTGATTAATCTTCCTAGTGTTACGATTTTAATGGCCAGAAGTACACCTTTTCTGGGTCGTTGGCTTACCATTAAAAGGATACACTAAAGCAGGAATTAGAAAGGTAGCTCTAAACTCTGTAACCTCTAGATAAAAAGTGTTGGTTGTATCATTCGTGTTATGTGTTCTTAAGACTGTATCTTCTTATGTCAGAGGAACGCTTATCAATGGGCATTTAATTTCTCGTAATACACTTGTCTCGTAATATACGTATACATCTATCAGTATTCCTGCAACATTTCCTCATAGAAAAATTAAAGACCAGGTTAAAACGTCGAGTAGATGACCTTATCTTCGGAGAAATATCACAATCACGAATTGAACAATGTTGGTTAACGGAGTGAACTGTGAACCTCTTCAGTGGGCCCCGCCAGGCATTGACCTCAGTCGTTGTAAGGTATCAAACAGAGGAGCATAACGAGGATGGTCGGACGAGTGTGTGAACCCTTGTTATCCCGAATGTGAAAAAACTGTCCTCTTCGTCCCTTTTCTTGAATAATGCTGACTCACAAGTTCAACAGAAACACTCCAATTAATTAATTAATCATTCCGCACAAGTAGTAAGGTCTCGATAATTGCTAATCATCTTGCTGTTGCAATTCTAATGGCCAGCGAGGTTACGTTACTAGTCGCGATTGCGTCAGATGAGCTAGGTACAATGAGTCCGTGTCTCAACTTACGTACAATGCGTTACTGCCGGTTTTTCTTCAGTTTATAAACCATTAATGGATCGCACGGAGTAAAGCATTTAATTCCCTGTTTCAAAGAATGCCTGTGAAAGTACGACATTGAGACATTACACGTGTCGACTCATTTTTCTAGCTGGCTTCACAAATGGCACACGAGTTTTGTAAATTAGTGAGCTGTGGGGTGAGTCAAACGATCAGCAGAAGCGATGTATTCCTGACGTGTGGCATTAGCTAGCAACAGTTGGCTGCCAGGAGCCACTGTGCTGTTTCGAGGGTCCGCAGTTGCGATTTCCTCTGCGGAACTTCTTAGACCGTGCTATCCACGTCTCACAACGCACTCAACCTGTAAACTACCTGGAAGTAACTTGTACTCGCTCTCCCTTCAATATTCCAATACCCTTTACATGTTAACCATTACATGTTAACCACTTCTAGATACCAGATCCCCTTTGTTGTTACAGCTAAATCTATAAACTGTCAGGTCTTCTCATTTTACCCGCGACATTCTACCGGCCCATATTCATTCAAGCAGTTCATCCAGCTTTGATCGCTCCTATGCAGTATGAGGCAGACATGTAGTGAATGGAGCTTACTTATTTATAAATATCACTTTTCTTCTAGTACACACAGTGAGATTATTATTCACTTGTACTGAATTGCTAGTTAAAATATCCGGGCATGGTCAGCCAACTGTAAGGCAGCATTAGATATTATGTTACGTGATACGATTAATGTTAGCAGGATAGGCCAACTGAAAGGTCACTGACATGGAAAAGAACAACGTTGCATCTGTGAATAATGGTCCTTATAGGAATCACATGTGCAGTGCATATGTGTCTGTAGTCTGTTTAGCAATCAGTCCAATATTAATATACTGAAGATCAAACAAAACAAGATACGCCAATGATAGCGAATTTTAATCATACAAACTGAACACTTCGAAATGCCTGGCTATGTATTTATTCTAGTGTTCTGTTAGTCCACTCCTCCTCCACTTCTGTGTCCACTTTCTCTGCACCTGTCTCCGTCCATCTCAGATTCCTCCCCCCACCATTTTTCAACGCATCTCCTCCTTCCCCCTCTTCATGTCCACATTATTCACCCCATCACTCTTTCCGTATCCTCCCGCTTGTCTTTTCACCCATCTTCCACGCCCTCAATCTCATCCTCTCCGTTTGTCTGCCCTTCTCGTCCTCTAACTATGTCCTGGTACTCCTTACCCCTCACTGTTTCTCCATCTCCTCTTCCTCCACCCTCCTCTCTCCGTGAGCACTCCTAAGAATAGTAGGTGATTCCTAGGCCCACAATATTTTTTTCGAGATAATATATAAGTAACATGTGTACGAAGTTTAGTTGACATTGGATTTAGGAGCAGTTTTTACTTGCAGCTTGTGTCACATACATTTCAAATATATTTAACATATTTGATACAAATTGGTACCCGTATTTGACTTGTACCCCTACTGAATTTCACCCCGCAGTTTCCTTTTCACGAAGTTCAATGTTTTGACGTATTATCTTCTGAACAATGACTCGTACTATGATATAATGTTCCAGATTCATTCAACGGTATTTGTGCGCAGTGTCCGCAAAGTGTGTTGGGAGTAGAGTTGGTTCTGTAGTAGCAATAAACTAAAACGTCATGCTTTTCACGCACGTCAGTGTATATGACGTCATATTTCCAAACTATGTGTCGTACAATGGTATATTTTGCAAGTGCAGTCGGTGGTATGTGAATACTGTACGCGATATGTGTCACGAATGGAGTTGCTATCAAAAAAGCCATAAATTGAAATGTAATTCTCGATGCAGCTGTAAGGGATAAACATTGAAATTACGTATAGAGTTTGTTCCAACTGATTAAGTGCTCTCACTCTGAAATGTTGAATGAATAAATTCCAGATATTTGTCAGTCGTGGGCTACGCTACTTTTTCACCTGCACCCCCACCTCTCTGATTGGTAGGTGGTTCTTACACATCACAGCGCTTCTTTTCAGACAGTGCGAAGTTTGAATCAAATCGATCCAGTGGTTTAATAGCGGATGTGGAATATAGGCAACGATACAATTATCCGTTTTTATAAAATATATGGAGTAATTCTGCCCAAAAGGACGGGTTATTTCATTCTGTACCAAGGAAATGTACTGTATGTGGTCACTAGGTGCGCTGCTCGTCTAATTACACTGAGAACTTAAAAATTACATGTGATTAAATTACTTAGCTTCACAGCAACTAATGAATGACTTCTGGACAGAAATTTTCATTACATTACTGTCATATGGATAGCACACACACACACACACACACACACACACACACACACACACACACACACACACACACACACATCTGCATGCCCATAAGTGTGTGTACGTGTTTGTGTGTGTGTGTGGGTTTCCTTGCTCCGAAAAGTGTCTGCTCTAAAATGCAAATGTCTAAACTTGACAACCAGCTCAGAACACTCGGAGTCACCTGGTGCCGAGTCATCAGATCACCATGGAATACCGCAAGTGCTCACTCATGAACTACAGTTTCATAATTTCCTCCTTTGCTCCGCATTCGGCACCAACAGTTTAGAGGAAACCCCACTTCGTCAAAGCGTAAACACATCTCCATTAACCCGTCCTATTGCCATTTATCTTAGATCAAATTTGGGACGGTAGTTTAAATCATCATCTTTTTTCGTTGGGTCTTGAGGTAGCTGAGCGTTGGTGAGTGTACGTACGTTCTTTCTTGCGTGGCGCCACCCGAATGTCACGTCGAAGGAACTGATACCTTCTGAACCAGCCTAGTGTGGTTCACGCCATTTCATAGGGATTGTTGGTGGATCTTGTAGCGCTTCATACATGGGAGAGCAGGTTTACCTTAGCTGCTTTCCTCCTTAGATATTTCGGAGCAATGTAAAATAGGACAGCTAATACGGAATGGAAGCAATAGGGTTATGGATACATGTGATAACTGGTGAGCGAAGGAAACGGGAATAAAACCGCTGGGAAAGCTATTCACACTGGGTAGAGGGCAGTTTTAGTTTCTCTTTATTTGACCCGTAAAAGTTTACAAACAATGGGAAGACCACCATTTGTAATTTGAAGGGAATACAGTGAATGATTATTTTTAGAGTAATTCAATTATCTGGCACAATCGCATTTATTCCTAACGAAGTAACCGGTTTCGGCCGACACCGGCCTCCAGTGATACTAAAATATAGGCTGTGCTTCCGTTCCACGACTGCGGAAACCATGTTGTCAGTGGTGGGACGTAACCACGTACTGTATTTTATGACCTGAGGATTGCAAATGTCAGCCAAAACAGGTTATTTTGTTAGATATAAATGTGATTGTGCTGATGATTTTATTATTCTAATTATAAAAACAAGTCTGACGTGTATGGTAGACTGCATCCTGGTTCATATGAGTCGTCAATAAAGTGACTGAATTCATCACGTGTGAAAGAAACGTCGGAAGCAGACTGAAGTTTACGCAGAAAATTTTAATAGTACTGTGTTCCATACTTGCAAGGGCACAATGCGACCCCATCGATTAAAGCAGCATGTGGACTTGCCTAGACGTTCGTCCTGTCAGCTCCTAAATTTCACCACAAGAGTTAGAAAGCAGAAACTGCATATTTCAATCACGTTTCTGCCAAGGCCTGGTTTGCCACCACACCAAAAACCCTGAAAAAGTTTTATGTAGCCCAGCCACAGGTCAGCTCAGAGAGAACTGTGTGAATTCTGCCATTGAACGACATGTGCACACATCTCTGGTCATTTCATTGCTTATACGAACTCACGGTAAGAAAGGAGTCCCAATAAAAGCAACTTTTCAGCAGTATTCAGTTTCTGCTAGATGATCCTATTCACACTTCCAGCTCAACGTTTCTTCCGTCATTTACAGCATTACTTACCACCGCACGTCTTTCCGTTAACTTCCACACAGACATGTTTGACCGCCTGTTCGCCATATGATGGCTGTCTAAACGGAAAGACACGAAGCGCATAGTGAATTTCCGATGTGCTAGCCATACCTTTCATAGTTATTTCCATATTCAGATGTCGTACATGAAGCTCACTCGAGCATATTAAATTTCACACTCTTCTTTCGTTAGAGACGAGCTGAGGACCATGTTTAGCAAACTAAATCTGCGTTACGCTTTCTTTCTTCTCTCCTGCTCTGCATTTTCTTAAATATCTTTTTCGAAGAGTTTTGTCCTAGAAATCTTGCCAACTTTCAGTTTCGCGTGAGTATGATGCGTATAGACGTTTGGGTGAATTATGTGGAAGAGGTGTATGGTGTACAAGCTGATAACATCAGATTGAATTTGGAAGATGAAGGGGAAGAAAACGAAAAAAAACGAAGCCCTAACATATTGAAATGTGTTTCGGAGAAAGTGAAACAGGAGCTCCGGGAAATGAAACCATTGGGCTCTAGCAAAATACCATCTGAGACACTAAAAATCTTAGGTGTAAATTCGATAGCCACATTGACTGTGGTAGTAAACAGAATTTATGACATCGGAATCTAGTATCAAGATTTACTTAAGTCTATTCTACTACATTTACCAAAAAAGTACTATACAAAAGAATACAAAGAACATAAGACAATTAGTTTTATCTGTCCAGTAACAAAGGCTTTAACGAGAGTCATCCTACAGAGAATCGAAAGGAAAATTGAGGAAAATAATGGGGACAACCAGGTTAGGTTCAACAAGTGTAAAAGAACAAGAGGTGCTATAGGTTGTATGAGGATGATAAGATAAAGAATGACAGAAATGAACAAGGTGGTGTATATTTGCATTGTCGACTGGAAGAAGACTTCCGGTATTGTCAGCTGGAGTACACGGCTGATATTTTTGAAAGAAGTGGAAGGTGGAAGGATGGAAGGTTAATATAGGAGACGTGTACAGAGCAAAAGGTGATAGTATAGGCAATCTGGTGTCGGAATAGATGTTGCATGGGGGCTTAATTAAATATAATGCATGCAAATACTTTTTAATTTTTTAGTCGCTGTCTGTCCGATTACGAAGTCTCGTAACCGGTTGGCCCTGTCTGGTATAGTGCGCAATCTGACTGCATAGAACAACAACAACGAATGAAAGAAAACTTCCGTTAACACAATTAATTAATGAAGTCCCCAGCAACTATAAAACCTACGAAGCAACAAAACACAAGTGTAGCTGTTCTGTGTGTGGAAGTGTGATTCAACATACACATCTGGCACGGTTCTTCCTCAATAAGACCAGCTATTTTAAACACCATTTGTACTGAAGTAATTAAAAAAAAAACAGAAATACTATAATTGCACATAGAAACTAGAAATACAGTCTAATACAAGAATACGAGCCAGATGCTTTGTTGACTGAACCTGTGACCAAGAGGCATTATTGTTTAAGACATTTGAAATAAAAATTAAAAAAAAGGAATTTTTTTACCTTCATATATATTGACGAAAAGCACATTACAGCATCCCTAATCCAACAACATCTGGTGTCTAGCCCATCAAAACAATACTACAAGTTCTGAACAAGCACTCTCCATGGGAACTTCTCAACAACGACTCACCACTGCTACATCTCAACAAGCACTCTCCACCACGACTTCTCGATAAGAACTGCCAGTGGAAGGGGTTGAATAATACTCTTTGGCGCAATCTCTAGCGCTGTGGCTCGGTGTAGCCACCTTTCATATGCCCCTCCTCCACGGGCCAGAATTTGATGGTATTTTTGCCAGCATTGGTGGTGAAAATGCCACCAAATTCGTCCAAAAAATACAGACAAAAATTAAAAAGTAATATTAATAAATAAATATCACATAATTAAATAAATTTTGGCTTTGCACTGACCTTTCAATAACCTAATATATAAAATACAGTAAGGAATACAAATGCTTGCATACATGTGATTTTACATAATAGTTTACATAAGTATTATTCAATCAATGGCACCAGAAATGACGAACTGGTGCAGATAAGAATCTCATAACATTTCATAAACAGTAAACACACAAAAAAACAGTTTTTACAAATATTCACATAAAATCTTGTCAATATATCAATAAACAAATAGTTGACAGTTCCAGCAGTAGCACACAGCAATGATCAACAGGTGCAAATAGCAGTCTCATAACATTTCATCAGCAGTATTTAAACAGCTTCAACAGTGGCACCCAAAAATCGCGAGTAGGCACAGACACCAACAAGTGACATTATCTCAGTAGAAGCAGTCCATTAATGGTACCCAGTAATGTTGAGCAGTTGCAGACACCAACAAGTGACATCATTTCAGCAGAAGCAGTCCATCAGTGGCACCCAGTAACGTTGAGCAGGTGCAGACACCAACAAGTGACATTATCTCAGTAGAAGCAGTCCATCAGTGGCACCCAGTAACGTTGAGCAGGTGCAGACACCAACAAGTGACATTATCTCAGTAGAAGCAGTCCATCAGTGGCACCCAGTAATGTTGAGGAGGTGCAGACACCAACAAGTGACATCATTTCAGCAGAAGCAGTCCATCAGTGGCACCCAGTAATGTTGAACAGGTGCAGACACCAACAAGTGACATCATTTGAGTAGAAACAGTTCCACCAGTGGCACCCAGCAATGTTGAACAGGTGCAAGCACGAACAACAGTTTGAAGGCACACACAATTGCTTTTACAAAAGTATTATCAATGCTCTTACACTAAACATACAAATTATAATAAACACACAAATGATATCAGATAATTGTCATATTAAATATTACAAATACTCAAATATCAGTAAACCTATAATATTTATGGGTGTCAGTGCAATCCACAACAAACAAGTAAAATAATATTTAGGAGATAGGTCGGTACGAATTATTTGGGATTAGGAAAGGAAAACACACAAAACACACTCACTCATCTTTCATCCACATTAAGTGCTACTGTGTAATTGAATAGTGTTAACTGTGTAAATGCAATTCTGTCAAAGATTTGATGTTCGACATGTGTATCAAGTAGTACTGGCAGCAGTGTATAACAGTCAATAGTAGTTAGTCAACGTCATAGTCATCATGTCAAGACCAATGTTTGCCAAGCCAGATCAAAACGTACGATTGCTGAGCAACTGTCAGTGTGCCAAGATATGCAATTACTTCCTCTCTCCAAAAAAAAAAAAAAAAAAAAAAATATATATACTGCTTAGTGATTTAACAAAGTGTGTGTGTAGACAATCTTCTCTCCACTTGAGTGTTCTAGTCTGCCATCTTCATCCTCCTTGTTGCATATAAACCAACAAAAAACTATGCTCCTCACTTACTTTACCTCTTATCCATCAAAACTCCAATAATCATTATCATCACATAATCTTAATACTTCAATAATACCTCTTTCGTAGATACATATAAACCTTATCATCAATATCATTTACCTTACCTCTTGTCCACAAAAACTCCAATAATCATCAACTTCACACACTCTCAATACCTCAATAATACCTCTTCAATACGTCGACACATATAAACCTTATCGCCAACATCATTTCACTTCCATAACAACTCTTTCCTCTAGTCAGTCTCCTCGAACAAGTACAGACAAAATACTAGTGCAGACTTCAATTCATCATCCCATACAATCCGAAGGCACAACGTCCACACACAACCTCTGTGTAATCCATCTGACCCAAATCTTCTACTCATTATGAATTATAAAATACATTTTGGTTACCTTGTCCATCATTAAATAGAAGAAATGCATACATGACCTCTAACAGCCTTTAGTTCGAAGAACTTTCAGCAAGTAAGTACGATTACGGAGTGTGAATGATAATAATATTTCACAGTGTGTACACCACTTTAAGAATCATGGCAAAACAGAAGCAAACATGTGGAGTATTTCTTGTGTCAAGTGTCACTTGCTATTTCAATTGCTCACGAAGAATGCAGTGTAATAACTGTCAATGGTCTAAACCTAGTGTTATTATGTCATGTCGTTAGCTTCCTTCCTATTAGCATAAATTTATACAGCTTCCATAAAACCTCCAGCTCATGTGACTTCTATGAAGTTTCTTGTACTAATGTCGTTCGTCGAATTATAGCAGTTCATTTTCTTATCTTAAAAATATAAGGCACTGAGCGTAAGTAAAACATGCAATAGCGAGTAAATATACCAGTAGAGAACAGAATGTCAACAAGTGGATGCAGCACAATTCCTACAACGAGGTTCTGCCAAGCAAACAATCTATATTTAATACCATAGTGTGACCTAAACTCTATGTTCGTACACAGTATATCAGCATTTCTATATACCAAATTAAAGAGTAGTTATGACAACAAACAGAAATGTATAAATATGCAATCCATACGCAAAGCAGGAAATATATATCTTACATAATAAACAGGTCATTAGCGTCATATCAGCATAAACAAATAAATGTTCATATTTAATCTTAACAAGTAAACATGAAGGCGCAAACAGATAAATCACAAAGTATAACCTACATACATAACCATATCAGCACAATTAATCAGGTGACAACTATAATTTAAATAAATAAGCACCGCAGGCACATATTAAAAAAATATAACATCAGTGAAAAAGCAGCAGAGCAGCCAGGCGATGCATAATACACACAAGTAACAACCCTGTTCATTAATAAGAAAGTTGTCAAAATCAGCAAATGTACGAAAGCACGTCGCTTCACAAGTAAATTCATAGAACTAAAAAATTTAGCACAAAGTATGAATCACGTAATCGGGAGCAGCAAATTACGTCTAAACTACGTACCTAAGTGGAAATATTATACCTGAAAAATAAACTCAATTAATAGTTACCTATTTAGTTTATTAGTTTCTTCTTCGAAATTACATGCTTCTTGAAAATGTTCTCGGTAGCAAGTCCTCTTAACGTCGGACACACACAGATTTTACCTGAAGGTCTTAAATATTTTATACAACCGTATCCTGAAAAATACTGAACGTTAATAACATAATTTATCAAGTCATTAGAGCTTTATACTGAATTTAATCAGAGAAATTAGACTGTGTATTTGTTTACGGCTGTCAGTGCATTCATTTAGCCGGCCGAAGTGGCCGTGCGGTTAAAGGCGCTGCAGTCTGGAACCGCAAGACCGCTACGGTCGCAGGTTCGAATCCTGCCTCGGGCATGGATGTTTGTGATGTCCTTAGGTTAGTTAGGTTTAACTAGTTCTAAGTTCTAGGGGACTAATGACCTCAGCAGTTGAGTCCCATAGTGCTCAGAGCCATTTGAACCATTTTTGTCAGTGCATTCGACTGAGCGCTCGATCAGCTGTAGGTACGCGTGACGTAGGAAGTAATTGTTTACGGTCAACGACTGCCTTGTGCGGCGCGCAGACTTGACTGTTGCTTTGAGTATGTGCCGCCGCCAGAACACGGCGCGGTATGCTTGTACTCTCCGTGTGTTTACGTATAACTGTTAGTTTTTCGAAAGTATGTCATTCCACAAAAATTTTAACGTTTGATATATGATGTATTCCTTTAGAGCGTCGAGATTTAAGAGTTTCTACTTCGACAGTGGTATCATGAATAATTTTGCGAACTCTATATGGACCGTTATAAAGCAGAAAAAATTTGCGACACAAGCCTTTTCCTTTGTGAGACAAACGATGAGATTTAATTAACACCTTTTGACCAACTGACAAGGTTTTTAAACGACCAGGACGCTTATTCCCTCTTCTAGCAGCCGCAGACCCAATATTTCGTAGAGCCAGGTTGACAACTTCAAAATGCCGCAGTTTCCGTGTAGGTGGAAAAGGAACGATTTCAGAAATGCGATTTGTCGGTGCTTTATTTTTTAATATCAATATAGGCGGTAAAGAAGTTGAATCATTAGGGAGATCATTCAGAATGTTTTGAAAAATATGAAGATACTGATCCCAAGTTCTGTGATTCTGATGACAATAAAGTCGACACAATTTATTGATTTCCTTCATCCATCGCTCTGAAGCGTTAGATTGAGGGTGAAAAAGTGATATGAAAATTGGTTTAATCTTACGACGCCGTAGAGTACGAAGCCAAATTTTAGAGCGAAATTGTGATCCATTATCTGATATAACCTTATCAACATGACCCACGTCTTTAAGAAAATATTTGATGAAAGCTTTAGATACTGAACAAGCTGTCGCTTTGCGTAAAGGTGTAAAACACACATATTTTGATGTCAATTCCACTGCTACCAAAATGTACGCAAAACCATTAGTAGAACGAACCACTGGACCAAACAAATCGACTGCAGCCATCTCCTTTAATTTCGCTGGAATGATAGGAAACAACGGTGCTCTGTGAGAAATAGTTGGCGGCTTAGCCTTTTGACATAATTTGCATTTGGCAAGAACAGATCGAATACGTTTTTCCGTATTACTGAAGTAGCAATTTTCTCGTAATTTATGAAAGCATTTTCTGGGACCAAAGTGTGCATAACTGAAATGTGTGTGCCAAATCAATTTATTAACCCACTCATCAGGAATGCAAACTAACCAAACACAGTTGTCAACCGATTTTCGTTTAAGAAGAACTTTCCAGACAGTTCGCAAAAACGAGGTGTGGCCAAATTGTCCAATCTAACAAAGCGTCTAAGGAAATTACAGACACCAAGGAAACTACGAACATCACGTTTTGTAGTAGGAACAGCATAAATACGAATAGCGTCTAGCTTCTCTGGATCAGGAAGAATACCTTCTGTAGAAATAATATGACCAAGAAATTTCACCTGAGAACGACCAAATTCAAATTTTTCCAAGTTCACTGTAATGCCAACTCTTGAAAAAATACGTAATAACGAATACAAAATTTTGTTGTGCTCACTCCAAGAACGTTCAGCAATAAGAATATCGTCAACATATGAAGTAATATCGACACGAAGATAAACAGGTAAAATTTCGTTTAAACTACGAATGAATGCTGCTAGAGATACAGTAAGTCCAAATGGTAGTTTCTGAAATCACTTTTGGGTAAAATAGTCATATCCGGTTATTCTTTACCTACGCTCTAGATAGATTGACAGTTGAAGAGTTATTTTGATAGATACAAAGAATAGTAAAAGAGTGGGCAGCAGTGCAGAAAGCTAAAAGGGAAATAGCACTACTACAGCTCAGGGCCCTGTGCACGCTACAGCACATATTCACTTAGTGTAGCGAATCCCCTGAGGACAGATTATTCGCGTCTTTTCGCGGATCGATTTCTACGATTTGCACTTGTCTCTCTGAAGTTCTGTCACGTGGAGGATACCAATTAGGTCCCTCCTGTCTGTTACATGTAAATTCTTGGTTGTGTCTGTTATTAAAATTTCTGTTTCCCTGGCTATCTACACGAAAACTTCTTGCGTAATTTCGACTGTCACTTTTGAAATTATTGGTGTATCTACTACCCTGGTTATTTCTGTAGTAAGAATTTCTATTATTGTATGACTAATTTCTGTCTTGATGATACCGATTACTGTTTCCGTATGATTGATCATTCCGGTAGGAATTACCGTTGTTATAATTGTCTGTGTAATTTCTGTTAGAACGCCTGTTATTGTCATAAGGCTGGTATCTATTGTCCTGTCTGTTTCGTCTGTCATTCTCAAAATTACCCATATAACGTCCGTTCCGATCACTATCCCTTTTCTCTGAAAATCTATTGTGATTACCGTTACTGAAAAAATTACAAGTAGTCCCGTCGCCATTGTCATACTCAAGTTCTTGTAGCAAAGTCTTAAAAGTATCAATGTCGTCTTTACATCTTCCGGCTAAAGCAATTTGTCTTATGGATTGTGGCAGCTTAGTTAAACAAATGCGAATTAATTCAGTCGGGCTATAAGGGCTGGAAAGGAACTGATTCTTTCGAATCATGTCTTCAAAGTATTCTGCTGGCGTGCGGAACTCAGACTGTTTAAAATTACGCTGCATGATAAGACTGTGTTTGACTCTGTCTTGCGTGTTTTCGGACCAATATGCCGATAGAAATGCATGATAAAAATCATTTAGATTATTACAATCTCTAATAAGTGCGCGCATCCGCGTCGCCGGTTCGTTTTCTAAATATCCACACATAAATTCCAGTTTGTGACTTAGTGGCCAATTTGGTGGAAGTGCGTACATAAATTGATCTAACCATGAACATGGATGGATGTCGTTCTTAGAATTGCGAAAGATCTTAAATTTCCAAACAGTTAAGAAGTGTTTATAGTCAAAGTTTTCTCCTCGTGGCGACAAAGACCTACCGCATCTGTCCCAGTCAGAATTTCGATTATTGTCAAGTTCGCGCGGCTGGCGCTCTCTTGTTGCTTCTCGTAAATGAAATAAATTACTTTCTTCAAACCCCCCGGCTATCTGTGATTGTAAATTTCTTCTGCTGTCTTTTCCTACGATTTCGCCTTCAATTTGTTTGACTTGCTTTTGTAATGCCTCAAATCCCCTTTTGACGCGTTCATTAAATTTTCCCTGATTTTCAACATGCTTATTCATGTTCTGGTACTCTTCGGTTTCTGCAAATGGCATCATCATCTGAATATCTGTCTCCATTTAAACTAAGACTTGTCAATTTATCTGCAATCTCCTCAACTCTTTCCGAAAGGTCACCTATTTGTTCTTTCTGTTTATTTACGTCTTTCGTAAGAGTCGCGACTCGGGTTTTTTTATTGACACATTTAGTAGTTAACTGTTCATATTGTTGTGTTAGGTTATTTATTCTGTCATTTGGTACGGATTCCTCGATTCTCTCAAATATTTCTTCCTTATCGTGTGCACGTTGTAAATTTAACTCTGAAAATTTTTGTACTGTCACGTGATCTCTTTCTTCCTGTTCTCTAACCTGTTCCCTTTGTCTAATCTCTACCGCAAATAATCTATTATTGTGAGAATTCAAAATCGGTTGTACTTCTTCTCTAATTTCTTTCTTTAATTCATCTTTCATGTTTTTGAAACATGTCCCTATTCGTGAGTCTAACAGTGTTCCCATAGTTACCATCTCAGTTCTAATTGCTCCTATTTGTGACCCCACTCAGTCTAACCGTGTTTCCATTGTTCCCATACCAGTTGTAATTGTTCCTATTTGTAATCCCACTGAGTCTAACCGTGTTTCCATTGTTCCCATACCAGTTGTAATTGTTCCTATCTCTGTTTTAATTGTTTCTATTTGTGATCCCAGTGAGTCTAACTGTGATCCCATTGTTCCCACATGTGATCCCAAATTTAATATAGCACCCATCAACTGCTCCATGTTAATTGGTTCGAAATTCTTTTCACCCCTAACATTTCCCGCAAAACCAACTTCTTTCGTCATAGCTGTAAAGCTATCTGTGTTCGATACTATTTCAGAATCTATCGTTAATCTCGTATTCTGTGAATTTTCTGAAATTTTGAAATGGTTCCGGACTATTTTCCCGACTTCTTAAATTGTTTTCCACTTCATTATTCATCATACTGTTCTCCTGTGTCGGCGAGTTCGCCATGTTAACAACTTCATCATTCTCACTATTCATCAATTTTTGCCTTTTTCATCGATCGCGTAGTCATTTACAAAACATACAAAACTCGTCACTATACGAAAATTACACACAATGACACTTTATCACCAACAATACCATTCATACGAAATGCTTCCCTCAAACACGATTAACGAACAATTGAAATCTTCATAATTGCACAAAATTGTCAAACCCGTATACAAGACAACAAAAATTAAATTCTGCAAAAAAATACCATTAGAAGAATGACAATTACCAAATCTACACATGCAATATAGACTACAATTACTAAACTACAAATTACTACAACAATACAACTGTCTGCTATTTTTACAATCAGAAAAATTCCAAGGGACGATCCGAAGCAACGGTCGCCACGTGCATGGGGGCTTAATTAAATATAATGCATGCAAATACTTTTTAATTTTTTAGTTGCTGTCTGTCCGATTACGAAGTCTCGTAACCGGTTGGCCCTGTCTGGTATAGTACGTAATCTGACTGCATAGAACAACAACAACGAATGAAAGAAAACTTCCGTTAACACAATTAATTAATTAAGTCCCCAGCAACTATAAAACCTACGAAGCAACAAAACACAAGTGTAGCTGTTCTGTGTGTGGAAGTGTGATTCAACGTACACATCTGGCACGGTTCTTCCTCAATAAAACCAGATATTTTAAATACCATTTATACTGAAGTAATTAAAAAAACCAGAAATACTATAATTGCACATAGAAACCATAAATACAGTCTAATACAAGAATACGAGCCAGATGCTTTGTTGACTGAACCTGTGACCAAGAGGCATTATTGTTTAAGACATTTGAAATAAAAATTAAAAAAAGGAATTTTTTTACCTTCATATATATTGACGAAAAGCACATTACAGCATCCCTAATCCAACAACATCTGGTGTCTAGCCCATCAAAACAATACTACAAGTTCTGAACAAGCACTCTCCATGGGAACTTCTCAACAACGACTCACCACTGCTACATCTCAACAAGCACTCTCCACCACGACTTCTCGATAAGAACTGCCAGTGGAAGCGGCTGAATAATACTCTTTGGCGCAATCTCTAGCGCTGTGGCTCAGTGTAGCCACCTTTCAATGTGCACTGAAAAAGTTGTAAGGCAAAGATGCTCACTGTCACCGAAGCTATTTAACATATGTGGAGAAAAACTGTTAGATAGGGCCATAGAGGATACAAAAGGCATTGTAATTAGAAGAGAAAGGAGAATGACTATAAAATAAGCGGAAGGGCCAACAGTGCTGGCGGAATGAAAAGAGAAGCTACAGAAAATGTTGAAGAGTATTGCAGGAAGGAGCAAAGAGTATAGGATGAAGATAAATACTGGAAAGAGGAAGTGCTGAGAACAGGAATGAAGGAAGCTCCAGTAAACGTATTCTCGGAGAGAAAAAAGAGAGAACGAGTAAGAGTCTTTCTACACGTGAAAGTTTATTTATCATGGAACTGAAGTTGTACGGACGAAATGAGGAGGAAAATATCTATAGGAAAGAGAGCGTTAGGAAAAGTGAAGCAGTTAGTAACATCTAGAGGACTTCCAACGCAGTTGAGGAAAGGATTTGCTCAATATTGTGTCTGGATTGTAGTGTATACAGCAGTCGTGGATGGTTAAAAAGAAAGAAAAAATATTAGAAAGTTTCGAAATGTAGCTATGGAGAAGAATTGTGAAACCGACTTTAGAATGAAGAAGTTTTACAGAAAATAGGTGATGAAAGAAAATTTATTGAAGGAATCTGAAAATAATGCATAGCAGTGGCCTGCAACAAAGAATTACACAGGGAAAAGTGGAAGGAATTAGAGGAAGATGTAGGAAGAGAACAGGAATGACAGATGACATTTGAAGATGACGGACGTAGAAACAGATGATGCTCAGAACAGTACAGATTTGAAATCTGAAACATCACAGGTACTCTAAAGAAATTGAATAAGAAGCAGCACACTAGCTTCCTGCACAAGAAGCTGATACAGTCTCTAATCGAATTCGCGCGGCAAAGTAACGACCTTGGGCTGGTACACGGATCAGCCTGACGGTGTGTTTTAGGTGGTTTCCACGCTCGTTTAGACGAACGATATGCTGGTACCCAAATTCCGTATCACATGACGTAACACGTAAGCTGTTCAAATACGATAACATACAGAACAAAGTTTACGCGATTCACAGACAAATGGCGCACATTGCTTTCCTCCCTTACGATACTGTGGCAACTGTGGCATCAGGAAGAGCAGTCGTCCACAGAGTTAAATAATTAAAAAAAATAAAAGTCGTCGAATAGGGGACTCCGTAGTAGATGGCAATCAATGGTGGGGGAATAAGAGAAAGAAAGAAGCTGTTCAGTTGTTCTTATAAGCTTACTCTCTATACGCACCCACAGAACGTTAGTCTTCTTTTCCTAATTTAGTCCATAATTATTTCTGCATAATTGTATACTTTTGTATTACATGTTACTTTAAATGATTTTACTTTTTGTAACACCCTTTCTTTCCATTTCCCTCATTTCTTTATTTTCCTTTATTGATTTTTAGCTCAGTGTTTCTGTTGCATATCGGCACTATGGCCAACTCAATCTTCGGTAGTGGGGAGTTTTTGAACATTTGCTTTCTAGACAATGTTTTGTTATGTACGAGTTTTGTTAAGTAGATTACTAAGTCCATCTTCGTTAATCGTATTCTGGTAGCATTCTTTCTCTTCCATTGGTCCGAATACCTTCTCCTATATATCAAAATTTGCTTGTTCTTCATGTACCCATACTAGGTGCTTAATTTTGATGATGCAATAGTGAATTTTATCATTGTATTATTCAAAGACATTTGTAGACAATCATTCTGCTGATTTAATTACTCTTACTTATTTTAATTTTACCTCTACGATCGTGGAGGTATGTATGGTATATGCAACTAAATGAAGGCAGTTTGTTTATTGCCACACGCATTTCGCTCCTATTATTTGGGAAGCATCATCAGTGGCAGGAAATACATTTTTTGTATACATACAATAAAAATATTATATGATGGATATAATATGCTGCTATATTACATTTTGTCGTGTTTTTATCTTGCTTTTTAGGCTAGTAATAACTTCTGTAGCATAAGATGCGTATTGTGAATGTATCGTTCGGTGTTACTTACGATTTCCAGCTGTGTTAACACATATGTGTGGTCCTGGAGATGTATTTGTTAGTTTCCGTACTCCAGCTGGCCGATTTCTGGCGTTCCACATTTGTCACATCGCATGTTTCACTTTCAATTTGCATTTGAAGATCAACATATGTGCGGTTTATGGTACGACTATGTAGCGTTGCCAACTGTTGTTGTGTGTTTGTCTGTCTTTTGTTTCATGTTTTCATTTGTTCTCTCTCTCACTCTCTCTCTCTCTCTCTCTCTGTGTGTGTGTGCGTGTGTGTGTGTGTGTGTGTGTGTGTGTGTGTGTGTGTGTGTGGGTGTGGGTGTGTGCGCGCCCGGGGGATGGGTGGCGTGTGTGTGTATTCTGCTGTGTGTAAATGTAATATTTTAAGATAGATATGAGATTACATGTGTGTATGTATTTTTCTGTGTGTACTGTAATTTTTTATAGTAAATATATGTGTGTGTGTGGTTTGCTGTGTGTAAATGTATTACTATTATTTTTAATAAGTATGAGTTCATGTTTCTGTATGTGTGTGTGTCGGGGGTGGGGGGGGGGGGGAGGGGAGGTGAGGGGAAGGATATTCATTAATTATTTATCCTGAATACATTTCGGTTTGTTATTGTTTTGGTGGCTAGTATGATCATAGAGTTATGGTTTGTATGGATTTGGTCGTTGAATACCTTCTCTTCCATTCCAATGGCTCATTGTATGTGATAGTTTTCTTGCAATGTCAGGAGCTTTCTGTTGTGATTATTCACTCTGATAGCTGTCATGTCACAGTCCATGTTGTGTAAATGTATTATTATTATTCTTAATAAATCTGAGTACATGTTTCTGTATGTGTGTGTGTGTGTGTGTGTGTGTGTGTGTGTGTGTGTGTGCGCGTGGGGTGGGGTGTGGGGGAGAGAGAGAGAGAGAGAGATAGAGAGAGAGAGAGAGGTGAGGGAAGGATATTCATTAATCATGTACCCTGGTTGCATCTCTGTTTGTTATAGTTTTGGTGGCTACCATGATGAGAGAGTTATGGTTTATATGGATTTGGTCGCTAAGTACCGTCTCTTCTATTGGAATGGCTCATTTTATGTGATAGTTTTCTTGCAATGTCAGGAGCTTTGCGTTGTAGATATTCACTCTGATAACTGTCATGTCACATTCCATGTTGGATGGTTGTTGTCCATGTTTTATAAGGTGTCTAGCGAAGGTAGAATGGCTATCTTCATGTTTTAAATTTCTTATGTGTTCTTTATATCTAGCTTTGAAGTTCCTGCTTGTCATCCCCAGATGTATTGATTTACATTCGTGGCACTATAGCTGGTATATACCTGATCCTTGGTATTTATCTGGTTTGTCTGTTGTTTGTAAATGTTACTGGAGTGTGTTTCTTGTTCTGTAAGCTCTTTGTAATCCCTGTTTTCGTAGTATATTTGCTATCTTGTGTGTTGCTTTTGTGATTGTATGTAAGGGTGTACCATGATTTTTGTTATTAATGTCATAGGTGTCATTGTTTTGTGTTTCTGTGTGTAATGTAGTGTACGTGGGTCTCTGTGCTCTCTGCGTGTCTTGATTTCTCTTTAGCTGTGTTTTAATTTTTTTATAGCGTTATTGTATTATATGGGTGCTGTAATCATTGTTTGTGGCTATGAGTTGTACTGTTTGTAATTCTTTTTCATAGTTTTCTTTGCTGTGTGGGTTGTTATTTAGTCTGTATAACATGTGTCGTAGGGCAGCTAATTTTTGATTCAGCGGGTTGTTGTATGAAGGAGGTATAAATGTCTGTGGCTGTTGGCTTTCTGAAGAAGTCAAATGTGTGTTTATTATTCTCTCTCTTTATTGTTATACCCAAATACATCTATTGCTACTACGCCTTGATTGGCGATTGTTGTTTCGGATGGTATTTTTTGGTTGGTTGAATTTTGAAACTGATTCTTCAAAACTGTTGTATATGCACGCAATATTAATTTTAGTTTTTATTATTTTATGCCATTTGTCTGCTGCTTGAGTTTATGCGGAACGCCAGTTACCTCTCTCTTTGCGAAGCTCTTCATAGCAGAGGGGTACTTCCACGAAACGTGTTCAATTATCTGTCGTACATATTCCTTGTTCTGTCTTCCCCTACAGTTTTGAACCTCTATAGATCCGTCTAGTGTCAAGAAAACTATTTCCTGGTGTCTCAACACACGTTCTATCAATGTGTCTCTTCTTATGGCCTCTGTTTTCCACATATTCCTGTCCGGACGCCTTCTGCAGAGAAACTCTTCATCCCAGAATGAAAATTTCACTTTTCAGCGGAGTGTGCGCTGATATGAAACTTCCTGTCAGATTAAAACAGTGTGCCGGACCGAGATTCGAACTCGGGACCTTTGCCTTTCGCGGGAAGTGCTGACGATCTTTTTTAAATTTCAGATTGACTTGGTATTTTCATGAGAATGAGACAACCATAGTCTAATCATGATTTAATATCAGCTGCAAAAAGCAAATCAACAAATTAGTTCAAGCACAAACAATTATTAAATTCTAAAGGGGAAGACTAGCCCATTATCACACCCTTCTTGTCAGATTTTTATATACACGTGGAAGAGAAAAAGTGACAAAACAGAGCTACAAGGGAGGGGACTCAAGCTCTGGGGAGAAACAGGGATCACAGGGGAGCTTAACCAACATCCGGACGGTTAAACGCGAGAAAAAGCATATTCGCAAAAAGCGTTCGGAATCGCGGCAACTGCTGTTGTCAGATAATGGTGAAAAACGCGGGAATCTGTGTCATTCCCACCTTCAACGACATTGTGAACATAGTAATCCAAGAGCCAGACAATCATGTTTGTTTTCGTCTGAAGGAAAGGAAAAAAGGAAATGTCCGGATGTAGGAGAATGTCGTCTGGGAAAGCAGTTTCAGGCCCTCGAGTAAGGGAAAGCTAATTGACGGCGGAAGCAGAGCCAATGATCCCGTCTGCAAACAACAAGCCTGTGAAGTAAGGCGTCAGTCTGATGACATTCCTCGCACTGATCAGTCTGACGAAGGCCAATACCAAAAAGACGATCACCAGTAGGTATCAGACTGCGAATGGCCTTGTACCACGTTGAAGCCATCTCCATCCGAAATACAGGAAGACTAAGATGACAGCAGATGGTTTTCCAACACGTTAATGGGGAAGCAAGTAGAACAAAAGAAAGGGAAAATGGTGCACCCCAACAAAGTGACAGCATGCTCGTATTAATATGCGTCATAGAAAGTATGTCAGCACCGATAATTAGAAAATATTCACGAATGTTCCGTAATTTAGTATTAATCCGTCCAACATCAACAGGAGGGGTCAGACAGACTGGCCGGAGGCGGAAAAGTAAACGAGAGGTAACTGAATGCAGAGCCCCCCGCGTACAGGTTAAAACATTGCGGCAGGCAAATAAGAGGGATGTCTTCAATTTGATATCGGAAAGAGCGAAACCTCCAAGCTTTCGAGGCCTGGCCACTACTTCGTACCGGACACGAAAAATACGGCGGCGCCACAGGAATCGACCAGAGACCTGTTTCAGTCTGCGGGCCATCATCGCGGGAAGCGGGAAGATCTGCGCAACTTAATACAGTTTACTGAAGACATAGGTTTCTAAAACCCGTACCTTGTGAAGGAGGCTAAGCGAACGGCATTCACGTTCAGCGATCGCCCCATGAACACGACTCGCAACCTCACGCCGATTTAGTGTCGTCATTTTGATCGGATTGCGATCCACTAAGATCCCTAAGGTCTTGGCGATTGACGACTTTCGCCTAAGGAATGACGACATTATTGAAGCCTCTCAACAGTAGGAACGTTCATTTACGATCATTATTGTGAGCACCAGCAAGACGACAAAATGAATCCAAGGTATCTTTAAGCCTCGGTATGTCCTCGACACGTCGTAGTAAAACCATGACGTCATCGGCGTATACACGGACCGAAAAAGTTCCCCCAATATAGTCCTGCCACGTAATTGCATGTTGAGGCGGCGAAGTAAGGGCTGTAAGAACAAGACAAAAAGGGACATGGGTAAGGGGCTTCCCCGGGGTAAAGCCCGTCTGATCGATATCCGGGGGGGGGGGGGGGGGGTAGGGTGACCATTCACAATCACCGAGACCCTGATACCGGTAAAAAGGCGAGTTAGGACCTGTCGAGGATCATTATTAAAGCCGGCAGTGGTGAGCGCTCTCGTTAGAAAAGCATGGCTGACACGATCAAGCGCTTTTTACAAATTAAGAAAAAGGAAAGCTCATGGGATATTAGCGAGGGCGGCCACCGAAATTACATCGCGACACTCGAGAACAGAAGTCAGTATCGTGCGTCCAGGCACATAGCTTTGGTGGGTGGCAATAATAGTATCAAGCATCTTAGAGAGACGGATATTAATTGCTCGAGCGACGATTTTATAATTGGAGTTCAGGAGAGTAATAGGACGGAGGGAATCAAAATCTGTGGTTTTCGGAGGAGCACCAGTTTACCTTCCTGAAAAGGAGCAGGAAGTGAGACTCACCGCATCACTTAATTTACCATTGACGTTAAGGTGTCACCAATGAGTGGCCAAAACTGAACATAAAACTCCTTAGGAATACCGCCTAATCCAGGCGACTTGCCGGACTGAGTTCCGGTAACAACATCATATATATGGTCCTTGTCAAAGGGACGCAGAAAGGCGTCATTTAATTGAGGAGTGACGACGCGATGCAGCAAGGATGTAAAGTCGTCGAGAGAGTTTTCAGCCGGGACACGGGTCTGGTACAGATCAGTAAAACAGGTGTAAGTAAAGTCGGAAAAGTCACGGTGAGAGGTGAACATGCGGACGTCAGCGGTCGTGAGGGAAGCAAGGCACACACGTTTCCGGCGCGCCAGTAAACGCACTAGATGGTATAGTCGCGTCAATTCGTCTTGTAAAAGGGGACGTGGTTGAGACTTCATCCGCAGTCCCTCCATTTGAATGCGTTTGAGCTGCAGCAATTTGGCCTTGATGCGCTGTATATCAGTAACCCGTAGAGGAGCATGCGTAGCGCTATCGTACAGTTGACGTAAGACTGAGTAGTAAAACTCTTGCGTTCGTCGATCGTCTGCCACCTTCGCAGCTCCAAAACGCATGAGAGCCCTGCGGATTAGTGGTTTAACATGCAGTCTCCACCATGCCCCAATAGACGAGTACCGGTCCATAGTACGAGAACAACGAACCCCTACGTCTTCCAGGACTACACCAAGAGAGGTATCCTGCAAATAGGCTATACTGAGCAGCCAGTGAGGACCAAACAATTTAACCGGTTGCCGCTCGTAATTAAACGTGACGGCTACGGCTCAGTGATCAGTAAAACAGGCTGGTATCACAGTAACACCCAGAAGTTGCCCACACAAGGAGTCGAACAGGTAAAAGCGATCGAGGCGACTGCTAGACGTGGGAGTAAACCCATCTGAGCTACCCAAGCATGACACACGACCCTGTCGTCACAGCTTTAATTCCGCCAGTACCTCGTCTCCTACCTTTCAAACTTCGGTCATACTTGGGTAGCTCAGACGGTAGAGCACTTACCCGTGAAATGCAAAAGTCTGAGTTAGAGTCTCTGTCCGGCACACAGGTATGATCCGCCAGGACGTTTCAACTCTTTATTACTTATCTCAACAGTCCAGGTAATTCTCAGCGCCATTTTGTAACAGCACATGACAAACGCTTCGATAATCATGTTATGCGGTTTCCCCACAATCCTTGACTACTTCCATACAATGCTGTATGCCAGACACATACTCAAAGAAATTTTTTCATTAGTTGTTAAGGCCAATGTGCGATACTACTGGGCTTCTTTTGACCAGGAAGGCCTTCATTCTTCTAATTCATGAGCCAATTTTTATTTTGAGCTTATCGGTGCTCTCCTTTCTCCCACCCCTAATTGCTTTCTAATCTCTCTGGTTTACTCTGTAACTACTGTGTGTGCTCTTTAGACTGTTGATTCCATTCAACAGGTCTTGCAATTCTACCTAACTTTCAATGAGGGTAGCAATGTCATCAAAAAATCCTCTCATTGATATCTTTCACTTTAAATTCAAATCCAACTCATGAATTTCTCTTGTACACCCCTGATAGTTTCTAAGACGTACAGGCTGAACCATAGGGTCCTGTCTAATTAGAGCTCTCCGATTTTGGTTCTCATTTGCTTCGTTCCCTCTTGCTTCTTGTACATATTTTATATTATCCGTATTTTCCTACAGGCTACACATTTCCTGTAAATTTTGATCATGTGGTACCATTTTACATTGCCGAACACTTAGTCTGTTGTCTTTTGTCTTAATGTTCCATAAATCTTGCTTCAATTATCAATCACTGTGTCAGGACTGCTTGCTCGTGTCCATCTGCATCAAAGGCAAATCCAGAAGCAGATCCAGATCATTCTCTCTCATTCCTCTCTGTATTATTCTTATCACCAATGTGGATGCATCAGCTGTTAAGCTGACTATGCGAGAGTCCTGCATCATACTATAGTAGCATTTGTTTCATATACGTATGTACTTCAGTCGTGCGTAATAGGTGGAACATTGTGGACCTCTTGGCTACTTGCGTCCGATGCGCCATAACAAGAGCCAGGTTTGTTGGATAGTTCAACTTTAAACCGGTCCGAACTTAAGCTCCAGAGTTTCGAAGACTGTGACTGATTCCAGTGACGGATAACCAATCTCGTGATCAAAGCACCTCATAACTTTTCATCCATTTAACGGCATTAATTATCTTTATTCTTTGTGGTCAGTCTTTGCGACATACGATCATCATCTACACTACCTGTGGATAAATACAGGTGTTCGAAAGCAAGTGTCATATATTCCAAACTGACGCAGTATTGTCCAAATCAGCAAGGAAATTTTCCGTAGTCACACATGGAGCTAGACTCTATAAGTAGGGCGGCATGTGATTTTATCGGATCATGACATCCTTCTCTGTTAAGCACACTCTCTTTCAAATACACCTGCCTCTGTCCGGATTGAGTTACATGCGTTGGTCACACGCTCCTGTTACGTTCGCACTTTGTCGATGGACTGGGCATACACCGATGACCTTAAATGCCTCCGCAGCCAGAAATCCGGCACATTCGTGTCTGGTGAATAATGGGGACATGATACCGGACCTATTCGGCGAGGATATCGCCTAAGAAACGGTGCGGTATGGTGCCCCGCTGTACACAGTTCTGCAATAGGACTGGTAATCGGTTATACAAAGCACTTGTTCACCTGTTTGGGTAAGAGTGTCGCTCAATGATTCTGTCACCTGCAACTGCTGTGCATTAACTGATGCTGAAGCAATCATGACCCCACAAAGCCACGTTTGCAGCAACCCTCACGACCGTACCGCCGTAATTTACTGTGCCATCACGTGAGAATGCGGCCTTATATGTAAATATACGGAGACTGTGAACTGGGGATATTTAACGATCTATATCTAAATATGTTCTTGTTTCCGAGCACGTCATTATTTTCTTCTTTCAGTTTTGAATAAAACTACATCCTGCAAGAATATCTGAAACTTTTTAAAATAGCATGCATCAGTTAACACCTACATAGTGAGAAAAATCCCGATGGTATATAATTACAGGTTGAGTCAGCTTCCGAACTATTTGTTAAGTCGGTCAAGATCTCTGTCTGCAGAAGACTCTTTTACAGATTTTCTTTCTGCTGAAACGTCTAAATGAGTGAGCATAAAACTTGTTCTACAGATCTACAACAGACGGACGTTGTCAGTAGCGCCGTATTATCATGTGAATCTGCCCGGCGACTTCTCCTGAACACTGGATTGACCTACGGTTCTTTTCCCATCGCTTGGTACCGTCAGTTGCTCCAGCTACCTAGTTACTCCAGCGACCTATAATAAACTGGTAATCGAAGGGGTGTAACTTTTTTGAGAGACTCTGTAGAATGTCCCAACTTCTTATCCGACCTTGATGCGTTTCCTCTGGCAAGGGATTTCAGTTGATTTCCTATATCCTGAATACTTGTCTCAAAACTAACACTTCCACGTTTGTGCACTGACTGAAAGTAGCATCCGAATTACGATCTTTTGTGATTTTCGGAAAATCGAATTCAGCAATATGGTCTTCTCTTATCGTCTTGCATTTCTGTGCCAGTATGGCGAACGAAGTGACTGATATTCCGATTATTTAAGCGGATTTGCAATCAACTTACGAATCTTCAGTGGAGTACAACTTGCAGTAGTCACAGTATGAGCTCGTTGAGTTCCACCAAACTGCCAATGCGAGCAACGTGTACTGTTTGTGCTAGTTCATGTAAAACTGTTTCCACAAGTCCACAGTGCAGATACAGTAATCGAGAATGCACGTTGCTAAATTTTAACTCCATCTCATGTGTGTGCACGTTTCTGCAAACAGCATTAAACATACATACCAAGCAAATACGTCAGTTAAATGTCTCATCCGGAACTCTCCCACCTAACGCCATCGTAGATAAGTTCTTCGCCTTACGTCTATCCAAATAGATCGCCTTATGTAGTTAAATAAACAGGTTCCTCTGGATCTACGAACCAACTTGCCTTATTATCGTAAGTGATTCGGTTCATTCCACAAGAAGATGGAAAAGAATACAAATACGTTGTCAGATGCATGTGAGAAGAACGTTAAGAATAAGTAAATAAAAAAAAAACACCGTTGTTGTATCATCATCACTATTCCCTGACAGTGTCAGTAGTTTGTTTTCCACTACTTACGACCATACGTAGTGGGAGACAGAAGTGAAATAGTCCGTAGTAAGAACGTTCATACTAGCTGTGATTGTCGGCTTAGCATTATCATTCACGTGAAGTATTTCGGAACGTGTTATAGTTATTTACAGGTTCAGGAAAATATGTCACATATGTTTTTTTAGGCGTTTGAAGACAATATCTTGCAACATGCGTAGCCGAACTACATCGTCGTCGGCTCTATGTGATGATCCTCCCCCCTTTCATAGCATTTTAGCACTAACACCCAAACTTCCAGATGTGAAACAGATTAATACCAAACGTTGTGTGTCGATAGAGTATCAACCTGCTATTCTCGGTGGTATTAATGAGAGAAAAGGAAAATAAATAAACTATGTTCGTTGCACCCCCTACGCTTTCCTTGGTTCCTGGATAACGGTATATGGTGGCCAGCAAAAATAACATTGCTACAAACACCGAAACGTCCTTTTACATGTCAGGAATATGTTATCCCTTATAACAATTTCACGCGTAAACTGTTTTTTTAAAAAAATCGCCCTCATATATTCCAAACTGACTTCGAACTCGGGAAGTTTAACACGAGAAGCTAACGCCTTGCCCACTTACCTACAACAGCTCTCTGTGCCGTTTTATCACATATATGCTTCTCCTATACTCGATTGTGCCGGTGTTCCTTTTGATTATCGTTTATGAATGTTCTATTGGACGACAGCACCCAGCACGAACTAAATCGGTGTTTTCGTTGGTACTCTATTGGCACACAATGTTTGGTACCGATCTGAGTGTCTTATATCGGAGGTTTGGGAGTAAGTATGAGCAATAACGACACAATTTAGATTTTCTAACTTGTATTTGCATGTTGCCGAGTTTACAATCTTCAGTGTGCTATTTTGGATGCAGTCATAGATCAATAACAAGAAAGGCGCAACTGAAATATAGTTATGTAAATGTGCTTAAGTGTGATGTGCATATGAATTACAAGATCTATGCCCACACAAAAAGAGCTGAAAGACCACAGAATTTCCTCATTCTGCGACTGGAGCAAATTGAGAACTGGTGTAACACGGATAAGGACATACAGTAAACGCAACTAGAACTTATTTTTTGAGTCTCAAATATTTGATGACGATGGATTCATAATTGAATTACTCAGTGAAAGAAACTGATTAGGGTTACTGCTGCTAGGGTACGTCTAGTACCTCAGGGAGACAACATGAACTCAGGGAAGTTGGATGGATATCGATGATAACCAGTTTTACCCTATGAGGCATTACCTTTATTCTTTGCTTTTCAACTCTAAATAAAACAGTGAATGTTTTTGGTAGGCTGAACGGAGGAATTAAGATTATGCAAACTTGATTCTATATCCAAGCTATCGATTAAGGATCCAAAAAGTTGCCAACTGATTAAAGGAATTTTTAGAACCGCGCTCAAATTTTATCCTACTTTGTGATTTACTAGATAAGTCGAAACGAAAATTTGCTTTTGACGTCTCGTCGACGTTCGGATCGGACAAAGGTGTACCAATAAACGGATCATAACCTTTTCAGGTGAACCATTCCGGCACCTGCTCGAAGTGGACTGAGAAAATGAATAAAATTCAGGTGAAAACGTTGAATGAGGATCTCAGCACCTCGAGATGTATGAAACTCCAGCGCGTTAACCACTTCGCCAACAAGGCCTTCTCTTCTTTCTCAGCCATAACTCAAAGAATACTTTGTATCTCATTAAGACATCAGATGTAGGCTGCTAGGCGCTGCTAGGCGCTGCTAGGCATTAGATACATTTGATGCGCCGCTTTCCATTCCCTCTTGGGGTCGTTAATCTAACGACAATCCTGTTAGTCCTCTCATATTAACTCTCAACTCGACTTTAATCAACTGGGGAGCAGAGGAAGTAAAGTATGGAGTTATATGAAGAAGGCATAGGTAGGACAGCGAACACACACACACACACACACACACACAGCCTTTACTTTGTTGCATTTTTATTAATTTTATTATTACTACATTATTTCGCTTAGGTTTACTGAGCCATACTGCAAACTGCGTGGTCCAAATGTCAACTCGTATATGCAGAGAAAACATAGTACAAATAATGTATACAATGGTTTTAAATTAATTTGCTGTTTCAGATATGTTCAATACTTAGAGCTAAGGAATCTTCACATATCAAACGTAGTCAGAAAACAAGAAGTACTATTCAAGAGAGAATGAAATGCGTACACACAGAGATTAACAATAGTATTCACTTATAAATAACAAACCATATTTCGTACAACCACACTATTATTTCGTGTAAAGCAAATAAGGGCTTTCTTGAATGACACCTAAGGCTGGCTGCCGCATTATAAAATCAATTTCATTCAGTATTTCGGCGATCCAGTTGTTCCCCATCCTTATCAGAACCCCTGCTGCTGAGTCCTGTTGAAACCTGATGCCACGGTTGCAGGTCTTCGTAGTATACAGGCCTCTGAGGAGACTTTCGATTCTGATTACTCCGGGAAAGCCTAAAATTCCAAACTGGAGCTTTATTTATTCTCCTCGGTTCTGAGCTTGGGTTTTGCGACCGAAAATTTTGTATTGGTTGTCAATTAAATGTTCTGGGACTAAATAAGTCTAAAATAACAAATTTTAAAAAAAATTCTTATGAAGCATAAAAGTATTAGGGCAAGTAGACTCATATATGCTACATCATTCATCAAACTCGTTTTACATCATAAAAATGACATATTTTCACTGATTATCTTTAGATATTTTATTTGTAATCTGACAACTGAAATATATAAACATTTTTACGTCAGTACTGCAAAATGTTAGTTAATTATTATGTCATAAAATACTATCAGAAAATTGTTCACTCCGGAGCCTTCAGAAAGAACGTTGGACGTTGTTATGTCACGCCAAGTATATTATATTGATTGCTGCATTAAAATTCAAACAAACACAGATACATGACAATGTTTTGCAACACAGTCATCAAAGCTCTGTAAGCAAGACTCGAAATGTTTTAACAGTCGCTCACTTTCTCGACTATAGAAACCCGTTTCTGGCCACGCAGCCATTGTAGAACAGCTGTGTAAATACTAAGATGGTATCTATTCTTTCGGACATGTCCGAAAGAACAGATACCATCTTAGTATATATATAGTTAAGGCTCACCGGCCACTTGACCATCTTCTTCTGTGCGAATGCACAAACAGTTCCCGAACTCTTACGGGAATCGCCAACGCGCCGCGAGTAATGAGTGTAATGGGCGGGGGCACTACGAATGTAGTGCGCGACAATACGTTGAGAATGTGGGTTTCGCGGGAAGCAGTTTTTATAGTCAATGCAGTCCAAAAGTACAGAAATTACCCCTATTTCTTAAAACCAAGCTAACGCTGCGATAAACATGTTTCTTCAGTCAACCTACTGGGAGCTTGCAGAAACGAAAGTACGTGATGGACAGAAAGCACGTGGTGTGAAGTACAAGACACAATCGAGGACAGCGAATTTACTTACATTTCTGAGCTACAAGAAAATAAAATTAGTATGTAGCGTAAACGCATCAGAAGGAGTGGGGAAGATATTTGAGGATCACTATGAGATAACAAAACATGAGCACTTGTTGGAATGGGAATCATCAATTTCAGAAGGTTTTGCACTAAAGAGTTTTGATGTATTTCCAAGTACTTGTAGGTAAACAGATGGTAACTTGCGTCTCCTTCTTTCTTGTGTGTTCTGACACTCGTAGAAACGGATATCCCTGACACCTACCAAATGTAAGTGGTTAGGATGAACTTATGGTTCATAGGAATAAGTGCCAAGATAGTTTTCAGCTTCCTGCTAGGCTGAAAGTCTCGAAGACAGAAGAACCTTCTAATTACTGGCTGGATCGCAGTGTCGCCCACAGCTGGAAATCTGAGGATGGTTGAACGACGTTCACCGCACATCCAGAATCATTGGAATTCTTCGCCAGCTTTAAGTCTCCTAAGCCAGCCATACATGATCTGAGGCCCATTGGAATGAAATTCTCATGCCTTTTTGTTTATTTGTCAATGCTTATAGTAAAATTTCAAGTACCTGAATATTCACCTTACTGTTACACTCTAGTCTGAATAGAATGGAACACGCTTTTTGATTGCTAGACTACAGCAGGTTCTGGAGCCGCACATAAATACCTAATGTCAGAGCTTTTCGAATCGCTGCCACTTCTGCAGAAAAATATTAACAAGGTGGCGGCAGACGGAGTTCTTAGGAATACTTCAGCTTCGGGAGAAGTAATACGCATCTTTCTGCTGAAGTCTCATGAAATTAAAAGCAATCAATATAAAAGTGAACAAAGTGCGTCAGTAAAGTTTAAAGTAGGCAATGAAACTGGAACTCATTGTGCCAAAGCAATTTTTCATCGTACTGTAAATAGTGACTACCGAAATTTTACGTCTGATAGCGGAATGGATTTCTAAGTTGGTTTATGGATTTATCTGTTTGAACCTAACTGTAGATACTGTGCACTGAGCCTAATGCTTTCACTAGCAGAGGGCAAACACTCCTCATTTCCAATGCGGACCTTGTGTGTGGAATACACCCTCATTTGTCGCAGGAGCATGATTAATCTGTATTGGGCTGCTGCCCTACTTGGCTATTAAAATATCTCTCCAAGTACTGACGTCGTCATGCAGCAGGGCTTCGACAACTTCTCCTAGGAAGACATTCTTGTAAGTTGATCGCAGTTCTCCAAGGCCCACAAGCCTGCACCTGAATTCTACAAACAAACTGATGAAGTGCACCTTTCGCAACGGTATGGTACAACGATCATCCTAATCGATGATGCAGCGGAAGAAGACAGAGTTACAGTGGTCAGACCGTCAAGTTCCAGCTGCAGGTCTCATTGCGTTAATGCTGCTTCTTTTCGTGGTTACAGAGTGGGCTGATGACAACTGTAGAAAATTTCTTAGTCAAACTGTTAGGTCGTTGGAAATCATACAGTCATTGAAGGTGTAAATGGCTCTGCTTGACATTAGGCATAGAGATTTGGTCTTTAAGTGTAGAAGAAAAGCGATAAATCATTTGCATACTGGAGAGATTTAACATCTGGTGTAATGATGTCCTTCATATCTCGTGTGTGTATTAAAAACAGAGCAGCGCGCTGATCTGAGCGTTTAGGGAGTCCTCTTGAGTTTGTATGAGTAATTTTTTTTATTGTTAACACACTTGGTACCGCGCTTTGGAAAGATATGAACACAAAACAAAATAAGTCTTTGAAGAGCTCTTTCAGTAAACGCCGACAAGCCGACAACGGGATAGGTATGTAAGAAGTTGGACTTCCAGGCACCGATTTAGATTAGGGAACTGGAACCATTATTTGAACTGTTCAGGGAGGTAGCAGACTATAATTCAGATGTCGAAAGGTTCGTAGAAAAGTCGTGAAGGGACGATTGGTCACGAGAGCAGAGGACAGTGAGCATAACACATTCCAAGGACTGAATTCGTAGAGGACTTCCGTATATAATTTATCTCTTTCATCTGAGACGGGGGTCTTAGGAAACGATCATATGCGATGGCTGCTGGGGAGAATTTATCCAGTTAAGGGGTTTTCACAATTTTTAAAACATGTTAGTTCGAGCATTTACATCCAAGTTTCACGGGTAATCTTCCACAGACGAGAAGATTTTAACCTTCTTATGTTCTAGACGACGTTCGGCAGTCACTGGTGAGTATTCCGTATTCCACCGTACCACGGAGTTCTTAATATGTAGTTAAGTTAAATGTGGCTTTTGATACTAGAATTCTTTCGCATTTAATACTCTAAAGAATGTGTAGTAAGATACTTACACTGCGTCGGTCTCTGGTAAACTTACTTCAGCAACTGTATTATCACTTTTTGAAACAGTACCAGTTTTTGTTATTTATGCTTCGCAGCTTGTGGTCGTGCGGTAGCGTTCTCGCTTCCCGCGCCCGGGTTCCCGGGTTCGATTCCCGGCGGGATCAGGGATTTTCTCTGCCTCGTGATGACTGGGTGTTGTGTGATGTCCTTAGGTTAGTTAGATTTAAGTAGTTATAAGTTCTAGGGGACTGATGACCATAGATGTTAAGTCCCATAATGCTCAGAGCCATTTGAACCATTTTTTAATGACTTTTAGGAAGGAATTCCACGTCTCTTGCTGTCGCTTCCATCGTCCAAGTAGCAGGAAAAGTTACCTTATTCTGATTTTTAATGCAATATCCAATATTGACCGAGTACAAATATTCACTTTTGGTGGCAAGAAATACGTGAGCCACTATTGTGGCGAGAAACTCCAGGGCAGGAGAGCCGTCGTTGAGGACTATGTGGTGACTGCCTTCCATTACATCAGGTGAGCTCTGTCCTGGGTCTCTTGTACACGAATTTCTCTAGAAAGAAAGTAATTCCTGCCGCAGCAGGACAGCGGCACCCCCTTTAGAGTCGAGTCTGCCTGACCTAACAACAAAGTACCTTCTACAGGTGATACGCCTATATAGTTTGGATCACGTTTCGGAAATCGAAGCAGCACACACATTTTTTAGATGGATTTCTTGTAGCAGGCTGTCTCTGTTGTCTACGGCTAACCGAATATGCCACTGAAGGACCATGACTGGAAATAATGCTTAGAGTTAAAATTCTTACGTCTCTCATGTCTAACTCTGCTCGGGTAAGGAAATATACCTCACTTGTTAATATGAAACTCCAGATATTATCTCGGAGTTAACTGCAGCTGCCATTCGTCGTGGACGTCCTGAACACTGACACTGTGTTACGGCTTGGTAATATGGAATTCCAGTTCGCCTGTGATAAATGAAGCAGGAGGATACTGAGTGAGCCTCCATTGTATCTCATAACTGCTCACTTGATGTAACGTAAAACTAATTCAGAAACACATGCATACCCGCACTGTTCGATATTGCACTTCACCACAGTCCCACTGAACGTGAAGCATTGATCGAAGTATGCAGTTCATTTTTTCTCAACGTTTGGAATAAATACGTCTATTAACGCAGATTTTACAGTTTCACGACATTATTCCAAGAGGCAAGGGTCAAATCCTTGTCAGTGCACAAAAAAACCTCAACTATCTGATTGCTGTGTAGTCCGCGTTTGAGGCGGCGTCATCGTTGTCTTAATGTATAGGCACTGGTTTACGCGTATAGTGATTTTGTTTTGGCTTCTTAGGTGCTACGCAGCACATTGTGCTGTTCGTATCTTCCCTGCAGGAAGAAAACGTTGAAAACGAAGAAAACGAGGGAAGCGACACCTTATGTGGAGCGCTACACAAGTAGAAGAGAGTGGAAGAAAGACCTTGATGCTGGAATAATGGATCTGAACATGGTGAGCAACTCCAAGACGTATCAAAAACGGCACAGCGATGTTATAGCATTATTGAAATTAGTAGCAATGCTTACTCTAGTAGCAAACTCTGTTCTTTTAACTTCCCAGTTTTTTTCAATATTCCAACTATTTGTTTTACTTTTCTGCTTTATATTATATCTTAAATTAGACCTTACAAACATACACTCATTTTCGGTGTCTACGTCTAATTCTGGAGAACAGTTGTTAGACTTTATTTGATATCTTTACGCTCTCAACGTTAATATAAAATCGATGAGATGGCTGTCATTATCACATTGGCTTTCCAGGTGCAGTGTTTTATTTTATGCACTTGAAATATTATGATTGTTGTATCATGTTATGTTCATCTGAACACTCAAGTAGACGCTGTCCTTCATCGTTGGTGGTTCACTGTCCAAATCTCATTGCCCTCATCCATGCACGATCATTTCCAATGAAGAGTTTCAGACCTCACCTTAAGATAATTTTACGCCTTTATGAAGCAACTATATTTTCATAGCTAATGAACATATATTTAAATGAGGAGCGTAGTATTATATAGTCGAAATATTTGTCTTATAACAGGACAAATACTAACAATTAAATAAATCCGTATAAATCAAATAGTGGGTGTATTATTAATAATTGCAAATCATACAATGTATGTTCGCTTTCATTATTAATTTCTACAGCAGTATTATCATAAACATACGTTTTGAATATATTTGGCTTCAGTTGCCCATGAACTTTGCTTCATACGGGCTTTACACATACACTGATCAGACAGAACATATGACGACCTATCTAATAGCCGGTATGTCTACCTTTGGCACGGATAACAGCGCTGTCACGTCGTGGCAAGGAAGCAGTGACACCTTGATAGGTCGCTGGAGTTCATCTGCACACACGAGTCACCCAATTCCCGTAAATTCTGGGAAGGGGAGCCATAAGCTCTGAAGCCACGTTCGGTCACATCCCACGTGTGTTCGGTAGGGTACAGATCTGGCGGGTTGGGGTGTTCGTGAAACCATTCCACCACACTCCTGGTCTCGTGACATGGTGCATTATCTTGCTGGAAATCCCACAGCTGTCAGGAAACGTAATCGTCATAATGGGATGTACTTGGTCTCCAAACAGTGTACTCCCTGCCGTTAAGGTGCCTTGCAGAAGCTAGACTGTAACCACGGATGCTCACGTGAGTGTTCTCCAGAGCATAATGGAGCCGCCGCCATCTTGTCTCCATCCCACAGTACAGGTGTCAAGGCGCTGTTAACCTGGAAGACGATGGATTGGCGCCCTCCCATCGGCAATATGAAGAATCTGTTGGGATTCATCGGACCATGAAACGCTCTGCCACTGTGCCAATCTTGTGACGATGCTCACGTGCCCATTTGAGTCGTAGCTGCGGAAGTCAAATGCTAACATTGGCGCACGGATGCGTCGACGGTTGTGGAGGCCATTCGTTAGGTGTGTTCGGTGCTCTATGTACTCAGAACTCAGATACACTTGAACTGTGCGCAGCCTTAAAGTCAGATCTTAGTTTCGTCACAGTTCGCCACCTGTCCTGGTTTTGCAGTCTGACTTCTGTAATGAGTTGTTGCCGCCCAACCCCACGACGTGAGGACATGGTTTTACCTTGGTTTCGCTGCATCTTGAAGTCATTCACCACAGCACTTCTCGAAAACTCGGTAAGTCGTGCAGTTCCCAGCACGGTCATGCCGAGCCTCTGGGCCATCACAATCTGACCTCAGCCCAACGTAGATAGACCGCGCGCCTTCCCCATTCTACAAAAGAACAACATTGTCACTGATAGTACATGCACAGGCGTGTGTCAGACTAGCAGTCATTCCTTGCCGTGTGACGCCGCTATTGACTGGACGTGTTTATATGTATAGTAGGTCTGTGGTCATAATGTTCTGACTGATCAGTGTATGTGACTTCTGCTGTGGTAAGAAGTAAATATAAAACCGTCACCTACGCAATACCATAACTCCATGATATTTTTAGGTCATCAGACTTTCTGCTTTTTCATATTGCTTCATTCGGTAATATTCTTATGACTGTGAACCTGTTATACCCAGCACAGATTATTGTCCGCTTATTTTATTGTATTCTTTACATACACTCACACTTGTCCACTCCATATGTCTTTTAAAGATTGAACTACACAATTTTCTTTTCGCATGAATGGAGTCATACTAACTTATCAAAATTTCTGGTCACTCTGCGGTATTATAATCTTTTCGTTCTATCTCCGACCGTTTGTCTACTTTCGTTGCTCTCTTAAAGTTAACTTTTAAAGAACAACATATTTGACCTGTGCGAATTATGATTTGCTTATTTTAGTACGATATTAGTTAAGTTTTGAGAGTCAGTTGCCGTTTCTTATATATTTATTGGCTGAGTACACGGGGGCGCCCGAGTATCTATTTCTCCCAGTTTACTATTAGAACGACGAGCGGTCGCCGCAACTACATCGCTGCATATGTCGCTGTAATGTCCTGGCGAAGTTCCTCCAGTGTGCGTGGCTTACGTCGATAGGCGTTATCTTACACAGTTCCCCACAAGTAAAAGTCCATAGGTGTTAGACCTGGTGACCGTGTAGGGAACTCAATGGGCCCTCTTCGTCTAGTCCAATGCCCCGGCAAATTATCATCCAGGAAAGCTCGTGTGCCTAGGTGGTAGTGTGGTGGCGCCCCGTCCTGATGGTAGAAGACCTCTTCAAGAGCTCCATAAAGAGCACATATACCTGCCAAAATTCATGCGTGTAAAATTTCCAGGTGCATTTCTCCAGTGACAGTAACATCAAAGAAAGAGAGTTCTACCAAGCCCCTGGTTGATAGTCCACACCACAAATGGACCCCTGGTAGATTGAGCGCTTTATCCACATAAAACACGCGGATTTTCCGCTGTCCAGCACACACTGTCATGCAGATTCTCAGTTCCATTAAGTTGAAATTGCGTCTCCTCACTCCACACTACCTTCGTCACAAATTGTTCGTCATCCTTTACCATTTGCTGATACCATTCGCAAAATTGCATTCGGCGATCAGGATCGTCATCGTAAATCGCGTTCAGTAATCGTGGAACGTAAACTTTCAACTTTGCAGCTTTCAGGATTCTTTGTACATTTATACTGCTAACCCTCACTTCACGTGCGCGTTGCGTAGCAGACTTCCTAGTAGAATTTACAAAATAATTTCCAACACGAGTGCCTACGATACAGGACTTGTAGTAGCTTTACGCTGTCTTCCTGATCTTCCTTTATAAATATCACAAATCGTTCCATGCAATTCACACTTGTCAATGATGCATTTAATTGTTAGGCGGGTTGGCGGTTCCCTTTTCGAGCTCCCGCCTGCACTGACGTTGCACTTCAACGGCATCATCAAACCTGAAAAATCACTTCACTATACATTTTCGTTGCTAGAACGTCAAGCGTGCTCCGGCCATCTTGTTTTCTCAATTCCAAGATAAAAGTACTAACACCTGTTGAGCCAAAGATCCTACTGCAACACACTAGTAACTCAAATCGAACGACATTATCGATATCTCGATAGAGCCTGACAAAGAGTGTATACATTTTTCTGGCGGACTCTGTATTTTAAGTATATGTGAAACATAGTTGTCATGTCCATACACTGTCAAAAACACTGCAAAAATCTCATCCCATATGTTTAACACATTTGGTACACATATTCGTTACGATCTGGGAAAAATATATTGTGAGATGAGAATCACCAGCCTCCAGTACTTGTGGGAGTGATAACAGGGACAGACAAGGGGACAGGAGGGTGTGGATATACAGTGAGGGAAAAGCAGGAGATCGAAACAGATAGTGAGAGGAGGTGACAAACAAGTGGTGGAGGAGGAAATGGACAGAGAGAAGCGAGAGGAGGAGATGGACAGCGAAAAGAAAGAGGAAGAGAATGACTGACAGGGACAGAAGAGAAGGGCGGAGAAAGGGGAGAAGAGGGTGGACAGAGAGAGGGGGAGCCAGAAATGGATTGAACAGGGGAAGAGGAGGAGACGGTCAAACAGAATGGGGGAGGGAGTGATGGGAAGAAGGAGTAAGAGGGAGGGGGTACGAGGAAGTGGAAGTAGAGGGGGGAGCAGGAGAGCGACAATAGGGAAAGGAGTGCATAGAGGTGGATCACAGAGAAAGGATGAGCAGATGGAAGGAGAGAATGGTTCAAATGGCTCTGAGCACTATGGGATTTCACATCTGAGGTCATCAGTCCCCTAGAACTTAGAACAACTTAAACCTAACTAACCTAAGGACAACACACATATCCATGCCCGAGGCAGGATTCGAACCCTGCGACCGCAGCAGTCGCACGGTTCCAGACTGAAGCGCCTAGAACCGCTCGGCCACAGCGTGCGGCGGAAGGAGAGACTAGTGAGAAGTAGAAACATGGAGAGAGTGGTGGGAGGAGACGGAGTGAAGAGCACGAGAAGATGGACAGAGAGTTGTGAGTACACAACGCACAACGAATAATGCGTCCAAGAAAATGACAGCTAGACGAACGTTGATCGTAAAAGGAAGGAGAATGATTCTGCGATTCCATATGCTTGGTTACAAGTCCCCTACATTCTTTCTCTCGAAACCGTTATGGAGGATAATTACGATTACCTTAATAATAATAGCCCAAGTGACCCGTTCAGACAAGTGTGATCCTGTAAGCAAATTGTTTATTTGCACAGATTGTATGAAAACGTAGCGAACATGAACCGTATAGGATAAATCGTGAAAAATATTGCTGCGCTTCATTAGAGAGTACCAGAGGTGGCGAATGTTTCACGGTACATTTTCTTGTCAAGATATTGTGTGGACCAAGCGGCATCCTACACCTATTACACGTAATCAGAAACTGAATCTAAGTAAAGGCACCATGATATGAACACGTTAGTGTCTGATGGCAAACTGTAACCAGAATTGTGGAATTTTTTTTTCGACTCACGACAGCAGTAAGCTCCTTCGAGGGTGAATTCTTTAATGAATGAATGGGACATTGGGTGAATTACTTTCTGTCTCAGGTTAAGCCAGACCTCATTGACGACCCTGAAAGCAGCTGAAGGCGTTGCTTGCAGTAGTAGTTATTTTATCACTGTTTGAGCTGAGCTTAACGATAGAAGTGTGATTCAAGAATGGAGACAGACAGGAAATGTTTTAGACCATATGCTCTTTCCTAGCTACACGTATCACATAGTGTGTTGGAAATCTCGACCCACGACGTCTGAAGATGGCGAACCAGTACAATAAAAAGTTTGTCGGCTTAATCCCTTGATGAAAGCCTTACCTATGTCTCAGACACGCATTCTGAGTTACCAGTTTCAACATCAAAAGCGTAAACCGTGCATAAGAGTCACTGTTTCGGAATTGTCATGCTCTACTCAAAGGCAATACACAGGATATTTCGTCACAAAAAGAACACTGGCTTTGTCAGTCAATACGTATCCCCAAATAGTCTTGTACTATAACCATAATATCATCGTCAATGCGTCAGCATAAGTGCTGTTAAGGAGCCGTAGCACGAGTGACAGTTAAGATTACTCCCTTAAAGAATACCATTGGTGCATGGTAGAACACTGATTATTGGAAACCCTGTGGAAATCGAAAGTATTACCGAATGATGACCCCTGGGTTCGATCTAATGGCTAATTGTTCGTCTGGTTTGTATTAGAGCGCTCCTTGAATTTATTAGTAGGGAAAATTTGATTCAAAGCATTGGCGCTTACGAACACTTGCTTGTTTTTCCATTTGATAACACTGCTACATTATTCGTTGGAGAAATACGGCCTTTGCTGCATCAAGGCGGAGGTTCTGGATCTATAAACATACAAGAACAATTGCCAATGAAACTTAGATGTTACCAAAAAACTGGAAACCATTTAGGCCATAGAAAGATATTTTGCAACGGTAGGTCAAGTTTGTTTACTTAGGCAGGTACCTAAACGAAACAATTGCCCTATAATAAAACAATAATTAAAAAGAATAACGATGTACATAGGGAGTAATATTATGGGTGTGAATCATTAAAGAAAAAAAGATATAGTTACTTTAGAGCAACTATACAATTTTAGAAACTATTACACCTTGCGATGAATCTGAATTATTGTATGTGGCTAAATTTATTCCATCTAATAATTTATCAGGACACCTAATTTATATGATATTAACAAGGTATTACATTAATTAATTTAATTCAGCAGATGATTTAGGGTAGTATTATTACCATAACTTTACATTTTCTTTTCCAAGTTTCATGTTTATACTTGCATGCAAAATTTACTATGTACTTAGTGTTCACATCTATGCATACACATGTACTGCTGTAATTGGTAAACAAAACATCATCATAGACGTTATACACAATCTGGGCCAAAGTTAATCAATTATGGCTAGGGAACATGAGTCTCTTGACTGGTTTCATTCTTCTTCATGGGCTAATATTTTTATATCAGTATGTTTACCACACTGTATTGGCAAAATCTGCTTAATATCTTGTACAATTAGCACCTACACAAAAGTTTTGGTTTCAAGTGGTCGTTCACTAGTTCAGGATTTCTCAGCAGCAATCCCATTAACCTGCGTCCAATACTGTTGAGCATGTTCCATTAAAGGCTTACCTCACCTTTTCACCCTTGTACCTCTCATTTCTCTACTTTATTTGATTTCTTAATTTATAACCTCTCCCTATAACACTATGTAACACATTCTTCAGACTTTACACTTACCAACTGCCTCTGTGATATAAAATCCATTCAAGTGTGGTAAGTCGAATCTCTAGAGTATTCCTATGCGTTATATATATGCAATACTACATGAGTCAAAAATACAAAAACAAAACACCCACAGTTTATGGAGTACGGACGCTTCAGAGAGAGAAGGGAGCCAGAATATCCGTCCATCTTCGAGACCTTTCCCTGTCAACCGACTCCAGGATCTGCCCCTCGCATCAAGAAAGAAGAGAATAGTAAGGACGATACTCGGAAGGACGGCCGTGCAGAGGTGAGCAAACATCAGTACTACTGGGTATACATCGCAGAATCAGTCACTCTCCCAGACAGCTCTCTCATTTTTACACGTGGGACTAGGTAAGGAATTCACTTTGTTATAATCCATTAATACAAAATAGCAGTGGTTACAATATCCTAAAATAAATGTAACATACAACGAAATGATATTGCTGTGGAAAGTAAACGTCCATTGTAAAATTACAAGGACATGGAATATACCACTCGTTTGAAACACAAGCTAAAAACGCATGGTAACAGTCGATTCAGTCTTACATGGTTTCCCATGTGCATTCGACATGCTACCTCAAGTGTCCAGTACAGGATGTACGACCATACGGAGTGTTAGCTTCAATACTTGTTCATGAAACTATGTGCTGCTACGAACTGCAGTGGTCATATGTTGTCGGTAATAAGACGCGGACAAAAATCTGGTGTTTATACACTTTACACACCTTCACATTCTTCCCCTTTCAGGTGCGGGGTTCATTATTCCTAGATGCCTTATCATTATTCGTGTCAACCAACCTTTCTTTTGTTAAGTGTGGCCCATTAAAACATTTTCTGTACCCTTTTCATTCGCATGCCTCTCACTTCCCTATCTCTATTTGATATATTATTTTTTGACAAACGCCTATAGCATCGCATTTCACATTCGTTATTAGACACAATTATGGTCTGCTAACTTAATATACCATCTGTTTAACAAAGCTAAGTCAGTTGCCTAAAGTTTCCTTCTGTTAGATATATGGCATCCTAGCTGAATAAGCAATAGTAAAACCAAACCATCTACAGGGCCATGCTGTTGGGCGCGTCAAGAAGAGAAAGGCAGCCGAAGAAATACCACCGTCTGATGACCGCGAGCGCAAACAAACTGAACAGTGCCGCAGTCGCCGCAAGAGACGTGAGAATAAACTGGTCGCAGCGTCGCAGGAGGGCCCTCCTGGGGTAAGTCAGCGTCATTACTGCCGTGGAGAGCAGACAGGGAGAGGCGGACAGACAGGTTGAGAGCTAAGAAACAACAGGTCATTCTTAAACTACACTCATTGCAGAATCAGCCACTTTGCCAGATCATGTCTATCGAGAATTTCTGATGCTCCAGAGATGCCTCCTCGACTATAAATTCCGGAAGGATAGTTTAAGGGATTCACTTTATTACAGTCAAATGATAGACTGGTTACAAGATAATTATGTAAATCTTGGGTCGTACGGATAGTTATTGTGGGACAGTAAGGCCCAGTGTAAAATATCCACGGGTTACGATTATAACACTTGTGTGAAACACAGCAGCTTCAAACAGCTTCATGAGCACAAATTATAGATCTGCAGCTGTGCAAGTCACAACTGGCCAGTGACTACTGGCAGTCGGAGACACATTCGTCCATCAGTATCGCAGATTTGATGTAATGGTGTAAGACTAGCGAACGGCATCCAGTGTCGACGAATTCATTATAGATGTAGTTCGGAGTGTGGAATGACGGGGAATGAAACAGTTTGACTCATTTTAAACGCAGGTATGCCGATAACCGTTTTATGTGATTTATGTATACACGGAGAACCGCAATTCGATTGGCCGACGTGAATTTAACTGATCACAAATAATGGCGCCAGGACCTATCACATCAAAGAGAAAACCGCCTTGTACGTAAACATACAGGTATAAGTGATATTAGACCAGACTGTTAACGGAACTGAACACTTCAGTAGGATACCCTCGTATGAAACCACAGGCTGAATATCAATGACGCCCCATATACCATCAGTGGCACTTGTGAGACAGTAGGGAACCAATAAAGCACTCGAAATCAATTACAACAGTTCGGCGATTTATGCCTGCAAGAAAGTGATGACTCATCTGACGTACATGGTAGAAGCGAAGTGACTACCTAAACATAGCAGAAAACTTGGTAACAATTAGTCGAAGTTAAGCAGACTTCCAATAGATTCCAACTGTATTAATGAAATCCTCTGTGACTGACACAAATGGCATACCGAGAACAACTTAAATTTCTTAAAACAGCCCTGAGACATGAACAGCATCAGTGCAGTCTTTTCTGGTTTATTATAATTACATCAAAAATTATTCACGTGATGAGATAAGCGTGAGTTTGCAACTAATTAACTTAGCCAGACTATTTGTGTGAAATAGTAGTAATAACAGCACACACGACGTCAATGGTACAACTCGCAAAAATGTGTTACTGCCTCTCACTGGAGCGAATCAGAGATGGTCCAGGATCCTTGGTGCAGGTTCTGATAGGATTACTCCGAAGACGAAACCAGATGTATCCCATCTGTATGTCTGCGATCAACTCAATAACTGAAGTTTTAGCACGTAAAGATATTAATTAAGAGCAAGGACAATGCACACAGATATGAAGGGCTCTAATATGACAGGTGCTGATAAAATTGTGCTGCGTTAATACTCTTACAGCAGATATAGGGGCTCTGATACTATACAGGAACATCGCGAAAATCTATTACGTGTCACTAAATCCTTTCAGCATAACGAGCAATGTTTTATCAGGGCAACTGACATATAGCTAATTAATAACTCCACGTGATTCACTTTTAATTGAAAGTAACACTTTTCTTTGGCACAAGATTCTGCATAATAATATAAAAATAAATTAGATTTTCGTTAGGAAGCTCCCTTTGTGAGGTTACGACGAAGCTATCGACATACCACTCTGGAAGTCAGAAGTATCTGCATCGGGTGACCTTACCGATTAACAAATTGCTTCCTATAGGATCACAGGCGTTTAGTTAAAGGTATTGGGCAAGGCCAAAATTAATAAATTGAATTCATTTAACAAATTTTGGTCCCATCGGCGTTATAAGAATATAAATAGTGGGTTTATGATACTACTGAATGAAACAGTGGTCACTATAGGGCTTTATATATTGCACTTCGCTACAGACGTCATGTTAAACATAAGCGCACACGAACAGAAAACTATTATGATCATTAAGTACACTACTGGCCATTAAAATTGCTACACCACGAAGATGACGTGCTACAGACGCGAAATTTAACCTACAGGAAGAAGATGCTGTGATATGGAAATGATTAGCTTTTCAGAGCATTCACACAAGGTTGGCGCCTGTGGCGACACTTACAACCTGCTGACATGAGGAAAGTTTCCAACCGATTTCTCATACACAAACAGCAGTTGACCGGCGTTGCCTGGTGAAACGTTGTTGTGATGCCTCGTGTAAGGAGGAGAAATGCGTACCATCACGTTTCCGACTTTGATAAAGATCGGATTGTAGTCTATCGCGACTGCGGTTTATCATATCGCGACATTGCTGCTCGCGTTGGTCGAGATCCAATGACTGTTAGCAGAATATGGAATCGGTGGGTTCAGGAGGGTAATACGGAATGCCGTGCTGGATACCAACGGCCTCGTATCACTAGCAGTCGAGATGACAGGCATCTTATTCGCATGGCTGTAACGGATCGTGCAGCCACGTCTCGATCCCTGAGTCAGCAGATGGGGACGTTTGCAAGACAACAACCATCTGCAGGAACAGTTCGACGACGTTTGCAGCAGCATGGACTATCGGCTCGGAGACCATGGCTGCGGTTACCCTTAACGGTGCATCACAGACAGGAGCGCCTGCGATGATGTACTCAACGACGAACCTGGATGCACGAATGGCCAAACGCCATTTTTTCGGATGAATTCATGTTCTGTTTACAGCATCATGATCGTCGCATCCATGTTTGGCGACACCGCGGTGAACGCACATTGGAACCGTGTATTCGTCATCGCCATACTGGCGTATCACCCGGCGTGATGGTATGGTGTGCCATTGGTTACACGTCTCGGTGACCACTTGTTCGCATTGACGGCACTTTGAACAGTGGACGTTACATTTCAGATGTGTTACGACCCTTGGCTCTACCCTTCATTCGATCCCTGCGAAACCCTACATTTCAGCAGCATAATGCACGACCACATGTTGCAGGTCCTGTACGGGCCTTTCTGGATACAGAAAATGTTCGACTGCTGCCCTGGCCAGCACATTCTCCAGATCTGTCACCAATTGAAAACGTCTGGTCAATGGTGGCCGAGCAACTGGCTCGTCACAATATGCCAATGACTACTCTTGATGAACTGTCGTATCGTCTTGAAGCTGCATGGGCAGCTGTACCTGTACACGCAATCCAAGCTCTCCTTGACTCAGTGCCCAGGCGTATCAAGGTCATTATTTCGGCCAGAGGTGGTTGTTCTGGGTACCGATTTCTCAGGATCTACGCACCCAAATTGCGTGAAAATGTAATCGCATGTCAGTTCTAGTATAATATACACTCCTGGAAATGGAAAAAAGAACACATTGACACCGGTGTGTCAGACCCACCATACTTGCTCCGGACACTGCGAGAGGGCTGTACAAGCAATGATCACACGCACAGCACAGCGGACACACCAGGAACCGCGGTGTTGGCCGTCGAATGGCGCTAGCTGCGCAGCATTTGTGCACCGCCGCCGTCAGTGTCAGCCAGTTTGCCGTGGCATACGGAGCTCCATCGCAGTCTTTAACACTGGTAGCATGCCGCGACAGCGTGGACGTGAACCGTATGTGCAGTTGACGGACTTTGAGCGAGGGCGTATAGTGGGCATGCGGGAGGCCGGGTGGACGTACCGCCGAATTGCTCAACACGTGGAGCGTGAGGTTTCCACAGTACATCGATGTTGTCGCCAGTGGTCGGCGGAAGGTGCACGTGCCCGTCGACCTGGGACCGGACCACAGCGACGCACGGATGCACGCCAAGACCGTAGGATCGTACGCAGTGCCGTAGGGGACCGCACCGCCACTTCCCAGCAAATTAGGGACACTGTTGCTCCTGGGGTATCGGCGAGGACCATTCGCAACCGTCTCCATGAAGCTGGGCTACGGTCCCGCACACCGTTAGGCCGTCTTCCGCTCACGCCCCAACATCGTGCAGCCCGCCTCCAGTGGTGTCGCGACAGCCGTGAATGGAGGGACGAATAGAGACGTGTCGTCTTCAGCGATGAGAGTCGCTTCTGCCTTGGTGCCAATGATGATCGTATGCGTGTTTGGCGCCATGCAGGTGAGCGCCACAATCAGGACTGCATACGACTGAGGCACACAGGGCCAACACCCGCCATCATGGAGTGGGGAGCGATCTCCTACACTGGCCGTACACCACTGGTGATCGTCGAGGGGACACTGAATAGTGCACGGTACATCCAAACCGTCATCGAAACCATCGTTCTACCATTCCTAGACCGGCAAGGGAACTTGCTGTTCCAACAGGACAATGCACGTCCGCATGTATCCCGTGCCACCCAACGTGCTCTAGAAGATGTAAGTCAACTACCCTGGCCAGCAAGATCTCCGGATCTGTCCCCCATTGAGCATGTTTGGGACTGGATGAAGCGTCGTCTCACGCGGTCTGCACGTCCAGCACGAACGCTGGTCCAACTGAGGCGCCAGGTGGAAATGGCATGGCAAGCCGTTCCACAGGACTACATCCAGCATCTCTACGATCGTCTCCATGGGAGAATAGCAGCTTGCATTGCTGCGAAAGGTGGATATACACTGTACTAGTGCCGACATTGTGCATGCTCTGTTGCCTGTGTCTATGTTCCTGTGGTTCTGTCAGTGTGATCATGTGATGTATCTGACTCCAGGAATCTGTCAATAAAGTTTCCCCTTCCTGGGACAATGAATTCACATTGTTCTTATTTCAATTTCCAGGAGTGTATTTGTCCAATGAATACTTGTTTATCATCTGCATTTCTTTTTGGTATAGCAATTTTAATAGCCAGTAGTGTATTAACTTACTTTATACTGAAACTAAAATACCCATACCTTGGCAAAGACTGGTTAATTAGTTTGGGAAAACAACCACGTTCGCAATAGTTGCACAGTGCTTCCGAATATTAATCATATATGAGAGAAGTACAGAAATAGTCGTGCCTGCACCAATTGCCTTGACTGAGTACATGTTGTGTTCGAGATTACCAGTAAACTCAACTGAACAGTGGAAGTCGTAATGTCAGTCGGAAATTGTTACATACACCCTGCAGCTTAGGTAGCGAATGCCGCTGTCGCTCACCACACTTACCGTTACTCGTGGCCGCGGGCGGCTGCCGTAGTGGCTGCCGCACTCTGTCATCTGACCTGTACTGAAGACTGCTCTCCCTGAGAGCCGAAACTCTATGTGCCTTTCTCAACTGATGTGTCCGCTGGTGAGTCAATGATGGAAGTTTGTTCTACAGAGCGCTCTCAATAAGTATCAAAGTATCAGAAATTTTATTTACTTTTCGTAGTGTGCGTTCAGCCAATCAGGCGTTCTCCATGTAGACGCATGTGAGTTCTGTTCTTCCGCTCCAGAATTTATTTGCATTATCCTATGTCAGTGCTCGCACGTTTCTTAGCAGAGTCAACAAAATTTCAGTTAGCTTCGCAGCAGCCTGTCATCTCATAAGATCCAGATGGTCTTTCGTCCCACTCCAGCCTTACCTTTTCACCGTTGTGGACCTAGCAGTTCCCATAACATGGGGACACAGCTTGTAGCTGCTAACTCACGATATGCCCCCTCTGCGCCAGTGGGCACGCCAAGTTAAAACGCACACATCAGCCTTCCATCGTTTAGGATGCAGACACGGACAGTGCCTCTGCCGTGGAGCTCACGCCACGTGCTCTGTACTGTGGCCTGACACCGACACACGCTCCCTTCTTCTGGCGGTCTGCCTTCAAGCACGCAGTCTGTACGATTCCCCGCTACTCATTTAAACAATCGCCCAGATTCAGGAAATAATATGGGAATCTAGTGTCAGATACGAATATCGCTGACGTCAGTTTCAACAAAAACTCTCATTTCTTGCTGGGAATTGATTTAGGTTCGTTGGGTTAGTGAAGTTAACGGAGTTTGACTATGGCACCAGACAGGGTTTACGAAAACCCTGGTTTAAGATACATGCTACTTTACTGTGTATTTGGCATTCATAAGTTTGTGCTGTAATGTGGTAAGTAGTAAAGAAAAAACCCTCTCGAACGTTACCTACAAAACAGGCCACGGAAAATGTCTCATGTGGTTACATCTATCAGTTAAGAGGCTGGTTTCATTCTTCTGTGTGAGCTAAACTCATTACGTGAAATGGTTCAAATGGCTCTGAGCACTATGAGACTTATCTTCTGAGGTCTTCAGTCCCCTAGAACTTAGAACTACTTAAACCTAACTAACCTAAGGACATCACACACATCCATGCCCGAGGAAGGATTCGAACCTGCGACCGTAGCGGTCGCGGGGCTCCAGACTGAAGCGCCTAGAACCGCTCGACTACGGAGGCGGCCTCTTTATGTCTTATCGCACGTTATGCACTGCTTCGGTAGTAAATTGTTTCTTATATTCCAATCTAGGCACATCGTCTCAGCTTTTTCTATCAAGTGCCTGCGTAACTATTCATGGATGGGATAGAAATAGTCGTGACAACCTACCACTAATCATCGACCTTTCATTCTTGTATCGCACAGTTCTCTAACTTATTTAGTAACTTAGTTTTTAACTGACGTTTTCTTATAGCCTTCATTTAAGGGCTGCTAATTTAACATATAATCTGTTTAAGAATGTTAAGCGAAGTAGCTAAAGCTTCATCTATGATTGATATATGCCATCCTAGCTGAGTAAGTAACCATAAGATCAAACGACCCACAGGTCAACGTTATTGGGCCTTCAAAGTGAATAAGGTCGTGGAAGATAATCCACCACGTAAGGATCAAGACAGCGACCTGACTACTCAAAGAGAGATTTGCCCCAAGGAACGAGATGTAACACTGGTCGACGCGCCGCAGGAGGGCCCCATAAGTCGACATTGTTTCTAACATTAAGAGTAAGCGTGTGAGAGCGATGAGGAAACAGCTGAGTCTCTGATTGTACACACTGCAGAATTAGCCACTTAGACAGGTGATATCAGTCGAGATAATCTCATGGTTTGCACACATCTCCATTACTTCAAAATGCAGTTGTCCCTCAGTATTAACAGCCTGTTTCACGATATTAGAATCCAATGATATAGCAACCGTTGGTTCGAAGACACCAAATGTAAATATAAAGTACTACTCATGGAATGTAAGGTTCCGTTGTAAAACTGTCACAGGCTCGGCAAATATTGCTCGTGTTACAGACGCTAGCCTACAACGATTGTGAGTCCGCCAACTGTAGAACTCCGTCGTGACGGGTCTCAACGGCCCGATGGCTGCTACCAGTCGGAGACACATCCGTTTGGCAGTACTGCACGTACCAGGCAGTGCTGTAAGATCAGCAGCTGAACTTCAGTTTGCGACAAAGTCGTAATCGAGTTAGTGCAACTTATGGAATTTTCTGTGGAATACCATTTATGTTTGGCTTGTCTCTTACAGAGATGTAAGACTTCGGAAAATATCCTACTGAATCATAGCTGAAAAATTATACGGTTGCTAGTGAGGGTACGAACGTCTGGCTACAGTGCGATTGCTGCCGTTGTCATTTGCTATCAAGGATAGCGGAAGTTCTTTAGATGCTGCTGTGTAATGCAAATCTCGACCACAGTAGCATACACTCGTCTGGTCAATCACACCTTCAACAGTCACATTAGCGCCAAGAAATATCACAATAAAAAGCAAAACTTCCTATGTACTTATATACTAGAGTGTCCATTTCATTTTCATTGAAAAAGGGGACATTTAAAGTAAATTAGAGAAAAACCTGGGACAATGAAGAAAAAGAAACGGGACATAAATATTGTATAGACTAAATTTAATACACATGCAAGTTTACCTTTACAACGTGCACTCCGATGATCCCAAATCACTTTTTACAATTATTCTGCCACACTATCACCGCACTTTTCACTTTCATCTACTTTATCAAGAAGTGCAGTTTCGTTTGAAATTGTATCATAAAAGCCAGTACACGATACACCATTAAAGTGTGTTTTGACAATGAGCAAGGCCCTCACTGTTTCAGCTTTCATTCTGTTTTTTTTCATCTGACCACAAAAAGTTCACTAATGAAAACACACGTTCCACAGCAGCATTTGACTCAGGAATTGCCACACAAAACTCCACCAAATGAATTATGTTTTTCATGTTAATGTTTTTACTTTTGAAATAAGCAAATATTTTACACCAGGTTGCCCTAACACTTTCTTTGTTTCCTTCTTCACTTTTTATGAAGTTCTGTGCACATGAGAATTCATCGAATAGTTCGTCTTCATCAACAGGAAAATTTGGTACAATACTTTTAACAAAAACACAACAGTCCTGAATATCCTTCCACTGTAGCTGCTCTTTCTCAGTATTAACCCAGTCAAACGCTTTAAAAGGTGTGAGAAATGGTAAACACCATTCTTTAATATACTCAATGCAAGAGTCATAGAAGATGTCAGCATAAATATGAAATAGTTCTGCAGTAATTTCACCCTCTTCTTCCAACTTTCTTAGAGACTCATGTACAAAGGATGTGAGAAATCTTTCAGATTTTCTACATTGTAATTTGCTCAATAATTTGTTTATTTCTTGATAAACTTTCACTATTGTGATTTCTTGTTTCTCAATATATTTAATTGTTGTGGAGAAAGTTTTTAGCTGGCTGACAAGAAAATGTAGAAGAACAATAGACACAGGGTCATCAAAGAATTGTTCAAGGATAACAGGACACTTATCAAGGGAAATGAAATATGATTTCAAAGGAGGAAATATCTCTACAATTCTTTCCAATGCTGGTAGCAGAGATAGCCACCTTGTCTTGCTGTGCCCAAGTACAGTTTTGTATTCAGTTTCAGTAAACTTACGGAATGACTTCAGAGATTCAACTCTTACTGTGTATATGTGGAAATGCTGGTAGATGTTGTTCACAATTAATTGGCAGTCGATGGGTAGGCAATCTGAGCCAGTTTGTAAGGAATTGTGCACCACATGTGCTGGACAGCCAACACCTATTATATTATTCACTGTGTTCTGTTGCAGTTTATACAACAAATTGTTTTTTACTTTCCTCTGCTTACCACCAAAGTTGGTGTTAGTGTTGTCTGCAGAAACTGCAATCACCTTTCCCTCAAGATCATATTTCTTTAAAACCTCCAGCACATAATTCTGAAGTAAATCTGAAGTTTCTCCAGCTAAATTAACCAATTCGAGCACTTTCACCGTGATGCCATGTTCAGAGTGGAAATACCTGATAAGGAGAGGAACCAACTTCAAATCCAGATGACTCGATGTATCAATCATTACAGAAATGAATCGAGCACTTTTCAGTTCATTTAAAACCTGCTGAGCTGCATACGGTGCAATAACATTTGAAATGATTGGATTATATTTTGTGTGTCCACATGTGAATTTAGGATTGAAAATTTTTTTAACAACTGCTGTAGTACAGTCCATTGACTTTAAGCTATGGTTATGCATTGTACTGTGGTATGCAAACGTAGCTTCTTGTGCTGCCAACTGCCTATCCATTTCTGTTACTGATTTTAAGTTTACATAGTAGTAACCCACGCATTAATTTGCTCTTTTCGTTTGATCACTCATGCGATGTTTCTTCGTCTTAATGTGATTCACAATGTCAGACCTTCCACCATGACCAATAGAAAATTTTGGTCTCCACTACCAGTGATAAAAGGAAACTCGCTTTTTATATTGCTTTTAAAATTACACTTTCGTTTTGGCATAACAGTGATTGCACAGTGCAAAAAATTAACAGTGCGGTGACGAAAGCCAGAGAGCAAGTATCAGTGGTGTAGAGTATCTCTGGACCGGAAGGACGGATTCAGTGGATCGATTTAGAAGAGAAGAATCTTCGTTATTATTCGTAGCCCATAGTGCGTTCAAAATTACTTGCGACTTTTGACAATTCGGTACATGCTTGGGGTATGCTGAAAGTCATCACACAGTTCCTAGCTTAAATAATTGCGCAGTTAATAGCAAGTCAAACAACCAGTAGCGTAAAATACTCTAGCCTAGCGGAATCATAAAAAAACGGGACTTTTGAGCGTCCCCAAAAAAACTTTCTGGACAGCGGGACATTTTGGTAAAAAACGGGACTGTCTCGGGAAAAACGGGACGAATGGACACCCTATTATATACAAATAAGTACAAGTAGGCAATCCTCTTAGTGGAGCAGAGCACTTCTGCGTGCTACGCAAGAGTCAGTGGATATGAAACCAGCAGCTGGGAATACTTGACGCCAGGAATACCACCAAAGAACACGTGAAACGGTAGAGGACGGGTAATGCAGTCATAACAATTACAACACTTCAACGATTGTTGCCCTCAAGAAGGTTATTATATCCCATCTAACACGCATGTTTGAAATGGTATAATTACTACATCTAGTACGTTCGCTTGATAACGGTACTTTGGTATGATCTCTTGAAACAATTGAGTAGGATATATTCGGCCTCATAAACATTCCATCTGTGTAAATAAATGATCGTCTCACCTAAAGAACATAGTCATCTCTCTTCCAACACTTCTCACACAATGAGAGCACAGTTCGATGCAATTTCGTGGGATTGCTCTTTTACGACACTTCTTCGAACACTGAAACAAACGTGATCTTGTAAAAGGATTGTCAGTACATACTATCAATATAACTTGATAAGAAGTGCAGTGGCCGAGGTTATGAGGAAGTATTACTGTCTCTCATTGAGGCGAATAATAGGTTTCCCACGTATATCCATGCAGGTTCTGCTAGAAATACTATGCCCACATTAGTTTTCAACACCATAATACTTAGTTTTTGGAACCAAAAAGATAATTAATAGGGTATTACCACATCCTTAATGGATGTTAGTCTATAAAGTGGACTACTGAGGTCGGTGACATGGAGTGCCTGGCAGTAGGTGGCAGCACAATGCACCTAAAATGGAAAATGTATGTTTCTGTGGGTGTCCGGATGCTTCTGACCACACAGTCTAGGTGCATTTCTCTCCTCACATTTAGCACAGGCTAATTACTCAAACATGTACCCATTTCCGAACATTTAAAGCGTCTTGCCACTAACTGTTCCACTTTCAAAACTTATCATGATCTCCTTCTTCTTCTTTGGTCTTTAACTATCAGGTTGGCTATCAGCAGCTTGCCAAGCATTTCCGTCTCCGGCCTTTGTCTTGAGTGCAGTATAGGTGGAGGAACTTGTGTCGTCCATGATACGGTTGATGTATACTAGACTAGCTTTGTCTTTTGTGTTCTTCCTTTCTGCTGTCCTTTCAGGAACACCTTTAATGAAACCATAATATCTCAGCATATGGCTGACACATGTGGCGTTCGATAAGTTTTAGGAGACATAGCTGCACGTTATCTACCATGCAGTGCTTCAGTTCATTTAATACGTTCTTTTCACAGAAAATCTTGAGACTGCTACGATAGAACCACATCTCGAAGGCTATCAGTGAGGTATGATCAGTATTCAGAGACGCGACAGGAACGGTCATTTGAAGCAAAAGAGACTAGTAAACATGAACTCTACTCGTAGCTTAAGATCTGTAAGCACATGTTTTGTGGAAGAGATGTGTTCCACAACAATGAATCAGCACAAGAGCCCAAAGTCTGAAAGTGAGCACTTTACAGCCCATATTTACAGGAAATTTTTTTCGTGATTAGGGCCATACTTACGCCCCTCAAAATATAGAAGGCCAAGAGATTTTGTTACACTATCGAAGAAGAAGTGCTCATTGCTGCATTTTAGAACCCATGTTTAGTAGACGTTTAAGGTTCGAATGATCGTTTCGGTCATACACCAGAATACTGACAATTCCTCCTACGACACTCTGCTGCATTCCTGGCTCTTGCTTAGTCTTGTCTCAGGTATTAGCCGTAACCCGAGTACTGTTTCCCGTGTGCCTAAAGCTGCTCTAAAGCGAAATTGATATTCCGTATCTTGTACACCTATCCTTTCTTCAGTCCGAGTTACAATGATAGAGGTCAAGATCTGAGTGGTTTGTGTTATTAAACTGAGGGTGCAATATTGTTCACATTTGTTTGCAGATACATTCTTTTGTGTTGGCGCTGTAACTATTCTTCGAAGTCTGTTCGGTGTTCCCTGGTTTCGTATGTAATTTGTATGAAATAGAACAGTTCCTCATGTAGCTGTTGTTAAGCAGCCTTGACGAGTTCTGCCGGTTTATCACCATCTTCAGCGGTTTTCCCATGTTTTAGCTGCTTGACTACGAGATAAAACTGATCACGTGGGGAACAAACTCCCTCCTCTTCCGGACTGCTTGCCTCGGCGTTCTCCAGTTCCTTATCTTCACTATTTCTTGCATACGGCTTTTCAAGGCATTAGTTCCACCATTCTAGTACATCTTTATGATCATAGAACAAGAACCAGATGAGGGCGTAGCAGGTAGCTTGAAATATATTAAAGGGTTACGAAAATATAATCCACTTATTGAAACAGATATAACACGTTCACGTAGTGGCAGAGTGAAAATATCCCGATGTTACACCAAACATCGTGCGCAACATAAAACAAAAAATTACAATAGAAGTATTATCAAATGGCATGACAATAACAGTCTAGAATAATCAGTTACAGAAGATTAGAAAAAGAAAGTGTGCTGAATGTTAGAAGGGTAATGAAGCTATTGAATGTGGAGTTATAGGAACTGCTGTTTTATTACTTACAGTGAGTTAATAACTGGTACCAGAATGCACCACGACAGAATTGTTTTCGCGTGAGGGTATATCCATGGAGTCTAGGCCCCTCTTCATCAATGAATAACATCAATACGGCCGTTTTCCCTTGGTTAGTAAGTTCCAGGCAACTGTTAGAAAATCTTCACGTGGTGGTGTTGTTGATGATGCGGTCTCCCGTTTGAAGTATGATGAGATGCAGGTTCCCACGGTAGTCTATACTGTGAGAGGCTCTTCGCTTCTCCATAAGTGCAGCAGCCACCATTCATTTCAGTCTGCTTACTGTGTTCAAGTCATCCTCTACCTATAGAAATCATACAACCCTTCCACCTCCTCTCCCCAGTCACCCTCTCGCATCACCCTGTTAACAACATAAGATCCTATGTATCCGCACGATGCATACCAGAAACTGATCCCAGCTATCAGCGAATTGTGTGATAAAAGACTTTTTCCTCCATTTCGATTCATTTCCTCCTCGCAAGTTACTCGCTGTACCCAGTTTATCTTCAGTACTCTCCTGGAGAAATATATCAAAACTATATATTCCATTCTTTCTGAACTGTCTATCTTCATGCGTTCCACCCATGTACATGGCTACACTATAGACAAATACCTCGAGAAGACTACCTAGATCTGAAATTTATATTATAGGTTAACTAATTTCTGCTTTTCAGAAACGTCTTTCTTGATATTGACGTCCTGATGTTTACATGTCCTTTACTTTGCTAATAATCTGTTACTTTTGCCCAAACAACAAAGCTCAGTTTACTCCTCTCACTGTCATTTGTCAATATTTTTCCATCTTCAACTCCTAATTCAATTCTACCGCATTTTACTATCCTACTTTTACTTTTGCTAGTATTCATTGATAATTTATTTTCAAGACATTACTCATTTTGTTCATCTGATAATCAAAGGAAATTGGTGTGTCTTACAGAACTGTAATGTCATGAACTCAACTTAAAGTTTTATTTTTTCTCCCTGAGCTTCAATCCCCATACCTAATTTCTGACTACTTTCCGTACTGATTGCTGAATTGCTAGGTTACAAACGTATCTCACTCCCGTCCTAGCTGCTGTATGCCTGCGAGATCCTGAAACCTTTATAATTGCATTTTGTTTTATGCACAAGTTTTGGACCACATCACTCCCCGTATTTTATCCCAGTGACCCTCAAAAATGAAATTCCTACCGATTTACTTTTGCCTTGCAGCAGTCTGTCTTCAGAGTCCTAAGGTCGGAAATGACTTACTCGTCCCCATACTTCCGCGAAACCTCCGCTACCAATGTCTTCATTAATTCGTATTAGGTTTTTCGTGACTATTCCGTTAACTTTGAAACTTGTGAGCATTTGGTCTGTCTTGGTATGGGATTATTACATTTTTTGAAAGTCTGAGTGTATTTCGCCTGCTTAGGATGTTTTACATATCACGTGGAACACCTTTTTCAGGTTCCCTACCAGTGAACTGAACAATTTTGAAACACTGTAGTGTACGCCAAGAGTCTTTCTTCGAACTGGTTCTTTACTGCTGTGAGAAACTCTTTTTAGTGTACCATATTTCACTTCGAATCTTCATCCACTTCCATTTTTAAGTTGGTTTACTTTGTAGGACCAATTCATACGTTAAATCCAGCTTTCAGACCTCCGTCCGCTTGCCAGATAAGCGTTTGATATTTATGCATCTGAATCTCTGTCCTCTAACGGTTTCCATAATTTTCCCATGTATGGTATCTAACTTTCCGATTGTTACACACGCTTCTATTGTTTCACATTTCTTCTGCATCCAGCCTTGTTTTCCCGTTTTCAGATTAGTGCAAAACTTATTATTACGTGTGCGTATTCACGTTTGAGGCTTCACTTCCTGTATTTCTTTTTTAATTTTTTTCTTTAAACAGTTAAAAGCAGCAGCTGGTGAATTAGGCAAGAATTATATTGGAAATAATATTTTTGCCCATTTATTTCTCTACTGCCCTCTCTATTTCATGTGTTCAAGTTTTCCATTCGTCTTGTAATGCAATGCTTCCCACTGCTCAGTGAGTTTTGGACTTACCTCGGACCATTTTTCCAGATTTCAATCTTTATGCAGCTTCTTCAATTTCAATCAACCGTTTATATCCAACAAAGTATGGATATAGGCCATAACTGCTCCTGGAAAGAAAAACGAGTTTAAAATCTGCTTTTCAAATCTCTATATTGTTAATGAACAATCTGAGAGGCTTTTAAAAGATAGGGAATAAGAGCAAATGGGGAATTCTGCGTCATTTGCGAATCCCCAAACCACATAACGCCTGTAACTGAGACAGTTCTTCGTCGGATGGTAGTATCATTTTCTGAGTCTATACTAGCACTACTGAAGTCGAAAAAGCCGACATACATAAAATTTGTATCCCGTACTTCAGTTGACGTATACGGGTCAACTGAAGTACCGGATACTGGTGCTAGCTAGACGAAAACAGCGACATGTGTAACATTGATGTGATTTACCCATATTGGTCAGCTGAAGTACAGAATACACATGTTATAATTGTCGTTATTTACATTCGCTAATACTAATTAGTCTCATATTCTTCAGTTGACCTATATAGCTCAACTGAAGAATGGGATACAATTTTGACTGCTATTGGTTTTCTTGACGTCGATAGCAAAACTGTGATAAATTTCAGTCGATGCTATTAGTATCGAAACCAAAAAAAATTGTATACCATACTTCATTTGACCTACATCGGTCAACAGGTAGCCAATTTTCCGTACGTAGATTTCCCCTATATAGGTCAACTGAAGAATGGGATGCAAGTATCATGTATGCTTCGATAGTAATACTATCTACGTAAGAACATAATGTTAGTAGTAGCGGAGACGAAATAAACAACACCTTTAAAATTTGTATTCCGTACTTCACTTGACCTATACAGTTCAACTAAAGAATAGGATACCAATGCTAACGAAAACGAAGAAATCGACGTTCGTTAAATTCGTATCCCATACTGCAATTAAACTATACATATCGACTGAATTTCGAGATACAACTCATATATATGTCAGCTACTTCTATCTTTTTTTTCCTTTATTTTTTACAGAAGTACCAGGACTCAAAAAAGCGATATCCTTAACATTATGGTCGAAATATTACTCGACGTTATATACTCGTATGTCTACCACCAGTTTCTCTCTCCTGCATTCCTTAGTTTATGAACACTTGTCTCAGCTGTTACTTCTGTGTAGTATATCATCTCTGGAAATTTCTGACGCCATTGGCCAGAGTGGACGGGTTGCATCCCGTTCTCCAGTTGGCCTGAGACCTTTTAGTTACAGACATGCTGCCAGTATGAGAATCTTAGCGCTACTTTATTGTGAAGTCGGTGATAATGGAAGACCCTCTTTCCCATACCATACACAAGTTATCAGCTCCTAATGCCTGTACAGTAATAATATTCCAATATCTTACTTACTACCTGTTAAACATTATCACTACTATTCAAATTCTGAATTTCTTTTGACTCTGAAGTAAAACACTGATGCTCCAAACAAACCGCAATTTCTGAAGACTCTTACCAATTACTATTATTTCATAATGTAAGTGCTAGTGTATAATGTTGTTTCTCGTTTAACCAAGCACCTAACACTATCTTGGTTGCCTAGGAGGACGGTGCCAAGATGGATCAAGAGGAGGAGAGAGTAGCTGAGTGTCTCGTGGATGCTGTCAAGATGGAACAAACCTGTCAAGATTTAGAGCAGGAGGAACATAAGAGTCTCATGGGCGCTGCCAAGATGAGTGAAGCACGTGGAGATATTGAGGAAGGGGCAGATGATGGTCTCGTGGGTGCTGCTGAGACTGACCCAGTGTGTGGAGATGAGGAGGAAGGGGCAGCTGAGAGTCTCGTGAATGATGCCAGGATAGAAGAAGCCCATCAAGATTTACAGGAGGAGGCAGCTGAGAGTGTCATGCGTGCTGCCAAGATGGGTGAAGCTTGTGGAGACATTGAAGAAGAGGAAGATGAGGGTCTCGGGTATGCTGCTGAGATTGGCGCAGCATGTGGAGGAGGAAGAGGCATCTAAGGGCCTCGTAAATGCTGTCATGATGGAACAAGCCTGTAGAGATTTAGAGGAGGAGTCAGCCGAGGGTCTCATGGGTGCTGCCAAGATGGATGCAAACTGTGAAGATGAGGAGGAGGGGTCAGCTGAGGCTCTCGTGAACGTTGCTAAGACGGAACAAGCCCCTAGAGATCTAGGGGAGAATGCAGCCGAGAGTGTCATGGGTGATGCCAAAATGGATGAAGTCCATGTAGTGGTGGAGGGGGCAACTGAGAGACCCTGTAACCAACCCTTGAGTGCCGCTTGCACCCACTGAAAAAATGTTCGTTTGTTCCTTTAAGTTGTTGTTTGTGTTCAGATTTTGTTCTGTTTGTTTTTGGTTTCGTTTGTCGTTCTGAGTTTAGCTTTTTGCTGTGTTCATTTAATGTTGGTTGTGTTTATTCATTTTTCAATTTTCATTAACAATCCTTGGTTTACTTAAAACAAAAAAATAAATTTTACGTATTTGACTAACTGTTGTCTTGTTTTTTAGTGTACATCTGCAACAATAATAGTTGCCGAACTGAAAGTACGTTTCATTTTCAGTTTATTCTGTAGGTCACACTCTCTCTGTCGTTTCAATGAAATCAACAATAGACTGAACCAAGGGTTTAGGCTAAGGCATTTATGAAGCTCATTTCAGTGACACTGAAAGGTCTGTGATATATACACGATAATAGTCATCAGTAAGAGCTACATTCACTTCTGTATTGCAAACATCACATAATGCCGATTTACGTAGTATGATTTTATAGTTGTTGCAGATGGTTAGGTAACCAGCCGTAATATCGTTTGTCCGATGTCTCTGATGACTCTGGGTAGGATCATGGCCTGGACAATTCTTCGCACTTGTGACCAATTTCTGTGAGTGTATTTCATGGCTGCAACACGTGTGGGAGAATACTGCAGAGACTTCTGTAATCAGTTCTCCCCTATGTAGCTAACTTCTTTTTCGTAGAAGCGTATATCCTTCAATCTGAGAGTTGACAGATTTGCTACATTTTGTTTGTGATCCTCCCTGCTTCTCCACTGAGTTTCTTTGTAGCTTGTTTAAAAATACTGTCATGACATGCCGGAATATACAAACTGTAGTCGAGCTGCCATAGTCTCATTATTTTCTGGTATGATTATGCGCTAATGATTCATGCGCAATAATTGGGTTGTTTCAGTTTTCCTCTCGTTTTAACTCGGGGAAATCCCTGGAGAGGAGAAATAGAGTAGGAGTCGTGCTGTGGGGACAAGTCCAAATTAGAGCACGTGTCCTTCTCTGACCAGCTTCTCATCTGCGTAGCACGGTAATATGATACGCTATAACGTGAAATAAATGTATCGTATGCCACTCAACTTAATTATGCCACTTATTCCTATCTTCAATGACTATTCTTGCACTATGTGCTAATCAGTAGTATGTCAAAGGACCCAATTACTTACGGCTAATGGGCTATGAAAGTGTGTGAGAAGCAGAGATTTTTTCCGTATGCTACACCAACGTGCATTATTTGAAAGCAAGTGTGTGGTGGGAAAACAAAGCATACAACTTTGTAAGTACACACAGTAGGTGCAGGCCGTGGTGTACCATCTCAGTATGCTAAATGGTCTCATTATTATTTAGTTTAGTGCAATGGATATGGAAGGGAAGTGTCCTCAGTAACTAATTGGTCGGGTTTATAGCTGGGCCGTAATACAACCACTTTAAAAGTCTTAAGAAATCAATTGGGGTAGCATATGCAAACCAGAAATTGTGGGCAATCAGAACGGAAGACTGAATATGCGGGACGCTTGCAATGCTTAGCCGGCGAGAAGCAAAAATTACAGATATCACAGGCTAGGCTTGAAGACAATGTCCAAACTTTAACCACCCGCGTGGATAATGTGGAGATAGATGCACGGAGAAGTATTGATGCATATTTGGAAGTGCAAGCTCAAAAAGTCGAAAAAGAATTTAATGAATGGCTAGAAGTAAAGGATCGCGAGATATCTGCGAAGATTGAAAGCGACGTAAAAACAGCTGTAGAACAAGCGACTGCGGCCGCGAGTGTAAATACTAACGCTAGCGCTGCCGCACTACACGCCGAATTAACACAGATCAAAGCCCGTGTGACAGCGGAGTTGCCGAATTGGCAACAGGAGGTCGCGCGGAGACTGTCTGCGTTGGAAAGCAATGTAAACAGTGGCGGACAGATAATGAATCCGACTCCGCCTACTGATTACTATAGTAACGCTGACGGTAGGCAGGGTGCGAGTGCGCAACCGCAACCTAATGGGAATTACAGGCACGAACAATATGCGATACCGTGCAGCGCACATCACGAGGTAATGAGTGCCACAGAATGAAGCAATCAGATTTGCAAAAAGGAGGACAACGTGATAAAACACAGGACATTCCAATCCTTCAATAGCGAAAAACGAAATGTCCTCCCTGTGGTATTTATTAAGAGCTTCAGGAATGTGTTTCCCAGGACATGGACGGAAAGACAAAGAATACAGTTCGTGGTCTCCTTTATTCAAGGTGACGTGGCACTGTGGGCCACCGACGAGTCCGAAAGATGTCTAACGATGCAACAGTTTGAAGGTTCTTTCTTGCAAAAATTCTGGCCCGATAGCGTCCAAGAAAGACTACGCAAGGAGTTGTACAATCCTAAGATGGGAACGTTATGCAAATATTTTGAAAAGTATATAAACAAAACCAGGTACTGGGACGAGCCCATGTCCGATCGTGACATAATCAGATTAATAAAAATGAAGTTGTACAGCGAAATTAAAAGATATTTTATCAATGTGCCCGAATATGATATAGAACAATTCATGGAAATAGTGGATTCTGTTGACTTATTGATCGAAGACATGAAAACCGAAAAGAAGTGGAACCATGAAGGCTGTAATCAACAAAAAGCCGATTACAATGGCAGCTACAGTAACGGTAGTAACTTAGTACCAAATGGTAACGGGAATGGGCAAGATCACCGGCAACAGAATCGAGGCACAAACAATGGCAATGGTTATAACGGCAACGGCTATAATCGTCAAAATCGGAAGAGACTTCATGATGGGCGCATGACTAATGGATATAGTGGTAACCGCAATCCGCAATGGCGGAACAACCGAAACCAGTGGCGTGGTTGTAATGAACCGACACCACAGTGGCAACAAAACACAGCGCCACAATGGAACGCCAACCCAGGTCCATCACAGAACATGTCAGGAAGTTACAACCGATCACCGCCAAACCAGAGCCATACATAATATCAAAATACGCCATCGGGGAGGCAGGGCGGCCAACCCAACAGTAGCAACAACAACAACCAGAACCACAATGTGAGGTTAGTGGAAGTGACAGACAACTGTCAGCCCACTAATGCTCATCCGTAAAACTAAAAAAAAAAAAAAAAAGAGCCACAATACGCTCTCCGTTGTTGGCTGCAGGAAGGTGTAGTGAGGGGACATTCACGGATGACAGCCATCAACTTTGTATGCTGAGATACAATGAGGGAATAAAAACAGAAGAGGAACTTGTAGACATACCGCAGGAATGTAACCGAACCGACAAAAGTGTTGTGCAGACTATATTGCAAGCAGATATATAGGGAGCACCAATACAGATAATAGTCGATACCGGTGCGTCAACCAAAGTCATGAGTGCAAATTTTTACAAATACTTGAGTCAAAATAATAGAATACCAGTATTGCCAGTGAAGAATTGTCGTGTTACAGGTGCAATAGGTGCACAATCTCATATCATAAAGCACCAGGTGCAAGTCGAGTTTACGGTAGGAAATGAAGCAATGAAAAGCTCGTTCCTAGTAGTTAAGGGATTAGGTGTTGCTTGCATCCTGGGGATGGAATTTTTACGCCAGAGGGACGCAAAAATCGACCTCTTGTGCGGAGAAGTAAGCCTTATGAATGAGGGTAGACGTGTAATTTTGCCATTATTGAGGACACGGGAAATGAAGGGTAAATGTTGCCGGAGCTTTCAGTCTAGATTCGAAGGAATACAGGTAATGAATTTATATTCTTACTTAAGTACAAGGCAAGCATATTATAAAGAGTTTATTACTGAAGACAGAGAGGAAAAAAGGAAACTGATAGCCATGAAAGTCATGGATTCAGAACATTTGACTGAAGCACAACAAAACAAATCGACTCAGCTACTTAAAGATTGTGAGAATGTGTTTTCGGAAAATCCCCGGTGTTATCGAGGACTACACCTATAACATCGAAGTGGTACCTCACGATACTTTCTGTCACGCAAACTACACCATCCCGTGGTCACAGAAGGAGGCAGTTCGGAAGGAAATAAGAAAAATGCTGGATTGGGGGATAATTGAACCATCTCTGTCCCCGTACAGCAGTCCGCTCGTGGGAGCAGCGAAAGCGGACGGCAGTATACGTCTTGTGCTTGATGCGCGCGATATTAACAAAATAATTGTACCTGTCAGAACGCGACCAGAAAACCTGGATGAACAGATACAGAAGTTTTATGGAGTTCAATATCTGACCTCTGTCGATATGTGTTCGTCGTATTGGCAAATCCCACTAACTGAATCATCAGGAAAGTACACTGCCTTGTGTTTGCTGGCAGAAGTTACCAATTAAAAGTTTTACCATTTGGATTAAATGTTAGTGCAGGTGTCTTCATTGCAGCGCTCGATACAGTATTAGGACCAGATTTGTTGGACCGAGTAACGTCGTATGTCGATGACTTATTAATAGCTACTCCCGAGTGGGAAAGCCACATGGACACGCTGAGACGCGTACTAAAAAGATTTTCTGATGTGGGCGTTGTTGTGGATTGGCAGGAGAGCCAACCCACGAAGTTTAGAGGAAGCCGAAAGGCACGCGTGTAAGCTCACGCAGGCTGGCGTGAGGTCTGGAACAGGACAAGGAAATTAGAACTTAGAAAAACGGACGCAGATGGTGGAATACTTAACTTTAATCCATTAATGTTGAACGTAGCTCTTGTCTGTACATTATTTACAATATCAATAGTAACTGAACATGGCGCCTTCCTAGGTCGTAGCAAATGACGTAGCTGAAGGCTATGCTAACTATCGTCTCGGCAAATGAGAGCGTATTTTGTCAGTGAACCATCGCTAGCAAAGTCGGTTGTACAACTGGAGCGAGTGCTGGGAAGTGTCTCTAGACCTGCCGTGTGGCGGCGCTCGGTCTGCAATCACTGATAGTGGCGACACGCGAGTCCGACGTATACTAACGGACCGCGGCCGATTTAAAGGCTACCACCTAGCAAGTGTGGTGTCTGGCGGTGACACCACAGGCGTAACCGCAAACCTCGCAAAATCCAAATTTGGCAGGGAGAAAATAAAATTTCTTGGTCATGTAATATCACCTACAGGTATTGTGCCCGATCCGAAGAAACTGGCAGCAGTTGAGAAGTTGCCCCCTCCTAGAACCAAGAAGCAGTTAAAGGCATTTCTGGGTCTAGTGTCTTTTTCAAACGATTCGTACTTGACCAGCTTTTAAATGATGATACCCTGTTAAACTTGTTGAGAAAGAATACTCGCTGGATATGGAATGAACTGTGCCAACAGTCATTTAAGCAAATACGACAAGCCCTTCTAAATGCTAATCCAGTGTCACATCCTGACATGTCAAAGGAATTTTGCCTTGCTACAGACGCTTCCACTGTTAGACTAGGCCCTTGTTTATTCCAAATCGATGAAGAAGGTGGAAACAAGAACGTAAGAATAATCGGTTTCATAAGCCGAGTGTTGTCAAGTTGTGAGCGATCATATACAGTCACAGAACTCGAAACACTAGCAGTAGTATGGGCCATGAAGAAGTTCAGATATTATGTGTACGGAAAAAAAATGTAAAAATTTTCTGTGATCATCAGGCCTTAAGTTTTTTGCTGACATGCAAGTTAATGCACGACAGGTTGACTAGGTGGGAATATCAATTTCAAATAATGTATATAAAAGGTTGTGACAACATAGTACCTGATCCTTTGTCACGGTTGCCGCAAGCTCTGCCTGAGCTAACAACAATACTAGAACAGGCAACAGAGTACAAAATTTTAGTCATGATAGACACTACTTCTCGCAAAAAGTTCCTGCAGCCGTGGAAGCAACTGCCTAGTTTACCGGACGAAGATCTCGCCTTGGGAAAAGTCAAACAAGAACTCCTAGCTTCGGGTGGAAATCAGATAGGTAGCCATTATTCTGTGCAAAATGGGGTATTATATTACCGGAAGGATGTTAACAAGGACTTGTGGTGCATCTGTGTACCGGAAGTATGTATCAGTGATTTAATCTGGCACGTGCACCTTTCGTGGGGACAAGTGGGCATTGAAAAATGTAGAGCACTTCTCGCAAGACAATGTCATTTTAAGAATATGAAAAGAATAATTCAGAATGTTGTAAGGACTTGTGTAGTTTGTAAAAGAACGAAACCTACAAATCTGCCAACTGTAAGTGAATTGCACCCTGTTGTTCCTAACAAACCATTACGACTAGTTTCTGTTGACATTCTAGGGCCACTACCCACTGGCAGAGGTGGTGTGAAATATATATTTGCTGTATATGATGCCTTTTCCAAATTTATAAAATTGTATCCTGTAAAAGCTTCAACGGCCACACCCCTCATTCTGAATTTACGAACAGATTATTTTGTTAATGTTGGCAAACCACGGATCATTGTTGTTGTTGTTGTGGTCTTCAGTCCTGAGACTGGTTTGATGCAGCTCTCCATGCTACTCTATCCTGTGCAAGCTTCTTCATCTCCCAGTACCTACTGCAACCTACATCCTTCAGAATCTGCTTAGTGTATTCATCTCTTGGTCTCCCTCTACGATTTTTACCCTCCACGGTGCCCTCCAATGCTAAATTTGTGATCCCTTGATGCCTCAGAACATGTCGTACCAACCGATCCCTTCTTCTAGTCAAGTTGTGCCACAAACTTCTCTTCTCCCCAATTCTATTCAATACCTCCTCATTAGTTACGTGATCTACCCACCCTATCTTCAGCATTCTTCTGTAGCACCACATTTCCAAAGCTTCTATTCTCTTCTTGTCCAAACTAGTTATCGTCCATGTTTCACTTCCATACAAGGCTGTACTCCATACAAATACTTTCAGAAATGACTTCCTGACACTTAAGTCTATACTCGATGTTAACAAATTTCTCTTGTTCAGAAACGCTTTTCTTGCCATTGCCAGTCTACATTTTATATCCTCTCTACTTTGACCATCATCAGTTATTTTACTCCCTAAATAGCAAAACTCCTTTACTACTTTAAGTGTCTCATTTCCTAATCTAATTCCCTCAGCATCACCCGACTTAATTTGACTACATTCCATTATCCTCGTTTTGCTTTTGTTGATGTTCATCTTATGTCCTCCATTCAAGACACTGTCCATTCCGTTCAACTGCTCTTCCAAGTCCTTTGCTGTCTCTGACAGAATTACAATGTCATCGGCGAACCTCAAAGTTTTTACTTCTTCTCCATGAATTTTAATATCTACTCCGAATTTTTCTTTTGTTTGCTTCACTGCTTGCTCAATATACAGATTGAATAACATCGGGGAGAGGCTACAACCCTGTCTCACTCCTTTCCCAACCACTGCTTCCCTTTCATGCCCCTCGACTCTTATAACTGCCATTTGGTTTCTGTACAAATTGTAAATAGCCTTTCGCTCCCTGTATTTTACCCCTGCCACCTTCAGAATTTGAAAGAGAGTATTCCTGTTAACATTGTCAAAAGCTATCTCTAAGTCTACAAATGCTAGAAACGTAGGTTTGCCTTTTCTTAATCTTTCTTCTAAGATAAGTCGTAAGGTTAGTATTGCCTCACGTGTTCCAACATTTCTACGGAATCCAAACTGATCTTCCCCGAGGTCCGCTTCTACCAGTTTTTCCATTCGTCTGTAAAGAATTCGCGTTAATATTTTGCAGCTGTGACTTATTAAACTGATAGTTTGGAAATTTTCACATCTGTCAACACCTGCTTTCTTTGGGATTGGAATTATTATATTCTTCTTGAAGTCTGAGGGTATTTCGCCTGTCTCATACATCTTGCTCACCAGATGGTAGAGTTTTATCGTGACTGGCTCTCCCAAGGCCATCAGTAGTTCTAATGGAATGTTGTCTACTCCCGGGGCCTTGTTTCGACTCAGGTCTTTCAGTGCTCTGTCACACTCTTCACGCAGTATAATATCTCCCATTTCGTCTTCATCTACATCCTCTTCAATTTCCATAATATTGTCCTCAAGTACATCGCCCTTGTATAAACCCTCTATATACTCCTTCCACCTTTCTGCCTTCCCTTCTTTGCTTAGAACTGGGTTGCCATCTGAGCTCTTGATATTCATACAAGTGGTTCTCTTCTCTCCAAAGGTCTCTTTAATTTTCCTGTAGGCAGTATCTATCTTACCCCTAGTGAGACAAGCCTCTACATCCTTACATTTGTCCTCTACCCATCCCTGCTTAGCCATTTTGCACTTCCTGTCGATCTCATTTTTGAGACATTTGTATTCCTTTTTGCCGGCTTCATTTACTGCATTTTTATATTTTCTCCTTTCATCAATTAAATTCAATATTTCATCTGTTACCCAAGGATTTCTATTAGCCCTCGTCGTTTTACCTACTTGATCGTCTGCTGCCTTCACTTCTTCATCCCTCAGAGCTACCCATTCTTCTTCTACTGTATTTCTTTCCCCATTCCTGTTAATTGTTCCCTTATGCTCTCCCTGAAACTCTCTACAACCTCTGGTTCTTTCAGTTTATCCAGGTCCCATCTCCTTAAATTCCCACCTTTTTGCAGTTTCTTCAGCATCAATCTGCAGTTCATAACCAATACATTGTGGCCAGAATCCACATCTGCCCCTTGAAATGTCTTACAATTTAAAACCTGGTTCCTAAATCTCTGTCATACCATTATATTATCTATCTGATACCTTTTAGTATCTCCAGGATTCTTCCAGGTATACAACCTTCTTTTATGATTCTTGAACCAAGTGTTAGCTATGATTATGTTATGCTCTGTGCAAAATTCTACAAGGCGGGTTCCTCTCTCATTTCTTCCCCCCAATCCATATTCACCTACTATGTTTCCTTCTCTCTCTTTTCCTACTGACGAATTCCAATCACCCATGACTATTAAATTTTCGTCTTCCTTCACAACCTGAATAATTTCTTTTATCTCGTCATACATTTTATCAATTTCTTCATCATCTGCAGAGCTAGTTGGCGTATTAACTTGTACTACTGTAGTGGGCATGGGCTTTGTGTCTATCTTGGCCACTATAGTGCGTTCACTATGCTGTTTGTAGTAGCTAACCCACACTCCTATTTTTTTATTCATTATTAAACCTACTCCTGCATTACCCCTATTTGATTTTGTATTTATAACCCTGTAATCACCTGACCAAGAGTCTTGTTCCTCCTGCCACCGAACTTCACTAATTCCCACTATATCTAACTTTAACCTATCCATTTCCCTTTTTAAACTTTATAACCTACCTGCCCGATTAAGGGATCTGACATTCCACGCTCCGATCCGTAGAACGCCAGTTTTCTTTCTCCTGATAACGACGTCCTCTTGAGTAGTCCCCGCCCAGAGATCCGAATGGGGGACTATTTTACCTCCGGAATATTTTACCCAAGAGGACGCCATCATCATTTAATCATACAGTAAAGCTGCATGTCCTCGGGAAAAATCACGGCTGTAGTTTCCCCTTGCCTTCAGCCGTTCGCAGTACCACCACAGCAAGGCCGTTTTGGTTAATGTTACAAGGCCAGATCAGTCAATCATCCAGACTGTTGACCCTGCAACTACTGAAAAGGCTGCTGCCCCTCTTCAGGAACCACATGTTTGTCTGGCCTCTCAACAGATATCCCTCCGTTGTGGTTGCACGTACGGTATGGCCATATGTATCCTTGAGGCACGCAAGCCTCCCCACCAACGGCAAGGTCCATGGTTCATGGGATCATATTATCCGATAATGCCACCTATTTTACTGGTCTCAAATGGAAAACGTTTCTACAAGAGCAAGGTATTAAACACATTTTTGTAGCTCGATTTCACCCTGAGGGCAGTCTTGTAGAGCGTGCCTTTAAAGAGTTGAACAGGTTCATGAGAACTTACATCCCGAATCGCCACACCAAGTTGGCAAAATACGTTTTGACTTTTGAGGAACTCCACAAGAGATTGCCACATTCTGCCACCGGTAATACTCCACTAGAAGTCATGTTGGGAAAGAATGAAACCGACAGCTAGCTGTCACCATTACCGACTGTACCACGACAAGTTTTACCTCACGAACAGATTATAGCTGAGACTTTAAATAATTTAACGAGGTGCGCGGAGCGCCGAAAGGAGAAGCATGACAAGAAGATAAAGAAGGTAACAGTGTATCAACCAGGTGACTTGGTGCTAATAAGGACTCATCCCCAGTAATCTCTGTTAGCGAAAAAGAATAAGAAATGGCAACCGGTGTATGCCGGGCCCTACAAAATCATAGACATACCACATGGATGTAGCTATTGGTTGGGTGACGTAGAATCGGAAGAGATCAGAGGACTCTATCCATACAAAGACATAAAGAAGTTCGCTCAGTAGAGCAACGTTTATATATGTGAGTAGTAGGTTAAGTTTAGAGTGCATTTTTTTCTGTGTGTAAATGTTCAGATTTTAGTGTCACATTTAAAGACAATGAGGCACACAAGATTAGTGTGATTCAATATTGTGGATGTTAAGGAATAACAGTATTTTTAAGTAATTGCATTTTGAAAGAAAAATGAACATAGAATACTTTACAAATTTCATTTTTAAAAATGCTTTAAAAATATTAAAAAAAGAGAAATTCAACAGCATGTAATGATGAAAGAATTTTTCATGAGTGTGTCATGAATATTTTTGAACTGTAGTAGTAATGAAACTTATGAAAATTCAATATTATAGTGTATATGTTGTTCCATGTATTTATGTCTATACCGATCCTGAAGTATGCTCAATCATAATTTACTTAACAATATGAGTGCAGCGTGTACTTCACCCAAGGTACCTCATGTGTTGTGGACAAGGTAAAAAGCAAATCAGTAAACACGACTACCGCTAAGCACTGTTAAAATATACTGCCATCTGCTGGGGCAGAGATTTGCACGAATTTATCGTTTAAACAAAAGTCTCAAATCTAATACTAATCTAGGAACTTGCACGCTAGGCCTAGATTACAAAATGTGTAAAATAATGCGAGAGGCAAAGTTTTGTAAAGTAGAGCCTGGCTCTGGAGGGCAAGTACGAAATGAGTAGGCAGACATACATGGAGACTTATCTCAGATGAGACGGAAATACAATAGTATAGTCAAAAGTCTGAAGGCAAGTACGACTCTGTAAGTGGAAAATGGAAATAGGTAATTAACGCGAGAGACTGGCAAAATACAGCACAACCCAAAACCCAGTTCAGACTGAATGGTTCAAATGGCTCCGAGCACTATGCGACTTAACTTCTGAGGTCATCAGTCACCTAGAACTCAGAACTAATTAAACCTAACTAACATAAGGACATCACACACATCCATGCCCGAGGCAGGATTGGAACCTGCGACCGTAGCGGTCGCTCGGTTCCAGACTGTAGCTCCCAGAACCGCACGGCCACTCCGGCCGGCTCAGACTGAATGAAATAATTAGTGTTTGTGAACTAATCGAAACAGTTACTTTAAGCAGTGTGAAAAACTGTGAAGGTGAAACTGTGATAAGGACAGTGAAGTGCTGTATTGAGCGTTCAACAGCGGTGAAGACGCCAAACGCCAATATTACCCACGAAAAACTGTGAATTTGTTTATAAATGTGAACTGTTAACGTGAAGTGAACCCACAGTCAATATTTTTGTGACAGACTGTAATTTCAGTGAGTACAATAATGGGAGATTGGAATGCGATGCGTGGACTGTTGCAAAACAGCGACAGCAGAAACGGCGAATGTTTATGCTAAGCTCGTATTGGGACACTCACCAGTGCCTGCGAGTGCGGAGAAAACATAAATAATTTTATCAAGACAAAAACTGACGTGTAATGGGAACAGTATCGCATCAAAACTGCATTCACGTGAGAAGATCCATGTCATGTATTCTCCAGGATAATGCTGGCTTGACACTCGGAAACTGGCGAAAACGTAACAACTGCCGCACTAATAAATGCTTCTTTACCACTAGCGTAACCATCTGCAGCGGGAGGGAAATATTACGTTGGTTGCGTGTGTTTCCTGTACTACGTCGGAGATGCGTAGCAGAGCTGACTCCTGCCAAGAAGCGCGGGGAGCGGATATCATCCCACTCCGCCACGCCCGGGCGAGACAGAAGCGCATCGCCAACCGTGCAGCCGATCAGCTGATTCTTACCTTCCGCGGCGGCGAGAGACACGCTTGCGTCGAGCGGGCGCTGACCTCTCCGCAGCCGCCGCGAACTCCGAGCACCGAACACACCAACCGGCGCCGTCGCGAGCTAAACGTCGCGGCGTAGATCATCAACGACACCGCAATCAATAAAGACGATATATAAATTGTTATAACGACCTTATTTCTGTGCATAGTGCAACGAAAATTGTTCGTAACGTATGCACATCCTGTACTACAATGACATTCCAGAAACAAATAAGTGAAAGTAACCAAAGCAGTTAGTCTGTTGCTCCGCCGAGGTTTTCCCCAGGGTTTCCCTAGGGACGCGCCAAATGGGGCGCGAACAGTTGACACCCCTGGGACTGCTAAAATTACAGACTAAATCGTGATTGTATACCTTTGAACACTGCAGAAGCTGCAACCCCAAGAAAAATCAGCCAAAATGAATGTACCAACATAACTATCAAACTAATTGTATTCCATGTCCTTTTCTTGTGTACATGACTGTATACGTAACCAAAAGTGTATCATATTGTTATGTAAATAACCTCGACTGTATTACTTTGTGTGCAAGAAACATCATTAAGAACAATGACTAAAATATACGATGTGACACATGTAGACTGTGAAAGAAAAATCTGCGTGTGGACACTGTGGACATGAAACAGGAAATATTTATTTAAAAAAACACGAACATTTTTTGTGACATAAACATTTCGGGGGGCAATATAGCGTCCCCAGTGCTATATTACGAAAAGACTTAAAAAACGGTATTTATAAAGAAGAGACATTTAAAAATTGAATTATATACATATATATATATATATATATATATATATATATGTATGTATATATATATTATAATGTACCCGTAAAATAATAATTTCGCTGTGTAAGTTTCAAGTGCAAACAAATGTAACAAAATGATCTAAAGAGACGACAAGATATGCTCTTTTGTTAATTTTTTTAGTCGTTTTCACTTCTTCTCTTGTCTTGGTTGTGTGTAGACGGACATCTTGCGTGTGCTCGCAAATGTAAGCATATTTGTGATAATTAAGCATATAATATATTCATTTAATATTATTGTGCACTTTTAATTTGTAAGAGGTGATCCAGATTTCATGTCCGCCTTCCGTGAATTAACCTGCATTCAAGTAATTTACAGTTCAGCAATCGCAGCGGCCGATGCTGCCAACGGCGACATTAAGTGGCGATATTAACTTATAAAAAATTAGTGGAAGCGAAAACTCGACCGCTATTAACATAATATTCATTTTTCTCCACAGCCGCACGAAGTTGCAGAAAATACGTAGCTTTAAGATTCTTATTTTCAGTACCATAGCCGAGAGCCAGAGCCAGGACTCCGACTACAATACAATGGTTAACGGAGGTAAGAAAAAATACTCTCGCGCCTGTGTGGGCCGTAATTGTAATTAATAACTAAAGATCTTTTGTTTTAAAGTGAGCTGACTAGCCGAGGAAATTAATATGAAAAGTTTGTTACATTGTTCAGCTTATATTCTCATGTTATAAGATTCAGCGAGTCTAACGTTCATTAACGTAACAAATAATTTAAGATTAATATTGTTAAAAAGGAGAACTTCACAAAAGCATTTAATCGCAAATCAAAATGGAATGAAATATAATTTTTATTAAGGCCCACCACGCAAGTCGGCAACAATCAGTAATAGTAATAATAATAATATATTAAATTACGACGGCCGACGGACGCGAGATACACTAGTGCACTCTAACACTAACTTGGATCAGTAGTTGTGTCATGTGTGTTTATGATGCTATAGAACAATTTTCTACATACTTCGACAAATAATACAAACACTCCTTGACTTCTTCAATACATGGTACAAAGTTCGAACTAAGATAATTCGTTAACATGTAACTTATGTCAGCAGTGCCAAATGCAAGTCATGTGTACGCCACAGCTGCCAGAAGAGGCCCGACTTGGTTGCCTCCTTCTCAGTACGGCTTCAGACACTGCTGTCCCACCTACCACACGCGCAGTACCCTGCCAGCCCAGCAGTCAGTGGGTTTACTTCTAGGGACTGTGACGGAGAATGCCGTGGTTACTCGCGAGGCCATCCTGTCGCATCTGGTGCGCCGCATTCTGCCTCAGTCTTTGTATCGTGCACTTGTTCACGTTTATTATTTCTAAGAACTGTGAAGTGGCAGATTCATTGGTTTCAGTCACATCTGAAACTATACCATTTATGAAACCTCCAATATGATTAGTGATGACTAAAGCTTGGGAGATCGTTTTGCGGTGGGGGGCCGGCAAGAGTGGCCGAGCGGTTCTAGGCGCTACAGTCTGGAGCCGCGCGACCACTACCGTCGCAGGTTCGAATCCTGCCTCGGGCATGGATGTGTGTGATGTCCTTAGGTTACTTAGGTTTAAGTAGTTCTGCGTTCTAGAGGACTGATGACCTCAGAAGTTAAGTACCATAGTGCTCAGGGCCTTTTGAACCAAAGACAAGTTACGATCTTTCCTTACACTGAAACCCAAGACCAGAAACATAATCAATAAAGGTCGGCATCTACCTCCTTAAAGTGTCAAAAACTCTTTGAATATAGCAAACGGTAAACGGATACGGGTCCCTGAAAGATGTTAGAGGAACTTTACATGAAGATGTCAGGTACTAGCCGCTTCAAATATTAAACTAATTTCAGTTAAAGGAGATAAAACTGGCGCTATCCCCATTTAATGACTAAAAACAATTAATACAGAAAAATCAGCAAATAGATGCCGGTATCTAGCCCCTTCAAGTATTAATGTAATTTCAATATGCGGAATGTAAAGTGGCAACTAGACTTTTCAGTGACAAAAAGAGTTTAATCAAGAAAAACCGGCAAGCTTGTGTCGCGAGCTAGACCTGTCAAATATTAAACAGATTGCACTGTAGGAGAGATAAATTGGTCGCTAGCCGTCATTTGATCTGACGTGATTTTAAAACAATTAACGGGTCTAAAAGTATCACTGGTAATAAAACAGCCAGAGAGCCATCAGAAACTTATATCAGCTCACCTTACCAACACAGTGCCACAAGTGCCGGAATTACTCAGCCAGTTAACAGCCGTCCAAAGCACAAGGGTGGTGCCTGGCATTGGAACGTCGCTACTGCCCACAGCAAAATGACAGAGAGGTGAACAGACCATAGGAAAACAGTGTAAGTCACATTAAGATAATTTTTTCAGGACAGCAATTTTAAACTTTCAAGATTAGTAAAAATACACAATTAAAATGTCAAATTTAATAATGGTAGAGGATGTACAGTCGTGCTCAAAAGTATCCGAATGAACTGAATTGCATATCGCCTGATTATCATGCAACCCGCATAACGCAGATGTCTAGCAGGTCCTCTAATCGCTCCTCGGGATAGTCGTTGGACTATTGAAAATGGTTCCAACAAGTCACCACTAGAAAACACTGCTCTGTATCGCAATAACTCAAGATGAAAAGTAATACCACGATACTACAAATATCAGGGAACACCTTACCACAGATAAAACTGTCCTTAAGGCTTGTAAGCTCACATTTGTTACAATAAATGACATACCTGAAATGTTACCACTCTCATCATTACGTCAGATAGGTAATGCACGTAGTAAGATCGTCGTAGTCATGATTTCTTCTTCAGAGAAACATACCGTTCTTATTATTTAACAGAAAATGATATTAAAAATTTAAGTTATTCACGAGCAGCTAGTTGAGAATATCTATGAATTTCGAATGACACGACGAACCGTCTCGTTATGCATATGGATTCAAACCCAGGTCATGCAGACTAAGCAAAGATTTCGTGACTGACGGAAACTAATAGTCATTCCTGACTAGGCACACAGAGAGTGATATACCTCGATTTTAGATAGTATCAGTTAGGAAATTTCAACTTTAAATTACAAAACGAAATCATTTTTAACGTACTCGAATTCTACCCAGCAACTGTTGTTCGTGTTAACGAATTACGAGAGATGTTAAATATTACTTCTTCACAAGTGACTTACTTAAAATGCCGTGAGGTAAAGCTTTCTGTTGGACAGGGATTCGAACCCAGAACCTATTCGGATTGTTATCGAAGCATAACCAACTGTGACATATCAGATTTTCACGGCAGTAGCTAGATGTTTTAACTGAAATGACGAGATCAAACATTAATTTTTACGTTCCGAGGACTCCAACCCGGCACCTATCGCTGTTATATTCTAGAGAAAACGAACGTTAAATACGGGTTTGTTACACCAGCAGTGACATATGAGCATGTTTGAACTAGAAATAATATGACGAAGAGTTCAGTGCTGACTGGTAATCGAACCCCAAATATTTTGTTGTTGACTACACACAGAGAGACGTCAGCTACCGAATTGTTCTCCACCAGCAGCTCGGAATAACATCCTTGATCTTACAGTGATCTCGTAAATAGTTCTGTCTCACTGGGAGTCAAAAACGTCAGATATCGTTAGTGTTGACAACGAATGGAAATGCATTAAAAATAAAAATTATTATCGACCAGCAGGTAGGTGTTCTCATTTTAGAGCTTCATAATACATCATGAAAACTTTAATGCCGGGCCAGGATTCAAACTCATTCACGCGCAACATGTGGAGATGCTGAAGGATCTACAGTTTTGAACAAACAACAAATTGTAGTCGTGCTGTATTGTCACGAAGAAGTCAAATTCCGCGTTGAGGGCGGTCTGAGTTGCAGTTCATGTAACTGCCACCTACACAGAACTGTCAACACAGTAGGATGCAGAAATTTAAATGGGAAGTGGTCCTTTCCACTTGAGCTACTCTATTACGCTAGTGTCGCGAGTTCGAATACATTCACTGCTGCATTTCTTAAAACGCAATTCTGATGTCTGCTGAGGTTATCAATCTAATGGAACTTTGAACATAATCCCCTTCACTTCTAAACCCAAAATAGCCGCATGTGGATAAAGGGCTAACTTCTGCAACATTTTGTTCTTTTCAGGTTTAATAGACGGCCAGGCAGCAGATGCAACTCCAAACTTTTGTATTAAGTATGGGGAGAGCGCATCGTGCCAAAATACATCAGAAAAATATTTCCTACATTAGCTCTCGTGTGATAGTGGCATTTTATTCTTCTTAAAACCTTGTTTGGTAGCCATAACTCACAGCAAGTTTCCTACATGCATGTAATCAATAAACTGCATGTGTATAGTCAGACAGTTATAGATAACATAAGAGAATTCACATATATCGTTGAAGATTAACTTGTCTCTCATGTTTACTATTGTTTTAACAACACTGAAAGAAACCTTACGAAAACTGCGCACTATGGCATTTTATAAACAAAGTTATGTAATCCTGGAAACCCAAAATTTGCTTCTCAGTAGCGGAATGAGGCGTTACCTGTTGTGCAGCATTGTATGTTTTTCACCATTGCACTATGAGCCGAAAGTATTTTCTTACGATTTCCTTATCGATATTTGATCTTACTGCTTGTAGATCTTTCGCAGGAGGGCTAAAAACTTCACAGTCAGTGTTACTACAACCGGGAAGCATAACAGATGGTTTTTCACAAGTCAGTACATTACCACAGAGCTAGTGAAGAAATATGTGCCTTCATTTCCTATTACGAGGCCAATAGGAGCTAGAACTCGTAAACTGCTGTTTGAAGGGCGAGATTAGTTGCGATTTCAGAGTACTATGATTTTCGTGGACTGAAAACCGTAAATTTACAATGTTTTGTTACACCTCAAGCAATAATAACTCAGATTATTCAATGGAAATTACTGGAAAACAGTGAACTTTGAGGTTTAATTCCATGCGCACCAGGAAGTAACTCGTCGATCACAGAGTTGCCAAACATACCTTGCCTTGTTGCCAAATCTCAGTTACAGTACCAACAGGAAGAGGACGAACAGATGTGTGCCTACAGTGGGCTGGGAAGTGACCATAGCTGGCGTCTCAAAGAAGCTGCTGCCACGGGCTGGAATACGTAATGCGTCTGATTCGCATTTCTGTAACTAGTTTTAGCGACTGGAGTAGAGTTACTAATAATACTTTGAACTGACTGCAAACTAAGCATCATAAATCAGTAACTCTCATAGTTGTTTTTATATTCCTTTCGTAAGTTTACTCAAAACTAAGAAATTCATTCATGATCATTTTCGTGCCTGGCCGATAGTCGAGCACAACAAGCAAATAAAATTAAAAAAAGAATGTGTGTGTGTGTGTGTGTGTGTGTGTGTGTGTGTGTGTGTCACAAGTGTGAGAGAGACATAAATATAAAAAAGAATGAGAGAGAGAAAAAAAGTAGTTGTAAAGCAATTGAAACATGGTATGTAAAGAAACCTTTCATTAAAATGACACGTTCCACATTATTACGAAGTGTCGTATTCATGATCTGTGGAACAAGTACTAATGTAATCGGATCTAATCTAATTTAATCATATCATGTTGCTGACTAGCCGTGAAGAGTCAGGAATTACCGAAATTTTCGCCAATATCAGTAACCAAATCTAAGCTTGAAAATAAAAGACGACAGTTTTTGTAAGAAAACAGGACTCCAATCAAGACTCTTTCGTCCTTGTTAACTAACCACGAAAGATGTCTAATATACTCCCATTCAGATGCAACAAGGTGTGCATGCTTTTTAAGATAAAGTGCATGATGAGAAGTTCTGTGATGGAGATACGAATCCAACTCATACTCAGATTGTTAATTAAGTAAAATGAAATGTTACGTATCGGTTTTTCTTACAGGCTGCTAGGTGTTTGAATCTAAAATAAGGATACAAATTTTTGTGCCTGAGCGACAATCGAACCGCATACCTACCGTCCTTCTGTATCATCAACGAATTTAGCTTAAGTATCAATTGCTTAGTCATCAACAGTAAGATGTGTGCGTGTCTGACCAGAAATAACGACGCCTATAGTGATTGTTGACAACACATGAACAGACATTAAAAATGCACATTAATTTTCACTAGCAGGCTGGTTTGCACGTGAAAATGAAATTATGAATATTTTTGTACTGAATCAGGATTCGGAGCCACATACTTACCTTTGGAAGAGACCTAGGGAAGAGTGCAGTCTTGAGAAAAGGAACGAAATCATTGAAATATACTGTTCCGAGAGATTCAGATCCTCAAAAGAGGAGATACGAAATCGAATCACAGTCCAGCACCAAATGTTTCAACGTCTCTAGTTCAATCAAGTACAAATACAATAAGAGCCCTGTTCCTTTAAATGGCTATCGGTTCATCAAATAAAATAAAATTTTCTAATGTAAGTAAGTTTAGTGGCGACAGTATTTCTGTTTACCATTACTTCCGCCTATGTCATTTCCCAACATAAACTGGCTCTGCCCAGTTGGTAATGAAGGAACTTGATGTTTAATGCGGAATCTGGATTATAACGTCTTTCTCTTGAGGTTGCCAGAGGTAAAGTAAATCTGTTTGTGCGTCTCAAAAGTAAAAGCGTGAACCCACGCGTAGCACCTGTGATAGTTCGATCCACCAGACCATTGTGGTCACATTTCCTAGCCCCAGGAGTGTGCTGTAACGGATGATGTGCTTGGCTTACAAAATTGGTCACGGTGGAATAAATGGTTCAGCAGAAGAAAGCTTCTGACGCGGATATTATGCTATTCTTATGTCAGCAGGATGTAAAGAATCTTCTAGGCATCATAGCCTGGATGTGAAGCCATTTTGAAATTTACACTAATTCAACAAATTTTTTAGTTCGAGAAAATCCACTGTGAAGTGTGAAGTTACCGGATAATTCGATTATTACCGTCATTATTACTATCATTTTCTTCACACCGCTGCTGGAACACATGTGCTTGAATATAACTTAAAGCCTTTTGGTGATTATAGAACAGGTGCCCAAGAACAGGTTCTTTCCCTGTCTACAGAATCCTTTTCATGTTAATATCAAACATGAGCAATTACTCGTAGATTACATTATAACTAAAGTAATTCATGATGTCGTTGCTTGATGACAAAAACGCACTGCCCTTCTTAATTTACTTGCACCTAGAAATGGCTGTCGAATACTGCCAAACCAAAAGCCAAGGGATCTAACTGCCTTCCGATGTATGTCGCTGTGAGTTCTTCCATATGATTTGGTCGACGTGACCTGTTTCAAGTTGTGTATGACAGAGAATGTTTTAGAAAATCAGTTGTTTTCCTTTGCAATAAACAGAAAGATTTTCATTCTAAGCTATGCAAGTTCAAGCTTTTCACAATATTAGTTCAAATTTAATATTCGCTTGTATAATGTAGGGAAGAATTTCACAGTTGCGAGACCCACATTCGACTCACTGTCCTTACACTTAGTCGCTGACCATAAATTCTAGCTCACAGTGACGCCAGTTTAAGCAACCTAATGTAGCAAAGACTGTTTGCCACTGCCCTTTCTCACCGGAAAATAGGCTGGTCACTCATTGGGCTCCACAAGTACACTGTAACAGTAATTTCTGTGTGTACGCAATGCATGCAGATTGTAAAATTTAGTGGTGCTCTCTCTTCTACTTCTGTATACAATATGCCTGACCTAAACGGGCCGTTTCTCATTACAGGCCCTGGGCAGTGCATCATCATACTGACAACAGTAATGTGCTTACACTGACAACCTCACTGTTCGGTTTACCTGATTTTGTAATCATTTAAATAAACCAACATGACCTTCCAGTGGGAGACGTTTCGTCCCCCTTTTCCTTCTGTGAAATTTGTCAGTAAGCTTTTTTCCTTCCAAACAGCGAAATGCGGCAGAGTACGGCCGGTAAACGATTCACAAACCACGATTTAGCGCCGTTAAGACGATTTCTTTAAACATTGTCGTAGCTGAAGGAATTTAGTTTCTTCTTAAATCGCCTTATGCAGCAACGTTCTAGATATCTCAAATTGGAAAAGCCCTTTATTCAGGTACGAAGGCTGTAAAACAAACTTCTCGCAGTTTGTGTCAGGTTGATGTTTTCGTCTGATAGCACTGCGTAAGTATTTTGTCCAAGAGGTATCACAAGTAGTGTTCCTACAGCTGTGGGAATCATTGGTTGAAATCGATTTTAACACCAATGGGTACAGTACTGCTAAATATCCAAAATGATAATCAACCTTAGGCTCAGTTCGTCCACAAACTGAGGCGTATTTATAATATTGAAGCTAGACTGTGTATCCTTGTCTTCCTTGAGTGGGCATTGGAAGGCGTTTACACACACACGTATACAATACTATGAATACTTGGAACGCTATAATTAATATTGCTGTCATAAATTGATATTTTGTAAATTCTTCTGGGTCTTGGGCGTGCAATATGTGTTGTAGATACAGTCTTAGACAAAAACATTGACCGCTGAGTCTTTCACGTAAGGTGGACAATACAGTCGTGCTCCCCTCAGAATTCTATGTCCGGCAATATACTCGATCTGGCAACATTGTAGACTGAGGCATTTCCCGGAGGAATTCTTGACAGCAGTCTGAGTACATCACCCTTGACTACGACCATATTCTTGATGTAAAACGCGGGACTAGCTAATACGACGTCTGGCAACTGAAAGCACACGTCGACAAAGTTTTTATCGCATCTTTCTTCTCGGTGCTGAAGCTATGAGTGTAATTCAAGCGAATGTACAATATATTTCGCTTTCTGTCACATCGGTAATAACAGTTATGTTCAACAATATTTTAGCGAGAGATTTCTTGGCTGACCATCTGCCTCTGTACACTGCATGCGTCTCAGTTCTCTGGGACTCGTTTGCTGCCTCCCGGCGGGGGCTGAGGCACTGCGCTGTCTCGCCTTCTCCGACAACGTCTGCTCCACTCCTCACTCTCGACGGTGTAACATGCACTAATGTTGTTGAGTGGTGACCCATAAAGTCTGACTACGATTTGTGTGTCACACTCGATAGCAACGGAAGCACAAAACCGTTTTTATTTGATGAGTATTTTATTACACTAGTATGCAATACATCAATGTGGCACAGAATTAATTTCATTGATCCTGAATCAGTGTGCTACAATTAAAGCGTCACATCCTGTTATTCTTCCTTTCACAGGAGATTCTTCAAATAATTTGTTTTTGTCTTGGATTCATATGTGTTAGTCAATGCACAGAGAGTAAATGCAGTGTAAAGTGTTTGGTTTCTTTCTTTGATTCCCTATGGTAAATGAATGCGAAACATTGTGTCAATACCTTTCAGAACCTGTTGTATAGCTACTCAGGCAAATTCCTTGTTTTCAGGTTCATACATTAATTAATGGAGAAGTGAACGTTCTTCAAAAGTGTTATTTAAAATATTCAATTGGATTTAAGGCGACAAAATTGCACATATTTGAAGCTACCCAGAGAAAAAGTAAGTTGCTAGAGCCTCTGTTAGCAAATGTCTGCAGAGAGGTCCTAATTGCTGCTGTGGAAATTTAGTATACAGGCCCTGTAGTAATCAAGAGGTTCATTTCCTTCATACTTATCATCCTGGCATGTGAGTCCTAAGTGAAGAACAACAATGAAATTCGTACCGTTGATGGTCGATTCGAATTTCTTCAGAGACGCTTGTATTGTGAAGCGGCTTGGCAGTCATAAAGCAGAGATCTATGACCATTAACACAACTTACTGAGTCGAGCTACCAAGAGGACTTGATGTGTGAGGGTTTTCTTCCGATTTCGTTAAGGAATTTTTTCTGGGAATTCGCAGCTCCATTAAATAAATCAGAAAAGGAAGTTCGCACATGCTGGCCCCTACCACGGTTAGAACTGACGACTAATTGAACTGATGTGACACGAGTAACGGGCGGTACCATGCGGCTACGGACACACTGCTGCCAGCATGCCACTCTCGTAATGATATTGGTCGCTCAGCCTCATAACGCATCGTGAAAGATAATAAAATTTGTCACCTACGTAAAGAATACCATTTCTTTAGCCAAAAAATTGAATTTTCATTCTCAGCGTCTTAGTTTACGTGAGGATTATATAGCACGAATCATTCAAATGGAAAGGGAATATCAAGTGAATTTAGCAAGTCAGTTCAGTACCATACACGGAAGTGATTGCACTGTCACAGTGTTGCCAAATGTTTGTGACGATGTTGCCAATTCTCAGCTGTGGTAGGACCAGCACATAGATGCATTTGACTGAAACATAGCCATGACCAAGATTGTAACTGGGGTCGATAGCATCGTCGTCTACCAGCTTGAAAACTCGAACGATGACAGTGCTCGGATAGTTACTTACGTTTACTGGTATCAAAGCTACAGCATGTAAACACAGGAACGTTAATAACCCAGAGATCATTAACTCTGGAACCCATAGTAAAGTAAAGCAGTCATCAGTCGGAAGATTGGTTTGGACACCACAGTGATTTAATAGGCATGGTCTTGTTGGAGGCCATATGGCATTGCTTTCCTCCCACGTTTGAGTTGTCTTACCTAGCCAGTTAATAGGGAAACCTACTGTTTAACGAGGCTTTCAGACCACAGTGCAGCTCGGAATTTTTCACATAATCAAACACTGCCCGAGGCGAAGTATGTGTAAAATGGCACATAAAAATTGTGGTGTTGACCAGGGATCGAACCTGAGAACTTCGTATTCCTAGTCTTGCTCTTTACCACTTCTTTTTTTTTTATTTTTTTTTCAATGCCTACTTTATTTGTCTATTTATTTAAAAAAAAGGAAAAAGGATTTTGGAAGGTTTGTTTTTCTGCTTTATTTTTATTTTCATTTTACTTTATTTTTATACAAATATATAAAAGGAAAGCCGCTCCTCTTATGCTGCATAAACAGAATAATAGGAAGTCGTCCCGTTACGATAAAGGATGCTCCATACTTAAGCCCACTGCGAATTTTTCGATGACTGTCGTCTCGTTGCTGTGTTGTTTCCGTTGTTTGTTCAATCTCATAAAAAAAGGAACTGGGAAGAAGTACTATGGTTCTCATTTCATCAATAATCCAGCTGTGAGGCGGATTATCGAATGCGCTCCAAAGAAAATTAGAAAAATATTGCCTATATTTAGGGTTTTTGACGTTCGCAAAATGTCGTTCGTTGAGGTAATACCAAAAATCGGGTACTGTCCTTTCGCCATTACCGAACAGGTAGTGAACAGCGTGGCCGCTAATCCACGTAATAGAGTTGGTTTTTGCTCTCTGGAAATACATCTCATCGGGCAAAAGAAGTGACCGGGCAGTTATCCTGTCGGGAGTATTGCGTGTGAGAAAAGCCAATATCTGACGCACCAAATACCAAATGTCCTTTGCCGACCCGCATTCGAAACGATGTTCATCCGTGTCAGTCACTTGGCATGTGGCGCACAAGGGTGAATCGGCGAGGTGGATGTGATGTAGGCGGGTCTGGCACAACTGTTTCCCATTAACAGTTACGTACCATGCAGACTGCATGTCAGTATCAAGGGTGGTGGCATTCACGGCCTGCCACACAGTGGCACAGTCAATCACATTCGGCGTCCTGTTCATTTGCATGGAAGCATATATCGCCCTCGTCATCATCAAGCGTGTGGGTAGTAGTGCGGTGCGGATGTAGTTTATTTCAAGGAAGAATTGGCTAATGTAGAAGAAAGGTGCTAGGATGTCCGATATCATCACAGGGGGTGCCAGTGAGATTGGTCGTAAGGCCTCCAGTAAGAGACTTGTGAGGCACGTCGGACTTCGTCGCCACAGTTGCAGGTGACACCTGCTGTGTTCTGAACATGACAAAGGCCTTCGCTGTGTTCTGAACATGACAAAGACCTAAACCCCCTCTGCTCCTCGGGAAGGTTAGGGACTTGTAACGAATCTTAAATAACATGCCCGTAATAACAAAGGATCCCAAAACCGCCAACATGCGGTGAGCCAGAGTAGGTGGTATCGGGAGTATCTGTGCAAAATGGGGGATACGTGACGCCAAATAGACGTTAGCATGTCGTGTCCGTTGCAGGATGTCTAGATGTCTCAGACGGTGGTCACTTATTCCTGCTCTCATCTGATTCAATAAACGCCTGTAGTTAAGGGCTGTTTAACGCTTCATGTCAGATGTGAATTCAATGCCAATACAGCGGATTGTGTCACTGATTCGTAGCGTCGGGTAGAAAATAGACAGGGCGTGCGATTTGTGGAGATTGAGATTGCTCCCCTATGCCGCGCCGTAGGTCTCCACCCACGCCAGTACTGCACAAACATCGTCATTACTGCGAAGAAGGAGTACCATATCATCCCCATAGGCAGTGCAGCAAAAAGTGTGTCCACCAAGGTACATCCCAGTCACGCGTTGCCGGAGGCCTCAGAGGAGTGGTTCCAAGACGAGGGTGTACAATATCGCCGAAAGAGGGCAGCCTTGTCGCACCGATCGCTGGATCTGTATCGGCGGCTTGAGACGGCCATTATATAACACCTTGGAGGTCGCGCCGCGTAGGAGACGCATTAGTACCTTAACTATGATGTCCGGATACCCAATGTGTCGCAGTACCTCCATCAAAAATGTGTGGTCGACTCTGTCAAAGCCCTGGCTAAAGTCGAGTGAGGCCAAAACTCCTGCCAGTTGGCGAGCTTTGGCTAGCGCGATGATATCTCGATATCGGCACAGTGCAGTGCGAATATTATGGTCCTGCGACGCAATACATTGTACCAATCGCTTTAGGCGTGCCGCCAGAAGCCGGATGAAAATCTTCAAATCACTGTTGAGTAAAGCCAAGGGGCGATAATCACTGATCCTGGATCCGCCTCGTGGTTTGTGTATGGGCACAATCAGTCCTTCTAGGAAAGCCCCAGGGATCTGCGTCATGGGAGACGTAAGATCGCGGCAAATATCAGTCCATGCTGGTGCCAGCCATTGTTGATATGTCCGGTAAAATTCCAGAAGAAGGCCATCAGGTCCCGGAGACCTGTATTGCTTGAATGATTTCCTCCTCCGTTACATCTGCAGTCAATATCCGCTGCTGCTGTCGGAGAGATCGTGGCATAAGTGAGTTGAGAAAATCGGCGATCACCTCTGGGGGATGTCGATGTTCCGAGTGCAGCCTAGTGTAGTGAGCATGAAGGGCGTTTCCTGTATCGCGCTGGGTATCAAGGCGTCGTCCGTCTTCCGTCGTGATAGCTTGGATCAGAGTCCTGCGTCGGCGCCGTCGTTCTGAAATGACGTGATACATGGACTGTTCCTCCTGGGCCACTGTGTCTTGAGTGCATGTACTGACGTTCGCACCCTCAAGGTGGCAACGTGTTAATCTGATGATCTGTGCTTTGGCACGGTCCACTGTCACCTGCCATGCACGTGAGTACGGCAATGTTGTACATTCCATTAAGATGCTGTAGTAAAAGTCCGTGGTGTGTCTCTTCCATGCTGCAACATCTCGGCCCTAGCCTATCAAGATCTTCCGGAGGGCCGGTTTGGTGCAGAGTAACCACCACGACAGTGTAGACCGGTAGGTGCCACGCCGGCGGCTACAGGAATCCCACGTGTTCTCTATGAGGCGGCGGCCTTGCTGAGAGGCTAGCTGAGTGACGTTCAACTTCCAAGGACCACGGCTGTGCCATACCTTCTGACGGCCGAGGGTAATGGCGCAGGTGTAGGCCTAGTGGTCAGAAAACGCTGTGGGCCAAACTTCGGCAGCTCTCGCCCCCACAGCTATGAAGCGCGAGATGTAAATTCGGTCGATACGGCTGGAGGAATGGCAAGTGTAGTGAGTAAATCCGGACCGATCGCCACAAACATGTTCCCACGAGTCCACCAATTGAAGATTATTTATAATTGTCGCAAGTTCTTTGCAGGGAGAATGATGTGGTAACTGATCCTTAGGTGCTTGGCTACAGCTGAAGTCTATCCGAATATCAAGGCGTCCTGACGGCCCATGAAGAGGGGCGTGATTGTATGAGCGAAAAAGGTGGATAGTTCGCGACGCCGACCAGATCCTGACGGTGCGTAGATGTTAATAAGTTTGACTCGTTGGATAGTAAGAGCCATGCCTCTGGCGTCAGGGAGATACTCGACATCTTCTGCGGATACAGCTTCGCGGAGGAGGATCGCCACACCACTGCCATTGTCCGACGCATTTGAGACCCAAGTCTTGTAGCCATAGGGTTCCTTGAATTCTGCGACATACACCTATACACCTCTTGAAGGAGCGCAATGTCGATGTCTGCTGCGTTGAGCATAACCTGTAGCATCGCTAGTTTATGTCGGGCACGTATGTTGTTGATGTTAATCGTTGCTAGACGATATGTTTGGTCAGCCAGGTCGGCAACTGGGATATTTAGGAGGCCAGGTGTGGGCGGCCCCACAGAGGCTGACGATACAGCCATAGTCACTGTGGTTGGTCGGTGCTGGGTACAGCCGAGGGAGCATCTCTGCCCTCGGCATCCTCCTGGTGCTGTGGCTCATCCTCGACATCATCCGCCCAAGAATCAGATGCAGCAATTGGTAACTGTTGTCTAGTGCCGTCAGTAGAGAGCCCACGCGCATGTTCAGTAGCAGAAGTGGTGTTGTCAGACCGAGGCTCTGGAACTCTATTCGCTGTAGAATCGTGACGGGAAGGGTGAGTTGTGGTGGTAGAGTCCTGAGTGTCGCCCGACGCCGGATATTCGTCCGGGTCACACATCCGAAGCAGGCAATCATCGGATGGCGTATGGCGCCGTTTCTTGCGTTTTCGAGGGGTCCGTTGTTTTCGGACATGTTGTTCTGTGTCAGAGTGCGGGTGACAATCATCTGATGCGGTTTCCATTGGTAGGAAGGCAGGGGTCGGGACAATTTCCGTTTCTGCTTCCACCTTCTCTTTAGTCTCGTCTCGGTGGAACAATTGATCACCGTCTTGAGGCAGGTCTGCCGATGACGTCGTAGGGGGGGATATGCTGTCCGCCACACTGTCATCGACCACTGACTGCAATACGGTGTTACGATCCTGGGCAGGAACAGCTGCTGCGGTTGCAGCCGCTGCATACGTGATGGGGAGTGAAGTAGGCGTCGCCGGGGATGGAACTTCACCAACCGGTGTCTGGGTCAGTCGGCGTTGAATGCAGGCCGAACGGACATGTCCTTCCTGGCCACAGCCGGCGCAAGTACGCTGTTGTCCGTCGTACATGACAATGGGTCTGCAGACGCCAATTACTAAATAGGATGGCACATGCTTCGTCAGTTCAATCTTAATTTGTCGCAATCCCTTTAAGACGGGGTACGTCTCAGACGTTTGCCATTTTTCAGCCAAGTGACTTAGCACGTTGCCGTACGGTTTGAAAGCTGTCATCACAACATCTGGCGGGACTTCCAATGGCAGCTCGAAGACCCTCAAAATAAGAAGGCCTAATCCAGCGTGGTCGATCGTGACAGTTCCTATGTGGCCATGAGTGTGTCGGCGCACAACATCAGTGGACGCCTTTTCATTGATCACCTTGTGTTATGGAATAGTGGATCCCAATGATGTCTTGAGGTGCAATTGAAGTTCTTCCCGGATGAAACGTTCAATGTCAAGTGCTCGATGTCTTGCGTAGTCCGCTTGAAATGTGTTCTTAATTGTGGACTTGCGGTACGAGTGCGCCATGGCATTACCGAGACACGGACGCGTGACACTCGCCGCACCGGAAGGTAAACAAGGAAACACACGGGGACACAGGCACGACGACCTTGCCCCACAGCTGTCTGCTCTTTACCACTTTGCCACCACGTAGCCACCACTGTGGCTTTTGCTTGGCCTTAACATTAAGAATCTCTCGTTTGTGCCTTGGCACTTGCGTGTCCCTGCACCAAAGTAAATAGAACTGAATTGAATGTAGTACCTCCAAGTTGGCATAAACAGAAATGGAGAAAAATTAAACAACATAAATGGTCTCTCTTTGATGCCTTAATCTTCATTGCCATTATGCGTCTTATGAGAAAAAACGCACTCTTCATCCAAATAAACACCTGCGTCTTGTTATGCAAATATTTGCGATTTATTTTACATTAAAGTTTTACTAAGAATATTAAAATAGGAGACGTTTTCCTTTTGTTCACAGCATCTTAATCACTGAAGAGAAGTTGAGCTGAAATTAAACAATATGTGCTTTAAACAAAGTCTTCTTCCTGTTAACACAGTAGGGTCAGTACCGCGTCCAGTCCCGTCCTCTTCTACAAATGCATTTAATCGCCAGGGAACAGAGGCAACAAGCTTTTCTGATGCATCTGTCACTCTGTGACATCTCTTCCCGCAGCGTGAACTGCTTCCGACAACGCTGCCTTGGATGTTGATGCAGGTCTTTTCCTCCTAATAATTTTTTCCATTTCTGCCCACACGTGCTCTATGGGATTGAGGTCAGCAGCTTTTGGAGGCCAGTCTAACAGCTCAACGTCTCCTTTCATCTGAAACCAGTGTCTTACTCGATTGGCTGTATGAATTGGGGAATGGTCATGTTGGAAAATGATTCTACCTCCAGGAAATCGCTGGCGAACAGAAGGAAGTATGATTTCTTCCAGTATTTCGCACTAATAAGCACTACAAAGCGGACGCTCAAGTTCCCACAGCACGCCGCAACCATTTGCTGATATCCAGCCCCAAACTGTGACAGACGTCCGGCCACGCCTTTGCCTCTGTTGGACATATTTACGGTCGTATCTCGTTAAACTTGGTCGATACACATGGACAGAGCTATTTGGATCAGTTGAAAATACCTTCTCGTCGGTAAGCATAACTCGGTCGCAATAAGAAAGCGGCTTCCTTCTATAGGCCAGTGCGAAATTTAAGCTGGCAGTCCTATGTTGCTCGTTCAGCATTTCCTTAACAGCCGTTTTCCGTTCATATCATCCATCCTCGTTGAGCAGATGACGTATCGTCGACCTGCTCACTCTTAGCTGTAGGATGTTATTAATTTCTCTGGCACTCCTGAAAGGGTCCTCAACACTGCAGCGGAGTATACTCCTGTCTTCATTCTCCGTAGGCGTCCAGAGTGACGACGAAGGTTTACGTGGCCTTCATGCTCCATCCTCTTCAGCCAGAGATGAATAGTGGATTTGCTGTATCCCAGAACACGGGAAATGGCACTGATACAGTAACTGTCTTCATAAAGCGCAACGATACGACCTTTATCAAACTCACTGAGCTGTGACATGTCGCCCTGACAGAAGTAAGAACCGACTCACAAGGCAACAGGAAACGAAGTGGCACACAGGACGCAGAGCACTCGCACGAGCACCGACGTCAAATTCGTTCCCGATTTCAAGCTTTCAATACTGTGACACGCGGATTATATTCACGATTTCACTGGAACGTTTAGAGCAATATCATTAAATCAATGCTATTGCAGACGATCCAGTTACAACTGATAGGTGTGTTGGGTTTATGGGTACATCAGCCAAAATCACTAGTCTCAAATTTTTATGAGCTGTGTTAGATGACAATTCATACGTGTCAACCAAAATTCAGGTAAACAGAAATATGTTTTAGTCGTAACTATTATTTCGAAGGAACGAACATGTTTTAGTACGGAAGACTAAAGTAAACTGTGGCGTTCAGTGTATTCGAGGTATTGCATACATTGCTGTATGTCACTTAGAACGCTCGTTGTGGAGATCAGGGGGAAACAGTCTCCACAAACATCCGATTTGCAAATAAGTTTCACAAGGAGAGGGTCTGACAAGTGCGCTACCGATTTTTGTCAAATATTGCATGGATGTTCTAGCTTTGTGCTATATACTCCCTAGCATCTGAAAAAATCGAGGACAAAGTTGAGGACGGACAATCGTATTTTGATTGCTGTACACCGAAAGAGCGTCTACAAATAAAACATATCATTAGTACGTTAGAGCTTCCAGCCGTTACATGGTGGCGAAGTGGTAAAGAGCAAGACTAAGACTACAATGGTCTCGGGTGCAACCTTGATCAGTACCACGATTTTCATGTGCCACTGTACACTTATTTCACCTCGTGCAGTGTTTGTTGATGTGAAAAATGCCGAGTTGCACTGTGGTCCGAAAGCCTCGTTAAACTGTAGGTTCCACTATTAACTAGTAAGGTAAGTCAACTCAAAGGTCGGAGGATAGCAACGGCATACCACCTCCAACAAGACCGCGCCTATTAAAGCACTGTGGTGTCCAAACCAATCTTCCGACTGATGACTGCTTTACTTTACTATGGGTTTCGAAGCAAATGATCTCTGGGATATTAACATTTTTGTGTTTTAATGTAGTAATTTTGATACCAGTAAACGTAAGTAACCGGCCGAGCACTATCACCGTTCGATTTGTCAAGGTGGTAGACGACGGTGCTGTCGAACCCAGTTACGATTCTTGGTCATGGCTATGTTTCAGTCGAATGCCTCTATGTGCTGGTCCTACCACAGCTGAGAATTGGCAACATCGTCACAAACATTTGGCAACACTGTGACAGTGCAATCACTTCCGTGTATGATACTGAACTGACTTGCTAAATTCACTTGATATTCCCTTTCCATTTGAATGATTCGTGCTATATAATCCTCACGTAAACTAAGACGCTGAGAATGAAAATTCAATTTTTTTGGCTGAAGAAATTCTATTCTTTACGTAAGTGACAAATTTTATTATCTTTCACGATGCGTTATGAGGCTGAGCGACCAATACCATGATGAGTGAAGGGTGTTGGCAGTTGTGTGTCCGTAGCCCCATGGTACCGCCCGTGTCTCGTGTCACAGTTATAACTGTGGTAGGGGTCAGCATGTGCAAGCCCTTTTTCTGATTTATTTAATGGAGCTGCTAATTTACAGAAAAAATTCTGTTAGGTTGATAACCATTTTGAATATTTAGCAGTACTGTACCCATCGGTCTTAAACTCGTTTTCAACCAATGATACCTACAGCTACAGGAACACTACTTGCATACCTCTTAGACAAAATACTAAGGCAGTGCTATCAGACGAAAAGATCAACCTGACACAAACTGTGAGAAGTTTGTTTTACAACCTTCGTACCGGGATAAAGAGCTTTTCCTATTTGAGTTGTCTGTGAACGTTGCTGCATAAGGCGATTTAAGAAGAAATTTAATTCCTTCAGCTACGACAATGTTTAAACAAATCGTCTTAACGGCGCTAAATCGTGGTTTGTGAATCGTTTACCGACCGTCCTCTGCCGCATTTCGCTGGTTGGAAGGCAAAAAGCTCACTGGCAAATTACACAGAAGGAAAAGGGGGACGAAACGTCTCCCACTGGAAGGTCTTGTTGTTTTATTTAAATGATTACAAAATCAGGTAAAACGAACAGTGAGGTTGTCAGTATAAGCACATTACTGTTGTCAGTATGATGTTGCGCTGCACAGGGCCTGTAATGACAAAGGTCCCGTTTACGTCAGGCATATTGTATACAGAAGTAGAAGAGAGAGCACCACTAAAGTCTACAATCCGTATGCATTGCATACACTCAGAAATTACTGTTACAGTGTACTTATGGAATCCAAGGAGTGAACTGCCTATTTTCCGGTGAGAAAGAGCAATGGCAAACAGTAGTCGCTACATTATGTTACTTAAACTGACGTCACTCTGAAATATAATTTATGGTCAGCGACTAAGTGTAAGGTCAATGAGTCAGATGCGGGTTTTGCAACTGTGAAATACTTTACTACATTATAGAAGCGAATATTAAATTTGAACTAATATTGCGAAAAGTTTGAACTTGCATAGCTTATGTAAATTTTTCTGTTTATTGCAAAGGAAAACAATTGATTTTCTAAAACATTATCTGTCATACACAACTTGAAACAGGTCACGTCGACCAAATCACATGGAAAAACTGACAGCGACATACATCGGAAGGCAGTTAGATCCCTTGGCTTTTTGTTTGGCAGTATTCGACAGCCATTTCTAGGCTCAAGTAAATGAAGAAAGGCAGCGCGCTTATGTTATCAAGTAACGTCTTCAACAGTTACTTTAGTTTTAATGTAATCTACTAGTAGTTGCTGATGTTTGATATTAACATGAAAAGGATTCCGTAGACAGGGAAAGAACCTGTTCTTGGGCAACTGCTTCTATAATCACCAAAAGGCATTAAATAATCTTCAAGCAAATGTGTTCCATGAGCGGTATGAAGAAAATGATAGTAATAATGACAGTAATAATCGAATTTTCCGGTAATTCCACACTTCACAGTTGATTTTCTCGAAGTAAGAAACTTGCTGAATTAGTGAAAATTTCAAATTGGCTTCACATCGAGGCTATGATACATAGAAGAGTCTTTACATCCTACTGACATGAGAATAGCATAATATCCGCGTCAGAAGCTTGCTTCTACCTAACCATTCAATAGACTCGCATTTTTTCCACCGTGACTAATTTTGTAAGCTATTCACATATTCCTTTACAGCACACTCCTTGGGCTGGGAAATGTGGCCACAATGCCCTGGGGAACGAACTATCACAGGTGCAACGCGTGGGTTCAGGCTTTTACTTTTGAGACGCACAAACAGATTTACTTTACCTATGGTACCCTCAAGAGAAAGACTATATAATCCAGAATCCGCATAAAACATCACGTTCCTTCATTACCAACTGGGCAGATGCTGTTTACGTTGGGAAATGACATAGGTGGATGTCATGATAAACAGAAATACTGTCCCCTCTAAACTTACTTACATTTTTATTTTGTTTCATGAACCGATAGCCATTTAAAGGAACAGGGCTCTTATTTTATTTGTACTTGATTGAAATAGAGACGTTGAAAAATTGGGTGCTGTTCTGTGATTCGAATTCGTATCTCCTCTTCTGAGGATCTGAATATCTCGGAACAGTATAGTTGAATAATTTCGTTCCTTTTCCCAACACTGCAGTCTTCTCTAGGTCTCCTCCAAAGGTAAGTATGTGGGTCCGAATCCTGATACAGTACAAAAAATTCATAATATCATTCTCACGTGGAAACCAGCCTGCTAGTGAAAATTAATGGGCATTTTTAATGTCTGTTCATGTGTTGTCAACAATCGCAATAGGCGTCGTTATATCTCGTCAAACACGAACACATCTTACTGTTGATGACTAAGCAATTAATACTTAAGCTATATTCGTGGATGATAAAGAAGGATGGTAGGTGTGCGGTTTGATTGTCGCTCAGGCACAAAAATTTGTATCCTTATTTTAGATTCAAACACCTAGCAGCTGGTAAGAAAAACCGATACGTAACATTTCATTTTACTTAATTAACAATCCGATTATGAGCTGGATTCGTATCTCCATCACAGAACTTCTCATCATGCACTTCACCTTAAAAAGCATGTTCACTTTGTTACTTCTGAATGGAAGTATATAAGACATCTTTCGAGGAGTCCCGGTTTATTACAAAAACTGTCGTCTTTTATTTTCAAGCTTAGATTTGGTTACTGATATTGGCGAAAATTTCGGTAATTCCTGACTCTTCATGGCTAGTCAGCAATATGATATGATTAAATTAGATTGGATCTGATTAGATTAATACTTGTTCCATAGATCATGAATATAACATTTCGTAATGATATGGGACGTGTCATTATAATGAAAGGTTTCTTTACATACCATGTTTAATTTTCTTTACAACTAATTTTTACTCTCTCTCCCTCATACTTTTTTATATTTATGTCTCTCTCTCTCTCTCTTGTCACACACACACACACACACACACACACACACACACACACACACACACACATTCTTTTTTTAATTTTATATGTTTGTTGTGCTCGACTATCAGCCAGGCACGAAAATGACCATGAATGAATTTCTTAGTTTTGAGTACAGCTATGAAAGGAATATAAAAACAATTATGAGAGTTACTGATCATGATGCTTAGTTTGCAGTCCGTTCTGAGTATTATTAGTAACTCTACTCCAGTCCCTAAAACTAGCTACAGATATGCGAATGAGATGCATTACGTATTCCAGCCCGTGGCAGCAGCATCTTTGAGACGCCAGCTATGGTCACTTCCCAGCCCGTTGTAGGCACACATCTGTTCGTCCTCTTCCTGTTGGTACTGTAACTGAGATTTGGCAACAAGGCTAGGTATGTTTGGCAACTCTGTGATCGACGAGTTACTTCCTGGTGTGCACGGAATGAAGCCTCAAAGTTCACTTGAGTTTTCCAGTCATTTCCATTGAATAATCTGAGTTATTATTGCTTGAAGTGTAACACAACATTGTAAATTTACGGTTTTCAGTCCACGAAAGTCATAGTACTCTGAAATCGCAACTAATCTCGCCTTTTAAATAGCGGTTTACGAGTTCTAGCCAGTATTGGCCTCGTAAGAGGAAGTGAAGGAACATATTTCTTCGCTAGCTCTGTGCTAATGTACTGACTTGTGGAAAACCATCTGTTATGCTTCCCAGTTCTAGTCACACTGACTGTGAAGTTTTTATCCCTCCTGTGAAAGATCTACTAGCAGCCAGCTCAAACATCGATAAGGAAATCGTAAGAAAATACTTTCGGCTCATAGTGCAATGGTGAAAAACATACAATGCTGCACAACAGGTAACGCCTCATTCCGCTACTGAGAAGCAAATTTTCGGTTTCCAGGATTACATAACTTTGTTTATGAAATGCCACAGTGCGCAGTTTTGGTAAGGTTTCTTTTAGTGTTGTTAAAACAATAGTAAACATGAGAGACAAATTAATCATCAACGATATATGCGGATTCTCTGATGTTATCTACGAGGGGCGTTCGGAAAGTAAGCTCCGATCGGTCGCGAAATGGAAACGACTATGAAAATCCGATAAAGCTTTGCACAGATGTGTTGGGTAGTGTCTCTAGTATAACCCCAGTTAGCATCACGTCGCTCTTCTCATTTCTGAGCTCGCAGTGAGTGCGTAAAGATGTCTAGAAAATAGTGTCTGCCGCCAAGTACGAGGGCCTGGTGAGAAATTTCGCCTGAAGCTATGCAGCTAACATTACATAACTGTCGTGCTGTTTCTTCTTCAAGACAATTCTCAGCCGCATTCTGCAGCGGCAATGAAGATGCTCCTGCATCGTTTTCAAATGGAAATGTTAGATTACCCACAATACAGTCCGCAATTGTCTCCCCCTGAGTTTCATCTCTGGTCACATGAACCGCTGTCTTTGAAGACAACATTTTGACACAGACAACGAGGTGTAGGCCAGCGTGGAGAATTGGCGGAAAGCACTGGCGGCTGCCTTCTATGATGAGGCTATTGAAAAGTTGGTACAACGCTATGACAAAAGTCTAAGTCAGAACGGCGACTACGTAGAGAAGTAGCTGAAAGGTGTAGCTAATTGTTAGAAGTAAAACATTTCTGATGTTCCCTGTGGTTTCAATTTGGCAATCAATCGGAGCTTACTTTCTGAACAGGCCTCGTATAACTGTCTGACAATACACATGCAGTTTATTGATTTCATGCATATAGAAAACTTGTTCTGAGTTAAGGCTGACAAACAAGGTTTGAAGAAGAATAAAATGCTACTACCACACGACAGCTAATGCAGGAAATACTTTTCTGACGTATTTTGGCACGTTGCGCTCGCCCCATACTTAATACAAAAGTTTGGAGTTGCATCTGCTGCCTGGCCGACTATTAAACCTGAAAAGAACAAAATGTCGCAGAAGTTAGCCCTTTATCCACATGCGGCTATTTTCGGTTTAGAAGTGAAGGGAATTATGTTCAAAGTTCCATTAGATTGATCACTTCAGCAGACATCAGAACTGCGTTTTAAGAAATGCGGCAGTGAATATATTTGAACTCGCGACAGTTACCATGACGCTACCAGCTGACACATAGCTACAGCAGCTCCCGAAGTCAACAACAATTCCTCCAGAACTTCTGCAGTCCTCAGTGCTCTGAGATAATGCATATGGACGGATCTAGACTTCTGAGAGACAGACAGTTACACCTTTTTTCTTGCACTGCACGACGTTATCGACAAACAAATAGCGTAATACAGTAGCTCGAGTGGAAAGGAACACTTCCCATTTACATTTCTCCATTCTACAGTGTCGGCAGTTGAGTTACATGATTTTATTTCGGCGATCACAAGATAGAGTCGAATGTATGCACTAGGTAGCCGAGGCAGCTGGCTCATGGCGATTTGGTCAGCGAAGTAATGAATGTACTGAACATGCTGCAAACCACTACAGGGAGCCTGTGTGTCAGAATTCTAATCCAGTGTGGCGCAACGGCGTTGCGATAGAAAAATGAGTCACCGAGAAGAGGATTTGGTGGTATGTTGGATTGATGATAGGTTGATAAACTTATGGTCTGGGATTGATTCCAAGTTCCGCCGATGATTTTGGACAGGCTACGCTAAGTGATGAAGGTATAGTGGCATTGTGGTCTGAAATTCACGTAAAACATGATATTCCTTCTCTGCCAAGTAGACGTTAGGTTCAAAATGGTTCAAATAGCTCTGAGCACTAGAGGACTTACCATCTATGGTCATCAGTCCCCTAGAACGTAGAACTACTTAAACGTAAGTAACCTAAGGACATCACACAACACCCAGTCATCACGAGGCAGAAAAAATCCCTGACCCCGCCGGGAATCGAATCCGGGAACCCTGGTAGACGTTGTGTTGAACCACAATAGAGCCAGGAGTGGCGACATGTAGAAACTCACGTCAGCCTGGCCGAGATGAGGGAATACGGTGTGGTCGTAAGGCCCCAGTACTATCGCGCCATGCCGTTGTGTGGCGCGAAGGAGGCGTCGGCCACTGGCGTTGGTAATGCGGGAGTTCCATTGCGTGTGTTTGGCGTTAAGGTCGCCCGGAATTAAAATCTTCCCCTCGCAACGCCAATAGAGCATCGAAGTCAGCCTCCTGGACCAGTCCCCTCGGCGGCCTGTAGGCCGCAACGAATGTGATGACCCCTGCCGTAGTGGTACCAGCCACCGCAATGGCTTCCACAGCGGCGAGGGGCGGAAGCTGCACTTCGTGGTGTTTCAGGGAAGCCTCGATGTAAACGACAGTCCCTCCGCCATGGGTCAACCTGGCCACCTTGACATGTATCCCAGCCTTGAGGAAGGTCTCGCACACGAGGCAAATATCGATTGCCCCCTTGCTATGGGAACAAGCTATTCGCGTTAAAAGCGCAGACGGTGAGGCCACGGATATGGTGATTATCCACGATGGGGTTGAGGAACGACGCCTACCTGGAGGGCCGCCGTGACCGCGGTGACGAGCACCGGGTGTTGCTCCAGAAGCTGGCTCAACGACCGCAGAAGTGATCGGAGCTCAGCTGCTTCTGAAGCAGTGGAGGCGGCGGGGGCCACTGCGGCGGCCTCCGCCACAGGGGCGGCTGACGGGGGCCGCTCTGTAGGTGTCGACTGCCGCGGAGCGACAGTTTCGGGCCGCAACTGCGGCGCAGCGCGAGCTGCTTGCCGCTGCCGCGGCGGACTCTCGGTGGCAGTCTGTTGCGCAGCGGCGAGTTTGGCACGCCCCGGGCGCCGGCTACGCCTGAGCGGGTGGGCAACCCGCGCGTCAGGCGCGGCCGGGGGTATAGCCGCCCTCTCGGGCGAAGCCGTGGACGGCGCAGTCTGCTGCTCTCTCTCCCTCCCTCTCTGTCTCTCTCTCTCTCTCTCTCTCTCACTCTCTCTCTCTCCGACGGGTTGGTCAGAGCGCTGGGAGGGGGCAGGTAACCCGCTCTCGGTGGCGGCAGCGAAGCTGGTGGGAGAGTGCACCTTACGAGAAGGAGCACCCTTGTTTCGCTGCTAGTTCCGCCCCTCTCGAAAGCCGAACAGCATCTATAACAGGGAACATGCGGTCCGCCGCAGTTGCAGCAAGTCGGCTTGTCCCCGCGGGCAAGGCCGCAAGATTTGCTCTCGTGCTGCCCCGTGCACTTGACGCAGCGGGGAGGCATGGAGCAGTATCTGGAGACGTGGTCCAGCCGCTGGCAGGAGAAACACTGAACCCTTTTGCCTTTGGCCCGGAGTGATCGACCTCAACCTTGACGCGGCCGACCAACTGCAGCTGGAAAGTCTTCCGACTTTCCAGGTTGTCGACTAGGACAACCTTGTACAGCGGCATGTCGTGGTGGGTACGAGGGGACTTCATGAAGGCTGTGGACCTGACGCCGAAGCCCGTATCGTCCAGTTCCTCACGGAGGCAGTCCGCGCCAAACTTGAGGGGAAGGTGGCGGAATACCACCTTCAGAAGTTTGAGCGGCTCGGAGGGGTGGGTGTAGCAACGGAGGCCGTCCTTGCAGATGGCGTCCATCATCGCCCGGTACTCCTCGCGTGTCGCGACCGTGACCTTGTATAGGTCACGGCCGCCATTCTTGATAGTAGTGGACGTGGCCACCCTCTCGAGCTTCTGTTGCAGGTCCTTATACACGCCGTCCCATTGGACGACGATAGGCGGCGGGGGCGGCGGGGGCGGCACCAGAGGCGCCTCGCCGTCCTCCATCTCGTCGACGTTTGCCTCTGCAAACGTGCTAGTTGTCGGCAGCGGCTGCGGTGGCTGCAGTACGGCAGCCTTGGCGGTGTGCCGCCGAGGTGGGGCGACAAAGCCGTCCTCATCAGGCTGCCGGGAGACAGCAGTGGGCCGCTGCGGCCTCTTCGAAGGTCGCGCCCTGGCGGCACTCTGGGAAGAGCCCGCTACAGTCCTCCCAGCGGGAGCCTCTGGGTGCCTTCTTCCGCGGCCTCGCGGAGTCGGAGGTCGAGGAGTGAGTATCCGAATCGTCACTAGTCATAGCCCGGCGCTTCCTGGGCGCTCGGGCTTGGTCAGAGTCGGTATCGCGACACTCTGCCTCGGCAAGGTTCGTGTCTGGGAGGTCATTGGCCTCCATGTCGGTGGCCTCTGGTGCTGTCTTTGCGCCCGTCCAAACCGCAGGGATGCCCCCAGCGCAGGACGGCGCGTCGACTAGCGAAGCAACGGGTTCTTCTCGTGTCAACGGGGCCAGTGGAGCAACCGGGGGAACATCGACCGCTCGAGTAGTCGATTCCAGTGGCGCAACTCCCTTCGAGGCCGCCGTCGCCGGGACCGCAAAATCTTCCAGCGCGACCGGCGAGGCTCTGGGTGGCACACCCGACTCTTGCTGCCCCGAGCTCGGTAGTGCAGCAGCCTTCAGGATATTGCAGAAGGTCAGTAAGGCCGCCTTGTCGTCATCTCGACCGGGGTAATAGCCCCCGTGAACAAGCATTTTCATAATAATGAACGCTCGGTCACAAGAGCGCGTGTCATCAGTGGAAGAGCAAACCTGGTCTTGGTCAGTGGTCGGAAGCTGGTTCGTCATAGGTGGGGGGCCGGACGGGGCCGCCGACGGGTTCAACTGAGCCGCCTGAGCTGGCCCCACCCGCCACAGCCTTCGCGTGGAGACACTCCCCTCCCCCTCGCAACGGCACCTCGGCCACGAGCGACCGAGCCTGGCAGGAGCGGCGCTTGTATTCTCCTCCTGTAGAGGCCGCCGCTGTCGTGGTGCGCTCCTAATTAGCGCACCATTGGTCGACGTCGTGTCACCGCCTTCTCTTGCGTTCTTCAGCTCCGTTCTGGCGCTTGCTGTTACGCCAGAACATTGTGCAGAAGGAAACACGGAACTTCGAAAATGTTCACGTTACGTGCCGAAAGCTCGGCCATCAGAATACTCATTTATCAAAATTTTGACGATATCAGTACTTTTTTAAGCAATGCGCATGTTTTAACCTAGACGAATCTAATTATGGCTAGATGAAACAATTCCTGGTCTCAGCACAGCGTAGAAAGACAAGTTCTTTCACAAAGGTTTGAAAAGAATAGAAAATCCAGTGCCTATGTGGTGAATGAAATACCAACTTGCTTAACGTGATGGCCAATTAAACGCAGTTTATAAACGGAAACTGCAAAACTGAACTGTAATCGCAGAAAGGCACTCTCCCGTGGCATTTTGTGTCTGACCTACATATACGTCGACAACCCAACACTTCTCGCCAAATGCTTAGTAAAGAAAAAATGGTCATCTCTGATGCAGAATTGTCGTATAAGAGGATCTTTAATATCACGCAAGGACTTCACACACACACAAACCCAACGCTGCTTTCATATATTGCTTACTCTGTGGTTTGATTGCGTGTTTACAATTTCAGCAAGATTAAAATAAATCTAGTTATTCATTACTAATGTAACATGAGGTTTTATTTAATAACTGCTTTTCCTGGCTAGCGATCGTTATTTTCTTAAAGAAATCTCTTCTTGGGAACGTGTAGCAATGTTGTCTGTCAAGCAGTGTAAATGGAAGTAAGTTCACGCACAAAAGTAATCATATACATACCAGCAAACAAGCTATATGTATGATATGTAAGCTGAACTAAACAAGAGTATCGATTTTTACTGTTTTCAGTGCTATTGCATAAGTCTCTTTACTAGTTGCAGATCGTTTATGGAATTTAACGCTGCTGGTATTCGAGGTGGCAACACTTTTCTTTAAGCAAAATGAACAGATTTGTCACACAATACAACACAACACTAATGTATTTTTTCGTGTCATAAACGTCTTTACGAAATAACCGGTCTTCATACAGCAGTATATAAGAATTTGTATTACGTAAGGTGCTGTTTCCTTTCATAGAAACTCACAATATTTAGAGATTATTCACAGTCTAACTGGAATTTGTTACCTCAGATTGAGTTCTGAGCCCCCAACACACAATTATTATCGCTATTATGATCAACAACATTTATGTCTATATAGGAAGTCAATTTAAAACTACCGCTGCAATATTTCACTAATATGGCGGCCAATGTAAGAGAATCACTTATTGATTCTGCTCCAACCCTTGGTTTGCTACTAACAAATAATATATATTAAATCTTTTTGTACCTTCACTATATGCATTAACATTTGAAAATATTTCTTACTGTTAATCGCATATTATTCAGCATTTACCAATATACTGCGCAGTAGATCAATAGCGCTAATGGCTCCGCTCCTTTGTAGCTGATCAGAAAAATCAGCATTTACATAGGACGAGAATCACAACGAAATAAAACTCCAAAAAGAGAAGATTTATTTCAATGACACATAAAATCTATTTTTCAAATATTAAATTGGCAACATAATATAGTTTTTTACAGGCCTCTGTGTTTCCAGACATCCGTCACATCCTATCAGTACAACAGTTCGAAGAAGAAGAAGGATTATTCTAGAAGAATCATGGATAACAAAAGATTGAGATTTCCATTATCTTTTTGCATGGGTATCGTCTGAGATATAGTTTTTTACATAATATTTAATTATGTCGTTGACAATAATTATTTTTTTTATTTACGACGAAGTCCTTTTTATTACTATCACGAGAATGTTCATTCACTTTCCACACACAATTCTGTCGTGAATATTGCTCTGAATAAAATGTAGGCGTGGATATTACAACTCTCCCAGTCTTGTCAAAATGTACGAGGAGCAGTCAATAAGTAATGAAAGGCCTTTTCTTGCTCCACCATTTTGCTTAAAAAAATGCATATTTTGTTGCGAGCCATCGTGGCATATTCCTGCTTCACACCCTCCAGTTTCATGGAATTCCGATAGGTGGTGGCGCTGTAAGTGGCCTTCAAAATGGCGCCCGTAGCGGAGGTGCGTTACAAGCAGACAGCTGTCACTGAGTTTCTTTTGGAGGAAAACTGGAGTATCGCAGATATTCAGGCAGCTTGCAGAATGTCTACGGAGACCTGGCAGTGAACAAAATCACGGTGAGTCGCCGGGCGAGGCGTCTGCCGTCGTCGCAACGAGGCTCGCCGGCCGGCCGCACACAGCTGTCACTCCTGCAGTGCTGCAGTGTGTGGACTCTCTCTCTCTCTCTCTCTCTCTCTCCAAGTGATCGATGAGTCACAGTCAAACGCCATGTTGCACAACTGTGTGCCTCTGTCGGTAGTGGTGAGTCGCTCATAGTTGTGTGCTGATATTTCGCACCTTCAGACTTCCATCTGCTTGTTCAATGAAGGATGCACTCTGCGTGAAGCAGTACGTGGCTTACTGATATAGCGAGGCGGTGGCTCTGACGTTGGCCAGTAGAATGGTACCGTGCGAGACTACAGGTCCTCCCAGTAAGGTGGCATAAGGCTGTCGCACTGAACGGAGGTGATGCTGAAAAATAGGATTTTGTAGGCAAAGCCTGTGGGGAATAGTATGGCGTATTTGAATGCGTAATAATACCAACACGCCTTCAGGAAAAAAAATGGTTGTGTTACTTACTGAACGCCCCTCAGGTATATAGTCGGTTTCGACGGTACACAATTTTACATTGTAAGAAAGGACACCTTCCTCTTTCACAGCCTTGTACAGAAAAGAAAGAATACGAAGGCTCTGCTTTCCTTCGAAATTTGTAAAAGCATGTCTAACGTCTGCGCTCTCTTTCTCGTGGTTGGCTTAGGTTATTCACGTCCTAAAGAACTCAAGTAGAGAAACTATCGTACAAGACGCTGCAGTGAAAGTCGATCACTAGGTTCTGCGATAACAACACAAGTTCGTCGCCAATAACCGACATGTAAGTATCTGAAGATTAGCAATGTGCAAATATAACAGACAACTGTTATTTGGATACGACACGTCAAAAGGAATCGAGGAATGCCAGTTTCGAAATGGAGGAAGAGTGGAGGGTTAAAAGTACATCAAATTGATGTAAATTGTGGTTCAAATTCATGTAAACTGCGGTAGTTCCGCAGAGGTGAAGAGCTTTACACAGAATAGACTAGTGCAGAGCACTGCACGAAGCAGCCTTCGACTAATCTCCACAACGACACAGACATGTGTAACGCAAAATTAATTACAGTTGGTAATCAGCTGGGAAAGCTGACGATTGAGAGAAGTATTATTCGCAAAATCGAACAAAATTAAGGCTGCGCTCTCTGTTTGCTCTGTTGTCCTCAGTACGTGAAGCAAATTTTTTGATAACCTTTACCACAAATTTGATATTTCGGCTCACTTCCCGTTGCACTGAATTTCAACGCAAGACCATCCACACGTGATGATGCAAGAACTTTGGATCTGAACCTCTGAACCTCATGCAGCTGTTTTTTAGTGTTTAACAGAGCGATCTGACCAATGACCGCAGGCGACGAGTCGTGTGAATACGATATAATAGCATGAGTATACTATAATAACAGGACAGCTTAATTCCCTCTTAATTTTGATGAGTGTGTCATATCCATCCAGAAAAAAGCAAAATTTGCTTCTGGTCCCTTTTTCTTAGTTTTGTAAATTTTAAGAAATATTCTATCATTCGGAAAAATAGCTTTAATGTCATCCGTCCATTTCTTGAGCATCCAAATGCTGTGTTTGGTGGGACTCCTCCTTCTAAGGCGTCATTCATGCTACTGCGCTGAATTATTAATACAGACGGTATGAATTCGCCTGTTGCATTCACATTATAGAAACATGTCGTTTGAAGAGCCCATTCTCCCCTTGCGATTGCACCCATTTGGTGTTTGGATTTTACAGCCTTAGACGGTTTTTGAACGTGAATAATGGGATTCCATACACTTTATGTATTCGGTCAGTAGTAAACTTAACATTCATCTACTATTTCCTCATATTTATCAAAAACTCTTTAGCACCCTCTTGGTTAAAGTACTTTCCTTCGTGCGATCGACATTTCTTCGCAATCTCGCAAGGACAATCTTTCATAAACCTGTAATACCATTTTATACTTGATGTATTATTTTTCGTTGTTGAAGCGATGTGGTTGATGACATTTTTCAGCCGGTTGACAGAAAAGGTTCCTTCATTCATTAATAGTTACTCCAAAGAAAGTGGATTCTAAATTAATTATATGCTGCACCAGTACATCTTCCAACTCGTAACATTACGTCTTCCAAATTTTGATGATTTAATTAAATCGTTCCAATGTTATATCCTTTATATGCTTCATTAAAGCCAATTTCATGCTTTCGATATTTCAGTAAAGCTTCCTCCATATCCTCTTGCTTCCACTTATTGTACGCTCTCTTCGTCATATCGATCAGGTGAAAAAAACACTTTTTAGGTGATATGTGATTTCTATCAACGCCTACGTTGCACCGGTACGATTAGTGAATTCTACACAACTTCGAATAATGCAGTGAGGACTCAACCGTTTTAAACCAGAACTACAAGTAAAACCTTAAAGTCTACTGCTGTTTGATTATGCTTGAATGAATAGCAGAGTACCACGAAAATAGACGTGAAACGAAACAGTAACTGTATCATCATATTCTTCTCTAATTGCTGACAAATGAACGAGGGAATATAACAAAATATTCAAACAAACTCCCTTGTTAACAATCTTTCTGTCACGACTGCCAGCGACCCATGCACATTTATTTGCTCACTCTACAGTTATTAGTTCAATTTTACGCCTCTTCACATCGCATTTTATAAACTTGGTCTCATTAAGATTGTTGTTGTTGTTGTGGTCTTCAGTCCTGAGACTGGTTTGATGCAGCTCTCCATGCTACTCTATCCTGTGCAAGCTTCTTCATCTCCCAGTACCTACTGCAACCTACATCCTTCTGAATCTGCTTAGTGTATTCATCTCTTGGTCTCCCTGTACGATTTTTACCCTCCGCACAGCCCTCCAATACTAAATGGGTGATCCCTTGATACCTCAGAACATGTCCTACCAACCGATCCATCCTTCTAGTCAAGTTGTGCCACAAACTTCTCTTCTCTCCAATCCTATTCAATACCTCCTCATTAGTTATGTGATCTACAGATCTAACCTTCAGCATTCTTCTGTAGCACCACATTTCGAAAGCTTCTATTCTCTTCTTGTCTAAACTATTTATCGTCCATGTTTCACATCCATACATGGCTACACTCCATACAAATACTTACTGACACTTAAATCAATACTGGATGTTAACAAATTTCTCTTGTTCAGAAACGCTTTCCTTGCCATTGCCAGTCCACATTTTATATCCTCTCTACTTCGACCGTCATCAGTTATTTTTCTCCCCAAATAGCAAAACTCCTTTACTACTTCAAGTGTTTCATTTCCTAATCTAATTCCCTCGGCATCACCCGACTTAATTCGACTACATTCCATTATCCACATTTTGCTTAAGCCTTCCATATCCAGGAAATAATTAATGGACGCACCACCTATACCTTCCGTGTGCATGACTTCTACGCCGCCATTTACGACCGTTACATCCAGCTAACTAACATACTAAAATCATAGGACTAATCTTCGATTGGCAGCTAACGTGGGAATGTGCTGGCGTACGCCTTCGCCAGATCAGCGGTCGGCACCAGGAGGCACTGCATAGCAGGCGCTGAACTAGACACGTGTATGACAAGAAAAGGCGAAGACACGGCCCCAGGCTATGTGCCGATAACACCCCCTGGGCAGCGTGCATATAGGCTGCCGCCGTCGACTCAGATGTCTCAATCGCTCGTTACCTCAGTACGTCGCATTGGAACTGAGTTCACATTGAACTTCGATACGTCGCACTATGCTCTAGTCTCCCACAGTGATGGTCGTCGCCTCGCACTTTAGCTGTGAGTGAATGTTACTCATTGTATATAGCTGTGTCACGGACACAGACAAGATTCAAGAATTAGTACATGTTATTTGATTGCGGTGAACCACAGAACTTCAGATTGGATATCATTGAAGTTAAGTATTCAGTTTGTTCCTGTAATAAAATGTATTTTAACCACGTGTGCATTGTAGTGAGAGGCAACTGGCCACCCACCTATCATACCACACTGAGGGTATTGACTTAATTAATTAGTGAATCAATGTGATAGAGTGTAGGGCCTCTTTCCAAGACATCCAGAGCCCAGTATTTTCGGAAGGCCTGAGAGTTTCCCTAGCACCCACTACATCGGTCAGGACAAAAGAGGGTTTAATGTGGCACACAATAGTTGGTACATGGACTAGGTTCACTTAAGAGAGAGAAACAAACAGACAGAAAGGGAGAGATTTGGAATTTCCCAGCAGTAGTGTGTAACGGAAATTGAGTCTCATATCTGAGGGTTTCCACCACCTGAAGCTTCAGGGAATTAGCGTTGCTTCTGGTCTATGCGGCCCAGCAACCGTGGAGAGTAGGAAGACAACTGAGGGGTGACACGGAAAACGACTTCGCAGAACAATCGGTTAAGTGGGGTTATAAATTTGGCAACCATGGTGAGTGGTGTGCTGTCCCCAATCCATCTGGAATTAAACTGGCTAGAATTCAGGGTGGAGAGGTGCCCCAAATCCATCTCGAACACATTTGGTAACATTGCATACTGGGTTGATATCGCCATTACCTTACTACTTACACAGTGTCTCTCGCTCCTCTGCACGTTCTGAAACGCATCTGCCACGCTATTGGGGCGAGGTTTAGCGCAGACACTGAGACACCGCTATCGTTCTTCCCAGTACTAACACGTGCTGCAGCAGTTGTTTTTGTAGCTCCGGGAGAACAGTACCGCGGTGGCCTTCCGGTACGAGACGCGCCTGCAGGTCTGCGCCCACACTCTGTCGGGCCCTCTCGCATCTGCGCTGTGCCTGGCCTCATCCTGGACAGAGACGGCCGCTCAGCACCGGCGCTGCCTGGACCGCGGGCGCCGTCTCGGCCCTCGCGCGGCCATCCGCCTCCCACTGTACCGCGAGCTGATGTCCTCGGTGTCTACAGGCTGAGTGCAGCGGTGGGGCGCGGCCCGGAACACAACGACAGATACGTTTTATTCCTGCGAGCAAAGCCTCTGCATTTGCGCGCACACACACACACACACACACACAAACACACACACACGCACACAACTCGCAGTGTCTGTGGTAGACTTCTGTTTCAAGACTGAATATCTGGCTAGTAGAAGAGCGTAAACGAGAAACACGCCCAAGTCAGGACCTCCATCTTCTTGTCAACTGGAGAAACACGAGGAGTTCAAGTACCTGTGCCGGGATCATGCCACACGCGCACATTCCTGCATTTTTGTGAGAATGAGTTACGAAGAGTGTCGGTGCAGTTTAGGTGTCACCTTCAGATGTTCATTTTGACCGAAACCAGTTCTGACGCTATAAAAGTACTTGAAGCACACCTGCGGTAGTGTTTATTAAAATTTATATTATTGAATTCTGGAGTGGGAAATTATTAAGAAATGTAAATGCCTTTTCTTTCAGCTTACGAGGTAGGTTGGTCGCAGACCGAGATATCGTTTTACAGGGCTGCGCTCACAGAGCTATTTCTGAACTAATTTTTTTTTCAGGGACACACAACGACTTAGCTTTCAGTAAGACAAGATACTTATTCACTAAGCAATTTAATTCGTGTATCACTTATCACAGTTCAGGGTTTCATTCAATTAAGTCATGGATAGCTTTCAAATATTACAACAACGTTTCATGTGTAAATTTTATCAAATGATAATAACATAAAACATTTGCAAACCATTGCCCCACAGCACAAGAGGCGATTTGCAAACCTCTGTCCCACGGTACAAGAGACAAGCACATAACTCCACATCTGCACGATTACCCAGCAACTCACACTTAACTGCCAGAGTAAACATATGACCACTTTCAGACTATTTCTTACCGTTCCACTCTCAAACAGCACGTGGGAAAAATGAGCACCTAAATCTGTCCTTGCAACCTCTGATTTCCCTTGTTTTGTTACTATCGTTATATCACCCTGGTCTAATTCCAGCCCCACCCCACCGTGCACGATATCGGCTATCGTTGTGTAGTCACAACCCATTACAAGCACAGTACTCGCAATACGTGTCTGAAAGATCTACTTCTTCAACCCACGCTCCCAGTCCAGCTGTGCGCCTCTGAGAGGAATACAGCTTATACACGATCTTTTCCTACGGCTCATTCCCTTTCCATTGGAATTTCTTAGCTGGAGCTTGTCATTGATCTCCAGTCGACGTACGGCAGCTTCAGTGTCAGTAACATCATCAACATCACGCCTCTAAATTACCATCAGCATCACATTCATACATCGTCACACGAACGTATCTCGTTCCAGTTCATAAAACTTGCGCTTTTTATCATCCTTTTTCTTTAAGATTGTTGTAGTCATTACCTATACGAATGAAGAACAGATACATCAGTGCAGCCAGCTCACCCCAAAAAGCAGCGAAATTGTGAAAATGAAAAAAGGGTATTTGTGATTTGTAATTGTTGTCATTGAGAATACTCAAACGTAAAATGAAAATAAAAAATTTCTGCGGTAAGTGATAATTAGCATAACCGTATTAAACAATTACATAAAGGCAATTCACATCAAGCCATCAGCAACGATCTGAGGTGAACTTGCACTGTCTGCTTCGTATTTCGTCCAGTGGGCTTCTTTGTCTAAGAATCATAATGTACTTACAAACTGGGAGAATATCAGTTTGTCACATAGTCTAGAGTAACTCTGCAGGCATTCAGTGGCGGCTTGCGTGTAGGCACTGTGCAAATGTAGCACCTGCTATTTCCTTCCACTTCATATTATCAGTAGTGTTTAATACAATGAATTCTTTATTTATACTTGTACAATGTACACTACTGGACATTAAAATTGCTACACCATTAAGATGACGTGCTACAGACGCGAAATTTAACCGACAGGAAGAAGATGCTGTGATATGCAAATGATTGACTTTTCAGAGCATTCACACAAGGTTGGCGCCAGTGGCGACACCTACAACGTGCTGACATGAGGAAAGTTTCCAAACGATTTCTCATACGCAAACTGCAGTTGATCGGCATTGCCTGGTGAAACGTTGTTGTGATGCCTCGTGTAAGGAGAAGAAATGCGTACCATTACGTTTCCGACTTTGATAAAGGTCGGATTGTAGGCTATCTTGATTGCGGTTTATCGTATCGCGACATTGCAGCATGCGTTGGTCGAGATCCAATGACCGTTAGCAGAATATGGAATCGGTGGGTTCAGGAGGGTAATACGGAACGCCGTGCTGGATCCCAACGGCCTCGTATCACTAGCAGTCGAGATGACAGGCATCTTATCCACATGGCTGTAACGGATCGTGCAGTCACGTCTCGATCCAGTTACGTTTGCAAGACAATAACCATCTGAACGAATAGTTCGATGACGTTTGCAGCAGCATGGACCATCAGCTCGGATACCATAGCTGCGGTTATCCTTGACGCTGCATCACAGACAGGAGCGCATGCGATGGTGTACTCAATGACGAACCTGGGTGCACAAAAGGCAAAACGACATTTTTTCGGATGCATCCAGGTTCTGTTTACAGCATCATGATGGTCGCATCCGTGTTTGGCGACATCGCGGCGAGCGCGCATTGTAAGAGTGTATTCGTCATCGCCATACTGGCTAATCACCCAGCGTGATGGTATGGGATGCCACTGGTTACACGTTTCGGTCAACTCTTGTTCCCATTGACGGCACTTTGAACAGTGCACGTTACATTTCAGATGTGTTACGACCCGTGGCTCTACCCTTCATTCAATCCCTGCGAAACCCTACATTGCAGCAGGATAATGCGCGATCGCATGTTGCAGGTCCTGTACGGGCCTTTCTGGATACAGAAAATGTTCGACTGCTGCCCTGATCAGCACATTCTCCATATCTCTCACCAATTGAAAACGTCTCGTCAACGGTGGCCGAGCAACTGGCTCGTCACAATACGCCAGTCACTACTCTTGGTGAACTGTGGTATCGTGTTGAAGCTGCATGGGTAGCTGTACCTGTACACGCCATCCAAGCGCTGTTTCACTCAATGCCCAGGCGTATCTAGGCCGTTATTACGGCCAGAGGCGGTTGTTCTAGGTACTGATTTCTCAGGATCTATGCATTCAAATTGCGTGAAAATGTAATGACATGTCAGTTCTAGTATAATATATTTGTCCAATGAATACCCGCTCATCATCTGCATTTCTTCTTGGTGTAGCAACCTTAATGGCCAGTAGTGTATTAAGAAATGTAAATGCTATTGATTGGCGACTCCATGTTGTCTTGTGCACTACGACCAGATAACAGGTATACTTGAAAAAAGAGACAGCATTGGTGGTATATTTTTTACTATTGCAAAATCGATTTTCTGTCACTGAGTGACCATCTTCAGTGCTATATTGTATAACTTAAATTGGGATGCACTGTTGTCACTAAGCTTACGGCAATCAATGTGATTGGCGACGAGGATGGGATCCAATTTGTAGTGGCGTAGCAAGACAGCCACGCCACTCGGAAGTAGCCGAAAGGCACGCGTTAAGCTCACGCAGATTGGCCTGAGGTCTGGAACAGGACAATGTCTTGAGGATTGCAATAAAGTACGAAAATCTTGTAGTACTTAACTTTAATCCACATTTGTAGAACATCGCTCTTGATGGTACATGCTTCACATAGTAAATATCAATTGAATACGGCGCCTAGCTAGGTCGTAGCAAATGTAGCTGAACGCTATGCTAACTATCGTCTCGTCAACTGAGAGCGTTATTGTCAGTGAACCATTCCTATGAACGTCGGCTGTACAACTGGGGCGAGTGCCAGGACGTCTCTATAGACCTGCCGTGTGGTGGCGCTCGGTCTGCAATTACTGACAGTGGCGACACGCGGGTCCGACGTATACTAATGGACCGCGGCCGATTTAAAGGCTACCACCTAGCAAGTGTGGTGTCTGGCGGTGACACCACAGTTATTTGCCTCAATCGTGAAGGTAGCTTAGAGAACTAGGAAAGAGAAACGAGATGAGTGAATCTGGATGGCCGGAAGAACAGGATTCCTTGTCTAGTGTTATTAACACACAATCATTAGGGATAGTGAAGGAGAATATCTAAGAATGAATAAGAAACTAGAAACGAGTGTTAATTATTACCAACAGCACAGTGAACGCATTATGGTAGCCACGATAGACCCAAAGCCACCACTCACCACGGCAATACAGAAATACTAGTCCAGTAGCTCCGTAGACTGAGAAACCAAAATATTCAGTATCTAGTGTGAGACAAGAATTTGAAATGGTGGACTTTATTTCGATAGTAGGAAACGAAAGGGAAGGACTAAATAATAGGGAAACATGGACTAGGGTGAAAGGAAACGAGAGGCATCTTGTGGAATTTGGACTGAGATCAATTTAATCATTTCGAAATAAGACTTTGCATGTGGAAAATACCACGAGGCACCGAATCTATTGGTAGCTCACATAATTTTAGGATAGATTTTAAGAAACTAGATTTTAAACCGCAAAATTTTTCAGTTGACAGATTTTGTCTTCAAATGGGTTCGAATGGCTCTGATCACTATGCGACTTAACTTCTGAGGTCATCAGTCGCCTCGAACTTAGAACTAATTAAACCTAACTAATCTAAGGACATCACACACATCCATGCCCGAGGCAGGACCGTAGCGGTCGCTCGGTTCCAGACTGTAGCGCCTAGAACCGCACGGCCATTCCGGCCGGCATTTAGTCTTCAACTACAGTTTATTAGTCATCAAATATACAATAAAGCTGAAGGAATTAAAATGAATTAGATAATACAGGAGATGGAGAAGTTCAAACAACCATTACTTGTGAGTTCCAAGGGAGCATCGTGAAGTAATAAAATGAAATAGTGGAGAGTGTTGTGTCCTGCCCACTCGTCGGATACAGGGTGCCTAGGAAGCCTGCCTTCTCGGATCGCTAAACAACAACTCAAGCAAATCGTACTAGTGAAGTTTATTGCAGTAAGATAAATGACAATACTTAGCTTTGATAATTGTTCAATGAGACGTCGCAAGCAAAGAGCGGCATGAAACATAAGCATTCTCTTCAGTAGACACAATTCGTAGCACAAGAGAGGGAATACTGTTTTTAAGTCACTGCTGCAGAAGTCGTAGGCCACCTGGACTCCGACTCGGGCCGCGGCGCGTGTTCCTCTTGGTGCAGATGGCGCCACTCTCTCGCTGTGGTCCTACAGAGGGGTCGGTCAGCGTCCTGTTGGCTGGCGTCGCCTCGCAGCCCTCTCTGCTGTAACTTCCTGGCCGACGTGTCGGCGCTTGACGTTACGCCGGAACAGAAACGTTTATAATAAGTGAAGAACTGGTACTTTCAAAGATGGATTAGTGAAGGTTGCAAGGAAAAAAATTGAGCAAAAAGGCAAGTCCCATAAAAAATCCTTGTAACACAGTTGCCAAATTGAATAATGGAAGGAGGCAATAAAAAAATCGTCAACTTATAAAGAGAGTAAAGTGCAAGTGCCTAAAAGCACCGAAAAAATAAAGCTGCTATGGCTAGCGGACTACAGGAAACATAGTTGCCGCTTAGGGGAAATTATGGAAACCTTTGAAGAAAACACAAGCAGCTGCAGACTGATCGCGCAGTGCGATGTCAAGGCAGTAAACCAAAAGAAACGATGGCTGAAGGGTGAAAGGAATACGTAGAAGGGTTTCATAGAGGACGTATAACTACATTACGAAACGAGAAAAGTGAGAAGAAGAAATTGGGATTGTCGGCGCAATACCGCTAGAAGAATTAAAAAAAAAAAAGTGTGTGAAATCTTATGGGACTTAACTGCTAAGGTCATCGTTCCCTAAACAACACACTACTTAATCTAAATTATCCTAAGGACAAACACACACACGCATGCCCAAGGGAGGACTCGAACCTCCGCCGGGAGCAGCCACACAGTCCATGACTGCAGCACCTGAGACCGCTCGGCTAATCCCGCTTGGCCAAGAACTTTAGTACATAAGTCTAAACCACGCAGCTGGGATAAACGAAATTCCTCCAGAATTATTAAGCTCCTTCAGAGAACAAAACACAAGAGAAATGTTCTACATGATTTACAAGACCTGTAACACAGGAGGAATATTCTCAGAGTGCTAGTTGCATGTAAGAACTCCAATTTCAAAGAACGTCGGAGCTGCGTAGAACTGTATGCATTGCCGTTTCAGTATCTTGATCGCTGAACAGGCGTCTCCTTTTTCAGGAAACAGGATACTCGCTGCCGTATTCCACTAATGCAAGTGTACAGAAACAGTGTATTCTACCTCTGTTTCTGTTTCCCAATTGAAAAACTGAAGAATGAAATTTTCTGCTGTTACATTTGTGCAGGAACTCAGTCTCATTGAATTTTTTAAATAACATCATATTCACTCCACTGTTTATTTCATTTTCCACGATTGCAATTTCCATCATTTTCAAGTAGATAAAGGTGCTGAAGACACAACAGTGGCCAGCAATAATAAAACGAGTGAAAAGCTGTGAATCTCTAAGACCTTGTCCTACGTGATCGACAGGAGCGAGCGACAGCGCGCGACAGCTGCTGGTGACAAAACACAACCGCAATGTAGTTACGGAAGGGTCCTACGTAAGCGACATTTGTATCGCTGCATGTCTCGCGCTGCAACTGGCGACGTTTGAATTCAAATGTATTTGAATCTTGTCGCTGCAGCACGCGCCACACAGAGCGACAGCCACGTGTCTTCTCGGCAAAGCAGTGGAGCGGACGAGACGGCAGCTATGAATTACTCAACATCCGATTTTAAGAAAAATATTCCGTGAAAAAAATTGATTCTTCCGCAACCTATAGCTTCATATCTTTAAACGATAAAGGTCTGATTTATTTTCGTTATTCGTCATAGTTACTGTGCTGCACAAAATTGAGTACGTGGCTGCACGAAATTCTTAAGAATTTGCAAATCACATTGTGTAGACTTTCCGTATAGTTCATTTAAGGGCATACATTATTGCGTAGGAAATGTAACCGATATAACTAAATTGTATTTAAAGTTGAGACCGGAATGATCTCTCTTTTCATTCTTGAGATATTGGTTGTTATATCCGCTGACGGGTCGCTCGCGGCGCGTCCGAATCTTTCCTGCGTTTCGGGAATCAAGTGGTCGTAAAAATCGTCGTATCTCTTAAAAGGTTCAAGATATGGAAACGACGAATTTTGGAAATGTCAGCACGGAGAAGGGACTACTTTCTCATATGATTAACACTCGATACGTTTTTTTAAACGCGTGAGCAGAGCGAAAACAAGACTTCCCATAACTTACACCATGAGGTTTTGTCCAAATTATCATAGCCAAACAAAGGGAGGGAAACAGGTAAACGGGACATCAAAGTGACCAGCGTGAGGTCTAGTTTTGCATGAAAATATTTAACTGCTTGAAAGTAATCAAGGTAATTAACGAAAACTCAATTAAGAAGCTAAGGAAAAACTAGAATATTCGACGGAAAGCTGCTGTATATAAAGTGTCAAAATTTTCATCTGTTCAAGACCTACCTATTTTGCACTTAAAAAGATACATTGGCGCGATATTTAAATATCAAAAAGGTTTCCTTCGAATCAAATACGTTGGGAAGGTAAATGAGGAGTCAGTAAGATCATGCTTACAGAATAAAACTTGAAATTAAAAAATGAAAGGAATCAGTCAAATATTTTATGAAATGATTTGTGTATAAGAAATAAGTAGATCAGAGAAACGGTCTATGTGCCTTCAAAGGCTCTAAATCATGAACAGAAAATGAGGTGCACCAAACGTTTCCCTAATATTTTTTATTTCATACTTTTAGACAAATCATTACAAAAAAGTTTGACTTTCTTTTCAAAAATTTTCTAAGCTTTACTTTTACAAACCATTTACAGTAATTGAAATGCTTGGCCTTCACATTGACTGCTGATGAATTACGTTCGCAACATCAAATATCAGTAACATTTCATGGTTAATTGTAATTTATTAGGAATTAAATGTGTTTGATATACTGGGATAAGTGTGAAAACTAAATTCTTTGGCAAGACCTTAAAAATATACTAAGCGATGCAGTGTAAACAGTATACGTAAAAGTTAGTATACAGAATTGTAACTGAGTCAGTAAAAATATGAGAACGCCTCGAAATCGATCCCAGGACCTCTGGCTGATACTTAATCATCAACTTCATACGCTACCCCTACACCACAGTTAGCTTTTGCCCAGAGGTATCAATCTGTATACTTATGATTGTATTTAGCGTAGTCATTCCTCCGCATTTATTGGCTGTTAAAAGTTGTTGATCATCTAAAAAACATTCGTATTTAATTTATGGATGAGATAGTCGAATGATCCTCTGCTCATACATGTGTACTCGAAGAATTTGTCTGGTGATCTTCGTAGTTGATGATATTTATGAAATTCTCCTTAGAGATTCCTCCCTTTGTAAATTTCAAGCACTACATTCCTTTTCGCTTTATTTTCTTAAGTAAACCTAATTTTGTAGCCTTACTCCCCACCTACAGTATTCTACATGCTAGGGACGCCGTTTTATAGAAACAACTGGTTGGCTCAAAGCAGCCACCTCGTAGCACGACATGGTCGTTCGCACGCAGGACGTGCATCATTTCGCCCCATGCTGCTACATGTTGCCGGAGTGTCGCGTATCCAGAAGCCGCTCACTGTCGCTCGTTCCTGTCGCTCATGTAGGACACGGCCTAAGCCTCATGTCATCATTTGTCGCAGACACCATAGGTATGTAACGAATGGGATTCAGTCTCTTGAAACTAGATTTGAGCTAGCTGCACATGTCACTGGCGAAGAGTTTTGATTCCACCCATTAAATGCTGTTTGACAGTGTACATTATTGCCATGTGCAGTTAGCTTTAACCTGGTTTCAAGAGTTAAAACTCCGTCCGTTACTTACCATAGCTCGGCATTTGCTAACAACATCTGTAGTAAGCACGTTTCTGGTTTCAAGAGTTTCAGTCCATTTCTTACCGTAGCATGGTGTTTGTGGATATGAAATGTAGGCTGGCAATAGCGATAACAATTTCCCGAAGAAAAAGGGAATTATTTTAATATCAAATATAAATTGAATCTTACAGAGTATCGTTTTACATGGTGCTACAACGTGGATGATAAACATCAGAAACAGGGAATAGACAAGAGTAAAACTGTAATGCATGACTGTCTTGGAGACACCGAGGGGTAGGCTCAGCTGCCTAATTGGGAAGTACTTGCTTCCTTCACAGGCATTGGTAACTTTCCTTCGCGAAGTGTGGAACTTGTGTGTTAAGTGTTTCTCTCGAATATAGGTGGTGTGGTTTTAAAATATGTGTGTATGTAGCACTGGATCATATCTTTGTTGTATGACGACATGAGAAAGCCTACCATACAAGCCGCACCTATGTCCAGATAACGCGCGGAGATTCCGCGCGGTTTGAGGCGCCATGTCACGAATTGTACAGCCCCTCCTATTGGAGGTTTGAGTCATCCATCGGGCATGGGTGTGTGTGTTGTTCTTAGTATAAATTTGTTTAAGTAGCATGTAAGCCTGTGGACCGATGATCCCAGCAGTTTAGTCCCTTAGGAATTCACAAACACACTATGTCCCCATGAGACACACAGATCCCCATGAAGAGTGTCACGTGCCCTTACTTCATGAGACACTGGAAAGAGGTTTGGAATTTAATTCACAACACTGGCGAAACACCTGGTGCCCAAGAACTGCACGACAACACTGGTCCTATCTGTGCCATTGAAAACTCCTTCCGCCTAAATTTGGTATATAATGGTGCAAGAAAAAGGATGTCGGCAGATCTCCTAAATTCATATGATCCGATGCAGACTGTGCTTTTTCCAGCTGGGGTACAGGGGAACAGTAGCACAGCCATAGACAATATTTTTATTCATTCTTCATTACTAGATGGGCATTTTGTTAGTAAAAGCGTGAATGGCCTTTCAGACTATGATGCACAGATTTTAACACTAAAAGGCTTTTGTACTCAAACCAACGTCATATTTAATAACAAACAATGTAGGAAAGTTAATCCAACAGCAATAGAGAATTTTTTAAACCTTGTCAAGGAACAAGAGTGGCAGGATGTTTACAGTGCCGATAACATAGATGGTAAATACAATGCTTTCCTGAACACATTTCTCATGCTTTTTGAGAGTTGCTTTCCATTAGAACGTTCTAAATAGGGTACTAGCAGTAATAGGAATCCTGCGTGGCTGAATAGTGGGATAAGGATATCTTGTAGAACAAAGAAGGAATTATATCAAAATGTTAGAAGTTGTCACAATCAAGCTACAGTAGCTCATTACAAACAGTATTGTAAGGTGCTTAAAAATGTTATTAGGAAGGCAAAGAGTATGTGGTATGCAAATAGAATAGCTAATTCACAGGATAAAATTAAAACCATATGGTCAGTTGCGAAGGAAGTGTCTGGTCAGCAGCACAAGGTCGACGATATAAAGTCAGTTCGCAGTAAAAATATTTCTGTTACTGATAAATCAGATATATGTAAAGTATTTAACAATCTTTTTCTGAGCATTGCTGGTGAATTAAATAAAAATTTAGTTTCCACAGGAAATCATTTAACTTTCTTGGCAAATGCCTTTCGGAGACTGAGGGAGTTTGAGTCAATGATTAAATCACTGAAGACTAAGGACTCTCATGGTCATGATAGGGTGTCTAGCAGAATATTAAAGTACTGTGCTGCACATGTTAGCCCTGTATTTAGCCATATTTGTAATTTTTCCTTTAGGAAGGGTCAATTTCCTGAGTGATTTAAGTACTCAGTAGTACAGATGCTTTACAAAAAGGACAAAGAGATAATGTAGATAATTTTAGACCTATTTCTATGCCATCAGTGTTGGCAAAAGTTATTGAAAAGGCTGTGTATGTAAGGATAATTGATCATTTTAGATCACAGGATTTGCTATCAAATGTACAGTTCGGCTTCAGAACTCGTTTAACAACTGAAAATTCTATATTCTCTTTTCTCTGTGAGGTACTGGATGGGCTAAACAAAAGGTTTCGAATGCTTGGCATATTTTTTTATTTAACTAAGGCATTTGATTGTCTATCACAAAATATTGCTCCAGAAGTTGGACCATTATGGAATACAGGGAGTAGCTCACAATTGGCTCACCTCTTACTTTAGCAACAGGCAGCAAAAGGTCATTATTCACAATGTTGATAATAGCTGTGATGTGGGGTCTGAGTGGGATTCTGTCAAGTGGGGGTTGCCCCAGGGATCAGTGTTGGAGCCACTCCTGTTCTTTATTTATATAAATGATATGCCCTCTAGTATTATGGGTAACTCTAAAATATTTCTGTTTGCTCTTGACACCAGCTTGGTAGTAAAGGATGTTGTGTGCAACATTGGCTCGGTTTCAAATAGTGCAGTACATGACCTAAGTTCATGGCTTGTAGAAAATAAGCTAACGCTAAGTCACAGAAAGACTCAGTTTTTACAATTTCTGACACACAATTCAACAAAACCTGACGTTTTAATTTCACAGAACGGGTATATGATTAGTGAAACGGAACAGTTCAAATTTCTAGGTGTTCAGATAGATAGGAAGCTGTCATGGAAAGCACAAATTCAGGATTTTGTGCAAAGACTTAATACTGCCATTTTTACTATTCGAATAGTATCAGAAATGAGTGATCGTTTTCCATTTGCTTCTGTCGTATGGTATTATATTTTGGGGTAACTCTTCCCATTCTAAAAGGTTATTTTGAGCTGAGAAACAGGTAGTTCGGGCAATAAGTGGTGTAAGTTCATGAACCTCTTGTCGACCCTTTCATTAGTCTGGGTATTTTGACATTGGCCTCTCAATATATATATTCCTTACTGTCATTTCTTGTTAACAATATTAGCTAATTCCCAAGAATATGCAGCTTTCACTCAGTTAATCCTCGGCAGAAATCAAACCTGCATTTGGATCGGACTTCCTTAACTCCTGCACAAAAAGGTGTGCAGAATACTGCTGCATCCATTTTCAATTAGTTACCACTCTAATTCAAAAATCTCAGCAGTAATCCACGCACTTTCAAATCGAAACTGAAGAGTTTCCTCATGGGTCACTCCTATTCGGTCTAGGAGGTTCTTGAAAAAGTTAGCTGATCCTTATTGTATTGCTAATTGCGTTTACTTAAACTTATTGTCTAACTTTTTTGCGATCATAAACATATATTTTTATCTGTTATTACTTTTATCTTGTAATTTCATGTACTGACACGTTTCATGACCTTGGAGATTTGCTCCTCTATTTCGTACCACGGAACTTGACGTGTAAATAAATAAATAAATGGTTACCAACCATGATTGAACACTACCGCACAGGAGTGCATAAGCGACTCAATCCACGTAGGCGAGGTGGGAGAACAGATGGCTCTGTAACATACTGGTACAGATTACAGAAATTTAGAGGAGTTACTTATTAACGTGGTTATGAATCGAATTGTGAGGACAGGGCTGCAGCATCAGATCTGTGACATCGGGTAAACAGTTAATCTGATAATGGAACATAGAGATGAAGGTTAGAAATAGTAGAACAACACCGCGAATTGAGTACAGTAAATTGGTTCAAATTAATGTTGAAGTAGATAAGAAATGAACTGCATAACGTAGACTAGGTTACAGTGTAATGTCAAAGCAGTCTCGGGATCGCTGCTCACAAAAACAATGGTTTCGTTAGTTTTACTGTATATCAGTAAAATACAGATTTTTTAAAGTGTAGAACTCCCATGTATAAAACAGCATCAACGTTTTTAATTACTTTACAAGTGAGTTGATGTGCTCACTATTAGACTTTAAGCATATGAGCGAGAGAAAGTTTAGAAAATGTTTGGAATTATGTTTAAGGATGGTTGGGTGTCGCTGAGTGCTCTCATTATCAGACACTGCAAGAGTATAGTCTGGGCAATTTGCGCTCCATTTGAAGGATACACCAGTTTTCCTCGCATCTCAGTGTTTCTCACGTGATTTCTCCTGAGCTGTGCGCCGCAAAGTGATGTAATTGTGGAGCTACATTCAGTCGTATATGTGGATACTGTCTGTGAATAGAGTTTGTGGTAAATACGTAATGAACTAAAACGTCATGCCTGATGCGTCAGTCTTACAACACGAACAGCAAAAATGAAATGAGTGATAAATTTTTCTCCTGCCGTTGTTTGTGGTGGGCTCAGCCAAAATGAATTCCATAAATGTTTGAAGTGCTGTGGTAATTGTGTTGGAACGTGCCCACTGCGTTCATGCTCATATACTGAATGAATCTATTCTTGGTATTTGCTCGCGATCTGTTATGCCATCCCAAGACGAATACACAGTTTCTCCGTCTACCCGACGGGAGGCCCTCGTCACACGACATTTCATTTCATTTCATTTCTAACCGTAATACACTCATGTTCATAAATGAAGGATAATGTTGATACATGGTGAAACAACACTCTGGTGGGCAGTTTGCGGGTTTAAATCACCTCGCAGAATGACCATGTACTGCATTTGACCTACGGTCTGCGGGGCGGTGGGTGGAAATTTTTCTGTTGCTGCCGTTCAAAACACAGGCTCTCTAACTACAATGTTGGCAACCAGAAAGTGATTAGCAAAAATGTGATGCCTATAATTAAAGTTCACTCTGCCCACTCTTATGGAGAAATAGAGTTGTATGATCATTGAAGTTGCATGGGGGCTTAATTAAATATAATGCAAATAATTTTAATTTTTGTGGCTGTCTGTCCAGTTACGCAGTTTCGTAACCGGTTGGCCCTGACTAGTATTAGTACGCAATCTGACTGCATAGAATAACAACAAAGAATGAAAGAAAACTTCCGGTAACACAATTAATTAATTAAGTCCCCAGCAACTATAAAAGCTACGAAACAACAAAGCACAAGTGTAACTGTTCTGTGTGTGGAAGTGTGATTCAGCGTACACATCTGGCACGATTCTTCCTGAATACGACAAGATGCTTTAAACGCCATTTACAATGAAGTAATTAAAAAAAAAACAGAAATACTATAATTGCATATAGAAACCAGAATTACACTCTAATACATGAACACAAGCCAGATGCTTTGTTGACTGACCCTGTGACCAAGAGACATTGTTAGTTAAGACATTTGAAATAAAAAAAAATTTCTTTACCTTCATATATATTGACGAAACATACACTCTGATCATTACAACATCCGCAATCGAACGGCATCGGCTGTCTAGCCCATCAGAGCAACTGCACACAACGTGCTCACAACTAGTCACGGCTAGTCCTGCTGCCCACGGCAACTTCTCAACAAGCACTCTCCACGACAACTTCTCAACAAGCACAGCCAGTAGAGGCGGCGGAATAATACTCTTTGGTGCAATTTCTGGCGCTGTGACTCAGTGTAGCCACCTTTCAAAGTTCATTACGCTGAGGGCTGAGGATGATGTCTGGGATTCATAGAAAATGCAGTTTGCTATAAGAAGTTTCACTATATTCTGAAAACAATACAGCATAAAGTTCCAGACAAAAGTTTACCCAAGCAATGCTACTGTTAGCTCTTATAGTATCAGAGCTGTTCAAAGTCTATTGCACGGATCCTATTATTCCTAGATAATGAAAGTGTTCAATAATTGTTATCAGTGTAAATGTTCAAAGTGAATGCTCACCAAAAAATTTGATGTTAATACTCATCAAACGCCACGCTAGTAATGGTAGAAGGTATGCCCTGCGGCGATACGTGAAAATACGACATACATAAACTGAGAATAAATCACTCAGGTCGTTCCACAATTAACACTTTACCACAATGCGAACTCATTGTTACGTGCATACCGAGTTTCGTAACACAGCATCCAAGGCTGTTCCTTGCAACTGCACAGACGCGACGTGGCTTCCAACATGGAGTGCGCGTTGGTACGAATCTAGAAGAGAACTGGGGCCTGACTCGAGCTCGCAGCGCTATTATTTATACAGCCACGGTGCGGACCGCGGAAGGTGTAGCCGACAAAATTTGCCTTCCTGACCAGCCGCCGGGGCTTGTAGAGCACCAATTCAAGTTACTAAATAATCAATTGCCTCATTCACTGAAGGGCGACGAAGCTCTCAATTTAATTCTGCAATCACCACTCATGTAAGTATCCATAATAAAATTCTGATGTGGCTAGGTTAAATACTTTTGGTGTGAGAATTATTTTAGTTGCACTGCATGCAATAGATGAGCTCTGAACGTGCCATTTGGAGAGACGCTACAGCTACAATTTTATAGCTACCTTTTGGAAACTTCTCACATCTTTGTTATTATAGCGTGTCTACATTCAACCTAAATGTAAACATCCTAGCTTTGTCTAATCACTTACTTCATCTATCTTGCTTCCGTACTTTTAGGACACAAAAACAGAAAATCATGAATTTCAATCAAAATATTATTTTGTGAGATCCAGCATGGTGTTTCCATTAATTTACAGTGAGAAAGGAATCCCAATATAAATTTTGAAGTTTCTAGCTCCTTCCTGTTGCACTGATGTTTTTTACGTAAAACATCGAAATTTCGAAATCTGTTAGAGTTACTAAACTGAAACTTAACACCTTATCATTTTATCATCACTTCTGACATGCTATTAACTTTTCAGATTATGTACTTTACTTTTAAGGTATTGCACAACATTTGTGACTTCATAGCTAGTTACAGCGGACTTGGCTGGCACACAATGGAAAACATATGAGTTCTACATGGCATGGGTAGACTGATTCCCTACAGGTCGTCGCACAGTCGCACAGTGGCGCTGGCAGCAGTCCACACACACTGAGGTGTGCTGCTGCATGTCAGAGTACGGTGCAGCGAGTAAGCGTACAGAAGTTTTCAGACACGCTCATGGTGACTGTGTGTTGAAAATGGCTCAAAGAACACATACTGATGACGTTGAGGGATAGAATACTACGGCGACTGGAGGCTGGTCAAACACAGCAGGTCATAGCACGGGCCCTCCGTGTGCCACAAAGTGTGATCTCAAGATTATGGCTACGATTCCAGCAGACAGGAAACGTTTTCAGGCGCTACAGTACGGAATGTCCACAGTGTACAACCCCACAAGAAGACCGATATCTCACCACCAGTGCCCGCAGATGGTGACCGGGTACTGCAAGTAGCCTTGATAGGGACCTTTCTGCAGGCACTGCAACAGTTGCCTTCAGACACACAGTCTACAGACGATTGAACAGACACCTGGAGACCTACAAGGTGCATTCCACTGACCCCTCGTCACAGGAGAGCCCGTAAAGCCTGGTGTCAAGAACACAGTACATGGTCACTGGAACAGTGGTCCCATGTTATGTTCATCTGGCGTGAACCAGGAACCAGATACCAACCCCTTAATGTCCTTGAAAAGGACCTGTATGGACGTCGTGGTTTGATGGTGTGGGATGGGATTATGACTGGTGCATGTACACCCCCGCATGTCTTTGACAGAGGAACTGTAGCAGGTCAGGTGTATCTGAACGTCATGTTGCACCAGTATGTCTGCCTTTTCAGGGGTGCAGTGGGTCCCACCTCCTGATGGATGATAACGCACGGCCCCACCCAGCTGACATTGTGGAGGAGTACCTTGAAACAAAAGGTATCAGACAAATGGAGCAGCCTGCCTGTTCTCCAGACCTAAACCGCATCGAGCACGTCTGGGAGACTCCTGGTCGATGTATCGCTGCACGTCTTCAAACCCCCACGACACTCGAGGAGCTCCGACAGGCACTGATGCAATAATGGGAGGCTATAACCCAGCAGCTGCTCGATCACCTGATCCAGAGTGTGCCAACCCGTTGTGCGGCCTGTGTACGTGTGCACGGTGATCATATCCCATACTGATGTCCGGGTACATGCGCAGGAAACAGTGGCGCTTTGTAGCACATGTGTTCTGTTCCGGGGCGGTTTTCTCAACTTATCACCAATATTGTGGACTTACAAATCTGTGTCGCGTGTGTTGCCTATGTGCCTATGCTATTAGCGCCAGTTTTTTGGAGTGCCACGTTGTGTGGCACCACATTCTGCAATTATCCTTAATTTATGAGCAAGAGTGTACTTGTCTTACTGTGTTTGACCTGCAACGTAAGATTATACGTCTTAACGACAAATTGTGACAACATTTAAAATTTTTAATTTCCGTCAGTAATTGTATGAAACATTGAAAATAAAATTTTTGTTGGTCGTGGAATCCGTTAAATAGGATTCCTGCAACTGGGGCCGGTTTACTGTGCACCGTGTTTGTCGATTGGTATTATACAGTACAACCGAATTAAAGGAGGGGAAGAGGTTTTGGGTAACAGTTTCTTTAGTTAGCCCATGAACCTCTAAGATGTACTGCAGTACTTTGTCTTGTAATAACAGCAAGTTCTTTTAAAAAGTTTTGAAGATCAAACGAATTCAAAAAATCTCTTATGTTCTTTATGAAAGTAAGAATTACCTTTTAAGGATTACATTACGTTCGTATACAATGCGCTGTACGTAATACAGTTGTTTGTTGCATGCGAACTACTCATTCAAAAATGTCGGTAATTTTTGTTTGTTTCTTGTGTCTCTGCCACGTTTTCGAGCAGCAATGTCCCGCCATCGTTTCATTAGAAGGACAACAGCTGCCGTTGACACAATGCATTGCTCAAAAAATCTTGGAGAAACCTGCTATAAAAACAAAACATGTACCGTGATTTCTGTGTTATACTAAACCAAGTAGGTTTTTGAAAGATAAATTATTAATACAGACCTACCACCAGTACTCGAAAACCATCGCCGGTGTCACTCTGTCTTTCACATTATCTACTTCGCCTGTTCGATCGCGTCAGTTGTTTCACTGGAACACTGTTTCCACAGTTTCTTGGTCCGATATTTCTTGTGAATCGTCCGCCACTACCCATTCATCTACATCGCAAGTATGCATGTCTCCTTACCCGCGAATTCTCCTTACAATATCTGTAAAGTTCTCAAAATTTTACGAATCATTTTCTTAATGCCAATCATACAACTTTCTACAGCACCTATGAAGAATTTCTGCTTTGACATTATCAGGCCTACATTCACCAATAAATTATATATTTCATATTTACATCCCTCATCGCTTCATTCGCATTGTTGTTTTGCATGTCAGTATTTTGCTGGATCGTTCTCACAAACAGCTCCAGGTAGCGCCAATTAAATGCTGTTATGCTTTGGGCCAGTGACAGATACAGACGTAACACTTGGGGCAAGAAAAACACAACAATATCGCAACTTTTTAACTCGCAACGACATGTTGGCACATTGAGAATTCATGCGATGTCTTTGTTAAGCAGACCTTTTTAGTTATAACTTTTCAACTTTCGCTACGAACTGATCACTAAACCATCTGGCAATGAGTTCACAAGTTATCCAAAAATACCGTTGATCAAGAATACCTTCCCGAAACACATTAGGGGGAGTCTACGTGTGCCGGAAGCGTTTCTTTTTTCATTTTGTGTCATGAAGCAGACGTTTCATTTGAGGGAGCTGAAAGGTTTTCGAGACAACATCTTGAAATTAACTCCCGTTTCAGGCCATTGTAAAATCTAAAATCGATGCTTAGTATAGCCTTGGGTGAAATCTCCAAATTCTGTTTTGAAAACATATCGCGTCCGGGTCTGCAAATAACTTTAGTTTACACACATTCTATTGCGGAATGCCATATCTGTTTCTAAACCCGATTAACCACCCACCGCTCGAAGGAAAATCTTTTCTTTCCTCGCCTGGCAACAGCCAATATTTTAACTTCTTTTTGGAGTTTCAAGCCGGAAAAGGCTCTCTTTTGCTCGGAAGTGTTCACTGTTTTTCCTGTTGGATTTTCCACAGTTTACTCTACAAATTTAGATCACGAGGTGACCCATTCTGAATCGACAGAAGCACCAACTCTGTAATTAGCTGCAACGTTTTCAGTAAAATACCTTTCTCAGCTTCATGGGTAGTAGCTAGCTGGTCAGCGAAAGTAATCACAACATGCTCCCGTTTAGTCGCCATAGCACAAAAATGCATACTCAATGGAAAGAAACAGTCACTTGGATGCACTATTTTTGGCATTGTAGCTTTGCTTAGACAGGTGAGTCTGTGGGTGGGATGACAACTCCATGTCAGCGTTCACCTCTCCCCGCTAACCGCGGCGGCCCAGCACACCCTCGCCTCGAATCTCCGTCCGGTACATATTCCTTTTCTCCTTATTATTTCAAATTTTTCGGTAGTTTGCAGAGGTTTCGGTCAACTAAGATTTTACTATAAATGGCTCGTCTAGACTCGCTTTTCCTTCACGTGGTCTGCTCGCAACCCATAATCGCTGTTGATTTGCTTTCAGAAGTCTGCCGCCAAGGAATGAATAACCGAACGACCAGCGCTGACGCTCAGTTCTATGCCAGCTAAAGTAACCACTACAGTAAACCTGACACCATTTACTGTTATTTTTATCGCTTTGCTGGTGCAGTAGGCGATACAGTGACACCGTACCGCTGGACCAGACACGTCCGATCCGTGACAGTGCCCAGTGTTCAGGGTATTTAGGGACAAGATCGGACACCTGACATGAGAACGGCAGAGGAGGTTTACTGAACTATATTTGCACTGTCAGCTCGTAGCTAAAAATAGTGAGGGACCTGACCCAGAAAATTTTTAGCCTCAGTTTAGATATGATGTAAACAGAAACGAACGTGTATAAAAACAGAATTTTCAGAAACTTGATAGAATCCTAAAAGAACAGAATCAAACATTTTTACTCACTTGAACCTTAATTGTTACAGTTCTAGTCTGATCTAAGCATTTAAATGTTTCTTCTTTTTTTTTAATTTGTGCGAAGATATGAAACATTTGTTCCTTATTCTCTGGATGATGACAGCAGAGAACAACTGAAAGAGCTTTAAGCGTATTTAGTCTTTTCGAATTCGTGGTGATTTTTCGTAAACTTACTATTTTTTCAGCTTTGAAAATCAACATTGTGCTTCTCATGTAGTCACGGGAACTGTTAACAACACTTTCTAGAAGTTTCGTAATTTCACAAAAAACATCTGTAATATTTGTGAATATCAGACCCACAATAGAACACTTTTTGCTCAATTTCAAGCTTTTCTTTGTCATTCTAGAGATAAGTTCAGTGGTCAGTGCTACGTCTTCTATACGTTGTTCATTCTTGAATGAAGCATTCCTTGTTGAACAATTTAGCAGCTACTGTGTGCTCAGTGGAAGAGTATTTGTCCATTATCACACACTTCCCTTGCTTTTGGCATGGGTGTATTTGAAGGATTCTCACACAACTTCGACTTTCTTAATCCTAAAATGAAACTAAACTAAAATCTGCCCGAGCAGGCCATGAAGGTCCAACCGTACCGACCAGTCGCCGTGTCATCCTCAGCTCACAGGCGTCATTGGTTACGAATATGGAGGGGCACTGGGTCAGCACACCGCTCTCCCGGACGTATGTCACTTTGCGAGACCGGAGCCGCTACTTCTAAATCAAGTAGCTCCTCAGGGCTGAGTGCACCCAGCCTGCCAACAGCGTCAGACAGACCGGATGGTCACCCATCCGAGTGCTAGCCCAGCCCGACAGCGCTGAACTTCGGTGATGTGGCAGGAACCGGCGTTACCACTGCGGAAAGGCAGTCGGCAAATCCTAAAAAAACACTTATGAAATTTGTTATATGTGCTTTACCTTTAAATACACTAATTTATTGAGAGTGCATTTGGTTGCAAATTATTTCAGCATGAGGTATAATTTCATTAGAATAACCAAAACTTGAAATTAACATCATTCAGGTATTTTAAATTACTGTTGCCTCTGCAGTGGTTTGATCTGAATCTGTTACTGATGAATGACTTTTTAAAGGTTACAAATTTTCGTGAACCCTATGGTTTATAGTCACAGACATTATTTCTTGGGGATAGAGGGCCACGGTTCAAGTTTTCTTTCTCACAAAAGAATTGAAAGAAAAGTAATCGGAAAGAACAGCTGGAAACAGAGTTATAATCTCATTCTACAATTGATCATATTCAGTAAAATGAAACACCGTTTTTAAGCACAACACAGCTGGGTTAAAAAATAAGACTGCCCGTCTCCCAGCAGCAGTCACCTCGCCAGATTCGGCACTGCAGAAGCGATAGTGTTGTGTCTCCCTCTCCCCCGGGGCACCCACTCTGACAGCTTCCTGTGCGCGCATGCGCTCAACAACCGAAAACCACGCTGCTGGAAGTGTGAAGCGGAATTCCACGCAAAGTTTTTTGTATCTTTTTCAAAAATTGATGGATGTCTTCTGACATTAAGCATAATGATTACACTCTGAAGGAGAAAATATCGCAACACCAAAAAGTAATTAATGTAAAGAAATGAAATTTCGGGAATGTTTTTGTCTAGGGCAGGCATTTAAGTGATCCACATTGCAAGATCATAGGTTAATGTAATTTTGAAATGTTGGTACACTAATAAACGGTGTAACCACCACAATGTGGAATGCAAGCGTGCAAACGCGCATGCGCTGCGTTGTACACGTGCCGGCCATCAGTTTGTGGGTTGGAGTCCCACGCCTGTTGCTCTTGGTCGGTCAGTACAGGAGCGGTTAATACTGTTTGTGGAAGACGCTGGAGTCGTCGTCCGATGATGTGCCACGTGTGCTGGATTGCAGACAGATCTGGTGATCGAGAAGGTCAAAGCAACGCGTCGAGACTCTGCAGAGCATGTTGGGTTGTGGGCTAGCGTTATCCTGCTGGAAACCACCAATGGAGTGCTGTACAGGAATGGCAGTACAACAACGACTCGTTGTCACAATACTGACACATGAATTTGCAGTCAGGGCGCACGGGATAACCACAAGAGTGCTCCAGCTGTCACACGAAACCGCACCCCAGACCACAGCTCCAGGTGTAGGTCAGGTGTGTCCAGCATGCAAACAGGTTGGCTACAGGCCGTCAACTGGCTTTCCTCTAACCAACAATTGGCCGACAGTGGTTCCGAGACAGAACCAGCTTTCGTCAGGAATCACAACAGACCTCCAGCTGCCCTCCAGTGAGCTCTCGCTCGACACCACTGGAGCCGCGAATGGCGGTGGTTTGTGGTCAGCGGGAAGGGCGCTGCAGGGCGTCCGGCTCGGAGCTGCCCTCGACGTAACTGACTCGTTAAAGCTGGCTGCGTCGCTGTGGAGCCAACTGCTGCTCAGACTGCTGCTGCAGACGCAGTTCGACGCTCCAGAACGATACGCCGGGAACGCCGGTCTCCCCTCTGATTACTGCCACGCGGTCGGGCGGAGTGCGGTCTCGTTGCGCCCGCACATTGTCGCAACCACCGCTGCCAGCAGTCGTTTTCAGTGGCCGCAGCCCTCGTGCAGCACTGTAGGAGGAACATCCTGCTTCTTGTGGCCTTATTACAGGACCTAGTTCACACTCAGTGCCTTTGTCGCCTAAAAGGCATTCGTGACCAACATGAGCTCACCACGTCCAGTCTGAGAGATAATTATCGCTCACCGCCGTTACGACGTGTATTTAAAGTAAAACTGATTTGCATCCTCACAGTGGAGCTACCAGCGACTCTCTTCTGCGACCGCCGCGACATCAGAGCGGACACAATCTTCCAGATGCACCAACACGCCTACCAGCTTTCGTTTACATCTGACAACTCCTTCTTGCTGTTGCAAGTTTTGCTGTCTGTGTACATTGTACAAATGTAAATAAAGAATTCGTTGTATTAAACACTATTGATTATATAAAGTAGAAGAAAATAGCAGGTGCTACATTTCCACAGTGCCTACACGCAAGCCGCCACTGAATGCCTGCAGAGTTGCTGTTGACTATGTGTCAAACTGATACTCTGCCAGTTTGTAAGTACATCATGATTCTTAGACAAAGAAGCCCACTGGACGAAATACGAAGTAGACAGTGCATAAGTTCACCTCAGATAGTTGCTGATGGCTTGATGTGAATTGCCTTTATGTAATTATTTAATACGGTTATGCTAACTATCACTTACTTCAGAAATTTTTTATTTGCATTTTAACATCTACATCTACATTTATACTCCGCAAGCCACCGAACGGTGTGTGGCGGAGGGCACTTTACGTGCCACTGTCATTACCTCCCTTTCCTGTTCCAGTCGCGTACGGTTCGCAAGAAGAATGACTGCCAGAAAGCCTCCATGTGCACTCGAATCTCTCTAATTTTACATTTGTGATCTTCTCAGGATGTGTAAGTAGGGGGAAGCAATATATTCGATACCTCTTCCAGAAACGCACCCTCTCGAAACCTGGCGAGCAAGCTACACCGCGATGCAGAGCGCCTCTCTTGCAGAGTCTGCCACTTGAGTTTATTAAACTTCTCCGTAACGCTATCACGGTTACCAAATAACCCGGTGACGAAACGCGCCGCTCTTCTTTGGATCTTTTCTGTCTCCTCCGTCAACCCGACCTGGTACGGATCCCACACTGATGAGCAATACTCAAGTATAGGTCGAACGAGTGTTTTGTAAGCCACCTCCTTTGTTGATGGACTACATTTTCTAAGCACTCTCCCAATGAATCTCAACCTAGTACCCGCCTTACCAACAATTAATTTTATATGATCATTCCACTTCAAATCGTTCCGCACGAATACTCCCAGATATTTTACAGAAGTAACTGCTACCGGTGTTTGTTCCGCTATCATATAATCATACAGTAAAGGATCCTTCTTTCTATGTATTCGCAATACATTACATTTGTCTATGTTAAGGGTCAGTTGCCACTCCCTGCACCAAGTGTCTATCCGCTGCAGATCTTCCTGCATTTCGCTACAATTTTCTAATGCTGCAACTTCTCTGTATACTACAGCATCATCCGCGAAAAGCCGCATGGAACTTCCGACACTATCTACTATGTCAGTATTCTCAATGACAACAATTAAAAATCACAAATACCCTTTTTTCATTTTCACAATTTCGTTGCAATTTGGGGCGAGCTGGCTGTACTGATGTATCTGTTCTTCATTCGTAAAGGTAATGACTACAACAATCTTAAAGAAAAAGGATGATAAAAAGCGCAAGTTTGATGAACTGGAACGAGATACGTTCGTGTGACGATGTATGAATGTGATGCTGATGGTAATTTAGAGGCGTGATGTTGATGATGTTACTGACACTGAAGCTGCCGTACGTCGACTGGAGAACAATGACAAGCTCCAGCTAAGAAATTCCAATGGAAAGGGAATGAGCCGTAGGAAAAGATCGTGTACAAGCTGTATTCCTCTCAGAGGTGCACAGCTGGACTGGGAGCGTGGGTTGAAGAAGTAGATCTTTCAGACACGTATTGCGAGAACTGTGTTTGTGATGGGTTTCTGACTACACAACGATAGCCGATATCGCGCAGGTTGGGGTGGGCTGGAATTAGACCAGGGTATATGCCAGGAGGTTACGCATTTCTAGTTTGTTTGTAAATGAGGAATAGTCGAATGTAATATCACAAACAAACAAATTATCTGTATAATTATGTTACTGCTTTCACATTTCTATCCTACAAATAACGAATATAAATAGCACTTGTAGCTGGAGAGAATTTCCTGTCAGCGAGGTGATAGTTCGAAGTAATTAGGAAAGTCATCAATTAAAACGAAAGATGATAACCGTCTAGTACCGTCATCAGAATTTCAAATCTAATTGCAAAACTATTTATACAGGGTATCTGTATTATGCTAAAGTTAGCAATTCCATCTGAATGATACAAAGTGTGGGGGTCATCCACATGCATACTAAAGAGTTCGTTAAATTTCGGTTACTTGATAAACAACACAAATCTAGGAACTGTCAGTGCAACTAAATACCTAGGATTATAGCTACGAACAACTTAACTTGGAACTATCAAGTAGCAAATGTTGTGCGGAAGACGAACGAGAAATTGCTATGTATTAGCAAAACACATGGAAAATACAACATATCTATTAAACAAACAGCCTAACGACACTTCTCAGTCTTCTTCTACCTGTTATGGCCACACATAATACCATTGCTGATGACGGACATCACCTCCAAACGGAGCGAAAGTTTACTGATTCAATGGCTGTTATGTGGCGAACATCTCCAAGAAGTGTGATTCATATCGACTGTTGCTTCACGGAGCTAGACTTTCCATTTACGTCAGTGTGTTTGGTGCGAAGTTCAGCGGTTATCTATGTACAAGACAGGAAACATGACGAGCTACACATCCAGTGCTGGTCTCATTCCGGGCAGCAGCTTTGCAGCGGCTGCCGTTCCGTGTCGCCGCCAGCGGGCGCTCGCTGCAGGTGACTGTTACTGATGGCTGATCGCGTTTAACGGAAATCGGGCTGCGAAAAGACGTTCGTTCAGCGACGGATGGCGACTGTCGATGAGAGAGCGGGATTTATCGGCACGCTGACCCGCGAGCGTCGAACAAGCTGGCCGCACACCTCCATGCGGATTCGCTTGCTACGTCAGGCACATATGTAGAAACAATTGTGCAGTGTGCGCGCTTCTACGAACTGCCCGTCGGCAACCATCTCGTACAAAATTGTGTAAATATCTCGTGCTTGCCTTACCGTGTAGCCTTGGGTGGCCGTATTTTTACAAGGATCACTCCGAAACGATTGCATAATGTATTTTTCGGTCATGCATTTTACTTTCCATACCTTTAAAACTTTTACATATCTTGACACACTCATGACAGACAAAATGTAGTTTTGTGACATAGTTTCCGTCCGTTTCAGTCACCTAGTGCCTTCTTGAAACTAAGGCACGACTGAAGACAGGACCAGCGCCTTTGACCCACTGTTTAGCAGTTTACTGAAGAGATGGTAACCATAGGGTGCCAGATCAGGCCTTAGAGTGGCTGTTTCACAGTCACCCACCAAAGGATTAGTAGGCGCTTCCTGTGACACTTCTGAAGGGTAATCGAAACAACATTGGCGACCTGTGGTCGGCCATTATTCTGCAACAGAATTGCGTCGTGCGTCAACATTCCTGGGTTTTTGGACTTGATGGAACGCTTCAATTTTTGCAAAACATCTGCATGTCTGTGGCCATTAATTGTGGCGTCGTGTCCCACAAACTCAGTGAGCAGCGGGCCCCTGCTGTCGAAGGAAAAGGTCATCATGAGTTTCCCACAGCTAGCGTGCCTGCTGTTCCGATTGCGTTGCAGAAGTTTCGCTGGGAAGCCCTCACATGTCTGTGACACAGTGTCTGTCTCTCTCCATATGTTTGGACAGATAGCGCAACTGACCTACTTTACCGCCAAAATTTGAACTTCCCGGAGTGACATCATCGCGATGTTGCCATATCTATCTCTGTCACATTGAACCCGCCATCTTGGACACATTTGGTAACAATGCAGAGTGGCGTGACTCCTTGTTGCCCTACTACTCTTGTTTTGCAATTGTCTCGTTAGCCTACGTTCAGCCTGTGAGCCCACACACTTGTGGCAAAGTGTGCGATAGAGTCAAATATTGCAATGTGGTAGGTCCTTACCGGCTTCATAGGTAATATTTACTGACTTGTGTTGAGTCTTGCTAGTTTGTGGATGATTTTGGAGGCTTTGTCAGTTGCAACTTTGATATGATAGTTGAAACTGTGTATTTAGCCCATTGGCAGCCCTAGATAACATGTGTCTTACTTCCTCTTTTTGCTTGTATTGCCTAATTATAGACTTGGATTCCTCTGTAATTTCCCTCTGAGCAATAAATGTACAGTTTTTATGGGAGCGACTTTTAATTTATTTTCTTTGCACCAAGTGTTAATTTTCTGAAGCAGTTGCGTGCCTGTTGTCTCTATTGCTACTCTCGACTTGGCTGACACCACTACGAACAGGTCATCTGCATGTACCACCACACCTCTTACCCTGTCGTCACCATCCAGGATGTTCAGCACGAGCTCGATTACAATATCCTACAATATTGGTCCACAGATCGAGCCCTGTGGACATCCCTTCGTTATTCTCTTGACAACCTTGTGTGTACCAGCCCTCCACTTCGCCACTCTGCCTCTGCAGTAGTCGAGGAGTCTACTGACGAGAGAAGCTGATAGCCTCATTTCCCTTAACCTGGCGAAGAGAGATGGCCACCACAGGTTGTCAGAGCCTAGGCTATGTCGATTTTTATGGCGGCCACGTACTTGTCACTAATGCTATTTGTAACTCTCAGTGCTTGGTTCACGGCGTCTTCTATTGATGTAGCTTCCTTGAAGCCGAATTGAAGGGGCGTTAGCCCGAGGAGGTGTCTGTGAGGTTCTAAGCCGTCAGACAGGAGCCTTCCCGGTTCCTTGGAGAGAGTGTTTAAGAGGCAGATCGGTCGGTACGTTTTCGGGTCTCTTGCTTTTTGTTTTGTGATTTCCTGATTATTACTACATTAGTAGTTTCTTAAAAGTTGGGAATTCTGCCTGTTAGTAGTGCCTCGTTACTAAGAAAATGTGTGATTTGTGTTACCGTTTGTTTTAACGTTTCTGAAAGTATTTTGTCAGGGCCGGTTGCTTTTCGGTTTCTTAAGTCTGCTTGCCTCATGCCCTCTCTTAGGACAGCGCGGTGTCGCTCGTCTTGTGTGGGGTCGACATGTGGGAGTAGCCTGTTCAGAAGATATTCTGCTTGCTTCTCCATCCTCTGATCATTGTGCCGTCAGCTTGTTTTAGTGTTGACAGAACTGTCGGTGTTCTGTTTCTATCGTGAAAGGTTGTCCCCAAATGTAGTTCTGTTGCTGGGTTTTGACGAAATTGGTCCCGTAGTCTTGCCTTGTTGTCTTTAGTTGTTTCTGATATTTCTCTTTAGCGTCACAATACAGGTCAAGTCTTATCTGTCTGTCAGGAGCTGTCTTTGCTTGTTGGTAGTACTTTCTTTTTTCCCGTGAATCCTTCCTTACTCTTGCCAGTTCTGTCGACCATGGTTGTTTCTGGCCCCACACAGTTTTTCCCGTGGTATAGCTGCTTTCTTTGCTCTTTCTTGGTCCTCTTTCAGTATATGCGTTTTGTAATGTATACTGTCTTGAACTGTGTGTAGTGACGACGCCTCAACAATATCTCTAGCTTTTTGCCAGTCGGCTATTCCTGAGTAAATGCAGCTGTTCGTGGTCCATGTTATGTGTAATGACATATCTGTGCTTACGGTGATTGCGTTCTGGTCGCTGTGTGTGGCTCTATCCCATACCCTCCATTTGTTGACTATAGGAAGAGATTTTGCGTTCCCTAGAGAATGGTCTACGTTACCTACACCACCTCTCCGCAGTAGGTAGGCGGCTGACCCTCCCTACACAGTATAAAGAGGTTGTAGTCATTTACCACGTCAACTACTATTTATCCTCCGTCATCAGTTCTGAGTTCCATAAGGGGGATTTTGCGTTTATATCGGTTAGAATGAGCAGCCTTTTTCTTTCTGAGTGCCGTGCAATGTCTTTTATTTTGTCTAATAAAGGTTCTATATCATACGAGTACTGTACGTAAATGGACGACATGAGGCATACATCCTGTGGCGATGAGTTCAGAGCAAAAATGGGAGATCTGTGTTACTATGAGGTTTTTATTAACTACTATTATCGCGGCTTTCGAGTTCGGTGTACCTACTATTGTGCTGTAATGTAAGGGGAGCCCTGAAATATTCCCGCTTCCCAGAAAGGGTTCATGAACCCAGGCGATGTCTGCTTTTGTTTCTTCCAAGAGCCTACCTAGTTACATGTTTACTAGGGTACTGCCGTGGCAGTTTAGTTGTATTACCTTCATAAGGGATGTCTAGTCAAGGAAAAACACTTAGCTGTGGTTTCTTTAAAATCCAGAAACACATGTCCATGTGCTCTCACGAAGTCCTTGTATACTTTCCTTACGTTTAGGCCCTCTCCCCCTCGCGCACATGTCTCCCATAAAAACTTACTTAGTTCTTTGGGTTCGGTGGCAGATTTTCAACTCTTAGGATCATCCTGTCAGTTTGTCTTGTAGTTGGGAAGCAGATTTTATCCCTGTTTTCATGCTTGAATCGTATTACATAGCGAAGAACTGTTTGAAATATATCCTTGTTTTCTAGTCTGCTAAGCCGTAGGTTAGATTCTAAGTTTTCGTAGTTTATGTGGTAAACACTATTCAGCTTGGGGTTCTTGGTTGAGTCTGGTTGGTGTTCTTGACTGTTTGTTTGTTGCTCCGGTTTCGAGTAATTTTCCAGTGCAGCATGTTCTTCCTGCTTTATGGTTCCTAATGGTGTGGAATTTGATGTGTTTTTGCTGAGCATTTTTCCTGATAGTGACTTGTTGTTTCTGATGTCTTCCGGCGACTTGTTTGTGAAAGGTGACCCTTGTATGTCCATTTATGGGGTGGTTGTGTCTCGTGTTGTGCGGTGAAGGATGTGTCTTTCTGTTCAGCTACCTCAGTGTTTTATTTTTCGTAGTGACTGTGTGTGCTACCCCCATAGGCAAAACGAACGAGTGTAATATAGGGTCTACATTTGGTTGTATTGCACTCTCCTTGTTGTGCGGGGAGTGTACGGTTGTCTTTGTGTGTGATTGCCTGTGGTATTGTATTTCTTGTGAACTCTGTGACATCTTCATCCTAAGGATGTTCAAGGACGTCGATGCATTTCTCTTAACTATCTCGTGTGCATTTCGTCTTCCAGTTCGTCAACTCGCAAAAGGAGGCCGGCCTGGAAGACGGCCCAATCAAACATATGATGTTTCAGGTGCCTGGCAACTTCATATTCAATTGTACCCCGCATGAAAATATCTCCTATGTAGTCGGTAATGCTGAAGTACCTAAATTGTATTCTCTCCCAGAACTGAGGTCCTACATGATTATTAGTATTGGCATTTGGGTGTTGTAGAAAGCCCATGTTTTGCCTCAAGGCAACGGCCCGCCGCCAGCCTCTCATTCTAGTTGACGGCGATTTGTACCTTTGCCTGTTTATGTTACTAGTTACGTGTGTCCCTGCGTGTGTTAGGGGGGTGGGTTTCTGACAGTTATGGTGGCACTCCTTGTTAATGGACGTTGTCCAGAACATCGTACTCGGTGCGCTCTATTTGTCTTTCGTAGGGCTGTTTATATGTAGGACAGTCCAGCCCCCTGCCTTATCGCACGTTCTATTTCTGGGTTTGATAGGTATACAGCTTACAGGACTCTCCTGCTTGCATTCCGACACTTTGTGTCCCGGTTTTTCACATCTCCCGCATACTGGTCCTTGTCGCAACGCTTCGATCGGTGACCGAACAATCACGCAACAGTTAAAATATTTTTTTACAGCAACAAAGTCATTGATGAACAAGGATTGAAATTGAATTAAAACCCTTTCATTTTGAAGCAGCAGTAACCGTATTGTTAGCGACACTTCTACAATATTGTTTACTGTCCTTTTGCCCTTTGGTCCTGTTTAAATTTTATTTTAACCTCGATATCGAACTCGTCTTTAGTAATGTGTTCACTCAGGTTTATTTCATAGAGCTCTTCTAAGAATTCCTGGTCAGTTAAATATGTTGACACATGGTGCACTGGCAGCAGGGGTCTGAACTTCTTGGGTTCTTCACATCTAATGTCCTTAAGCTGTAATGTTTTTTCTATTATCTTTCTCTCGTCTACAGATTGTATGCTCCAGTGTCCGCGTATACTCGCGGACGTGGAGCTTAACTTAGTCAAAAGCCGATGCACACGTCCAAAATGCTTCAAAAAAGTGAGGCAAACAGAACGCGCACCTGACGAAATTTTCCGTACGGCAGTCGATTCCCAAATTATGGATCCGTTGCGCACGTAGTTCGTCTCTTAACCGAGTGCGACCAGTTCCGTGAAGCGCAGTATGCCGTGTAATTTGTTCCGCAGTTCGCCGCGCTGTTACTCGGTAGCGCAAGGAAACAGGAGCCACAGCCAGTTTACGATACCTGCAGGCAGCTTTCCGTAGGCGGCGTCCTCTGTGTCGGCCGCTGCTGTCCGGGACTCCTGACTCAGCTAACAGCTGTGGCTCTCGCAGCCAGCCCGCTGCACTCCGCGCCGTCGGCAGAAAGCGCAACGCGCCGCGGCCGGCAGGGAAGAGAATGGCTTGACGCTCCGCCAACGGAACTCGCCACACGGCACGCAAGAATACATTCACTATCACGAAAAGAAGACCTCTCAGGGCCAAACTACAGTCTCAGAACTACTCTTTAATGCTTAACATGACAAAATACACCTTTAGTTATCCACGCGGAAACTTGCACTGCACTCCGACAACTTCTTCTCACCACAAACGCCAAACACGGCCGCACGCCACGCAACACACTATTTCAGGTTTTATATAGGCGAAATGAAGATCTAAAAGAGCATATTTTAGGTGCCAAAAATGCACTTTTTACGACCTAAAAAATTCGTGGTCTAGTAATAACCAGTTGCACAAACGTGTATACATAACAACATATAGTATGCCTTTTGATGTATCATCTTGTAAGAAGCTTTGTCGTCGTTTATAATGTGTGCCTTCAGTGACATATTGTGATAACAAGTGGGACATAACAACTCATTTTTAACGAAATGAAGCCTAAGACAGACAACCAGCTACGTCTATGATAAGAAGTGCTAATGTAGACCATTTATCTACTAGAAGATAAACAAAATAAAAGTGATTGACACAGATAACAGTTTTAATTTTTCTTTTTTATCATAAATGGTTTCAATTTACACATCAAAATCCAACATGGAAGAAGTAGCGTAACTACAGGATAGAGTCGTGTACCTGAAATGCCATCTGACGTTTTAAAGAAGAGAAAGACAGGGAGTTGTATCAGTTTTTTATTTCCTTATCAGTTAGTATCTACTGCCAAATAACGAGTAACCAACAGATGAACAAGATCATATTAGACAGGCCTTACATACTGCAAGCACCACAATAAGACAACTTGCAGAAACTATGAATTATCGAGGAACCCCTGAATTACAGCAATATGTCGACAATAATGAGAAATGCCGAAATGTACGGATCTAAAGCAACCATGTTGTGCAAGGGATTCTGCATACATCTGGCGAATAAGGGTCTGAAAATTTGAAGCAGACATTTGGCGAACGGAAAAACAGGGTGAATTTTGGATACATGGATCAAGAAGAAGGCTGTTTTAAGCACGTTACGGAAGAGAAGATTGAGATTTTCGAGCACATCATGATTGTGAACGACAAGAATTTGACTCAAAAGACGTAGAACGAAACAGACTTAACCGGGAAGAACTGAGTGAAAGAAGTCGGAAAGGAATAGAAAGCAACTGCGACATTGGAAAAATTTGATGCACAGAAACACAAGACAGTTTCTGACACAGGAAAAAAAAGTGGGATATCCTACCTGGACTAGTACCGGGCCCAAAAACAAGATGAAAATAGGGAGAACCTAGGGGAACGAGAGGTATTGTTTAGAAGGATGAAGTCATGAAAACTCACTCGAGAATCCAAACGATCGAAACGAAACAAAGAAGTAAGTAAACTGCCACTGACAGACAGTTTATAGCAAAAAATATCTTATTTCATTCGGTAACTTTTTTTAAAATTTGTGTAAACTACTAGAATTTTTTTCAAATTATTTACTTTTACCTTGCTTTGCAGCGGATCCCTGGGTATTTCGCTTAAGCCGGGAAGAATGAAATTAGATAAAAAAAATTAAAAACATAAAGAAAGAAATGAGACATAGCGATCATACACGTTTTTTAACTGCATCACGTTCTATAGAGCGTGCACCACATGAATTGCATACGTAAACGTGGAAAAATAACCTGTCGAGACTGTGATGTAATGATATCAATAAAAACACGTTGTGTATCATTACTAGCGCTAACGAGTTGATGAAGGTACACAATATCAAAGAAAGAAAAGTAAAGCTTGAGTTACAAAATTTTATTCAAGATGCAATACAATTTTTTAGCCCTATAAGTTCATCATTAAGTGCTTAACATGGAGGGTATTCCCAAATTACCGTTACAGATTTTTAGGACTTGTAGAGTGGAGTGAACACATAATAATTTGTTTAGAGACCCATTTCCGGAAACGTCACCGAACGACGCTACAGACCGTCAAAGTTATGTGCTCCGGTGTCTGTAAGTGTATGTATATGCAGGATGATGTTGCAACTTTCTAGGACGATGGCGAAGGATAAATGTATCAATTTGAAGTAAGGTCCTTATACGACAACGAACGGTCGAATATTATAAGCGAAAACCGTTTTGATACCTCTGACAGTGGAATACATGTATTGTAATGTTGTTGCTAAGATTTTAGGGCAAGCAACTTCCGCATGTGCTAGCAGGGATCAAAACAAGAAAAAACGTTCTGTAAACTGGGGCTCTAAAACACATACCTGAGGCACTGCGAGCACTTGTTTATCTATGCTGCTGTGAAACATCTCCTCTATTGAGCAAGTGCTCCTAGCTCTTAAGGTATGCATTTCAGAGCCCACGTTTGCTAAATGTTTTTTCTTGTTTTGGGTGCATACTTCTATCTCTGAAAGTTGCCTACCCTACAGTTTTAGCAACAACAATAGCGGTACATGTATTCCGCTGCCAGAGATATAAGATCGATTTTCTCTTGCAACCTTCGAGTCCGTTTCCGGACCAGGGACCCTTGCCTCAGACTGATACATTTATCCTTCTGCTTTCATCCCAGAAAGTTTGTAACATCATTACGGAATGATATGCATCAGCGCCTGTAAATGTATGTCTGTACAGTATAACTTTGACGCTCTGTACCGTCGTTGGATGATGTTTCTAGACATGGGTTCCTGCTCAAAGTATTATGTACTTACTCCTGTCTACAAGTCATAGAAGTTTGTGAGGGGAATTTACGAACACCCTGTATGTACCGTCATTGTTTCTACGTAGCAGTTTAGAACCTGTTCTTTCAGTAGAGGTTGTATAAGGTTGAAGCAGAGATCGTTTACGTTTAGTTGCAGATTTCTTCACTTTGCAGTTTCCTTGCTAATGACCACATTTCAGTTATCTACATTATAAGAAACTAGTACGAACTTTCGATCGAGCGTCTACCAATGTAACGAGAGACAGGTTTCTACGCAACAAACAGTCCTGAGCAGACACCATATACGAATACATCATTATGTAAGTAAAGCCGCACATTTGACAGCTGTGTGCGTGATCTACCAAATAACTTCAGAGCGTTCGCCAACTATGTCAGAAACCAAGAGAGCGAGCTTCGCCTTGGAGACCTGGGCTCTGTGTTAAAGGCACTCAGTACGTGTCAGCTATGTCACTGGCAGCTGCATTAATAAGGTGAGGCTGTCACCGTTCCGGAGGCTGGTCTGAATACCCTTATGCGTTGCTGAGCGTGATCCTACAGAATGTGGTACGCCCTTGTCTTCCTCCGACCCTTGAACTTATCCACACAACCAACTTTAAGGGGACCAACAGGTCAACGGGAACCAGACTGACGATGCAACAAGACATTTGTACATTAAAAAATCAATGACGGGGATGAAACACGAAACTTATCGAGAAGCTCTGTAGTACTAACTGGAGAGCATCAGTAGAAAGACTTCGAACTTTCGCAGTTGAGTGTCGTGCTCCGGTGTGCTTGGACAGCCCGCACGTAAATAGGGCAGATACTCAGCTCATTAAAACCACAATGATCATCTCTGGGTGGACGATAACTGCTCCCCTATACCGGCTTCCAATACTCAGCCATATACTCCCACCTATGGTAAGAAGACAAGAAGCACGGTTGAAAGAATATTCCAAAATGATGAATAGTCTTCAAGTTCCCACCATGAAGATATTCCTGGGTTGACAACAAACCGAGTTGGTTACAAATTCCGATCCCTGCGGCTGGCGAAACGACTTGCTGACAGCAGAATCACCATTGACACTAATGGCGTGAATCCAGGACTATGAGTGACGCACCCAAACTGCGGCAAATTCATTACCCTCTGCAGAAACGAAGGGGTTTTGAACTCCCACAGCATTAGTGGACGTATATGAATCGCATCCGAACAAGACGCCGAGTGTGCGCATAGAACAGGCACATGTGGGGTAAGCTGTCCAGCCCAAGCTGGTTGTGGAGCTTCGAACCGGCACATAGTCGAGGAGTGTAGACTGAGAGGCTACCTGTGTGACCCAAACGTCTTTTTCGTGGCTGCACCATCAAGCGTCGAATGGGTAAGAAGAATGGACATTAACACGTAACAACTGATTGTTGGTTAAATGTGCCGTTTGTGTTTTTTCTCCAGTTTCTCTCGGTATGTCATGTGCAGTGTTATTCATCAAATAAATAAACTGTTGAAACTACTGTAAAGTTTATTACTTGTGATATACTATTTATTACATAGATCCATAGAGAGGAGACACTCTAGGATGTAGAATGTCAAGAAAGAAGAATACGTAATGAAGAGCTTGGCCGCTGTTGCTTTGTTACACTCCTGGAAATGGAAAAAAGAACACATTGACACCGGTGTGTCAGACCCGCCATACTTGCTCCGGACACTGCGAGAGGGCTGTACAAGCAATGATCACACGCACGGCACAGCGGACACACCAGGAACCGCGGTGTTGGCCGTCGAATGGCGCTAGATGCGCAGCATTTGTGCACCGCCGCCGTCAGTGTCAGCCAGTTTGCCGTGGCATACGGAGCTCCATCGCAGTCTTTAACACTGGTAGCATGCCACGACAGCGTGGACGTGAACCGTATGTGCAGTTGACGGACTTTGAGCGAGGGCGTATAGTGGGCATGCGGGAGGCCGGGTGGACGTACCGCCAAATTGCTCAACACGTGGGGCGTGAGGTCTCCACAGTACATCGATGTTGTCGCCAGTGGTCGGCGGAAGGTGCACGTGCCCGTCGACCTGGGACCGGACCGCAGCGACGCACGGATGCACGCCAAGACCGTAGGATCCTACGCAGTGCCGTAGGGGACCGCACCGCCACTTCCCAGCAAATTAGGGACACTGTTGCTCGTGGGGTATCGGCGAGGACCATTCGCAACCGTCTCCATGAAGCTGGGCTACGGTCCCGCACACCGTTAGGCCGTCTTCCGCTCACGCCCCAACATCGTGCAGCCCGCCTCCAGTGGTGTCGCGACAGGCGTGAATGGAGGGACGAATGGAGACGTGTCGTCTTCAGCGATGAGAGTCGCTTCTGCCTTGGTGCCAATGATGGTCGTATGCGTGTTTGGCGCCGTGCAGGTGAGCTCCACAATCAGGACTGCATACGACAGAGGCACACAGGGCCAACACACGGCATCATGGTGTGGGGAGCGATCTCCTACACTGGCCATACACCACTGGTGATCGTCGAGGGGACACTGAATAGTGCACGGTACATCCAAACCGTCATCGAACCCATCGTTCTACCATTCCTAGACCGGCAAGGGAACTTGCTGTTCCAACAGGACAATGCACGTCCGCATGTATCCCGTGCCACGCAACGTGCTCTAGAAGGTGTAAGTCAACTATCCTGGCCAGCAAGATCTCCGGATCTGTCCCCCATTGAGCATGTTTGGGACTGGATGAAGCATCGTCTCACGCGGTCTGCACGTCCAGCACGAACGCTGGTCCAACTGAGGCGCCAGGTGGATATGGCATGGCAAGCCGTTCCACAGGACTACATCCAGCATCTCTACGATCGTCTCCATGGGAGAATAGCAGCCTGCATTGCTGCGAAAGGTGGATATACACTGTACTAGTGCCGACATTGTGCATGCTCTGTTGCCTGTGTCTATGTGCCTTTGGTTCTGTCAGTGTGATGTATCTGACCCCAGGAATGTGTCAATAAAGTTTCCCCTTCCTGGGACAATGAATTCACGGTGTTCTTATTTCAATTTCCAGGAGTGTAGATCCTAGGTGGACGCTTCTCTGCCCGCTACCTTACTTAAGTGGAATATCGAGCTGATTAAATTTCTTTCGTAGGTTAACTGAAACTGTTTTCCGCGACCCAACGATTTAATACATGCCGAAAACCTCAGTCTTAAATTAATACGCTGTTAAGTACCAGAAACCAAGCGTCTTCGTATTAAAGTACACATCCGATATCGACAATCGTTCCTGGGAAGTCTGTCGTGAGATTTCGCTCCTGATTTGTAGATTACGAGCATTGTGTGATATCGAGATGTGATGCTTGTCGATTCCTCGTATGGAGGGCGCTACACTCGGCAACGTGGTGTCTCAGTATCTGTGTACACTCTCATAACCCATTGACTTCACTAGCGTTCAGTGCCGTAGTTTGTGGCGTCCGTTGTGCGCCTTTAGCCCGTCGAGGAAACGTCTTACGCGAGCAGTGTGTCCTGGACCTCACCTCACCGCAGGTTACTGTTCATCGCTGCAGTCCTTGGTGAGTACGGAACATGTGCTGATGTGCTGCACAGTGTAGTTGTTAGAAAATATTGACGGTTTATGCACAGACTACGCATAAGCTAAATCGTGATGCCGATATATGCTTTGTATACGGGACTTTGGATAACTTTAGTTACTTCCTGTAACAATTTTTACTTACGTATGCGGAAGAAAGTTGAAACGTTAGTTGTCGGTATACTCTTGGTAGTAAAAAAAAAGCGAAAAACAAAAAAAATCTAAGCACAAACGCCAATTCCTAAATTCTGACTAACTGCTGAGGGAACTTAAGCATAGTAGCTGCGCTCTGTAGTCAAATGTAGAATTTTTCATGCGGGGAAGACTCACTTAGAAAATCAATCACACTTGGCAACGGTGTTGTAAGCCGGGTGTATTGGGCGTACCACAATGCAGGTAAGTAAGGGATTGTAGAATGAGAGGTTTTTCTTGGAACATTTTTATTTTTAAAAAATGGAACGTGAATATTTACTGTGTGTGTGTGTGTGTGTGTGTGTGTGTGTGTGTGTGTTAGAATGAATGACAGAGCTCGTGGTGCATCGCAAGTGCTACTCACAACTTCCTCAGATAAAGTTAACTATCCACAGAGAGAGTAGACACTTGTTTCACGTTCTTCCCCTCTAGTAATCATCTCTATTACGGCACTTATTTGACATGCACACTGCAGCCCCAATTAAAACCAAACCAGTTAAAGTGTACACTATACTTACTGTTCGTAAATCACTTGATTGCTGCACTACTCCCTTCTGACCTGCCAGATATTGAAACACTTCAAGCTGTTAATACTTTGACTGACCACTTTAATAGTAATCGAATGCTGTGTGAAACTCTGTAGTACCTCTTACGTAGTTACTGCTGTATCGTGTTGTTCATTAATTCATTTGCTTCGAAGCAGGCAATGAGGCAATTTCTTGAGAACTGCAGATGCTATCTAATACTTGAAGACATTTGTTTGAGATATTTAGTGTCTGTTACATATTTAGCTTTTATCATTAGTAATGTGCGGGACGAAAAACATACGTGTGTAGTGGGTGGATTGAGAAACCTGTAACCTCCATCGCATTGATGCTGTTCAGAAAAAGTAATTACTGGTAGCTTACATCATCAGAATATCTTACTAAAGTGAGGATAATGATCTTTTGAAAATAGTTTCGTGACCGAAACGGAATGGAATGATTCAGATTTTATCCCTCAGAACATTTAATTTTACCCCCAGGCTGGGAACGACTGGTTTCTACATAGACTGTAGGAACAACTGTATGGTGGCCACTAGAACTTGTAACAGTTTAAAGACCCCTACACACGCTTCAGGATTTGGGCCAACCGACCGCCCTATTTCGTGGCAGTCTTCAGGCACGTCTCGACAGACTGCACTCGGCGATTAAAGCGCCGGTGTGTTGTGATTTGCTAACCTTAACTTCATTGAGTTTGTCCTGACAGTTGCTCCTTGGTTTTGCACAGAAACATGGAGGGTTTTGGTTCGCTGTTAGACGTAACAAAGCCAAAAAATCAGAGAAAGCTGTAGGCAAAATAGCGAATAATGCAAGGAAAGAAATTCACGCAAGTTCCGCTACTTAGGCAGCTGGGAGCCGATGGTTTTCGTAATTTAGGAATGGATCAATAGTGTGTTTAGGACCTGCTGAAATCAAATCATTCTTAACGAAAACGGGTAGTCACGAAAGGCTATTGCCTACATTGATTTCTGCCCCATAGCAGGAGTTAGAGGATCTCAAATTCAGTGCTGTTGTATCCCACAATTATTAATTACAATGATTCGTGAAACATGCAACAAGATTTATAGTTTACTACAGAAATACATCATGGTAATGCAAAATTTGATATATGTAACAAAAACTGACAAGTTTAAGAAACACTAAATTCGAAGGCAGTCTAAACATGACGGTTGCGCACACTATGTAATAAATGCCACAGGTACATACGAAATGAACCACTTAGAAATTGTTAGAACAGTAAAAAAATCACTTAGGTTTTCTCATGTAAAACCTAAGGTGCTATGGCATGGAAGGTAACTGAAGAGCCGAATATGATCTTAGCGCTGACTTTATGAAGTTTCAGTGACATAAGCTGATGACAGTGTGTGTGCTTGGATTTTTCTTGAAACTAAAAAATTTGTGGAAAATTGTCACCTTACGTGCCATTATGTTAGATTACTTGAAATTCTAAGAAATTTAAACATTTCTTTGATAGTAGTCTTAACAGGAAATCAGTCCGGACATGAAAGTCTTCCACGTACTACTTGTGCATTAGCTTATCAAAATAAAAAGAACGTAAGTTGTTACTGGGTCAGTCATAAATACTGTGGTATTTCATATCGGTGCGAATGTTTACCTCACACCGAATCAAATAGCTTAAATAACGTTCGTAGCTCGGTGCTGTGATTTTACGGTCTAAGATCTGTTGCTTAACCTGACTTGCGTGCCGGCAACGTTTCCACAATCACCGTTTCCAGGCTGTTACCATTAGAATTTGCTCTAAGCGTAAAGCCATTGGTATCGGGTTTTCTGTTCCAGTGGTGAGATTCAGCTTCAGAGCTACGTATTTACCATTACAGTACAGTTTGTCACTATCGCGACTTCGAAAAAGTTACTGTAGCGCAGGTGAGATGATTTGCCTTTAATCTCGCATTATGTATATTAACGGAAACCTCAATCAAATCTGTAGCATGTAGAAAATTAAGGTATTATTTGATGATAGGTTAGCCCCTGAAGTATGAGAAATTTTATTGAACTGATATCTTACGAAGAATTATTCTAATCAACCGAAACGTTTCAGACAACAGCCAGAAAACTTCACGCATGCTAGAGAATAGATTTACTCGGAAATCGAACGAGTAGGTGCTGTTGGTGCGTAGTATCTTGTAGTAAATGAAGTTCAGTTTTTTGCCAAAGGAGGAAATGCGACAGCATACGTCTTACGACTTTGACATTACTTACCTGCCATGTTCACTAACGTGGTGTACAGCGTGAACGGACAGTTGGTCGCGTCTAGTGGTGAGAGGAAATGGAGCCACCAACTCGTTTCTCTCGTTAACATAAACTCGTTTGCTGTGAAACGTATCACCAAATTTTAGGTGCGATGTAGATCTGTAGGGTAGGCATGCACTTAATCTATAGAGGTTGTGAGAAACAATCGTAATGGATAGTAAGGGGGTGTGCCACGGTAGGTTGTGTTGAAAAGACAAGGAAAAACATACCTTGCACTGTTTCAGTGTTAATTAACATTGAAGTCAGGCTGTTGCGTGCTCAAATTAAAGTGCCCTCCACGTACAACTGTCAGTTGTTCTCATAGCGTAGACGATGACGCACTAGGTTGCTCAGTGTTTGGCTCGGGTTCGATCCCTACTACCGTCACACTCCAAAATTTTTAACCTCCTGTTTAATTTTAGGAAAAACCGAAGAACACGCTTGTGGCAGTCTCCTTCCGACGCTTGAATTTTCGAGCGGATTGAACTGACAGGCTAACGTTAATGCTAATTAACTCGGAAACTCCGTAACGTATCGAATTGTTTCCTTAGTTAATTGTCGGTACAACTTACCGTGCAACACCCTTGAAAGCCATTCACACTGTTTTTAGTCACCCTGTACATCAGTCTAACAAAGTAAATGACATAGATGTGCTTTTTATGAAAAAATTTTCAACATCCTCTTTGATTTCGCAATACGATATGACTTCCACTAAGGGCTCCTACTTACGCATCAATATGTCGGCCAACCGACGAATTTCGTGGCAGCCAAAACACGTCCCGACCTTAATTAAAGTTCATTTGTCTTAAGAGATACCGATTTGTTTCACACTGAAACAGGGGTTTGTATAAACTGAGGTAATGATGCCAGAAACCTGAGAGCTATGGACTAAAGTGACTAATGCGAGCAAAGAAATTCACCCACGTTGTGTTACTTAAGCAGCTGGGCCTTGATAATTTTCATATTTACCTGATAAGGGGAGAATTATTCATTTCAGAGTTGCTGAACATCAAACCATTCTTAACGAAAAAAAAGGCTGTTAACAACTTCATGATTTCTAGCCACTGTCAGAAGTCAGAAGTACCTCGAATTCAGTGTTGTTGTATCCCATGGTTATCAGTTAATATAATTCGTGAAACGCGCAACCTGATGTATAGTTGCGAGGTAATAAATCACGCTAAAGCAAAAAAGACGGTTTACATAAACATTATGTACGTAGCATAAAATGACTTTAAAGTTTAAGAAACTTATTTTAAATCCGAACACGAAAGACTACACGTGGTGATGGTGCACATAAACTAATAATACAGATACCTCAGAAATGAAGTACTTGGCAATTGTAAAACCTGTAAAAATATTCTATCCTTCGCTCTTCGTAGTAGTTTGGATATAGGCTGGACTTTGAACGTTCATAAGCATGAAGCAAGTATAGGGCTATTCAAAAAGAAGGAAAAGACTTAAACCCAGCTCCAGTGTTCCCGGAAAGAGAAAAATTCAAATTTCTATGCGTAAAAGGAAAGCACAATGTGTTACACGACAAATCCCAAGATGGCAGCTCATTTCCTGCCACACACGAAGCAGCTGGTGTCTCATTATCGAACTGAAGTTTGAACAACGCGATGTCTGACACTTCAAAGAGTGTTAGGCATTTGGAGGGGGGTGGTAAAGACGTCCTTTACGTGACCCCACAAGTAAGTCGCAAGATAGTGTGGACACTTTGGAGGAGCTTTATCGCCGGTGGCCTTCCAGGTCTCAAGAAGTCACATATTGTGACTTACTTGTGGGGTCATGTAAAAGACCGCATTTTCATCCCTCCCCCCCTCCCCTCCACCATGCCTCACACTCATCGCATTGTTCAACCTGTGAGTTCGACAATGACACACCAGCTACTTCGTGTTAGGCACGATGTGAGCCATCGTTCTGGTATTTGTTGTGTAACAAATGGGGCTCACGTTGAACGCATAAAAATTTGAACTGTTCTCTTCCCAGGAACGTTGGAACTGTTTTTGTATGATGGAAGCAATAAATGTTGAAAATCTGTTCCATCTTGAAGAGCGCTGTGTGTCTTACTAATTAACGACCACTATACATTGATATTCCAGTTTTTAAATTACCCATAAGTAGTGAAAAGGTCTAAAAACAGAAATTCGACGAACTTTCTCTGAGCCACGCCAAACCCTTACGCATTAGTTAAAAATAGCGCATTTCGTGCAACTATATTGCTATATTCGTTTGACGTATCCCAAGATTTTCAGTTTTTTAATTTCCCCACAAAGTGTCCTTAAGGTTTCGACCGCCTCGCACCCTGTCGTGTGTATTTAATCCCGCGCACAGTGACAAGACCAGCTTTCCTCGGAAGGTTAGCACGACAGCGCTACACAGGGTATAGTTTGTTGGGTGATGTGCGGCCTACTCGCCCGACATCCCAACAAGTAGTGTTTGTCGGTCGGTCAAAACGCCTACATACGTACAATTTGTCGGTCCGTCAGCCGATAGCTCGATCGGGTAGGGCCCTTAAAACGTGCAACACACTGAAGCAAACTGCGGACAGTGTGAAATTGTGTACAAGCTAAGAATACTTTTGTCAGACAATTGACAATATGTGAAAGGCCTTGAACTTCCGTCAGAGGAGTTTCGTTCGTATGGTAGCGAGTGAAATAGTATCATTGATAAACCATTTCTTGGGCTACGGTTGCAGTGGCCTTCTTATGGGTCTTCTGGTGTTGTCTTTTCGTACTGAATCACTTACATTACCATGATGGCTCTGCTGAGCATGACGTCAAACTGCAATTAACAGGTTCTGTTTGCTAGTGGAAGAGTGGGAAAGCTCATTGTAATAGGTTCGCTGGTGGAGGGAGTGGTGATACGCTGCAGTCCATAATTGGTAGTCATCGGCGAATAGTGCCGAGCATTTTGGTGGATTCTCTGATCTTGCATTTCGCCGTCTTAGGTGTCATTACATTTAATTGCACTGCCGCAGTATTTGTGGTTTCCTGCCTCTGTAGGTCTGTTGTACTGCCCAATGCGGATGTAACGCTCGTCATCCCGTATGCCCATTTGCTACTGGCGTACTGCTTTCAACAATATACATGTCTACTCACTGAAAAGTGGTATACACCACCAGTGTGCAGAGCATGTATCTCATCCTTGGTGCAGCGTAGCACATCCGTCTTCACGCTCTCCGCACAAGGTAAGCACGCTGCTGGCTGCAGCTCGTCCCTGTCCTGCCTACCTCGGGTTCTTTCATACGTTACTATGGCTGTGCAGATGTTTGGGGGGTTGTAACCATCGGAGAATATCCTTCGCACCTTTCAAAACTGATTAGTTTTGAGAAACACTGCGGCGCAGCACGCGGTTAATCAGAGCCCGTGTCAGTTATGGGCAGCAATAAGTACACCCAAGTGGCGGCCACTAAAACCGTGGCTGAAACGTTGGTTTCATGAGCGGAAGTAATTTTGAATATGACGCGGTACTATACCCATAAAGCTTTCGTTACCTACTGGCTGTGGAGCTCTGGGCGATTATAACTTGACTACCTTTACCAAAAATCAATTTTGATACAAATATGGAAGTGCTGCCACACAATTACCGTTTTTAAATCAAGAAGTTCTAAATTTTTCTGCTGTGTTTGTACTGGTACTATACTTTCAGATTTATAAACAATTTTTGTTCAGCCGGACAGTTAACATTTTCACTTTTCCTCTTGTGTGAGTGGACATGTAATTTTCCGATAGAAAATAGTTTCTTGTTTCATAGCTTCTCATGACACAATAGGTTAAAACTCGGCTCTAATAGTTTTGCAGACACTGTACGAAGCTACGTGATTATTCAATGGAATTCTTCTGAAAACACGACTCACCGATTCTATAGAAAGTGGTACGAAAATTCCGAGCTCGTTGCTGTGGGACCACCAGGTTGGTCTTCCCTGCCGTGTGGCAGCACGGGAGGTGAGCTGTGCACCCGTCACACACTGCGGCCGGACAGTGGACGCGTGCGGAGTAAACGACGGTTGCATCTGAAGCCGAGTCAGAAAGGGAACTGTCTCCAGCGATAGTTTGGTTGAGTAGGGCGATAGTTGGCGAACTACAGCTACCGGCTATCAGTTACGTTAACAGATTACGTAGCAGACAATCTGTGCAACACTTGTCTAGGTCACAGATCGGCGGTGACAGGTTTCTGTTGGACCCACTTAGGGTTTTATGTAACCAAAACGTAACACAGTATGAAAAACTCGACGTGATCAGATACATGAACCACTAATAATGTTGGCAACCCTTTGAAGACCATAGCTGAAACTTGGAAACTAATTAAGAGCGTGATGCCTCGAACTAAAAGTAATAAATGTGTACAGCTTCTCATATTTCCTGCTACTGTAAATTATTCACCTTTATTGTACTGGAACAAAGATAAATGAGCGCACTGTATGTGTAGACAAACATACCCTTGACTCTGTGGTTGACTTGTTAGTTGTTCATCTCTGAGAAATTGAGGCATAGTAGTGTGCAGTCCTTTCCTTAAAGAATGAAATCTATTTTCCGTGTAATTGGGATAAGCTGTCTAGAATACTTTATTATGGAGACAAAAAACTAGGGATAATACTTTCCTATGATGTTGATTTTCAGGAATTTCGAAGGTATGTTTCTAATGAGACAATTTTGATTGTTAGCCTTAAGTTCTGCTGTCCTTTCCTGTCAGACTGTAATTTACCCTCGATATATTGGCGGAAATACATGTTTAATTCCGAGGTACGCATAAAATATCATCTGAAATTGTGCTAAACGCATTCTCTGGAAATGTCGAGCAATTACGTCATGAGCCCACGCGAATAGTAAACGGTTGTGAAAACACACTTGACCTCTTAGCAACAACTGATCCTGAGCTAATAACGACCATCAAAACCGATTCAGGGATTAGTGAACACAGGGTTGTCGTAGTCAGATTGAATGTTGTAATCCCCATATCACCGAAAAATAACACATTTACCTATTCAAGAAAAGCAGATAAAATTCACTTGACGCCTTCCCGAGAGACAATCTCCACTCATTCCACATTAATATTAAGTCTTCACCAGATGTGGCTTGGACAGTAAATCCGGGTTTCAAGCATAAAGAATATGTCGCTCATAGTGCCACTCATTGCATCCGTGTCAAACTTGAGTAACACGAGCAATAATGACAACTAAAAACTCAAATTAACGGGCCAACCACGAGAAGCAGAAATTTTTGGTGGGGACAAGACTGTAGGAATAGCACCTTTCCAGACCAATATTAACCCAAAAATCAAGCACACGAAATTCTGCATAGTAAACACAAGCCAAATACGCAAAACCAAAACCAGTGGCATTGTAACTTCGCTTGAACGAAACCCTAGATACCAGTTAACCACACACATCTCCGAAAACTGATACCGCATATTTCACTTTTTCCATTGCGGCAGAAGAAAGAAAAACCAATGACAAAAACACTGAAATCGCAAAAACCCGTTACGTACACCTTCACTTACCATAGCTAACAAGGCCACAGTAAAACAAACGAAAACTCTCCAGACATAGTACAAAATATATGACCAACAATGGTAAACCGATGTCGACGACACCTACTAACCACTATCTAACAACGGCCAAATACGAACAAGAAAACATCCTAAATTAATGGAATGGATCGTCCGTTATTGGTCGAAATCGTTGCTGGAAACTTATCACAGACAACTTCTTCTCCCACTGCAGGAAGCAATAACGTGCTCATAAATTTCCTTCTCACAGACAACGAATTTTATACGCATTCCCTGTCCTCTTCCTGAAAATTCTGAAAACGTATTATGCGACGTTTGGTGGGTTCAGAAATTTATCTTCTCACACCCTTCATCCAGAGCATTTAGAGTTGGATGGCTACGGTGGTGTGCATACTGTAAGACCTTCGGTACACACACAGATTATTTGACTTGCCGCTCTAATGAAGTAGGCGAGTGTCAGTAATATGTCTCTTGGTCTTGTGGCGTGTTTCTTCTGCCATTAGGTCAGACGATAGAAATTCCACTTGCACGCTTAGAGTAGCACATTGATGGTGACCAACTTTAAACAGACGTTGACTAATTTTCACACACACTTATTAAAATAATAAAAAGCATAGACATTACATAACTCGATTGTGGATGCTATTTACAATTGACAATCTGAAGTTCCTTTGGTCTTGGTACGTTAATCTTATTCTCACATATCTCTGATACTTAACAAAGTATCTATTCATTTATCTTCATGGCTATGTACAGGAATATGGTAATCTTATTAGGCGCAGACTGAAACGTGACTACAGTCTGGTAGAGACTAATGTAGACTGGTATAGACTGATGCAGACTGAGTAATCGTAGGTCTGTACACTCGTTATAATACCTCACGCATTCAGATATCACTGCAAGAGTGTGATCCACGAGGAGAAAAGGTTCTACGTTAGCTGCAATCTCATTGGCTGCGTCACATATTAATACGCAGATCGGCGGAAGCAGAATATGGCCCATCTCTAAGGCAGTGCCATCTCGTCGTGCGGAGATGGACGAGCGCTGCGCCTGCGCTGTTGTGCTTAGTGGGGGCGCTCTAGTGGGAAAGTTCTGTACGCGCTGACTACGTGGAACTATGTCGACAACAGATAGAAATCTGAAGTCAGATGATGGAAGGAAAAGCTCTAATGCGAAAATAAACAGCGCAGCCACCGCTGACAAAAAAATCAACCATCAATCGAGTTGAAACAGGCAAAATAATGTTAAATGTCTGTTTACTGTAAAAAATATTCGCAATGAGCAAGCTATTATACAAGTTTTATCAGAGGGATGTTTAAATAAAAGAGATATTTAAATATAGGCCATTTTCTTTTTGCATGCATAACATGTTTACAAGAACATCAACTAAAACAGGAACACTGTCATTTTCTTAAAACTGAACACACACACACACACACACACACACACACACACACACACACACACACACACACACACACACACAGGAAAAAACTTTTAATATCTCTATGTACTGCTTTATTGACATGCTCCTCCTACTATTCCCAAATGGTTGCAATGACAGGTATGTACCTTATTTTAACACAGTGCTGTACTGAGCCTCTAATGTCAGAAGCCATTACTAAGAAACAGAAATCGGTATCATGCCAAGTGGATGAACACAGTAAGTGTACTACGTACATATGCTCCTTTGTATTACTATTTCCTGTCAGGAACCACACACTTAAAGCAACATTTGTTTCAGGGATATTGGCAATAATAAACAATAGTGTAACAGGGAAATGTGTTGCAACGTGTCACAGATGAGTCCTCGTAATGCCATTTCTGGTGAAGATTTCAAAGAATTGCACCAATGATTAATGGGTCTAGTTACACATTATAGAAAAATGAGCATTTTGGATGTCACGCTGCATGCTGTCTCTTGTGAATAGGGTTCTCTTTAAAACAGTATTCCTTACCTCCGATATTTATAATATTTACTGCCATCTTCCTAACATCCAGAAATTTTGTTCTAAACATTTCACTGGACATGCTACATAATTTTCTTCTAGTCTCCAAACAGGGTCTCAAAATAATAAAACCTTTGGAAAATCACAAAAGGGTTTCTTGCATTGTTCTTATTTCAGTGTTATTAGTTCCAATTTAAAACTAAAGTAATCACTGAATAAAATAAGGTTCTCATTCTTTTACATTTATTAACCTTTAAAACAAGCGAAGTGTTCCATCAAAGTAGTGCAATTATCAGAGTGCTCTATCAGTGACGCAGTTTTGGAACCCCTGTCGTAACAAAATAAAATAAGGTACAGGAAAGAGAGCATTAGAAGTTTCCCTCTCCAACTAGAACATGGCAAGTTCATTAAAATAGCCATAAACAGCTCTCCACTAGAATGATCACACCATATCCTCCCCCCATTCCCTGTGTTGCCCTGAGATCTCAGAAAATTTGTTTAAAGACTTCATGTTAGCAAGTAACATCAAACAAAATGATCTGATACACGAAAAATCAGATAATGTTACTCACCTGCAGGATGTGTGCCATCATGTACATGGGGACGAAAGACTGCATCACGATGGAGCAGTTGCCACAGTATTTTTTTTTTCTGGACTTCTTTATTTCATTTTCATGCTTGTCAATGGTGTTGAGTGTGCAGCAGCAGTCATTGCAAACTACTCCATCGGGATTAATCTCTATGTCCAAAATGTCCTTTGCAAGTGTCTCTAACTTCATATACAGTTTTATGTTGCTCGTTTCTGTGCGGGACGACAGGGGTGATCCAGTGGATCCGGCTCTTTGCCCGCACACAAAGCACAAAGCAGACGAAGGCAACTATGAGGAAATAAATATCTGTAATACGTGCTCATTAATATTCACTTACGTTAGACTGGGTTACAATACTGTATGTTCTAGAAGGAACTACTACTATTACCACCAGTTAGAAGCAGTACAAAATATGATACAATGATAGGATACAATGACCTCTCCCACACTATTTGTGGCTGACATCCATTACTTTCAACACACTCTAACTCCTCAATCTTTATTTTAACACACACTTTAGTAGGCTGAACCAAACTTTGATTTTATTCAGTTTCTATGGCATTAAGCTATAAAACAAATATTTCATTTTTGAATATGAATTAATTGGAACATGTGCAACTGCAAAGTCTCTCAGAAATTATAGGGTATCACAAACAGAAATGACTTACGAAAACAGGAAGCAACTGATACAAATGTTTATACTTCTACTAGAGTGGGGAAATCCAGCCACAATGCCATCTGCTTAAGACAGAGCTAAAGCAGTTGTGTGATTGAGAGTAGGATTTGCTGCTGTCAGAGTACACACAAACAGAACAAATAGCCACTCTGACGAATGGCATCTGTCTTTCACCAAATGGACTACAATGAATGTATGTTCATTGGCAACTGGAAGGCAATCAGTTAATCTATACTAATATGGGAAGTACCTCCACTCTAAAGTCTAAACCAGAATGAATGTGATTTTAAACTCTAGTCTGCACCTGTGCTACCACCTGTCAAGATCATTTAGCTGTAAAGCTCAAAATTTGCGTAATTTGTTTCACAGGCATGACTAGAACTACAGAAGTCACTGAAGAAACATAGCACATAGCAAGTAATTAGTACCAGAAGATTCAAAAGAGTTATAGACGTGGTACTATTTGGCAAAAAGCTAAACATCTGTATGAATAATACATGCTTACTGATTCATTATATATGTAGTGGTATTTCCCAAAACAAATGTCTCTGTTGTCCTAAGTTCTTCCAATATTCAGCATTAAAATGTAAGTGTGGTGTTTCAAGGAAGTAATTAAAGTACAGTAGAATGTAACCAGTATGCACACTTAGTGAGCACAACTTGTGGGCATGCTACATAATTTTAGGTGTATCTGCAACACGGTATTCAAATATCGAAAGCCATAGTGAACTACTTACCCAGTTCTTTCACGTGAGCTCTTATATCCTACCGTGTTATGTCTTCCTAAATGCAGAGCTTCAATGGAGTGATTGAAACAGTCCTCCTCAAAGGTTACACTGGAGCACCAGGTGGCTTCATTCTTCAGCATGACAAAATTCAACTATACGCATTTCACATGGCAATTTAGCACAGTCTGTTAGCTTAACCACCAATATGACTTGCAGGAAAGAGTAAGTTTTACCTGCTGCTGGAAGGTGTGTTTCAGTTCATAGTGTTCATCCTCTCACACTAACCACAGTGAGAACAGCCTTTTAGAAAAAAGCACTTCCTCCAACTTAAGAGGTCAGTAAGGGAACAGCACAACACTGCACTCTCCAGCTAGGCTGAATCACTGTATTTAAATAAAATACTGGCGCAATCTTTAAAAATAGCGTTGTAGTACCTTTCAGAACTCATCACTGGCATTGACTATCAGAACTAGAAGCCAGGAAACAGACATGAGGCCAAATGAAGTAGTAAAGAAAAACTATAGAATGTGCAATCCGACAGGAAACAATACCTAAACCCTGTCAATTATACTGATTTTATATGATGGCACTTGCTATCTTTCAATGCACAGCAACTCAAATTACAAATGCTGTCTTCTTCAGTCAGAACACTGGATTGATGCAGCTCTCCACACCAGTCCATCCAATGCAAATCTCCATATGTGACACAGCCAGGGCATTTCCTGTCCCCTCTCCCCACTCAAAAAATTGCAATTAATTTCCAAAAAATATTGAGTCCTAGTTTTCTAAAAATTACACCACTGAATGAATATATCAGAGCTTAACAAACTACACACACTGAAAGCACTTGTGCAGTAAGGATTAATGGTTTGTGGCAGTAAATCAAATAATCTTACATGGTTCATTAAAAATACATTCTACATTAAAATGGATTGCATTGATACAAGTGGTGAGGGACTGTAAGCATGAATCTGCCTGGTTTCACTATAAATTTGTAGGTGGTGTGGCTAGGAGGCAGACGGCAAACAATCTAATGTCATTCAACAATAACAGTGCTATGTTGATATCATAATGACCTTTGGTTGGTTGGTTGGCTGTTTTAGAGGCAGGAGAAGGGATCAAACAAAGAGGTCATTGGTCCCTTGGTCCTAATAAAACAATGCCACAAGTGTCAGAATAAAACGGATGAAACATATAACACAAAACGCAAAGAAAGGAAAAGCCACAAGAATGAAGGGAAGGAAACGAACACTAAAAGGAACAAAAGACGACAAGAAAAGAGACGCTAGAAACAGAAGAGTAAACCATGAATGCAGATTAGTGGCTGGCCAACCACAAGAATAAAAAGGGGAAAGCCAACCACTCTGCAATTCATTAAAACCTCCACCCTAAAATTACTAGGGTGGAGGACAGAGACAAAGGACATGCTCTAAAACCTAGGTTAAGTATAAAACCCACTCTCACAGATAAAACGTAAAAGTAAAGCTGCTGTTGAGGCATTGTCGCCAAACACCGAAGGCAGGGTGCTAGGAAAGTTAAAAGCCTGCCGTAGAGCGACTAAAAGTGGGAAGTCCAGCAAGAGGTGGAAGACTGTCATTTGGGACCCACAGCGACACTGAGGTGGATCCTCACAACGGAGTAGGTAACCATGTTAGCCATGTATGGCCAATGTGGAGTCAGCAGAGGACAACCGATTCCCTGCGAGAGGCCTGCATAGAAGACTTCACACATTGTCTCCTTGCAGTTCGTTGTGCATACTGTTATGCCATTTCGTCTCCCAAAGCAGGAAAACCCTACGGTGTAAGACAGAACGCAGCTCAGCTTCGGAGACGCCAATCTCCAGAAGCAGTTTCCGCTGCACCTGTTTGGCCAGCCTGTCGGCAAGTTCGTTGCCGGGGATTCTGACGTGTCCTGGAGTCCACACAAACACGGAATGGCGGGACTGGTCCAGGACATAGACTCCTGAATGGACGCTACCAGAGGGTGGTGAGGTTACACTGGTCAATAGCTTGTAGGCTGCCTAATGAGTCAGTACACAGGATAAATGACTTGCCAGGGCATGAGCGGATGTACTCAAGAGCACGAGATGGCTGCCAGCAGTGAAATCACTGCAGTCAATTGGCAAGGAGTGCTGCTCAATATGTCCTCCATGAACATGTGCAAAGCCTACATGACCATCAGCCATTCAGCCGTTGGTGTAAATCACTTGAGAGCCCTGGAACACGTCAAGAATCGAGAGGAAGTGACAGCGGAGAGCAGCGGAATTAACGGAGTTCTTTGGGCCATGCAAAAGGTCCAGACAAAGCTGCGGCCAGGACGTACACCATGGAGGGGTATGTGAACGAACCACAAGTAGAGGTGGGAAGGACTACAGTTTGGAGAGAAGGGACCACACGCGAACCGCGATCGTTAGCCCCGATCTGTGATACCGATGTGGGAGACGGACTGCCGCAGGCTGGAAAAGGATACAGTAATTCGGATGCTCAGGGGATCTACGAATGTGTGCTGTAACTGGTGGGCAGTTGTGCACGTCTGATGTGCAGTGGAGGGACACCAGCCTCCACCAGTACGCTGGTAACTGGACTCGTCCGAAATGGCCCTGTCACTAATGAAACCCCACAGTGGAGCAAAGAGACGAGTAAATGCAATGCTGAAGGCGCTGCTGAACCATAAACCACACTCCCAGTCAGTTCGGAATTGGACAAGGGCTCTGTAGAGCTGCAGCAGCGTAGAGCTATCTGCACCCCCATTGGTGTTGCTCAGGCAATGGAGGGCTTTGAGGTGCTGCCAGCACTTCTGCTGAAGCTGACTAAGAGCAGGAAGCAGTCAATCGAGCGTTGAAAACCAGTTCTAGGAGTTAATGATGTAGTGGAGACTTAATAAGGTAAAGTGTGGATTCCGGATGAATGGTATGACGCAGACAGAAGTGCATGACACACGACTTTGTGGCTGAAAACTGGAAGCTGTAGCTCCCTGGAGGCGCCGCTCAGTAACAATACTGGAGCAGCAGTACGAAATGCAGAAGTGGTCTGCATGCAGAGGTGAGACAGAGGGCCTGATACTTGCTGCTAGACAGTTTGACTGTTAAAAATAGACTCAATACAGAGCCCTGCAGGACTACATTCTCCTGGATAGGGGTGAAACTATGGGAGACATCAACTTGGACACGGAAAGTACGGAGCGACTGGAAGTTTTGGATAAAAATTGAGTGGTCCCCAGAGACCACACCCATACAGTGTGGCAGGGATATGATGTTGCCAAGTCGTGTCGTATGCTATACGCAAATAAAGTCAAAAAAGATGGCAATCAAGTGTTGCCATCTGGAAAAAGCTTTTTGGATGGCAGATTTGATGGACACACAATTATCCATTGTACAGCGACCGTGGCGGAAGCCGCCCTGACATGGAGCCAGCAAGCCACGTGACTCCTGAACCCAACCCAACCGCTAACATACCATACGTTCCAGCAGCTTACAAAGAATGTTGGTGGGGCTGATGGGCCGATAGCTATCCACATCAAGCGGATATTTACTGGGTTTGAGCACCAGAATGATGCTGCACTACCACCATCGCAATGGAAAGACGTATTCGCACCAGATCTGGTTAAAGTTGACGGGAAGATGTCGCTTGTAGTCAGATGAAAGATGTTTAATCATCTGGCTGTGGATGCGATCAGACAGAGGAGCTGTCAGAGCAACATGCTAGAGCACTGAGGAGCTCCCACTCTGTAAATGGGGCGTTGTAGCATTCACTGCAGCGTGTAGTGAATGAGAGGACTTTCCCTTCCAGCCACTGTGAGTGTGCAAAAGCCTGGGAGGGGGGCTATTCTCCGACGCAGAGGCTCGGGCAAAGTGCTCGCGTCGGTACATAGCTCGCCGTTTGTAGTAACACTGTGGATAGCTGTTGGGGCCTAGTACCCGAAAAGACGTTTCATCTTTGCCCAGACTTGCGAAGGCGACATATGGCACCGAATGGTCTCAACATCTCTCCCGTAACTCCTGCTTTCATCGTTCGGTAAGTAGGGAAACGCAGGCACGGAGCTGTTTAAACGCTGAGGTGTTACAGGGAAGGGTGCCACTTACGTCGCTGTAGGGCTCGTCGACGCTCCTTAATTGCTTCAGCGACTTCAGGTGACCACCAAGGGACTACCTTACGCCTCGGTCACCCTAAAGAGCGAGGGATCGCATTTTCTGCCGCAGAAACAACTGTGCTAGTCACCTGCTCAACCACCACATCGATGTTACAGTGTGAGGGAAATTCAGTGGTGGCAGCAGAGGTGAAAGTTGCCCAGTCCGCCTTCTTCAAAGCCAATCTGGGCGGGCGTCCGTGTGTCTGACGCTGGGGCAGTGATAGGAAGATGGGGAAGTGGTCGCTACCACACAGGTCGTCATGTGCTCTCCAGTGGATGGATGGGAGAAGTCCTTGGCTGCAAATTGATAAATCAATGGCAGAGTAACTACCAAGAGCCACACTGCCTCTTGAGTACTGGGACCGCCACACATTTCAGAGGACGAATTGCGACAGTGAAGTTTCGCCATCTGCCTTGTCCAGTAAGTTCGGTACCATTCCACAAGGAGTTACGAGCATTAAAATCTCCCAGAAGTAGGAAAGGTTTAGGGATTTGATCAATCGGAGCAGCAAATACATTCAGGGGTACTGCACCATCTGGAGGAATATTTACATTGCTGACAGTTATTTCTTGCGTTATACTTACTGACAGTCAAAGCTTCAAGAGGGGTTTGAAGGAGCACATATTCATTATAGACTAGTTTAGGACATAAACGCAAACTCCACCTGACACTAGATTATAGTGTATATATGGTTCCTGTAAAATCATTTGCAGCTATGGAGGGCAGGGATCAGCGTTGCTGGGAACCAGGCTTCCTGGAGGGCAATGCAGGTAGCAGGTGTAAAGGATAACATTTGTCTAAGCTCTACCAGGTTGTGGAAGAAACCACTGCACTTCCACTGGAGGATGACATGAGATTGGGAAGGCATGGAACATTCTATGAGGCAGTTCACGCCTGTCACCTGCTGCCACTGATTTATTTCCTGAGCAGTCTACATCCATTGTCTGAGGATCTGGCGAGATCAGGTCCTTAGCAGACTTCAGAATCTCCACCCCATTCTCAGCCACAGAGCTTGAAGATAGCGGTGTGGTGGGTGCCAACGCAATTTCCTTGGTCTTAGGGTTTCTTCCTGGCTCACTCACTGCCCATTGGGTTTCCCTGGCTGGGAAGCTTCCTTGGCTCAGTCTCAACGGATGAGAGTGAAGCCCTACGACCAGCTGCTTTTGGGCTCTTCAGCCTCTGGCGAGTTTAATCTTTCCCACTAGCAGAAACCAGGAAAGGCAGTGACCAAGGGACCCCTTCCTAACGAGAGAAGCTGAGGAAGACTTAAGCTTCCCCAGCTTAGAAGCCCCCACCATCAAAGGGGCAGGTGTCTTCTTCTGGCTCGGAGAGGTGACATGGGTTGGCAGAGCTGATTGTGCCAGAACTGTAGAGGCGGCATAAGGCGATGTCATATGTACAGGGTGCAGGCGTTCAAATTTTCTCTTAGTCTGTGTAGGTCAGTCTGCCCAGGGTTTTTCACGCCATAATTTTCCTTACTTTCTGGAGAATCCTACAGTCAAGCAAGCAAGGCGAATGGTGCTCTGTGCAGTTGACACAGATGGGAGGCGGGGCACGTGGAGTATTGGGATGTGATGGCCGTCCACAATCTCGGTATGTGACGCTGGAAGTACAGCGGGAAAACATCCAGCTGATTTCACCCACTTAAAGCACCACATCAGGGGGGGATGTAGGGCTTCTCATTACACTGGCAAACCATCACATTCACATTCTAGGGCAATGTATCAAGCTCAAAAGCCATGATGAAGGCACCAGTGTCAACCAGATTATCCCTCAGTCCCCAGTGGACACTGGATGAAATGTATACCTCGCCGCTCTAAATTGGCGTGCAGCTCACGTCGGACTGCAGAAGAAGAGATGAAATATGGTACCCTGGACCATATTTAAGCCCTTACGGGGCGTGGTCGTTACAGGAACATCCCCATGTTGTCAGAAGCGAGTAACTACCGTGAGTGGGCAGAGGATGATGTTTTGATTAAGACTGACCCAGATCTCATTTTGGACAAGCCCTCCACTTCCCTGAACTTGTCCTCTAAATGCTCAGAAAAAACTGAGGCATCATCGTCATGACTACGCTTCATCACATGTCATCGGCCCTGTTGCCACCCACCCTGACAAGGGGCCCTCCCTTCAGGCGCCACCCAGCTGCAGCAAAGACCACCTGGCAGGATGGCCATTGCTGGGAGTACCGATGCCCCAGTGGGATGAACATCTAACCCTTGGCATACATGGGGAGTAAACGGTGCAGGCATCAGCAGAGCAATTCCTGTGTGGTCAGGGGGCTACTACCATCAGGTTACATGGCCCCACCACAATGGGTTGGCTAAAACTTTCTGTATCAGGTGCAAATAAGTCCACAGTCATCGCCAGCGCAAAAATATACTGCGTAGTTCCTGGTGGAAAATGCACCTAGGAAGGTGTCCTTGCCAAAGGGGACTGCAGTGCAAAGACGAAAAAGTGGGCTAAAGATACCAATGCACGATGTACATGATGCACCTTGTAAGGCGCCATTCCCCATTTGGCTTGCTCTTCAGGAATATTTTGAAGAATGGAGGTCAAACCCTACAGGGGACCATGACATAAAGGCCAAAATGTGTGAAACTCCTTTTAGTCGCCTCGTACGACAGGCACAAATACCTCAGACCTATTCTAACATCCAGACCCGCATGGGGGAAATGACCTTTTTGTCAGTGCACATGTCGAGAGGAATTGCTGTGAAAGTAGTCAGTTCAGCAATATCGTCTATTAAAAGGGGAAGGTATGATAAATATTTATTGCAGAATGTATTCTAGTTCACCAAATTTTAACTCCACGATGCAATGCAACCAATATTTATAGAAATTATCAATGGCTTTCTAAAATAATGAAGTATGTCATACAGCACATTTTGTCATATGTATTTTTCCTTTATTCGCCCTTAAAAATGGGTTACAATAAATAGGATTTCTAGCAACAAATTATGGCCACAAACGGACAAGGTCCTAAAAATACATACCAAAAGTTGATTAAATTTCTTCATTTGACTTTAAATGGAAAAAAAAATTAATTTAGCGGATTAAAGGATTCTGCTATTTTGGATTACACACATCATTTTAATATTTTTCTTGTTATGTCACACTTAAAGCTCAATAGTTAGTTATATATGGCGAATCCCTGCTTGATATCTACAGAAGCCAATAGTCCATTTCTTGTAAGTAGCCATAAAGGCAGTCCAGTAAAAGTTGTGAAGAGCTGTACATCTGTGAAGTTCTTCAAATTCAATTTGAATTCTTTTTGGCAAATCTCCCAAAGATATTCTTAATACTAATTGTTTTGTTCTGTGGCACAAAATCTGTCATATATGCCCATGTAAGAACCTTAGAACAGAAAGACGAAGGAGTTCAAAATGACCACACATTAAGCCAAATTGACAAAGACGGCTAAAAATAAGGACTTCCCCACTTAGAAACTACCATAAAATACTCCAGAGGACGGAGGTCCTGAACTGAAGATTAAATGTCCGTCACCATATTGCTACGATGGGTAAGAAGAGAAACGCAGTTGATCTGAAGGTCGTATGCTATGAGTTACTGACCATTTTAGCGAACATAAATAGGCCTAAGTGGTTAAAAATGGGCGTTTGGTCAGGAAATGAAGACAATGAACACCAAATGGTAAGGGATTACCACTTCACAAATGATATGGCTAAAATTACAGTGACCAATATGCGACCTAGGGTGAAAGCGTCGAGAGGAGGCTGGCCAAACAGCTGAGAGAGGCTTAATTCCCATGAAAGGAAGATCAGTGGTGTTGCCAAAGGGATGCAATCTGCTGACAGATGGCAACACACAGATTGGAAGCAATGGGAGACATAGTGGTCTGTGGTAGGACTGCAAAAATAGCAGCATAAGCAGTATTGTTTCAGATCAGACATATGTGATGAGAGACACACAAACGTCATAGTGGCTCAATCGAGAGTGAGGAAGAGGAACTTTCTTTGACACATTTCACTAAAGGATGGATGGTGTATAGCACAGGGAGGCTTCGAAAGACACTGATTCGAAGAGTAAATTAGAAAGCCTGTGTCACTACATGTACCACCCCGCCTGATACAGGTCAGAGCAGTGCTGTAAATACTAAGCAGTGTACAATACCAAAAATCATAAATGACGGTGTTTGGTATGCTTTTGTCATTGGCACCAGTCTGAGAGCCACCGGTGTACAGAAAGTTACTGTCGCTAAGTTCGGTGTGAAGATCGAGAAATTTGCAGCGACAGATAGAATCTAAAGTAGTATCCTTAGGAAGTGAATAAAGTCCAAGGTGAACATGGGCTGCCACACGAAGCCAAGGTGGAGAAGGGTTCATACCCATTAGGAATGTGGCAGATAGTGACACAGTGAACCTGTAAAGTGAACTCCAGGAAGTAACAGATGAATGACACACCCCATACTGGAAGTCGAGGGAGTCATCAAAGGAGGCGGCACAGGATGGGTGTCCAGGCATTTCAGACAAATGGCATGTCCATCTGCTGAGGAGAGCATCACATCAGTACGAGAGGGGTAGTTTGACCACTTCTTTACAGACTGGGCTAGTGTAAAATGCACAAGTCGTACAGGTACTACGATGGTGGAGTGCATTTAGGTGGCATAAAATGGAGAGATGCGGAGGAATAAATAAAACATACTCGCATCTGTTTGTATCAATCCCTTGTCCGTCTGAAACTATACTGTGGGTGTGATCCACTCCTTACAAAGTATCGCAGAGCACACACAGGACATTAAGTGACCAGGTACTGCACGCAGCCAGGTAAGACACTTGGGAAGAATAAGAAAGTGTCCTGTCAAGCATGAGCCCCTGTAATTTTGTAGTTTCAGCAAACTGAAGAGCAGCAGGCCAAAGACCCCCCAGGGGGTCCACAACTCTTTTGTGGACACGTGCGTAGCGAGCACGGGACCCCGAGCTAATGTGGCCCTCCTTCCTTTCCGGGCTGCATACCTTCCCTTCCCATTCCGCATCCCTCCCCGTCCCCCATCTTCGCCCCCCCCCCCTCACCTCTGGCTCTTTCCTTCCCTTTCTCCCCCTCTGGGAGTATGGTTTGTGCCTACGTCCGGAGACGGACGCTCGAAACTGTTCCAAATTCCTTGCTTTTACACTTGCAGGTCCTCGTCCTTCCTCTGTCCTTCTCTTTTCCTTCCCTCTTCTCCTTGCCCTTTTCTCCGCTGCGGCGTTTGAGACCCCCTTTTCTTTCCTTTCCCTTTCTCTTTTTTCCTCCTTGTGCGTGTCTGACGGCCGACCCACGCACTTCCCCCGGGGTAACGCGTAATTCCCTGCCCCGGGTAGACAGGTAGGACACGTACGTACCCCCTGGTAACGGCCAGGCCCAGGGAGGGGTGATTACCCGAGCTGATACCTTCCGAAAGTGCCGATTGGTCCCTCCGTCCGTTTGTTGGGAGGTGTGACCTGAGGTGTGAACAATCACCTAAGGCGGGTGTGCCCTCGGTGAGGGCCCCCACAAGGGAGGAGCGCGCCATCGGAGACGCCGGTAATCATGGGGGATTCTTCCGCAATGGTTTCCTCACCTTCCACTATGTCTGCTCACAAACGTAAGTTCACTGAGTCTCAGCCACAGACGGTTCTTCCATCGTTGCCACAGTTCCTTGTTGTTTCTCGGTCTGACGAAGGTCACGACTTTTCCACGGTCAACCCTTTCATTATTCAGAAAGGTGTCGACGCAATTGCGGGTCCTGTAAAGTCTTGTTCCAGATTACGGAATGGCACCCTGTAGTTAGAAACACACAGTGCCCTCCAGGCTCAAAAATTGCTGCGTACTTCTGTGCTCCACACCTTCCCTGTCCGGGTGGAACCGCACCGTACCTTAAATTCGTCGCGTGGAGTCGTTTATACACGCTCCCTCGATGGATTGTCTGACGAAGAAATTCAGCACTATCTGTCTGACCAAGGCGTCACGGCTGTTCATCGGGTTATGAAAAGGGTTGACTCGAACATCATTCCAACCCGCACTGTCTTCTTGACATTTGACAAAGTTCAACTCCCATCAAAAATCAAAGCAGGCTATGAGATAATTTCCGTTCGCCCTTATGTCCCAAACCCTATGTGTTGCTATTGATGTCAGCGGTTCAATCACACCAGCCAGTCCTGTTCCAATCCGGCCAAATGTGTTACGTGTGGCAAGGATGCCCATGAAGATGCTTGCCCACCTCCATCCCCTCGCTGCATCAACTGTATGGGTGACCACGCTGCTTCCTCTCGAGATTGCCCCGTTTTTAAGGACGAAAAGCTGATCCAGGAAATAAGAGTGAAGGAAAAGGTGTCGACCTTTGCTGCTCGAAAGTTACTCGCCAGTCGACAGCCCACCGTGCCTCAGAAAGGAAAATACAGCACTGTCCTTGCTTCTCCTCGGCCAACAAAGGAGGCGGCCACGCAGACTTGCGACCTCACATTTAGTACCACGGTCGTCAGATCGGCCAGCGCAAAGATCGCCCGTTCAACCTCACCTCTTTCGCCTGCCCACTCTATGGCTCACCCTTCGTAGGGTTCTGCTAAATCTCGAGCCCAAAAGTCAGACGCCAAGTCTTCAAAAAAAGAGCATTCTCGTGAAGAGTTTTTACGTACTGCAACTTCACAACCATCGGTTCCTCCTTCATCTAAACATACCTCCAAGAAGGCTACGAAGAAACACAGTTCCTCTCCTTCTCCGCCAAGGCGTGTCCCATCTACAGCACCACCTGGCGGAAATCGCCCTCGGCCATCTTCTGTGTCGCCGAGGCGCACTGTTGGTGGCCGGTCAACTGGCCGATCGTTGGTGGCAGGAGCTGCTCCTGACCAACCTATGGATCAGGATCTTCTGCCTTCGACTGAATGCCATTCCATGCTGTCGGTCGCAGGCTCTGAGCAGTCGTTGAGTTGACAGCACCCTTGGTCACGTTCCTCCATTTTCTGTTCACCCTATGTCCATTATCCACTGGAATATCCGCGGCATTCGCGCCAATCGGGAGGAATTGTCGATCCTCTTACGATCCTACTCGCCGGTCATCTTCTGTCTTCAGGAAACAAAGCTGCGTCCCCATGACCGCTTTGTTCTCCCTCATTTTCAGTCCGTCCGATATGACCTCCTCTCTGTTGAAGGCACTCCAGCCCATGGAGGACTCATGATTCTGCTCCATGATACTCTCCATTATCACCCAATCCCCTTAAACACTTCCTTCCAAGCTGTCGCCGTCAGTCTTTCCCTTTCTGGATACACGTTCTCTCTTTGTACGGTATACATTCCATCGTCTACACCAATGGCACGAGCTGATCTCCTTCATCTTCTTGATCAGCTTCCACCCCCCTATTTGCTGGTTGGGGACTTCAATGCCCACCACCCGCTTTGGGGATCACCACATCCTTGTCCACGTGGCTCACTATTGCTAGACGTCTTCCACCAAGCGGATCTAGTCTGCCTCAACACTGGGGTCCCCACATTTTTGTCTGCCTCCACGGCAAATTTATCCCATTTGGACCTTGCGGTCGGTACTGTTCCGCTAGCTCGGCGCTTCGAATGGTTCGCCCTTGATGATACACACTCGAGTGACCACTTTCCATGTGTTCTTCGACTGCAGCCTCAACTGCCATATATGCGCTCGCGACGCTGGAAGTTTGCCCAAGCCGATTGGACACTTTTTTCGTCTCTAGCGACATTCGATGACCGTCGCTTTCCCAGCGTCGACGATGAGGTAACACATTTTACCGACGTTATTCTCACAGCTGCGGAACGTTCAATACCGCGCACCTCCGAATTGCCCCGGCGCCCTCCAGTTCCTTGGTGGAACGAGGCATGCCGTGACGCAATACGTGAGCGGCGACGTGCTCTTCGCATTTTCCGTCACCATCCAACTTTGTCCAACTGTATCCGATATAAGCAGCTCCGTGCGCGATGCCGTCGCGTCATCCGCGATAGCAAGAAGGCAAGCTGGAAATTCTTTACTAGCTCATTTAACAACTTCACTCCCTCCTCGGAAGTTTGGAGTCGGCTTCGACGGTTCTCAGGCGCGCCTAATTTCTCCCCGGTCTCTGGGCTCACTGTCGCGCATGATACCTTAGTGGACCCCGTCGCAATTTCTAACTCATTGGGTCAGCACTTTGCTGAGATTTCGAGCTCTTCAAATTACCCGCCAGCGTTTCTCCCGAAGAAACGTGCAGCGGAAGTGCGACATCTTGCTTTCTCCTCTCAAAATCGCGAAAGCTACAATACTGTTTTCTCCATGCGCGAACTCCAACATGCACTCTCTTCTTCTCGCTCCTCCGCCCCAGGACCGGATGGTATCCATGTCCAAATGTTGCTGCATTTATCAACCCATAGCCTGCGTTACCTCCTTCGCCTTTATAATCGAATTTGGACCGACAGTACCTTTCCCAGGCGATGGCGGGAAGCTATTGTCGTTCCCGTTCCGAAACCTGGAAAGGACAACCATATCCCCTCTAGCTATCGCCCCATTTCTCTCACGAGTAGTGTCTGTAAGGTTTTGGAGCGTATGGTGAATTACCGTTTAGCTTGGTGGCTGGAGTCCCGCAGTCTTTTAACACCAGCCCAAAGCGGATTCCGAAAGCATCGTTCTGCTGTTGACCATCTTGTTGCTCTCTCCACTTATATCATGAACAATTTTCTCCGGAAACGCCAAACGGTAGCAATATTTTTTGATCTGGAGAGAGCGTACGATACCTGTTGGAGGACAGGCATCCTCCGCACACTGTTCTCTTGCGGCTTTCGGGGCCGGCTGCCCCTTTTTCTTCTCGTATTTATGGCAGAGCGCACATTTAGGGTGCGGGTGAACACTACTCTCTCCCGTACTTTCTCCCAAGAAAAACGGGGTACCCCAGGGCTCCGTGCTGAGTGTTGTACTGTTTGCCATCGCCATTAATCCAATTATGGATTGTCTCCTTCCTGATGTCTCGGGCTCCCTCTTTGTGGACGATTTTGCGATCTACTACAGCTCTCAACGGACCAGCCTTCTTGAAAGACGTCTTCAAGGATGTCTCGATCGCCTCCACTCGTGGAGCATCGAAACCGGCTTCCGTTTCTCACCCAGTAAGACCGTTTGTGTTAATTTTTGGCGACGTAAGGAGTTTCTTCCGCCCTGCTTACATCTAGGTCCTGTCAACCTTCCGTTTTCCGACGTCGCTAAATTCTTGGCTCTTATGTTTGACAGAAAACTGTGCTGGTCCTCCCACGTTTCCTATCTTTCGGCTCGCTGTCTGCGTTCCCTTAACACCCTCCGTGTCCTGAATGGTACCTCTTGGGGAGCGGACCGAGTGGTCCTTCTCCGCCTCTATCGCGCCTTAGTGCGCTCGAAATTGGATTATGGAAGCATAGTCTACTCCTCTGCTCGGCCGTCTATTCTTCGGCGTCTCGACTCTATCCACCACCGTGGATTACGTTTAGTGTCTGGAGCTTTTTACACCAGCCCTGTGGAAAGCCTTTATGCTGAGACTGCTGAACCTCCGCTGTCCAATCGGCGGGCAGTCCTTCTGAGTCGTTATGCTAGCCATCTGTCTTCCATGCCTGCTAATCCAGCCCATAACCTTTTTTTCGACGCCTCCTTTGATGTCGGGTATGCAGGCCGCTCCTCCTCCCTACTACCCCCGGGAGTCCGCTTCCGTCAACTGCTCCATTCTCTTTCCTTCCGGTTTACTAAAACCTTCTTGACAACTTGGGGTACAGCACCGCCTTGGCTCCGTCCCCGGATCGACTTGCTCAGAGACCTATGTCAATTTCCCAAGGATGGTACCCCTACACTTGTTTACCGTCGGGCATTTGCTGCTCTATGTGCACAATTGACGGAAGCCACATTTATTTACACCGATGGCTCGAAAACATCGTTAGGTGTAGGGAGTGCCTATATTGTTGGCGACACCCCAAATCACTTTCGGCTTCCCGACCAGTGTTCGGTTTATACTGCGGAGCTTTACGCTGTTCTCCAGGCTGTCCACTACATCCGCCGCCATCAGCGGATACAGTACGTAATCTGCTCAGATTCTCTCAGCTCTCTCCTAAGTCTCCAAGCTCTTTACCCTGTGCACCCTCTGGTCCACCGGATTCAGGACTGTCTGCGCTTGCTCCACCTGGGGGGCGTCTCAGTGGCGTTCCTCTGGCTCCCGGGACACGCTGGTATCTGCGGAAATGAGGCGGCCGATATAGCGGCCAAGGCTGCAGTCTCTCTTCCTCGGCCAGCTCTTCAGTCTCTTCCGTTTACCGATCTACGGAGCGGTTTATGTCGCCAAGTTACTCATTTATGGCATGCGCATTGGTCAACACTTCCCCACAATAAATTGCGGGAAGTGAAAGCCCTTCCTTGCGCTTGGACCTCTTCCTCCCGAACGCGTCGTCGGGTGGAGGTAATTTTAGCTCGACTCCGGATAGGGCACTGTCTTTTTAGTCATCGACATCTTTTAAGCGGTGATCCTCCCCCACTCTGTCCCCACTGCTCTCAGCTGTGGACGGTCAGACACCTTTTAATTGAATGCCCCTATTTTAATCCGTTACGTTCCCGTCTACAGCTATCGCCTGATCTATCGTCGATTTTAGCAGATGACACGCGCTCAGCTGACCGCGTTCTACAGTTTATTAGTGACAGTGAAATGACGTCAGTCATTTGAAGCTTTTTTTTTGGGGGACAACCAACCCCTTTCTATAGTGGACTTTTAAGCATTCCTTCTGCCTTTAGTTTCTCAAATTTTCTGACTTTGTTTCCATTGCTGCTGATTTTAAATTTCGTTTTTTTCCTGTTCTCTACGTCACGGGCTGGGCGCTAATGACCATAGAAGTTTTGCGCCCTAAAAACCACAAAAAAAAAGCAGGCCAAAGAGGTGAAGACTGTTTGTGGAAGAGACCCAATGAGCTGCCAGAAATTCATACAGCTTTATCAGAGGAAAAGCAAAAGCCAATGTCAATGCTCCATGAGTGACGATAGTTGAGACAATGCTGAAGATGCTGATCAAAGAGACAAATCTGTGGAGAACTGCAATAGGTTGCAGAATCATTTACAAAACGAGGTGCAGATGCAAAACAGGAGACAAGCCGTAGTAGGGTTAACGGCGATAACAAAGATGACGCTCAGGACGGAACTCTGAGGCGCACACCGTTTTCCTGGATTAAGCTGTCTGACAGGGAAGAACCCACACATACCTTCAAAACTCTGTATTTAAGAAATTCTTGAAGGAAATGGGGGAGTCGGCCTCAGAAGCTCCACGTGTAGAGAGTACAGAGGATACCAGCCCCCCAGAAAGTGTCATTGGTTTTCTCCAAATCAAAACACACCGCCACAGTCTTTCATTTCCACAAAAATCGTTTACATAATGGATTGAAGTCACAAGATGGTCAACTGCAGAACAGCATGGTCTAAACCCACTTAGATTTATTCCACTGCACTTCACTGCACTGCACAAACTTTGCATCACCTTGTGAACACAGCTAGTGAGTGAGAGAAACGGAGATAGCTTGAAGGAAGGTTTCTCTCATCAGGGTTACATATGGGTATGACAGTGGCTTCACGCCAGTGTCTGGTAAATGTCCCATCTGTCCAGATGCGATTGTACATATGAAGGAGAAAGTGCCCACAAAAGAAAGGTTCTGCAACACCTGAATGTGAACTTAATGTGGCCCAATGTGAAATACCAGGATGAGAGCATAATCTACCTTTCCCTAAATAAAAGCAGCATTATAGCAGTCAAGATTCTGAGAGAAGGGAATCACCAGGGCCTACTCCACTTGTTTCTGATAGAAGTGATAGTGGGAGTAGCTTGGAATCTGCGCAAAATAGTGGCCCCAGGTACAGGAGATAGCGAGAGTCCACAATGATGATACCATCTACTATGGTCCGACTGTAAACAGAGGAGTGGACCTTGGTCCCAGAGAGCTATCTGAGGTTTGCCCACATGATGGAAGAGGGAGTGGAACCGTTAAAGGACATGATAAAATCCAGCTAGCTTCTTTGCTATCTCTAAAAATGTGATGGCACTGCAGACACAACTATTTACAACAGTTCGCCATAATAGGATGACAGTTACATATGTGGAGAGCACATTTCCGCATACGAACTGCATTGTGCTATCTCATCCATGAAGGGACTGGGACATGGCACAGTAAAGGTGACGTGTTATGAATGGAATGTTCTGTGGCAGTAAAGATAACGTTTGTAAGGTATTCTACCTGGTCAGCACCACTGGGGAAATTATGTTCATTGGACGTCACCAGGGAGGATTAAAGACTCCCTAGCGCCCTAGCTGCCTTGCTCGCCAAGCTCCCCTTGCCACTCCTACTCTTGGGGGACTTTAATGCCCACCACCCTTTACGAGGTGGGGCCCATATCTCGGACCAGGGTAGGAACGTTGAGGCCCTCTTGGCACAGCAGGACATTTGCCTCCTTAATACTGGTGGCACCACATATTTTAGCTTAACTCGTGGCACATACCCGGCCATTCACCTCTCTTAGCAGCCCAGGTCTTCTTCCATACCTCAGTTGGAGGGTCCACGATGACCTCTGTGGTAGCGACTTTTTTCCTGGTTTCTCTTCAATCCCAACCCGCTGATGAGCTGCCACGATGGTCCCTTCATGGAGCTGATTGGGAAGCCTGCAGCTCAGCTACTATTGCCATTAATCTGATAGCTGGTGACATTGAGTTGGCAGTGGACAAGGTCACTATGGCCATTGTTCCTGCTGCTGAGGCAACTGTCCCCTGCTCTTAAAGTACCCTACGGCGTACGTCAGTCCCTTGGTGGACACCAGAGATTGCAGGAGCTATTCGGGACCGCTGGCGAACCCTGCAACGACACCGGCGTCATCCTTCCCTACAGAATCTGGTTGCCTTTAAACGGCTGCTGGCCCGTGCTCGGAAGTTAATCTGGCGGAACAAGCAGGCCTGCTGGGAACGATATGTTGCCACCATAGGTTCTCACACCTACCCATCTCAGGTGTGGTCGCGGGTTTGGCACATAGTTGGCTTTCGCCCTCATGCGTCTGTCCCTTGCCTTTCTCATCGGCGTACACTTTGTACTGACCCAATCGCCATCGCCAAACTTCCGGCAGAGTTCTTCGCTCGTAGTTCCACGACAGCAGGCTACAGCACAGAATTCCGAGCCATTGAAGAGCAGGCTGAGTGTACGCAGTTGTTTCGCACGCGCCATTGGAAACGATACAACGCCCCGTTTAGTGAATGGGAGTTCCAAAGTACCCTTACAGCTTGCCCCCAATACCTCTCCAGATCCAGACCGAATTCACAACAAGTTTCTTCGCCGACTCTCGGCACACTGTCAGGGTGAATTACTCGCCATGTTTAACTGCATCTGGACGGAGGGCATTTTCCCAACTCGTTAGCAGGATAGAGTTACCATCCCAGTGCTGAAACCTGGTGCAGATGCGCTGGTGGTTGATAGCTATCGCCCTATCAGCCTTACCAACGTTATGTGCAACATCCTGGAACTGATGGGGAGTCGGCAGGTCATGTAGATCCTCGAAGCTCGGGGCCTCCTAGCCCAGCAACAGGGGGCTTCCGTCAGGGCCGCTCAGCGATCGGCAATTTAGTCTCACTAGAGTCGGCTATTCGCACAGCTTTTACTCGGCGAGAACATCTAGTTGCTGCTTTCTTTGATCTTCGGAAAGTGTAAGATACCACCTGGTGCCCTCATATCCTTGATACGCTGCACTAATGGGGCTTTTCTACGGAATTTTTCCTCCAATCGCTCCTTTCGGGCTAGAGTAGGCACTTATTTTAGCTCTGCTCATGTTCAGAACGATATCCCAGAGGGCTCGGTTCTCAGTGTTCCCCTCTTTTTTTGGGGCGATTAATGGTCTTGCGGCTGCGGTGGGCTCATCGGTCTGGTCCTCTCTATATGCCAATGACTTTTGTCTTAATTACAGTTCCCCAAGCATCAGTGTCGCTGAACGGTGGCTGCAGGGAGGTATCCTTAAGGCACATTTTTGGGCATCCAGTCATGGTTTTCAATTCCCAGCCTCTTAGACCCGAGTGATGCATTTCTGTCGTCGTCGAATAGTACACCTCAATCCAGAGCTCGACGTTGCCAATGAACTCCTTCGTATTGAGGAGATGCGTCACTTCCTTGGCTTGCTGTTGTATGCTCATCTCACTTGGACACCTCATCTTCGCGAGCTTAAACAATGGTGCTGGCGGCACCTCAATAGCATTCGCTGACTCAGCCACGCAGTTTGGGGGCTGCATGAACAACCCTCCTGAAGCTCTATAAGGCCTTAGTCCAGTCCCGTCTCGACTACGGAACTGTAGTGTACCACTCAGCAGCACCTTCAACTTTGCAGATCCTTGACCCAATTTTCCATTGTAGCGTCAGAATGGCGACAGGTGCCTTCCGCACTAGTTCGGTGACTAGCCTTCTTCTAGAAGCTGGAATTCCTCCCCTACGATTCTGCCAACGACAGTTGCTTGCGTCATACGTCGCCCGCATCCATGCCTCGCCCGACCACCCAAACTGCAGGTTCCTTTTTCCATCTTCTGCACCCTCCTCCCCACGACGGAGGCGGCCTAGGTCGGGTCTCCCGATCGCGGTCCACGTTCGTTCCCTTCTCTTGCCATTAGTCCTTTCCCCTTCCTCTATCCTTCTGGCCCTCTTCTTCTACCCCTACTCGTACCCTCCCTCACTTGCAGCTTTGCTTGGATTTGTCGTGCCACTCAGTCCTCCGTTCCACCTTCCAGTCTTAAACAATTCCTGGCTCTTCTTGCCTCATTTCGCGATGCAGATGTAGTCTACACCGATGGTTATGTGGTCGATGGACGCACTAGGTTTGCTTTCAAGCATGGCGACTACGTTGATCAGCATTCCCTGCCTTGTGGGAGCAGTGTTTTTACTGTAGAGCTGGTTGCTCTTTATCGTGCACTGGCTCACCTTTCCTCCTGCTATGGGGAGTCATTTGACATATGCAGTGACTGAGTGGATTGCAAGCACTCGACCAGTGGTTTTCTCGGGACCCTTTGGTGCGCTGTATTCCAGATGCTGTTTTTGCTCTCGCCGAGTGTGGTCGTTCAGCGACGTTTGTGTGGACCCCGGGCCACATCGGCATTCCAGGAAACGAACGTGTCGATCTGTTGGCCAAGCAGGCCACCACTTCACCATTCCTGGAACTTGGTCTCGTGGAAACAGACCTCCGGTCAGCCCTACATCGCAAGGTCCGCGATGTCTGGAGCTCTGGATGGCCTGTCTTGAACACGCCAAATAAGCTCCGCATGGCCACGTCATCCACGGCCGTATGGAACTCAACCTTCAGGAGCACGTGTAGGGACTCAGTTCTCTGCCATCTCTGAATTGGACATACGCGGTTGACCCACAGCTATCTCCTTCGTCGTGAGAACCCGCCCAAGTGTCGTTGTGATGCGGGGCTGACAGTGGTCCATCTTCTGATGGATTGCCCCATTTAGCCCCCTTGCATATGTCCTTTAATTTACCAGCTGCACTTCCTTTAATTCTAGGTGACGATGCCACTATAGCTGACTCAGTTTTACGTTTTATCTGTGCAGCTAGGTTTTATCACTCGCTCTAGTGTGGGCGTTCTCGCATGGTTTATCAGGCTACACCCATTCCAGCGAATTTTTATTGTTATGTGGATACCAAAATAGTGTCTTTTATGGTAACAAGTTGTGTTGGTACCTCTATCAACACTTTCCAGCTGGAGGTTCTTCGTTTGTAGTTGAGTGGTTGACCTTTTACCTGATGCATCAACTACTTCGTCTGTTTTACTCTAGTCAACTATTTGCTCTGCTCCTTTAAAGTGTCCTCTATTTTGTGTTACTGCGGTGTTCATTTTAGCTCTGTACCCCTTGGTGTTCTCTCCCTCTGTGTGCAGAGGTTACGCTTTTACTATATAGTTCTTTTACAAGTATGTCTGTTTGGAACAGGGGACTGATGACCTCTATGTTTAGCTTCCATCATACCTCAAAACCCACCAACCACTAAATGGTGTGCGCTCCACCTCACACCGGCCTATGTTTGATGGGCCATGACTCGCCATAAACTGCAGCTAGAAACGGTCGCTCACAAGCCTGATCCACTGTGCATGCGCATACGAATACGAGAAAGTTTATACATGGGTCGGGGCTAAATAGCCCATATATTCCCAGCAGTGGATCAACGTATATCAGAAAATTAAATGGATAGAACAAGAGACGAGCTAAATAGGAGATGAAACCTAAAAATAACAGCACACGATTGCTTATGCTCGTAAAGAAACTTAGATATGAAGCTACCTATGACAACAGGAGGAACTCTTGAAAACTCTACCTAAAGCCAGTAGTTGGCGTGGAGGGAGGTGGGGGGCTGAGGGACGTTGTCTAAAGACGTGGTAATAAAGACATACGGATCAAACGTGAGGTGTTAAACGGGCTAAAATCAGCTTCATCGTTAAAGAAAAATGAGGATAAAAAGAAAGATGAACAGCTTGACCAACCGCGCTCGCCAATTACACGATAATCCGCAGATCAGATTTACAACTATGAAGAACAAAGTAAAGGCGCGAAACCTTCAACTCCTACTAAGAAATAGAAATTTTTTTTGGTTATTGAGGATATTGTCCTTAACATGCTACAGATGCTTAAAGATCTGCATGTCGTCCAAAACATCCAGTTTTAAGCCCTTAACTTCGGCATCAAGTAACTGGAGGGCTCGGCGCATGAGTCGTTTGCACAAGGTGTTCCGCATAAGTAGAGCCCTTAGTACCGTCACCGCTTCTAGTAGGAGTATGCTCTTTATACCCGAGACCCAGAGCTCGCCCTGTTTGCCCGATGTAAAATTTTGGACAATCCCCGCACGTAATTTTATATACTTCTGATTGGGAAAGTTTATCGCTCTTACTCTGCAAGGAGTGAATTAAAGTCCTATGTAAACTATTACTAGTAGAATAGGCGACTCTGAAATTATGGGCTCGGAGTAAACGCCTCAATTTGTAACTTATTTTGCCTATATAAGGGATAGATATCGTTGCCACCTGTTTGTCATCGAACGCATCCCCTGGGTTGGAAGACGTAATATTATTTATTTTCTTGTTATACATCTGTCTTATGAACTGAGGCCTATAGCCATTATTTATAGCAGTATTCTCAAGTGTGACCAGTTCTGTTTCTACCGCATCTGGTGTAACAGGGATAGCTGTAACTCGATGGATATTAGAATGAAAAAGGCAATCTTATGGGCGTACGGATGGGCCGAGTCTGCACGTATAATATTGTCGGAAAACGTGTTTTCCGAAAAATATTAAATTCAATGCGGTTGACAACCACAGTTAGGTCCAAAACATTTAAGGGCCTAGTATCGGATTCTTGATCAATTGTAAAACTGATACTATGGTGAAGCTCATTGAAAATCGAAAGAATATGGTCTACATCATTTTGAGAACCATCAGTGACTAAAAGAATGTCGTCAACGTATCTTTTGTAAAATTTTATTCTCCTGAGAATCTCACTGGCAAAAAATAACTCGAACTAGTTCATAAAAATTTCTGATAAAATACCAGCTAGGGTGCTTCCCATAGCCAAACCTGCTGGTTGTAAGTAGTCTCCCATTAAATGTAAAGCAGTTGTGTTTTCAAACGATCCGTAGCAGCATCATCTCATTGACCTCTTTATCCAAAACTTTATGGTGACGTAAATTGCACTCTAGTATTTGTAGTGTATGGTCGACCGGTACATTAGTGTACAAACTTGTTATATCAAACGGTACTAGTTTAGAATCTTCAGAACAAGATACCTCGCGTAAACTGGTAGCTAAGTGAATGGAATTTTTAACGGAATAGTTTTGACTAAAAACGATAGTTTCTTTAATCTTAGTATGCAAGTATTTCGCCAGCTTATGATAGGAACTTCCCGTACTGTCAACGATAGGGCGAATAGGTTGTTTTAACTTATGAACTTTAAACTGGCTTCTCAATTTAGGGGCTTGGGATTCATGTTTATCAGCCACTTCTTTCGGAACTGTATCATATTTTTAGTATTTTGGATCCCAGTTCTAATTTCGTTTTGGAGAGTAACAGTGGATCTTTGTTAAGCATAACTATCCCGTTGTCATTGAAAAAACCTTGGGTCTTGTCTACGTATTCTTGCTTTGTGGATGTAACTACGAAGTTTCCCTTATCGGCTTTAGTGACAACAGTATCCTTTTGTATGAGTTTGCGGTTAATACTCCTTAAAACCTTATTTGTGTTATCCTCTTTATGCGCACGGTGTGCGGCCTTACTCATAATTTTGTAGGCCTCATAAGCCAACCAATCGATGTTGTTTCTCGTTAGGCATTTTGGCATAATCTAGACCGATTTTCGAGTCAACTATTGTCTTCTCGAACTTTCGGATTTGCTGTGCTAGGCTCGAAATTAAATTTTAATCCTTTAGAGAGGAGAGACTCCTCTTAGACAGAAAATAGAATTTCTCTCTTAATGACCCTGTCCAAGAATTTTTTAGGTTCAGCTGTAAAATTAGTCATTTTGTTAGCACGTTCTTAACTAAGTTAGCAATTTTTTTTTTGTCGTGTCTGCTGGCAAACTCTTCTCTTTGTAGAGCGAACCACTCATTTGCCCTAAACCAAAAAGCATTTATTTGAAAGTTAAAGCGAACAGAATAATACTTCCCCCCCTGCGGGTCTGGGGATTAGAATAGGCCCGAGGTATTCCTGCCTATCGTAAGAGGCGACTAAAAGGAGTCCCACCCCCTCAAGGGGGTCGTTAGCGCCTGCGTCCGGAGACGGACGGTTCCACGACCTCTATTTGCGGTCATTTTGCTTTTTCCCTTCTCGTTTCTTCCTTCCTTTGGTTGGTTCCTTTCTTTGCTCTTTTCCACCTCACTATCTTCCTTACTGTTTCCGTGTCTTCTTCTCCTTGCCTTCTCATTGCCTAAATCTCCTTGCCTTCTCATTGCCTAAATCTCCTTGCCTTCTCATTACCTTCTTCTCCTTGCCTTCTCATTACCTTCTTCTCCTTGCCTTCTCATTACCTTCTTCTCCTTGCCTTCTCTGGTCTCCACCTCGGCGTTTGAGACAGTCTGTCCTCTCTCTCCCTCTCTCTCCTCCTTTTCCTCTTCTTCCTTCCTCCCTGTGCGTGCCTGAAGGCCGACCCACGCGTTCGCACGCGTAGCCGGTGACGGGGTAACGCGTAATTCCCCGCCCTGGGTAGACATGTAAGGCACGCGCGTACCCCCTGGTAAAGGCCAGGCCCGGGGAGGGGTGATTGCCTGAGCTGATACCTTCTGACCATGCCGATTGGTCCCTCCGTCTGGTTCTCGGGAGGTGTGACCTGAGGTGTAAACATTCACCTAAGGCGGGAGTGCCCTCTGAGAGGGTCCCCACAAGGAAGGAGCGCGCCATCAGAGACGCTGGCAATCATGGGGGATTCCTCCGCAATGGATTTCACTCCATCTCTCTCGACTTCTGCCCAAAAACGGAAACATGACCAGCCACCAGTGACAAAAGTACTACCGCCTGCCCCACAGTTCCTCGTCGTTTCTCGATCTGAGGACGGAAAGGATGTTTCCTCTGTCAACCCTTTCGTTATCCAGAAGGGCGTAGATGCCATAGCCGGATCTGTCAAATCTTGTACTAGGTTGCGTAACGGTACCTTATTACTAGAAACTGAGAGCGCCTTTCAGGCACAAAAACTGCTTTGGGCCACACTACTGTACACGTTCCCTGTGCGGGTGGAGGCTCACCGCACTTTGAATTCGTCTCGTGGTGTGATCTATACTAGCTCCCTCGACGGACTGACTGACGAGGAGATTCAATCTTTCCTCGCTGAGCAGGGCGTGACGGCTGTCCATAGGGTCATGAAAAAGGTCAACAGTGACCGACCCGGACACTTTTCTTGACCTTCGATAGTGTTAAGCTGCCATCGCGCATCAAGGCGGGCTATGAGGTTATTTCTGTTCGCCCCTATGTCCCGACACCTACGCGCTGTTACCAGTGTCAGCGTTTCAATCACACTCGACAGTTTTGTTCCAACGCAGCTAAATGTGTCACTTGTGGCAGGGATGCCCATGAGGGTGACTGTCCACCTCCGTCTCCTTGTGTGAACTGTCAGGGTGACCATGCAGCATCCTTCCGCGACTGTCCCGTCTATAAGGAGGAACGCTGTATCCAAGAAATTCGGGTCAAAGAGAAAGTGTCCACCTCGGCTGCTCGCAAGCTATTTGCTAGTAGGAAGCCCACGCTGCTCCCAGCGGGGAAATACAGTACTGTCCTCGCCTCTCCTCGGACTACCAAGGAGGTGGCAACCCAGACATGCGATCTGACCTTCAGCACCACTGTCGTCCGTTCGGCCAGTGCTAAGATCGCCCGGTCGACGTCTCCTCTTCCTCCCGTCACCCCTCAGACACAAGCACCTTCATCAGCTTCTGCCAAGACGAAGACCCAGAAGTCAGATGCACGGGCCTTTAAGAAGGAACCGTCCCGTGCAGACTTCCTACGTACCTCGACCTCCCAGCCTTCGACCGGTACTTCCACCAAACGTACTTCCAAGAAGGCTCCTAGGAAGCACAGTTCTCCTTCTCCGCCACGGCGCATTTCTTCTCCTGCGCCACCCAGCGGTTGCCGCCCCAGGCTGTCATCCGTTTCGCCTGGCCGCACCGCTGGTAGCCGAACATTTGGCCGTTCACCGGCGGAGGAAGCTCCCCCTCCTGGCCATCTTCCCAAGATGGCCGATGAACCTATAGACCCAATGGACGAAGACTGTCCGCCTACTGATAGCGGCGGCAGTGCTCGCTCGAAGCCAGGCCCTCCACGGCCTTCGAGGTGACCCCTTCTTTTATCTTCCCTTTCTTACGATGGCACTTATTCACTGGAATATTCGCAGCATTCGCTCCAACCGAGAGGACTTGAAGTTGCTGCTCCGCTTGCACCGTCCACTCGTCGTAGCCCTCCAGGAAACGAAGCTACGCCCATGCGATCAAATTGCCTTGGCACACTACACCTCTGTGCGTTTTGACCTACCCCCTGTGGTAGGAATCCCGGCTCATGGAGGGGTTATGTTGCTGGTCCGGAATGATATTTACTATGATCCCATCACGTTGCACACCGGCCTGCAGGCAGTTGCCATCCGCATTACTCTCCCCACTTTTACATTTTCCATTTGTACGGTTTACACTCCATCGTCATCTGCCGTTACCAGGGCAGACATGATGCAACTTATTGCTCAGCTACCTGCACCATTTTTGTTAACTGGAGACTTCAATGCCCACCATCCCCTTTGGGGCTCTCCAGCATCCTGCCCGAGGGGCTCCCTGTTAGCGGACCTTTTCAACCAGATCAACCTCGTCTGCCTCAATACTGGCGCCCCTACTTTTCTTTCGGACACATCTCACACCTATTCCCATTTAGACCTCTCTATATGTACTCCCCAACTTGCACGCCAGTTTGAGTGGTATGTACTTTCTGATACATATTCGAGCGACCACTTCCCGTGTGTTATCCATCTCCTGCAGCATACCCCCTCTCCATGCTCCTCTAGTTGGACGATCTCCAAGGCAGACTGGGGGCTCTTCTCTTCCAGGGCGACCTTTCAGGATCAAACCTTCACAAGCTGCGATCGTCAGGTCGCACACCTCACGCAAGTCATTCTCGCTGCTGCTGAATATTCCATCCCTCACCCAACTTCTTCTCCACGTCGCGTACCGGTCCCCTGGTGGACTGCAGCATGTAGAGACGCTTTACGTGCTCGTCGACGTGCTTTACGCACCTTTAAACGCCACCCTACAGTGGCGAATTGTATCAATTATAAAAGATTATGTGCTCAGTGTCGTCGTATTATTAAAGAAAGCAAGAAAGCCAGCTGGGCTGCTTTCACAAGCACCTTAAACAGTTTTACTCATCCTTCTGTTGTCTGGGGGTGGCCTGCGCCAGCTATCTGGCACTAAGGTCGACTCACCAGTTTCTGGCTTGACGGTCGCGAATGACGTCCTTGTGGCCCCTGAGGATGTCTCCAATGCCTTCGGCCGCTTTTTCGTGGAGGTTTCGAGCTCCGCTCATTACCACCCTGCCTTCCTCCCCCGCAAACAGGCAGAGGAGGCTAGGCCACCTAACTTCCGCTCCTCGAATCGTGAAAGTTATAATGCCCCATTCACCATGCGGGAACTCGAAAACACACTTGGCCGATCACGGTCCTCCGCTCCAGGGCCTGATTCTATTCATATTCAGATGCTGATGAACCTTTCTCCTGCGGGTAAAGCTTTTCTTCTTCGTACTTACAATCGCATCTGGATTGAGGGACATGTTCCCGCATGCTGGCGCGAGTCTATTGTTGTCCCGATTCCTAAGCCGGGGAAGGACAAGCACTTGCCTTCCAGTTATCGACCCATCTCGCTTACCAGCTGTGTCTGTAAAGTGATGGAGCGAATGGTTAACTCTCGATTGATTTGGCTGCTCGAGTCTCGACGCCTACTTACCAATGTACAATGTGGATTTCGTAGGCGCCGCTCTGCTGTTGACCATCTGGTTACCTTGTCGACCTTCATTATGAAAAACTTCTTGCGGAAGCGCCCGACCGCGGCTGTTCTTTGATTTGGAGAAGGCTTACGACACCTGTTGGAGGGCGGGCATTCTCCGCACCATGCATACATGGGGCCTTCGCGGTCGCCTCCCTCTTTTTATTCGTTCTTTTTTAATGGATCCACAGTTCAGGGTACGTGTGGGTTCTGTCCTGTCAGACACCCTTTCGCCAGGAGAATGGGGTGCCACAGGGCTCAGTGTTGAGCGTCGCTCTCTTCGCCATCGCGATCAATCCAATAATGGATTGCCTCCCAGCTGATGTATCAGGCTCCCTCTTCATGGACGATTTTACCGTCTATTGCAGCGCGCAGTGTACACGTGTCCTGGAGCGCTGTCTTCAGCGTTCTCTTGACTGTCTTTACTCCTGGAGTGTCGCCAATGGCTTCCGTTTTTCTGCCGAGAAGACGGTCTGTCTTAACTTCTGGCGCTACAGAGTTTCTCCCACCGTCCTTACGACTCGGTCCCGTTGCTCTCCCAATCGTGGAGACAACAAAATTTTTAGGTCTTACATTTGAAAGGAAACTTAGCTGGTTTCCACATGTCATATTTGGCTGCCCGTTGTACCCGTTCTTTAAATGTCCTCCGTGTTCTCAGTGGTATGTCGTGGGGAGCAGATCGAACCGTCCTGCTTCGTCTATATCGGTCGATCGTCCGCTCCAAGCTGGATTACGGGAGCTTCGTATACTCCTCTGCACGGCCATCCATCTTACGCCGCCTCAACTCCATACAACATCGGGCTTTACGACTTGCGATTGGAGCATTTTATACTAGTCCCGTAGAGAGTCTTCACGCTGACGCTGGCGAACTGCCACTCACATACCGGCGCGATATACTGCTTTGTTGGTATGCCTGCCAGCTACTGTCAATGCCCGAACACCCGTCTTATCGCTCCTTTTTTGACGACTCTCTTGACCGTCAATACGGGTTGTATGTCTCTGCCCTGCTACCCCCTGGAGTTCGCTTTCGTCGCCTCCTTCACCACCTTAATTTTTCACTCCCTGCAACCTTTCGAGTGTGCGAGATCCACACGCCACCTTGGCTCCAGGCTCAGGTCCGCGTTCACCTTGACCTCAGCTCGCTCCCAAAAGAGGTTACCCCCAGTTCAGTCTACCACTCCCGTTTTGTTGAACTTCGTTCAAAGTTCATCAATAGGACCTTCATTTATACAGATGGCTCAAAGACCAATGACGGGGTTGGGTGTTCCTTTATTGTCGGGGCACAAAGTTTCAAATACCGGCTCCATGGCCATTGTTCGGTCTTCACAGCTGAGCTCTTTGCCCTCTATCAGGCTGTTCTTTACATCTGCCGCCACCGACATTCTGCTTATGTCATCTGCTCCGATTCCCTGAGCGCCACCCAGAGCCCCAGTGATCCGTATCCGGTTCACCCTTTCGTGCACCGGATCCAACGCTCTCTTCAGCAGTTGGTGGACGTCGGTTATCCGGTTAGCTTTATGTGGGTCCCTGGCCATGTCGGTATCCCTGGGAACGAAGCTGCAGATGCCACGGCCAAGGCTGCGGTCCTCCAACCTCGGACAGCTTCTTGTTGTGTCCCTTCCTCGGATTGTAGCAGGGTAATTTGTCGGCGCATTTTATCGCTGTGGCATGCTGATTGGGCTGCACTTACAGACAACAAGCTTCGGGCCTTGAAACCTCTTCCCACGGATTGGACGTCCTCCTCCCGCCCTTCTCGGCGGGAGGAGGTCGTTTTGGCCCAGTTCCGCATCGGACACTGCCGGTTCAGCCATCGCCATCTGCTGACGGCTGCGCCGGCGCCGTTCTGCCCATGTGGGCAATTGCTGACGGTCCTCCACATTTTAATTTCCTGTACGGATTTCAACACACTGCGTCTCGATCTTAACCAGCCATGTACTTTAGAAGCTATTTTAGCCGATGACCCACGAGCAGCTGCTCGTGTCCTTCGTTTTATCAATTTGACACACCTCTCTAAGGACATTTGATTATGCTGTTTTTTAATCCTCTGCCTATCAGTCTGTATTTTATTGTGTTTTCCCGTTTAGTTGTTGTTTTAAACTTGTGCCTTGCGGTGCATTCTTAACGTAGTAAGGGCGCTAATGACCATTGAAGTTGTGCGCCCTAAAACCACAAAAAAAAAAAAGAATAATACTTCGAAATTTCTAAATACATCATATATGCTCTTTCATTCAAGATCTTTCTTGGCATATAAATCGGAGATTTTAGCATTAAATACTTGGTAACGCAGCTTCTTTCCAAAGACTGGCATTTTACGGCAGGATTTACCTATGAAACCATCAATAAAACTTGGAGAGGTTGAGCACTCTACACTGTTTAATAAAATCAATAGCCATGCTTGCCTTTCCTCTTTTCAGACTAACATCTACTTGCTGTATCTGACACCTCGGCTGGTACGAATTTAAGAACCTTCAGTATCTTCAAAACTATTAACTTTTTTAATATATTAACCAACGATTGCTGACGCGCTGCGATGCTAAAGGTTCTTGCCTCCGGTCCCCTAAACCTGCAGGCCGACTGAGGATTTAACTTTCGCGTCAGATATAGTCCCAGAAATAGTCCGCATAACCGTACAGTTAAAATTCACAATACGCTGAGAAAGGAACGTCTAATCTTAACATTGGATGTACAAGAAACGATCGTCCACAATTTTTTCAATGAGTAGTTTGTTTTTAAAGTAATTCTAAAGTAAAAGAAAAGTATACATCAATGAAAAATTAAACCCACTTCACCAGTGTAGTGTGGCTCAAAATTAAACCAATCGTCCTGCAGTAATTAGAAATTTCTTCACATGCGATTGATGGTAATCGTAAATACCTAACATAACAATTGTTCGTCTTAGGAGGAGGGATAAGGATAGGTCAGGATTAGTGTTAACGTTCACATGCTCGTATTTTACCACTAACGTGAGCTTTAAACCAGATGAAGACTTAACCAATGAAACGTCCATCCTGCACTGGAGATTAATTTTGGAAATGGTTTCCCCGTGATACCCTTTTTGTCATGGGTGTTAATCCAGAAATGTACGCACGGGAACGTCTGTAGCGTGTAAAGTCGGGAAGGTAGATCGAAGTACTGTCGAAAGTAAAGCTGTGAGGGAAGACTGGGCTGTGAGTCGTGAATAGAGAACAGAATAAGTACGATCTGTTCTTAAGAAAGGCGCGGTTGTAGTTTTGAGTTCCATTACGGGAAACAGTTTTAATCTGCCACCAAGATCGGAAATGGCGCGCACCCTGCGTTACAGCTCAGAGCTAGGTGAATGCCCTATTAGTTAACAACACAGGTTCCCTCACCAACACGCAGTCGTTCTACATGGATCCGTCGTACCACTGTTATGTTCTTCCCTGCTGTCCAACCATTCCTAGAGTTAGAGGTACATGTGCATTGTTTCAAGATAAATACGTACACTCTCATTGAACATGTGATCAAAAACGATTTATACAACAAAACATACTCAGAAACACACCTGAACGTATAGCCACTTTTACTATTTTTCGTGTTAGTGTTCCACGATTATGACAAGGAAGCATATGACCTTAGTCTTTCCCCCCTAAAACATAAGACAAATCACGTATCAGGACCTCCTACATAGTTTCGAAAAGTGAGTTTTTCGTATGGCCCAAGGTAAAACAAATTTCTTACAAACTGTTGTTGGGGCATCCAGTGTAAGGATAATGGGCAGTGGGACTAATATCGATCTTCGACGGAAGCAATTCCGGAGAAATTTCTAGCTGCTGATACTGTCCCGTAATGATATGGTACCCTGTATTTAGTCACGTTTTGAAGCTATGTAACTTTTGGGCTCAGATTACATTCATCAGTCTATAGAGAAGGCCCTGTCACCAGACATCGTGGGCTGGAAGTAAATCAGTGCAAGCCAAAGAAGTTTCCATATTCTGAAAGCCCATTTCAATACGTACTGCGAGGGCCAGGGTTTAAACAACACAGCTTCGTTCGGGGCGAATGCTGGCTTGTTCGACCAGTCCTGCTAAACAGTATCCGTTACAGAAGTGGCTGCACCACAATAAGCAGCGAAATGTGACGAAAGGTTTGTGCAAGATCTGAAGCTTCAGTTGGATTTGGGAGAGCAACTACCTTCGCTCGTTTAAGTTCTTGGGGCACGTTTCTAGTCTCCAGTAACAAGGTCACGAAATTTGCTAACCATGTGTGAATACATTTCCCGGACTTGATGACTCTGGGAGTAGGTAAACAGCCAGGAACTTGACTAGGTTTGTCTCCATTATTGACGCTGCAGTCTCTTCATGGGTGATGTCACAAAAATATTTAGTGTCGTAGATGGCCGCTGCTTTTCTATCTTGGAGCTTCTGTTTAATAAGTGTTACTGTCTCTCCGTGATACGCTTCTTCAGGTGTTTGGCAACGTGCAAAGCAGTTTTGTCAAGTGTTGGGAAATGCTGTCAAGTCATACAGCTGGCTCGAGCTCCTAATTTTTGAAGCAGGGTACTTGGAAATGGAGACTACTCAGACTATAAATTTATCCCTTCATACAGTATCCACGCTGTGCTTCAGTTAATCAGATAATTGTAACCGCCACTTCCAAAACCATTGGTGATCCTCACATTTCTTGTGCCAGCCTAAAATATCTTTCCGATATTCTCAGGACATGGGCTCATTCGTCGATGTGGTAACTGCTCGTACTAAAGTCTTGCAGATACCAGCAGGTGATAGAATCCAGTCCAGGTATTTATCAAGGACGATGTTCCAATCAGCTTTTTTGCTTCAATCTCGACTGCGAATTGCGGTTATATTAGGTTGGTGCACAAGCTAATGGAGTTTTTGTTTCGCGTGTTGGTATTTCGGTTGCTAGGGATTGATGGATTACTTTTGTTTGTAGCTCACTGTTCACATGGGTTTCCATACTGGTATTTTCTCATTGGAGGAAGTGGAGATACTGAGCTAGAAAATGCTGTGCCACATGGACAAATTGCAATTTCGTACATATTCCTCTGAGTTCAGTAGTGGAGTGACAGCAGCGGAGGCATCCAGAAGCATGAGCGCTGTGTGTGGAGATGATGCCACTGGACAAAACACGACAAACTGTTTCCTAGTTAAAAGGAGGACCGTTTCATCATTATTGAGTCTCCAGGTACAGGAAGACCTTTGGGGATTTAAACTCTTTCACGCATTAATCCACAAATGATTCACGTCAGTGTACTGGAGGAATCGTAAATGTGGTGAACTGTGATCATTCGGCCATCGTGAGACATTAGCATGTAATGAGAAGGATTAAAAATGGGTTGTACAGGTACTGCATGCCCTAATCCAAAATCAGGGGGTGGTCATATATGCATCTGTATGCTCATGATAAATTTGCTCGTGAAAGACACCGAAGATTCCTAGGGCGCTAATGACCATTGAAGTCGTGCGCCCTAAAACCACAAAAAAAAAAACAACCCGAAGATTCATACCCTGTATCGTCAGTGGTCACGGGAAATGGTCTCTTCATTCTAACATGAGAAAGAGGTGAATGGTTGAGCCCAAACAAAGAAGCAACTCCGCTTACAAGGACTTGCGCGCTTCCAAAAAAGAATTTATTCATATGGTAGAACAGGGACGATGTGGTGTGCTACGAATTGCTTCCCCGATGTCTCACCAACCATGATATTTCGCAAAAACTGAGACGTGGTGCCGAAGCAGTCCAACGGCTGGGCGCTAATGACCGTTGCAGTTGTGCGCCCTAAAACCACAAAAAAAAAAAGCAGTCCAACGACGACGATAACATAGACTGCCTGAAGTGATTATACTCCATGATAACGCCTGCCCACATGGTTAGACTGAAAAAGAACGCTATACAGGAATTGCGCTGCGAAGTCATTGAACACTCGCTCTATTTGCTTGATCGCAGATCGTTCAGATTTTCCGCTCTATCAAACTGCGTCCAAGAAATTTCATTTCGTGAGACTTAATCGCCTGAAAACCATGTTATTCGTACAGCTGCGGAATCGAAAAGTTACATCCAGCGTTGGCAAACAGATTTAAATAGCCAAGGATAATGTATTACGAATGTCTAAATTGTGTGTTGTGTTCGTTAAAGTTACACAAAAATGCTAAAAACTTAAACAGCAACCTAATAAATGAAATACTTGTGCTGATTTGTTCTAAAGCGAGGTAGTATTAAGTGGGAAAACTGAAATATTTTCAGTTGCAGCGACCAAGCTATTCTTTCCATCAGCAGTGATAAAACGTAAGTCTGGCCAAAAAATCATTTTTCCAAGCTGCTGAACTGAAGGAATCGGAATATTCAGAATTGAAAGTAAAATGGATGTTATTTCCATCTATTTCCTCGTATTGAGTTATTCTACACTAAAGGAAAAATAGTGGCAGCGACAAGGAAGGGCTGTTAGAGATAAACAAAAGCTCGTAGTCGTGTATCCACATTGCGGTCTTTCAAAAGAAACAAAATTCGACCTTAATATTTCAACTCAGTCTGAGGGTACGTAGCTAAGTTTTGGCTTGTTTCCTTGCCGCGTTACAGGCCAAAGACTGCTGAGTCTACCGTATACAATATGAATACACACGAATCGAATGGACGAAGGTTCCTATTACATGGCAATTCAGAGTTTTTAGTGTAACATAGAAATTTAAAAGTGAAAAGTGGAATTAAATAAAATCTGCAGGTACTATTTTAACGACTTTAAATGATGAGTACGGTAACAGAAATACCTTGAAGAATGCAATTTATTACTGAAAAACGGCTTTCGTTGTCGATGGTCCAGCAATTAAATAAAACATTAGTTGAATAACAGGGGAAACAATAGATTCCTCCTTCACGTAATCAGTTATGAACAAAGCTTGCAAGATATTCACTATTAAACGCATACTACGTCTTCACTGCAGAAGCCACGGAAATCTCAAGTCCACAAGTTGGCACTACGAAATATTTTTATTTTCCGCGACCACTCGCAAAATGCTAAACACCCTCAAAGTATTCCCAGCACTCCCCTGTCCAGCACTCCGTGTCCTGTGCGGCCCTATGCTCCTGCCCCACCCCATACAGTCTCGCCACTGACCTCGGTAGTCGCCTACCGTAGTAACGAGCGCTGTGATTGGCTAGAGCGCTTCCGCAATGTCACACACACACACACACACACACACACACACACACACACACACACACACACACACACACACACGAAACGAATAGAAACAAAAGTAGGCCAGTAGCCTAATGTCTTTGCTCTCTAAAACACAGTAAATTTTTGATCAATTTCATGAAAAGTATATATCGGATATAAACAAAGACATAGATGGATAAATATATTTACAAGGATGCTTCCGGTTTTTCGTGTAACCGTGCCCGCAGCTCATGGCCTCGCGGTCGCTTTCTCACTTCTCGAGCACAGGGTCCTTGTTTCGATTCCCGGCAGGGTCAGGGATTTTCACCTGCCTCGAGATGACTGGGTGCTTGTGTTGTCCTCATCACTTCATCGTCATTCATGAAATTGGTGAGATCGGACTGAGCAAAGGTTGGGAAATTGTATGGGCGCTGATAACCGCGCAGTTCAGCGCAGCGCAAACCAATCATCGTGTAACGCGATAAATAGTAAGGGGCCGCTTTGACCTCAATAATTCTTATACTATTCATGTTACATGCCTGTAATTGATACCAATTTAGGTTTACACAATAGCTTTCTGAACACATGTCGATCGAAAAAATCGGATGAACGGTTTAGATTTTGGAAATTAGTTGCTGGCTGTTACTAGTATAATTTGCAGTGAGATACTGAACTTTAAAGTAATAGAGATATTGAAAATCCGATTACACCATCAGAATCGTCGTGAAAATAATGGTAATGTTTCTTTTTAAGGTACCTCCGGCTATTAGTTTCTACATGAACTGTGAAATGTCTGCCATTATGGTTTCACAAAGGCCACCATCTTTGGCACTCCCAGCATACAAATCTCCTTAGCCACAAAGCCCATTCTTTGACACCGCTTCATCGTGGAATTCCCAGCCACGCGGTCGGCCCGGACCCCGCAGTGTGGCTGCCCCTGTTGCTCTCGCTCTGGCTAGTGTTGGGCACCACGCAGCTGCTGACGAGCCCCTACTTGCAGAGTGGCCCGTGCGGCCAAGCCAACTCCGAACTTCCAATATTTTCAGGGCGCCACAACTCGCCCATTGTATTACAACATCTGAAAGATATCTGTTCAGATATCGCTCCATTCGCGTAACAGCCACTAGTGGCTCCACTGTAAGGATACAAATCAGGTTTGCTTCAAATAGACGCTGTAACGAGATTGGATGTGATACGCTGACGTTAGTAGAGAATGCCTTTCAGGCGATAAAGACGCACTGAGGTTGAGGGAACACCTGTAGTAGGGTTACAAGAAAACGGATATTCCTTATGCGACATTGCAGACAAACTTAAAAGGAATGCGACCACTGTCCATGATTGCTGGTAGAGGTGGTCATGGGATCTATGGTCACAAGACCACGCTTCGGACGACCATGTAGCGCTACCGAGAAGAAAGACCATCGTGTTCGACGTACAGATTTGCTGCGTGGTAGTGCATGTGCAGCAGCAGTTGGAGCAGCTGTTGGCACCACACTGACACGAGGAGCTGGTCCAAATTGATTACTTAAAGAGCTGAGCTGAGCCAGACGCCCTGTAGCGTGTTCCACTCATACCAAACCATCGCCGTCTGCAACTTCAGTGGTGTCAAGGGAGAGCTCATGGGAGGGCAGGCTGGGGGTTAGTTACGTTCCCTGAAGAAATGTTTCTACCCTGGTGCCAGCGATGGTCATCGTGGTTGAGAGGTCAGTTCAAGGCCGGCGACCAGCCTGTGCGCTAGACACACTGGACCCAAACCTGCAGTTTTCGTCTAGGGGGAAACTTGCTATGACAGCAGGACGACTACCTGTTGAATACCATTCACGAACAGCATTGCAGAGGGTGATTTCAGACAGGACAATGCTCGGCCATATGCCGCTGTTGTAACCCAACATGCTCTAGAGTATAGATACATCGCCTTGCCCTGGGAATCACCAGAACTGTCTACTGCTGATTAAATACTGCACATCATCCGAAGGCAACTAGTCAGCCACAACCAGCGTTAATCTTCCCTGTACTAAGTGCAACAGGCGTGGAACTCCGTCGTACACACTGGCATTAGACACGCGTGAAACACAATTCATGCAAGTTTGCATGTTTAGATTCAATATTCTGGCAGTTACACGGGTTGTTAATGTAACAGCATTTCACATTTGCAATTGCTTATTTCGCGCTGACCTGTGATTCTGCAGTGTGTCACTTAAATACGTCACCTAGACAAATGTATTCCTGAAATTTCATTACTGTAGTTTTCGGTGTTTGGGTTTCTTTTACGTCAGTGTGTGTGTCCATTGCATCTGGTGCAGGATGTCAGTATGTTGCAAGAACCATGGATTGGCAGAGGAGAACTTGACGGTTTGTAGGTATTATGTATGGTCACTTCTCCAATTCCGATTCAGAGTTCACGAATATAGTTTATGGAATCGGATAGCAAGTGAGTATTCAGTTTTACTCGGGACACGTGACTGCTCCGTAGACATGGTGATACGTTGCACTGACTATATCATATCCCAGTATTTAGGACAAGAATGTAGACGATGGGTTTAAAACGTACCTCTTGTAAGATTTGGCATTTGGTTCTGGTAATGCTCTCAATGTTCAGTTGACATAATTTAATATAATCCCACTTTTGCAGATGGTTGGCACTGGAAAAGAGCTTTAGATGTGCTGAGTCATTACTGTTCTGATTTCAGTGTCCTTACCCTTAATCTACTGTCACTGTGCACAGTGATTCCTTATGGAATCAGTGTTGGTTACCTCTCATGTATCTGAAAAGTTTCTCTAGCAGTCAGTTCCGCTGCTTTCTTAGCAGCACCCAAGCATCTGTATGGCACGTATAGGTTGTCACCTACGCATGTGAAGGTACATCGATCCCTGAAATACTTACAGAAAGATACAGCTCAACAGTTCAACAATTGACGGTTACCTTCGGTAAGCTGTCTACTCCAATGTTGCTCACAAGAATGGAATGAGTCATTTAAGAGAAACTGGTGTGCATTTGATTTCAACAGATTTGATATTCATGCATTTTGCAGGCTAATGGGAAGAAGTTTGTAAAATTCAACAGCAGCATACTTAACGTCTCTCTACAGCAGGGAGAGATTACGTTAAGTCATTCTAATTTTGTCACACGGAAGTAGTCGCGTGCAAAGAGTATGGTGACCGTGACGACAGAAGAGATAAAAAATGTTTAGAGAACCGCTGGTAAATTTTCTCAGCTTGCTCAATAATTTGAGATAGGACATGACTCCGATCATTCTACTAAGCAATGACAATATTTTGAACAAGAGAGAAACTCCCTCAGAGGATAATTCCGTGTGACAGTGAGTACCCAGAAGCCAAAAATCAGCCTTTGTGACTGTTTCGTATCTAATACGAGAGGGCATTCTGGATCCGAAAGCTGGTGAGCCAAATTTGTATTCAGACTGGCACGTTCCCAATGCAGTTTTCAGTCTGTGAAAGCCCAGGAATATGGTGCTCGTTATTGTCACTGACAATTTCTTTGGCTCTGTTACGTGATCTAAATTGCGTTAAATTAGTTTCTTAGGCGCGCAGGAAGGGAGGTACCAGCTAACCAATTAATAAATGTCTATAAAATGTTGTTACTGACTGTTGACGGATGACACCAGTATTACAACAGAACATGTCAGACAGGCAAATATCACTCTGCCCCCATTCACCACTGCTGGTAGATAGGTATAAATCAAAGACGTTGAAGGATACAGCACAGAAAGTACATAGATATTATTATACTATTAACTCGGTTCTTGACACCCAGCGCCAGGTGCATTTTGCCTGTATAATGGCTTCTAGGAGCATACAAATTTTAAAGATTCTGTTTTAAAAGATAATAAGTTTGTAAACCAAATGACTCATAATCTGCTCATTAAGAGGGAGAATCTTAATATTTGGTCTACTACACTTGTTTTATTGTATGAAACCTGCGACCTATGTATATTTCTCCAGGATGCATAGCTCACGACGCGCCAATTAGCCAGACTTACTCAGTGTTACGTAGTGAGGATATTCAATGTTAGTTGGCCGTTGCTAAGCATGATTAAAAAAACTCTTTACAATTTTTTCTTGCTTCCACTCCTAATGTCAGATATTTAACACACTGGAACAGCTTAAACTTCAGATTGCTTTACAAGTGAGTTCAAAACATGGGAGTTCGATTGCATAAAGAATCAGAGGTTTACTACTAGATTTCTAATTGCTATCGATGCTTCTGATGACTGAGGTTTTTCATGTTCTATATTTGGTCTCATATTTTCAACATATGCTTGATGTAAGACTAGTTCTCCCATGAGAACTACACGAAGTGAAACACGCTATACGGTAATTGTTCACGTCGTTATCCCGGATGAGCAACGACACTTGCTCATTACGGTTGTACTGATTGTCATAAACAGGTTTGTATTTAGTTTCGTTGTGCTAATGTGACGGCGCTACTAAATATGTACATCTTTGTAACTACTTACGCCATTCAGTGTTTCTAGCTACTTTAGCGCTTATGTACCCTGCTTCACTTTTAACAGGCAGAGAACTGTGCTGTTAGTTGAGTTGTACCAATAGGTCGGCAGTTCATATTTATTCATTCAGTGCTGCAATTGCTTCATGCACTCACTGTTTGGCGCAAATAGTAAGTTATTTACCACTTCCAGTTTTAAACAGGCAGTGTACTATACCGTTTCCTTTCGTGCTAATAAGTCAGAACTAAATATTTAATTCCTTGTAACCACTTAGACTATACAATGCATGTAGCTATTACAACGCTAATATACGCAGTTAGTAGTTTAGAACTGGTAGACTTTGTACTTACGTCGGCACAAAGTGTGAAATTTCGAACGGGCAAGGAAATGTAGTGCTCGAATTAAGTTTTGCTTTTTAGGTTTAGAACCAAGCTTATTTTGATTGTAACCGCTGTCGGCTTCCTACATGCTATTTTAGTACAAACAAGCAATTAAAATTGTCGCTATGTAGCGTCATACTTGCATGTGCAACGTCATCTGGCGTCAAACAACTGTACAGTCAGCAATATCAATAATGCTATGTTTTACTCATTTTTAACACTTTATTTGTATAAACATTTATTACTGCTCTTGTACATTGCGTTGTATTTCCCTTGATTTAATGCTTTTTGTAAGTCGTACGTAATTTCATACTATGGTGCTGCAGGCGCAACACCCACGCTTGTAACGCAATCTGGTATTAAAAATTTGTATCCTCACGTAAAGATCAGCAATTTTATGTCCGTTAACATTAAAACATGTGAATATTACGTCCAGTTGTGCTTATAACTATGTCTACTAGTTGCATACAGTTCCCTGCCACATGTCCTTTTCAGCTTTGCACTGCTTCTATTGTATACCGATATTGGTTCTGTAACTCCTCTACTTCATGAGTAATTGATTTAATTAGAACAGGTGTCTGATGACGAACGCCTCATTACATTGTCAGTGACTTTTTCAGTGAGCAATTCAGCAATGTGTAGATTATATAAAATTACATATTAGCAGCAGTCCTTGCTACCAAATAGCTGATCTTTCAATTACATCATACGGATATTAAATTTGTAAGGGCGAACTCAACAAATTTACTATTACAATGCTTTCGTTTTTATGCCGTTTATCTGTCGATTTTATTATGTACTGTATAAATCTTGTGTTTTTAAGCAATCCTCTCATCTCAGGGCTGTCATAGTAGGCAATTGTTTTTAGTTAAATGCATTAGTGAGCAGTTTGATGATGATGATAATAATAATGGTAATTGTGTTCTAGGTGTAATCTGAACTGCATATGTAGATAAACAAGCATGTTACTAGTCATGTGCATTTGAACTCCCCATTTCTCACTGTGTTCCAGAATTTCAATCATAAATTTATTGACTTTGTAGAAGCTGAAGTGCCAAAGAAAGTGGTACCTATTCAAATACAGAGATGTAAACAGGCAGAATACGGCGCTCCGGTCGACAACGCCTGTGTAACAAAAAGTTCCTGGCGCGGCTGTTGGATCGGTCAGTGCTGCTACAATGGCAGGTTATCAAGATTTGAGTTAGAACGTGGTGTTATAGTCGCCGCACGAGCGATGGGACACAGCATCTCCGAGGTAGCGATGAACACCGGATTTTCACGTATGACCATTTTCAAGAGTGTACCTTGAGTATCAGCAATCCGGTAAAACATCAAATCTCTGACATGCGGCCGGAAAAAGATCTTAAAAGAACGGGACCAATGGCAAGAAAATGGTTCAACGTGAGAGAAATGCAACCCTCCAGCAAACTGCTACAGATATCACTGCTGGGCCATAGTGTCAGCGTGTGAACAATTCAACGCAACAACCGACACTGGACACTGGACGTTCGACGAGAAACACGTTGTCTGGTCGGACGAGCCTCGTTTCAAATTGCATAGAGCGGATGGACGTGTGTAGACGACCTCATGAATCCGTGGACCCTGCACGACAGCAGGGGACAGTTACAGCTAGTGGAAGTTCTGTGGTGGTATGGGGCATATGGAGCTGTAGTGACGAGGCACCTCTGATACGTCTAGATACGATTGAAAAGTGGCACATTTCTAGCCATCCTGATAATCGCCTGCATCCATTCACGTCCCTTCTGCATTCCGACGGATTTCAGCAATTCCACTAGGAAAATAAAACAAACCATACGTCCAGAATGGCAACAGTGGCTCCAGGGACAGTCTTAAGAATTCTTACTGTTGCTGGCCACAAGACTTCCCAGACGTGAACCTTATTGAGCACATCTGGGATGCCTTGCAACGTGCTTTTCAGAAGAGATCCCCGCCCTTTCGTACTACCACGGATTTATGGACAGCCCTGCAGGATTCATGGTGTCAGTTCCTTCCAGCACTACTTCAGGCATTAGTGGAGCCCACGCCACGTCCTGTTGCGGCACTTTGTCGTGCTCGCAGGGGCCCTATTCGATAGTAGGAAAGTGTACCAGTTTCTTTGGCCTTCAGTGTTTCGATCTGTTTTTGTTCAGTTGCGGATAGGTTCGTTTAGTCATTGTGCATAAGCAATAATCACAAGCAGTCTCAGCATTACCCTGTGTTGGTTGCCTACTGCTATTGACCACCCCCTCCCCCCCTTCAATGTCTAAAGTGGAATACTACTCTCATAGGTCAAAGATTACATCTGGAAGCTCTCACGTTTTCTTGCATTTAGTTGGCATATATACTTAAGATACTTGAGTTTCTTGATACTCATTTAGTGAAATATCTTAGCCATCTTAGATACTTCAGAAATATTAGATACAGAAAATATTACTATATTCCTTAACATGACTTCATTGTATTGTCTTTTAGTATGTTCAATTTAATGATCAAGCCCATTAAGACATTTGATTCTTGTGCCATTTACTGACCTCTGGGTTTGTGGATGGTTTCTATGTTCATAAAGAATGTGAACTTTGTACATACAGTTCACTTTGGGAGTGAAGTGAAATCTAGTTCCATAATCCTTTTTATTGAACGTAATAAATTCACTTTCATGCAGTAATACGATCTTAAGACATAATACTTGGCAGAAATTGTTCCATATTGCTATGTGCATGTATACTGTTTGTCCTGACAGTCAATGTATAACTTCAGAACTGTAAACTTATGTTCATATACATTTTTATATACATTTTTATTGTGACAGTTTTTCTTCCTATATGTAGAAATGTAGGATATCTGATGTCATAAATATTTTTAAGTATCTGAAGGTGACAATGTAATCCCATTTGATCTTTAATTCTTTCTATTGTTATATTGGGTTGCCTTCTCTTATGGTGTTTGTATGGTACTGTGTGATCAGTGAATGAAACTAGTAGTAATAAATGATTAGAAGACGGCATTGTAACGGGCTTGTCGAAGCCAACAATTGATTTCGTACTGATCGCCAGTATATACAAATGTCGGTGTTTGAAGATAAAACACGTTACTGCTTCTAGACGGCTATAAAAGTAATTTTGTCAAACCTTCCATTTTTATGTAACCTCACCAATGCCTCATATGGGTCCCACTCATTGTAGTCTTTCATTTCCTCTTCCTTTTTAACCTCTCCCAGCCTGCCTCTTCTACTTGAGGAACGAACTGCTAGTTACAGAATCCATGGTTTCCTTAATTGTAATTAATGGTACCTATGTTATGTTAACATTGTCTTTATGTGAATTTTTGTGTGTTCATATTATCGTCGGTCACGATATATATTACACAGTTAGTGTAACAGTCGATAATTTTTCATGTTCACATTTTAATAGCTTGCAAAAGTGTTGTACTAGATTTTGAAAAGTTTTTAAAAAGAGTTTGTGGTGTGCTTGAAGTATTGCACTTGTTCTGGGAAAAAAATTGTTCCTCAGCACACACAAATCGCTGAAATATTTGCAATCAATGAGTTCATCGTAACTGAAATTGGTATTGCAAGTAGTCAATTTAAATTCCTCTCTCTGAAAGTAAACTGTAATATTACGTGAAAAGTTACTGAGATTTTTAAATTAGTGTTATTTCTCACAAGCACTTTAATAAAGCCTGTTACAAAAATTCTCCACTTACTGGAATTGGTAAATGGTAGATACAGAAACTGGTTTACAGTTGAACTGTCACGAATACTTTCCTTTGTATGACCAGATCTACCCACTTGCATTTTTATTTCAACTATAACTGAGATTAAGAAAATTGTAAATCAAGAATTTATTTTTAGGTAAGCTGTAACCTCAATTTAGCTTTAGTTGTGTAACGATCACAAACTTCCAATGTCAAATAGATAAGCATTGTTAAATAAGTAACTTCTACAATATACAGTGTGCAGATGTATCTTTTAAGTTACCTTCTATTAATCACCATTCCTTTGTAAGCAGTATTACAGAAGCGCAGTCAGACTAGAAATATTACTTTAAAATAATTGACAACCTTAGGACATCAACGTTCCTTTCATGCAAATGGTCTTGCTAGTCACTGTTAACGAAGTCTGACTTTACTTCCACTTACTTCACGATCTTCTGTTTCCTTTTCTGTCGGCTTTTCTTGGTCAGCTCTTGTTCTTTTCGACCCCAATGGTATTAGGTTGCGAGGCCAGAGGGTGTCTTTCATTTTCATTTTTGCCTTCTATTGGGTAAAAGGGGGTGGGGGGGACGGCGGGACGGCGGCCTCAGACACGGTGAGGGGGAAGCCAACGTTCCTGGGAGCGATCCCATCAGAGAGCCTGGCGCTCCAAGCGGGATGTTAAGCGGCATAGTTGATAAACGATCCATGTGAAAGTCTTCATAATCCCACGCCTGAAAATAATTTTTGGATGTGAAGACCAAGAGATGGAACAAGCCATACTAGATGTGCAAACAGCAATGTCAGCATGGTCATCACAACATCCCTAGTTCGTGAATAAAATGGAACCTCAGATGGAGACGTTACTCTGCATCAGTAATGAAGTAAATGGGATCGAAAAAGAAGCCTTACACATCACGAAGGATGCTTCTCAGGATGTAAACCATGTCAAATGTTAATTGTTGCTGATCTTGGAGGTGTGACCACCAGTAGAAATATTGGAGCATATTGGAATCACACAATCCCAAGTTCCTGCAATTACTACGGGGACAATCCTGGTAAGGTCCACAGCGCTGAAATGACCTTGATGGCTAGTGAACAAATGAAAGTGAGACAGAGAAGACTGATGTTTCAAAAACTCCTGTGATTATGTACCATGCTTTAGACTGCTCACAAGCAAAGTAATTTTGTGGTTGCCAGTTGCGAAGAGAAGACGATGTGAAGACGGGGATAGAACGCTGTGGTAGAGCATTGCTGTATCAGATACTGGTGTACTTCCTCCCAAAACAGTATGTCTGTAGTACACAGCCCGCCAGATGGCACCATATTCAAAGTTCTGTGTCTCAGACCTCACAGACGTCTGCACTGATTCTCATCACTTCTGTGTTGGTGGCTATAACTGGAAGAATTGTGATCATTTGTCATTGAAGATCGTTCCGCAGATCAGTCAGCAAGAATAAGAGAAGAGGTAAAGCCAGAACTTCACCTGCTGTCGTTCACTTGGCGAAGAAGATCGTGGCCTCCGCTGAATGCAGTCCTTACAGCCATTTCACTGTCACTGCTGCCTGACCTGAAAGCACCCAGCTTACGAGATATACAGTGAACGATGCAAGTTGCTGGCTAGCACCTCAAAAGTGGAAATCTGTTCCCAACGATTTACGAGCCTTTCAGCTAGACAGTCCAGAGTTGGCTCTGGAAGGACAGTGATAGTTTAAAGGCCAGTGGCTCCGAAGTTCGGGACATCCCCCCCCCCCTCACTCCCCTCCCCTATCTTACGTACTTCATACTGTTGTTTACTGCTTCTGTGCCTAAATAAGTTACATAAAACAGCAAATAAAATTTCATGTTCAATATATATGTAAACTGAAACTAGCTGTCGGATTTCTTAGTAATACATTTTCCTTCAGTTTTACAATTATGTAAATGAAAATCAAAGTTAATGCATTACATCACATGACTGTAATATGATTAAATGTGCAAAATGTGAGTAATATATTACTGTCATTAACACTTCAAATAGTTTAAATTTGTAAGTGCAAATGTTTCTCACCATTGTAAAAGACGAAAGTTATCGTCAGACGTAGGTAATAAGTTAGAATGGTCGAAAGAGGAGAGACGTGGTGTACTGGAAGTATCCTGTTTGAGGGTGTTGTTTATCTAGAAATGTGTCGGTAGGCTAAAAAACCGAAGCAGATGAAACGCCCATTGTATCCATAGTAGTTGAGATAGAGCTATAGCTCCGAAACACATTGGGTGGATAGCAGAGAATGAAGCTTGTGAATGACTAAGAATTTTTTCCTGTCTGTACTGAAAGTTGACGGCCACTGATGTTACGTTATTTCCATGAAATTCTGTTAACAACAAAGAAGTTTACTGTAAATTAATATTATGCATGCGTTGTTACCAGTGCAGTAACATGACTATTCCAAATATCGACGTGGTCTTTCCATACATCTCTAATTTATTTGAGAAAATGCTGTGCCTGAACATGCAGGCGTTCTAAATGTACCAGTAAACCTCTGAGCCTTAGACTCGAACTCTCGTGTACAAAACAGCTTCAGTCATCTGATTATAAATTAGCTACTGTTTTAATAATTGCACGTCAAATTTATTTTCAAATCGTTCATAAACTTTCCAAAAGAACTTTATGTACATAAGCAAGACAATCACTGGGTGTTTTCATCCTCATACTGGATGAATTGTCAAGATACTTCCGTGCTGTCAGTTATGCTGCCTAAGGTCACACAGTACGTAACTGTAATACTTGCTTAGTTTTGTTGTTAAACTTCAAAAATGAGATTATGCATCGTAATGTACAGATCATGATAGCATTGTATATATTAAGTCAATTACGTGAAGTAATGCAACTCAAATTTGTTGCTCTTGGAAGCAGCTAGATTCTTCATGCACAATCGACCAGGTCTGTAGTAATATTTATATTGAATGGAAAGTCTGTCAGTAGATGGATTAAAATAATCCTCTAATTTACCATTCTCCACTAGTAAAAAACTCCAACTGTGTAGTTGAGCACAAGTGTTGTTGACGTAGCTAAGCAGCAACCTCTTGTAGTGAGAGGAGGTTGTAAAGCCACTTCCTACAATGTGGTGTATCTGACACCGGGACCACAGTGCCATCTTGTGTAATCAACACGCGTCAGATAATGCTCTTACACTTCCTGCTGTGGGTTAGTCATCTGAGCACCCCATCTGAGATGTTTTGCGATTTCCAGTATTTCCTTACTTTCAGTGATCGTCCATATTTAGCTTCCAAATCATTCTGTACAAACCTTCAAATTCGCCTTTCCCTGATGTTTATCATCCCTAAAATATGCGGAAGGCTACCCGAGGTAAATTTTAAATGAGCTTTTGTGCAAAGTCTGTAATACTGATCGAACTGACATTTCCTTACGGCAAGAAACTCACCGTTACCATTATCAATAAATAATAAAGGTGTATCATTCTTAGCAGTTTAGGCAGTTGCAATGTAGTGAGCATTCCATCAAAGTTACTGGTAATGGTTTGAGGTCTAGTTCAGGTTTGGTCGTTAACGTCAGTTCTGCCTGCACATCTCGCAGCTTGTGATTAACTGGAATTCTGAGCTTCTGTGCTGGTGTCACATTCTAGCTGCTGTATTGAGCTCGGAGGGATGTGGTTACTGCACAAAGTTGTTGGGCATTGTGACGTGTAACTTTCATATCCGTGGTATGTTACGGGGTCTTTGAAAGTACAGTGATGTAGCTGGAAAGCGATTACCCTGCGCATTTAGGGTTAGATTTTTAAACGCAGTCATTCGTGAGGTCACTTCTGTCCTACAGCTTATGGACACATTTTGAAAATACGGAAGCCAAATTTCTTCCAATTTCTATTCGGCCTAGGGGCAATTAGGCCTAATTGTTATATGGTATAAAAGAGTTAATATTATTTTGCATGACTGTGTGTCTAACTAGGCACAATTATTTTAAAGACGGAGTGTCAGCTACTCTCAGGGGAAAAAAATCTCATGTTTTACAGTAGTCAGTTTGTACGCTTTTGACACTTCCTGAACGAGAACAGGAAAATTTTCTCAAAGTAAATTAGAAGAAAAAAGAAATTTTAAAACGCGGGACAATGTATCAGAAACATGTCGCACACACCAACGATCGCTTTGCGAAAGAAGAGACCTTCAGCAACTGTCGAGGTGACAAAACACCGTCCGGCAGAACGCAGGAGCCGCTGCCCAGGGAAGGCGCGGCCAGGCCGCACTGCACGGCCAGAGCTCAGCTGCGGCGGTACACGGCCCTGCAGGAGCACCACTCCGGCCCTCGTTGTTACACGCTGCCGACTTGGGCTGAAGACAGTCCAGACTTCTTAGTAGGGAAGACACGTCTGCTGCTAACCGCTGTCCGTTCCTATCTGCCCACAGCTCTGAGACACACCTCGCCACTCCGCGAGAACGGGCAGCAGACGTCGCTTTCTTTTTTTTTTTTTTTTGCGGTGGTGTTTGATCAGTCTCCTGACTGGGCTGATGCAGCCCGCCACGATTTCCTGTCCTGTGCTAACCTCTTCATCCAGAGCAGCACTTGCAACCCACGTTCACTATTTGCTGGATGTATTCCAATCTCTGTCTTCCTCTACAGTTTTCGCCCTCTATGCTATAGTACCACTAGTACCATGGAAGTCATTCCCTCTTACCAGATGTCCTATCATCCTGTCCCTTCTCCTTATCAATGTTTTCCACATATTCCTTTCATCTCCGACTCCGCAGAGACTTCATTCCTTACCTTGTCAGTCAACCTAATTTTCAACACTCGGCTGTAGTTCATCTCAAATGCTTAGATTCTCTTCCGTTCCGGTTTCCCCGCAGTCCATGTTTCACTACCATACAATGCTGTACTCCAGACGTACATTCTCAGAAATTTCTTCTTCAAATTAAGTCCGATATTTGATATTAGATTTATCTTGGCCAGGAATGCCTTTTTGCCAGTGCTAGTCTGCTTTTGATGTCCTTGCTCAGTCCGTCAGTCATTCCTGTGCTGCCTACGTAGCACAATTCCTTAACTTCAGCTACTTTGTAACCATCGATCCTGATATTAAGTTTCTCGCTGTTCTCATTTCTATTACTTCTGATTACCTTCGTCTTTCTTGGATTTACGCTCAATCCATACTCTTCTCGTGGAAGGACAGCAGTCACACCTGAATAAGATGCGTTCGTCTGCACAATGAAAGATTTCTGGAAAGCACACTGTAAGAAATGAGGTTAGCCAAAGCGGTCTTCACAGCATCATAGGCAGACAGTTGCGATTCTCCCCACCTGAGCCCCGCATCTGTCTTACGTAGGCCGTTCAAGGGAATGGCTAATTGAGCAAAATGGGCCACGAACTTCCTTAAGAAAAATTGGGCATGCCTATAAAACCTAGCAATTATGTTCTTGTTCTGAGATGGAGACTGTCCTTGATCGAATTTGAACCTTTCAGCTGACAGTAAATGACCTAGGAAAGAGATTACCTTATGTGGTAGACTTACTTTAGACAGCTTAATTGTGAGGGCTCCATCACGTAAACGAAGTAAGACCTACTCCAGATATTGGTGTTCGAAGAGAGCGCTGTAGACGACACCATCGTCCAGATAATCGTAAATAGACTTAATTTCAGATCTCGCGAGATATTATCCAATAATCTGGAAACGACGGCTCCACTTGTGTGCAGTCGCAATAGGACTCTGTTAAACCTAAAAAAATAGTCACTGCAGACGGCAATCACTCCATCACTGGCTCAGATTTTTCAGTGAGAAGAATCTGATAAAATGCCTGGTTCAGATGGAAGACCGTAAAAATCTTTGTCTCCGTAAATCTTGATACAATGGCGTAAGTCGGTAACGGAACAGGTTGCAAAATAACCTTCACATTCAACCGCATATAAAAAACTAGCAGGCGGTACCCAGACCACCGTTTCAGGACTAGAAACACGGACGAGGCAGAAAGAGATGCAGATGGCCTAATGACTCATTCGTCAAACACTTAGTTCCCTATCTGTCGTAAGGCCTGCCTTGCACAGTGAAAGCAGATACGGGGGTTGCCTAACTGGAACATCATTGGTCAGCCCTTTCTTGTAAAGTATGCTATTGGTGACCGACGATTTATTCACTAAAAAGTCGGGGAACTGAGTGAGAACTTCAAACAGGCCCTCAGACTCCCCTCTGGATAAATGGCTCGCGCCGAACCTCTCCACAGTAACATTTTTAAATCCAGTCGCAACTTGACATGAACATGATCTGAATTTCAGTACAAAACCTAAAGAAAAATGCTTTATCAGCTTCATCTATAACTAAGCCCGCTCGCTGGATCCAAACGCAGCCAATAACAAACTGCCTGGAAGATACCTAGTTACTAATACTTGAACTAGCAACGAAAAATCTTGTAGACACATCACTTTACAGTAACACCTGTCCGTTGACAGCATGATGTCCTTGTAACGTTGGCTCCAAGGGAGAACACGTATGTGAAAGATTACGATACGACTGATAGTTGTAACATCATCCTCCCACACACTACCATTAAAGTTTTCATTCTTTGCACAATTTTGGAAAACTGAGAGTAAGACTTCAGAAGTGCAATTTTTTACTTACGTTGATTATTTCGTTGTTGTAGATAGCTTAGTCTTGTCTAAAACTACTTTATTGCAGCTGAAAATTTCGATTTCTTAGGTTCGTGAAAAGGAAACTGTTGAAAAGTTTCCTTTTGCTGTGAACGTCCTTTTGTTATACCATTCTTCTAAATCACACATACTTCAATGTTCAAAAAACCAATAATTACATTGTTTCTGACAGGGTCAACAAAATACATGCGTTTCCATCAGACATGTCCACCACTCCTTACATCCTCTGCGGTACCCAGAATATGCTAAACACTTTACAAAGTAGAAGAGTTGGCAAAACAAAAGATTCATCACTAAAGTATCATTAGTCCATAAATTAATCCAGACATCAATCATTAGTGTTAGATTGTGCAAGAAATGCGAATTTTAAGTATGCCACAAATTTTGTAATTTACAATAGTTTCTAAAAGAGCCATTTTAACTTCTACTACCAATGGATTGACACAATTTTTTTTATACATTTTAGCCTGACATATCATACACAAAATAAAATGAATTCTTGTAATGAAACAGCTGATAGTTTTAACCTGTGAGAGATCCGAGATTAGACATGGTATCGATTATGTCTATAAACGTAATGTCGGAGGAGGAAGATCCATTATGTAGTGCAACAATGAGATATTACTGCCGGATTCGAATAAGTTGCAGACTGTACAAACAACCACAGCACTTCAATAACGTGTGGCAACTCATCCAAGGTTAGCACATCCAATCCCTGCACAAAGGTAAACGTAGGATGGAGGAGCTTAGCAAAGGGTCATCAGTCATTCACTACAGCACCAGTAGTTCACGCGTTGCTGTACATACCACCTTGATTTTCTACGCTAGTCGAAAAACGTATGGAAGGAACTGCAGAAAGCTTCCTTACCAACATTCACCATCTGTAGATAAAGTTACTGGGTAGCTGTAGGTAGTGCCTTCATTTTCTAACCTAGGCGAAAAACGTAAGAAAGAACCCACCGGAGCTTCCTTACCAACATTTTGGAAGCCGTTCTTTCCACACAGACGTAGACAGCAGGCAGCCTGCATCCCGGATTTGAAACGATCATAACTGTCGTACCAACCCCACAGTCGCAGCAGGTGCAAACGTTGTTTCGGGAGCAGAAAACTGTCGCAACATCGTAAGGGTGTAGATGAAAGGCCAGTCTTGGATACCTGGAATTAAATAAGTAGACGGCTGTGCAAAGCAAGTACCGCGGCATGCAGCTAATGGAGCTAGTATATATATGATAAGCTCCCTATCAAAGATACGATACCGATGCTCACGAAGCGGTTGTCTTTGGACTGGTAAGAGGAATGGTCGCAGACATCCAAAATCAAAGGCGATCACTACACATTAAACAGTTCAGTGTGTTCCAGGGTATGATAACAAACATAAATGAGCTTCAAAACCACTACAGTAAGGCTGAAAATTAACCATTGGAAGTTCAACACACACTTGTATTGACTCGAGAAGTGTAATCCATCCACTCACTTCTACGATGCCCTCTGGGCATGTATCACATCAACGTCCTTAGCAGTAATCTTCGGGCTCTTTTTCATGTGTTCCCAGTCAGCCTCCGAAGTCCGTTAACATCGAACGCTGTAGCAACATGCAACCTGCCGTACGAATTAGACAACAGTGCCAACATAAGGATATAGCTCCCAGTTGCAAATTAATGCTTAATGTACTTACAATGCCAGAGGAAGACAAAAGCTCAGTTGACTGTATCTGCTACTCTGCAGAATATGGAATGCTCAGTCTCTAAATTTGTGTCGCTGTATACGTTCTATGTGTACTTGCCTGTGTACTGGTGTATGTATGCGTGTGGCTGTAATACAACACTTCAGTTCTTGTGAACTCTTCTGCTGTGCTGTGCTGTTCTGTTCTGTTCTGTTCTTTGTAGACGGAACTTACAGACCCGTACATACATTCAATTCTCTATGCGAAGCTTTTGAAACAATTGTTAGAGAACATAAAAAATTTCATTGTTAATTTAGTCGTCATTGTGGACTGAATGGCAATATCCCAAATGTGTACCAACGACGAGTTATGTTCTGTTACCAGTAGAATTTTTATAGCATACTATCACTGTGTATCCTGTGTTCGATTTTCGTCCTGTTCACTCGTTTTCTTGTAATGATCGTAAATCTTGTTCAACGTCGAATCCGATCTTCGTTAATCCTCTGTTACATGGTACCAGGACACGAATTCAAATAATGTCTTACATGAACTGTCGAAACCATCTGTAATAACATTTCCTGTGTTTGTCTGGCTGTATGTGCACGTTCCAAAAGCCAAGAAATTAAAAAAAAATAGTTAGGCCTCCTATTCTTCCTGCTCTATTCACACACCTGATTCACCAACATGCACTGATAACGCAATGTGCTGTGAAGTGGCAATGTGCTGTGAAGTGGCAATGTGCTGTGAAGTGGCAATGTGCTGTGAAGTGGCAATGTGCTGTGAAGTGGCAATGTGCTGTGAAGTGGCAATGTGCTGTGAAGTGGCAATGTGCTGTGAAGTGGCAATGTGCTGTGAAGTGGCAATGTGCTGTGAAGTGGCAATGTGCTGTGAAGTGGCAATGTGCTGTGAAGTGGCAATGTGCTGTGAAGTGGCAATGTGCTGTGAAGTGGCAATGTGCTGTGAAGTGGCAATGTGCTGTGAAGTGGCAATGTGCTGTGAAGTGGCAATGTGCTGTGAAGTGGCAATGTGCTGTGAAGTGGCAATGTGCTGTGAAGTGGCAATGTGCTGTGAAGTGGCAATGTGCTGTGAAGTGGCAATGTGCTGTGAAGTGGCAATGTGCTGTGAAGTGGCAATGTGCTGTGAAGGGCCTAACACCTCCATTACTTGGCTACACACGATTCATACAAAAGTTTGACACTTCTAGTCAACGATAAATTACTCCACTAGGTAAGAAAAGTTTGCAACGCTTGTGCAAGGGCTCGTGCAATTCATTAATTTAATTTTAAATACAAATTAAATCTTCATGTAGATACTTAGTTGCGGTTCACAAGCAGAGTGGCGAATTAGAACTTCATAAATGCCATTCGTCTAAAAGATTTGTGGGACATGGAATGTAATTCATAAAAACCCCGGAATAAAAGAATAATTGGCAAGCTGGTGCATACGAAGAATGAAACAGGTGGAGACGCTTAAAGATAGTTCAGAAATCTAAAGAACCTATGCAAAATACAGTTACGGCTCACTGCTGCAGATCAGCAGCAATTGTATATGCGGGACTGTCCTTTCTCAGATTTCAGTCTTTATGTATAATACTTTCTGTACCTGTCGCTGCAAATTTCTCAAACTTCGCTCACAACTTTCGATAGCATATTTTTGTACACTGATGGTTCCAAGTGCGCCCACAGTGTTGACTGTGCTTTTGCCATCGGGGCTGATCAGTTTTACTAACGGCTTCTCGATCAGTGCAGCAGAGCTTTTTGCCCTGTATCAGGCTGTTGACTACGTCCATAGGCACCAGCCCACTCGCTGCATCATCTAACTCCCTGAGTGCCCATCAGTCTGGATCCGGTCCACCCCATCGTTCTACGGATCCAGGACTGCCCCCATTTGTTCCCGGATGGGGAGCCCAAGTGATGTTCTTCTGGGTTCCCCCCCAGGGGGTCCACAACTCTTTTGTGGATACGTGCGTGGCGAGCACGGGGCCCCAAGCCATTGCAGCCTTCTTTCTCTCCCGGGCTGCATTTCCTTTCCCTTCCCCTCCTTTCCCCTCCATACCCCTTTCCCCTCGCCCTCTCCTCTCCCTCTATTGGTGTCATTGCTTATGCTGGCCCCCGCTATCCTCCTGGTTATGTTGGTTTTACACTCCGGCTTTGTTGCGTAATAATCTCCTCCTTTTGGCATTCCTTGGTCCCCCTCTGGGGTTTGACCTCCATTCCAAAATTTCTCTTCCGTAGTGTGAGCCATTTGGGGAAGAGCACCTTACCTAGTGTCTCCGACGTGTGCCCTCCTCGTACATTCCACCTTTTCTTTTACGTCGTTGTCTGATGCTAGGGTGCATAGCCAGCACGGTAGCCAGCCCGTGTGGTGGGGTCGCTATGTACCCTTTTGGTTGAGCCCCCTGAACACACAGGGATCACACTTCTGATACCTGAGCTGTGACCTCCTCATGCATGCCTTGGAGTGGTTGCTCGTCATCCTGGAGCATCGGAACTCCCGGCAATGGCCGCCGTGCCAGACGGCCCTTGCTGTGGCTGGGTGGCGCCCGTGAGGAGAGCCCCTGATCGGAGTGGGTGGTATCAGGGCGGACGCTATGCAGATGAAACGCATACAGGTCCAAAACTCTGGCCGCTCTTCTGCGGCCGTCTCTCTGCGTGGTACTGATTCCTCAAGTGCTGCTTCTCTTGCCCCTTCGGCCTTCCCTTCCGTGGCTACCCCCTGGGAGGAGGGTCAGGCCCGTCGTCTAGGGGCAAAACCTTTCCCCCGTTATCTAGTTTGCACCAGGACTGATGGAGATACTTTCACCAGTGTCAAACCTTTATTCTTTGTGGAACACATTGAAGACAAGTTCGGCGAAGTGGACTCCCTGAGCAAGATGCGGTCGGGTTCGTTACTGATAAAAACTGCTTCGGCTGCCCAATCTGCGGCCCTTCGTGCCTGTACCCATCTTGGCACAATTCACGTGTCCATTACCCCTCACCAGTCTCTAAATATGGTACAAGGTGTGATTTTTCACAGAGACCTCATCCTTCAAACTGATGAGGAACTTCGGGACAATCTCGGACGGCGGGGTGTTCACTTTGTTCGGCGTGTTCAGAAGGGTCCTAAAGATAATCGTATTGATACTGGTGCCTTTATCCTGGCCTTTGAAGGGGATACCCTTCCTGAGAAAGTTAAGGTTATGGTCTATCGCTGTGATGTGAAGCCATACATCCCACCTCCTATGCGGTGTTTTAAGTGCTTGCGTTTTGGCCACATGTCTTCTCGCTGTACCCAGGACCCTCTCTGTGGTGACTGTGGACGTCCACTCCATGAGGGGAGTCCCTGTGTTCCCCCTCCTGTATGTGTAAATTGTCATGGTAGTCATTCTCCACGTTCAGCAGATTGCCCAGTCTATAAGAAAGAAAAAAAGATACAGGAGTATAAGTCTCTTGATCGTTTAAGCTACACAGAGGCCCGTAAGAAATATGCACGATTGCACCCTGTGTCTATGACATCTAGTTACGCCTTGGTTACATCTTCATCCCTTCCTCCCCCTTCCTTACCCCCATCCCGGACCCCTCTCCTTCCCCCCTCCCCTGCGGCTCCCACACCTTCTCCTCTGGGCGCTGCTCCCCCTCCCCAGCCGGAGAAGTGTCCCACTCCTTCGGCGTCTGCCGGTCAAGGGCGCCTCTCCCGGGATGCCCCTTCCCGGCACCTTCCAGGTCAAAGGTCTGCTGCAGCGCGGCGACCGCGAGAGCCGCGGTCTATCGGCCCCCCGGTCGCCCGGTCTCTTTCTGTTCCTGATCTTGCTGCAGCTGGCTCCATTATGCCACACAGCCCTCCTCGATCTCAGCCTGAAAAGAAGAAGAAACATAAGTCCCGGGACAAAGAGCCTCTGGTGTCACCGGAGGTCCCTTCCCCGGCTTCACAACCGGATTCTGACCTGTCGTTTATGGATGTCGCCCCCTCCTTGTCGGTGACGGGTGGGGACCCGGCGGTATGACTGGATTTAGCGTGTTCAGCCCTCATTTAAACCATCGTTCCGTGGTTCTCCAATGGAATTGTAATGGCTACTATCGTCACCTTCCGGAATTGAAATCCCTTCTTTCGTCCTACTCAGCAGCTTGTGTGGTTCTCCAGGAATCTCATTTTACTGATGCTCACTCACCGACCCTCCGTGGGTTCCGTGTTTTCTGTCGAAATCGGGTCGGACCCTTGCGGGCTTCTGGTGGCGTTTGTACGTTGGTCCGTACAGACATTGCTAGCACGTGGATTCCTCTCCAAACTACATTGGAAGCGGTTGCTGTTAGGGTCCAATTAGACTCTGCAGTCACAGTATGCAATCTTTATCTCCCTCCTGACAGGACCCTTACACCTGCTGCCTTAACCACCCTTCTTCAGCAACTTCCTCCTCCCTTCCTCCTCCTTGGGGATTTTAATGCTCATCATCCTTTGTGGGGCAGTGCCTTTCCATCTAGACGAGGTCTTCTTATAGACCAATTTATTGCAGACCATCTAGACGAGGTCTTCTTATAGACCAATTTATTGCAGACCACGACCTGTGCCTTCTTAATGATGGCTCCCCTACTCATTTCAGTGCTGGTCATGGAACCTTTTCTGCCATTGATCTTTCTCTTTCTTCTCCCTCTCTCCTCCCTTCATTACACTGGTCGCCACACGACGACCTTTGTGATAGTGACCATTTCCCGTTGATTATCACGCTCCCTTCCCGCTCCCCGATGGACAGGTTACCTCGTTGGTCTTTCCACCGCGCCGATTGGCCTCTATATACTGCACAGGTCGAGTTTTCTCCCTCTTTGTCGGGTTGTATTGATGACGTCCTACGTGACGTGTCTGACGCGATTGTTCGCGCTGCTAACCTTGCTGTCCCGCGCTCATCTGGACAATTTCGTCGTCGGCAAGTCCCGTGGTGGAGTACGGCCATTGCCATTGCCATCCGTGATCGCCATCGAGCTTTGCAACATTTTAAGAGGCACCCATCTGTAGCCAGCCTTTCTACCTTTAAGCGCCTTCGCGCTAAAGCCCGTTATTTAATCAAACAGAGCAAGCGGATATGTTGGAAACGATTCGTTTCTTCCCTTGGTTCCACTGTCCCTCTGTCACGGGTATGGGCTACACTTCGCTCTCTCCAAGGTTGCCATCGGCAGTCCACCCTCCCAGGCCTTCACCTCCCAGATGGCATTTGTACGGACCCATTAGTTCTCGCAGAACATCTTGCGACCCATTTTGCAGTGGCATCAGCGTCGGCCTCCTATCCAGCTGCTTTCCTTCATCAAAAACAGCAGGCTGAAGCTGTCACCTTATGTTTCACCACTTGTGAGTCCGAATCTTACAACGAACCTTTCACTGAATGGGAATTTCTTTCTGCTCTATCTGCTTCTCATGATACGGCCCCTGGCCCAGATTCCATTCATAACAGCTGCTTCAACATCTCAGTGCTCCACAACGGCACCATCTTCTTCGGGTGTTTAACCGTATCTGGCTCCAGGGTGACTTCCCTTCTCAGTAGAGGGATAGCATTGTGGTTCCTGTCCTTAAGCCTGGTCAGAACACCCTATCTGTTGACAGCTATCGGCCAATTAGTTTGACCAATGTTGGTTGTAAGTTACTTTAATGGATGGTAGCCCGTCGGCTCACTTGGGTCCTCGAATCTCGGGATGTATTGTCCCCTTACCAGTGTGGCTTTCGAGAGGGACGATCTCCAATCGATCATTTGCTTCGCTTGGAATCCGCAGTTCGGCAGGCTTTTTCCCAGCGCCGCCATTTGGTTGCAGTGCTTTTTGACCTTCGCAACGCCTATGACACGGCCTGGCGCCATCACATCTTACAAACCCTTCATCAGTGGGGTCTTCGGGGCCCACTCCCGATTTTTATCCGCCAGTTCCTGATCCATCGGTCATTCAGAGTTCGAGTTGGTATAGCTTTTAGTTCTCCATGGACCCAGGAGACGGGCATCCCACAGGGTTCTGTCTTGAGTGTCCTTCTTTTCCTCATTGCTATCGATGGACTTGTGGCCTCTGTCGGTCCCTTGGTCGCCCCTGCCCTGTATGTGGACGATTTCTGCATTTGGGTTAGTTCCTCCTCGATGCCATCTGCAGAACGGCAGCTCCAGGTGGCTATACAGCGTGCCTCTGCATGGACCCTCTCACACGGGTTTCAATTCTCTCCTTTAAAATCGCGGGTGGTCCACTTCTGTCGCCGTACTACGATCCACCCTGATCCAGAGCTCTATCTTGCTGCACAAAGATTGCCTGTGGTTCCACAGTTTCGTTTCCTAGGTCTTCTTTTCGACAACAAGCTCACTTGGCTGCCCCATATCAGACTCCTGAAGGTAGGATGTTTCCGTAAACTCAATGTCCTTCGCTTCCTTGCCCCCTCCTCTTGGGGTGCGGACCGTTCCATCCTCCTCCGTCTTTATCGTGCTCTAGTTCTGTCACGTTTGGACTATGGTTGTCAAGTTTATGGTTCAGCTGCTCCTTCCACGCTGCACGTGCTGGATCCCGTCCACCATCGTGGTATCTGTTTGGCCACCGGCGCCTTCCCTACTAGCCCTGTTGATAGTCTCCTGGTTGAAGCTGGGATCCTCCCCCTTTCTGTTCGGCGGTCCCAGCTTCTGGTGTCTTATGCCCTTACTATCCATTCTTCTCCCGCTCATCCTTCCTATTCTATCCTATTCCCAGACCATGGACGTCGCCCGCCTGACTCCTGCCCTCGGGCAGGTTTACCGGTTGGGCTGCGCCTTGCGTCTCTTAACCGTGATTTTCGGCTTCCTTCTTTGTCCTGTCTTCCTCGCTCCCTCCCCTCCACCCCTCCTTGGTTAGTTCCTCGGCCTCGAATTCGGATGGATCTCCGCCGCGGTCCGAAAGATTCCATCCCCCTTGGTGGTGTTCCGTTCCTTTTTCCGCCAAATTTTATGGGAGTTTCGGGATGCTGTTGTTTTTTACACTGATGGCTCTAAATCTGCTGATCATGTTGGGTATGCCTTCACGTCCTTTGTTGGAACGGAAAATCTACTGCCACCCTCATGTGGGGTGTTTACTGCGGAATTGATGGCAATTTCCCGGGCCCTTACCTTTATTAAACAATCCCAACACAACCGCGTTTTGTTATGTACGGACTCGATGAGTGGCCTTCTTGCTATTGACCGGTGTTTTTCGCGTCATCCCTTGGTCTCTGCCATCCATGACCATCTCGCTGATCTTCACCGTGCTGCTTGTTCCATTGACTTCCTATGGGTCCCGGGCCATGTGGGTATCCCGGGTAATGAGCTCGCTGATCGTTTGACTGGGGGAGCAGTTACTTACCGCCCGTTTTCTGTAACCCCTCCTGCAGCGGATTTACGGCTTCACATCAAATCCCACTTTGCACAGTCATGGGCCAATTCTTGGGAGGCTACTCCACTGTCTAATAAACTTCGTGCCATTAAGGTGAATCCAGGCCCATGGCGTTCTTCCTTTAGCCTCTCCCGCAAGGACTCGACCACACTGTGTCGTCTCCGCATTGGCCATACCAGGCTGACCCATGGTTTCCTTTTGCGTGATGAGCCACCCCCGCTATGTGGTTGTGGAGCCTTCCAGTCAGTGGCCCACATTTTGGTTGAATGCCCCCTTCTTTTGGCTCTGCGTGCTAAGTACAGACTCCCCCACACTTTACCTTTGATGTTGGCTGACGATTCCCGGATGGTCTCTCTGGTTCTAAGTTTCCTCCGGGAGAGTGGTTTTTATTCTCAGTTTTACAGTTTTTAATCTCCCTCTGGTGTTGGGGCAGGGCGGTGAGTGTTTGGGTCTCCCACTGTAGGCAATGTTCAGAGATTCCCGATTCCCCTCCCTGACTGGAATCCTCTTTTCTTTCCCTTTTACTCTGTTTTTACCCCTTCTTTTTAAGGCTTGGTTAGTTTTTCTATTCCCATACGTCCTTTCTGCATTATAGCAGTTGTACCTTTTAAGTCACAGGTGGTCTTGCCTATGCTGCTTCAGCATAGTGTTGGGTTCGTTCTCTTGCCAACTTCCCTCATTTGTTTTTACTAAAGACAACGTGACTGCCCTTTTAACGTTTCCCCTTTTTCCGTTTTATTTTTCTGACTATACTGAGATGTCCCGTTAGCAGAATGGGGTCTATTTGAAACAAGAGACTGATGACCTTGCTGTTTGGTCCCTTTAACCTCAAACATCCATCCATCCATCTTCTGGGTTCCTGGCCATGTTGGGGTGCCAGGGAATGACGCTGCCAAGGCCGCATTCCATCTCGGTCGGCCCGCCTCTTACTCGGTCGCTTTGGCAAGACCATTGGTGCTCCCTTCATGGGAACAAACTGGGAAGTGAAACCTCTCCCAGCAGCCTGGTCCACTTCCTCCCGGCCGTCTCGCCGTGAAGAAGTGATGTTAGCTCGGTTGCGAATAGGGCACTGCCGCTTTAGTCACCGACACTGAGTGTCGACCCTGCACCCGAGTGTCCTTTCTGTAGCCAGCCATTAAGTCAGACATTCCCGATCCTCTACCCCTATTTTGACCACTTACGTCTCAGGGTCGGTCTGCCGCACACTTTGCCGGACATTTTAGCGGATGACGTGCGAGCTGTGGCTCCCGTTTTGATTTTTTTAAAAGCAGTACTATGACGAAAGATATCTGATTTTTACCTGGTGACTCCTGTGTCTTGTCTTTTACATAATCTTCTGTAACATCTTCAAGTTTTACATTTGTTTTTTCTTCCTTCCTGTGTTGGACCTAACAGCGGTTTTTTTTATCCTCGCGGTCCCAGCATTCTATGGTTCTCTACTGGGAGCTTATGACTTCAGGTGTTTCGCGCCTTAAACCGCCCCCCCCCCCTAAAAAAGGTACTTAGCACATTTACGAAATTCGTGGATCTCTCTCGTTTGCCCCCCTCCCCTCTACGTTCTTGTACGTAAACAAATTGTCTAGAACATGCGCAATATTTTCTACCGGACGCGAGATACTACCTGTGTCAGCGATCCGATTACCTGTCTTGGCGTAGCAGCGCTGTCTCCGTGTGTCCGGCCACAACAGGTATTCTCCACCGTTGTTGGGTGATAGCGGTAACGCCTTGGAAACGGCCTGCATCATCGCCCTCAGGCAGCAATGTTGCGGAGCCATACCGAAAAACTGCCGCGCGTTGCATCCACACTGCTGCACTCCTAAAGGAAACAAGATTTCCGACACACAATACCATTTAAACGTCCTTTGAATACCACACGCTGCCCAGGGATTATCCCGATACAGCGCATCACGACAGTCACACGTCCGCAACTTCGAGCTCATTCACAGAAATCGGCAAATGTTACAAGAAACTGGATGTAACAGCCACTAAACGGCAAGTACAAAATCGACGACGTTGCGAAATTATTTGCGCACAAGAGAAATGCACACGTCAAAGAAAGTTCTGCATCACCTCGGATCCGAGATTTGCGGTACCTGTACAGAAAATTGGAAGAGATAAACATAAACATCAATTCCGCCCTTTCTTTTGCTCATGAAAACAAATTATTGCATATTGTAGCACCATACAGCGAGACCTTAAAAAACGATGGTCCAGATTTCTGTACACACCGGTACCTCTAACACCCAGTTGCACGTCCTCTTGCATTGATGGATGCCTGTATTCATCGTCGCATACTAGTCACAAGTTCATGAGGCCACTGTTGGTCCAGATAGTTCCACTCAACGGCGATTCGGCGTAGATCCGTCAGTGGTTGGTGGGTCACGTGGTCCATAAACAGCCCTTTTCAATGTATCTCAGGCATATTCGATAGGGTTCGTGTCAGGAAAATATGGTGGCTACTCCTTAGACGTTATCCTGAAGGAAGCCACTCACAAGACGGGCGCGATGAAGACTAACGCCTCGGCAATATGCTGCCGATATGGTTGCACTATCGGTCGGGGATCGGCATTCACGTATCGTACAGCCGTTGCGGCGACATCCTTCACCACCAGCGGAGTACGTCGGCCACATATGCCATCTCAAAACAGCCGGGAACATCCATCTTGCTGCACTCGTCTGGACAGCGTGTCCAAGGCGTTCAGCCTGACCGGGTTGCCTCCAAACACTTCTACGACTGTTCGGTTCAAGGCACATGAGACACTAATCAGTGAAGAGAACGTGATGCCAATCCTGAGCGGTCCATTCGGCATGTTGTTGGGCCCATCTGTACCGCACTGCATGGTGTCGTGGTTGTGATGATAGACCTCGTCGTGGACGTCGGGGGCGAAGTTCTGCATCATTCAGCCTATTGGGCAAAATTTTCTTGGAAACACGACGTCCTATGGCTGCACGAAAAGCATTATTCAACATGATGGCGTTGCTGTCAGGGTTCCTTGGAGCCATAATCCGTAGGTAGCGGTCAACCACTGCAGTTGTAGCCCTTGGGCGGCCTGAGCGATGCGTGCCATCGGCAGTTGATGTCTGTATCTCCTCAATGTCCGAACCTCACTTCGGTTCACTCAGAAGCCCAGAAACTTCCGTTGTTGAGAGCCCTTCCTGACACAAAGTAACAATGCGGACACGATCGAACCGCAGTATTGACCGTGTAGCCATGGTTGAACTACAGAAAACTCTAACCCTCTAGCTCCTTCCTGGTGGAATGACCGGAAGTGATGCACTGTCCGACCCCCTCCACTAATAGGCGCTGCTCCTGAAAGGTTGTTTACGTCTTTGGGCTGGTTTAATAACGCCTCTGAACAGTCAACAGGACTTCTGGGACCTGGGGGTGATGCAAAACGTTTCCTGACTTGTGTTAATTTACTGAATACGTATACATACATTTTTTAGTCAGAGTTAGAAATGATACCAACGTGTACATAGATGATTCATATTTCTCATTACGGTACGCGTGAAAGATAATGAGTGAAACTGGATGAACAGGACAGGCCGCAGCCCATACGCTAGTTCGGGAACTACGGATTGAGGATGAGCACGAAGCCGGGACATTTCTCCGATTGACGAGCGGCGAGGTGGGGTTTCTTCTAAACTCCGTCCATAACGAGACAAGTGAGACGAGCAGTCAGATTGCACCACAGTGATTGTTGCCTTCCGCTTCACTGCAAAAGCTGGGACAACCTTACCTTAAAATAATTTATTTCACAAAAAACGTTCATTTAAATGTACTGCTTTCCAATAACAATTAGCGTTTATGTGATTCGTGCGGCAGCCTACAGGATCCCTTTCCCGACCTTGTTTACACAATCGTCAGGATCATTAAAGAAGCTGCTACGGTGCTCTGAAAGCTAAGTATCTGCATGTAGGAATGTAAACATCTAAGCAAAGTCTGACAGGAAAAGAAATAAAGCTCATTGTTTATAATTAATTCCAACGTCGGTAACTTTGACATTTTTGAAAGGAACTGTTCTACATTTGCTTTGTCGTGTAGCACGTGTTCATTATTTTTTCAGCTGTGCTCAAAATACAAAGAAATTCCGGCTTCGCACATACATAACATATTGCTGAAAACGCAGTTGAACTACATAGAATTTCTGCAAATAGTTAAATCTTACTGACAGCTCTTTCTTATCGAGAATGGTGGTTTGTTACATATCCAACAAAGCGCAGAAGACTGGCCACAAAGATACCGCGCCTACTCATCACTGATTTCGTCCAAATTTATGGTGCATGTAGTGCTTTGCCTGAATTGAAAAGGCGAAGCGTTTAGAAAAAAATATGCACTTCGCTCTTGCAACTCCTTGACGTCTATTTTTATTGCAAGGTAAAGAATTTGATCAAAAAGCTACGAAACTGTTCTTACTTTACCGAGTCACAAAACTGAATCACATTCCGAGAAGAATGCATCTCTGTGCATCACCAGCTATACTATTTGGCGAAATGATGCGTTACATGCCAAACTGTGCGGTGAGAGCCTTTCGTGAATGTACACAAAGTTTGCTTCGCCATAGGAACTTTAAAGTAACCTTATGCAGTAAAATGAGGCGTTCATAACGCGTGCAAGTTAGAGAATTAGTGCTACCTTGTTTTTACGATCATTATCACTACAGAAGTCTAAATCACTAACCGTACAGCAATGAAGTATTCAGTTTTATATGCTAAGGTCTCGTGTACGCCTTATAATCCTTTCCTGGAAATTTGTTCGCAATGCCACATTGTCCTCTGCTTTCCCTTTGCACACCTTTTATGGAAACATTAATATTAACAAATAAAATACATTGACCTATACTTCGGTTTATATGCAGCGCAAGTGACGTCAAATTTGAAAAAAAAAAAAATTGATACACTTACGAACTCAACCCCACGACCCTCTGATTACCGTTCTGCACTACATGCATCGTCCGACCCGCTACAAAATACTGTTTTTCTGAACGTCTGGTGATGTGGGGTTCCCACTTCAGTTACTTTAATTTCTGGCCAAGTTTTGCACACATCATGTACGTGAACGAAATCTGTGGTGAGCCAGGGCGGTAGCCTTGTCATTGCGACAGCAGATTGCGAGAGAAGCTGAAATTTCCCCCTCATCGTCTCGACGCGCTACATGGAAAGAACGTGATAACAAGCTCGACTAATAGTGCGAGCCTTTTTATAAACGTAAACGGCGGCATAGAACTGTTCTTTTGGAAATGGCAGATGCAAACTATATATTTGCGTTGACTATGGTTGCAATGGGTAAATATGACTGATGTAGTTTCTAACAGTGCTTTAAGAAGCTAGAACAGGGAAGTATTCTCCTGTCGAACGCCTCACCACTTCATGGTAGGAGTATTCCAGTTCCATAAATTATAGTCAAGGATGATACTTCAGCAATTCAGTCAGTCTTGCTAAATCCAGGCCCCATTAGACGTCAGCCGGCACCAGAGCGTGTTTTTAACCGCCGGCTCTACTGAAACCAATTTCGGCATTTTAGTTATCAGTTTTAGGGTATTTAGAAAGCCATTGTGCTTTAACCCGGACACAGTATCAAACACTACTGTGTGTGCAGTCCATAACTTCTTACTGGTACAAAACGTGTCCTAAAAAAATGCGCCATTATCGTGAAAAGATGGGCTTGTTTAGGGACTACAGCTATTGCAAGTGAACCGGATTGTCAGCGAGCCAAGAGCTGCAAGATTTCTGGGAACAATGGCTTTCGGGAGACTGAAATAAGGCCAAATACTCTTGCGATTTTCGTCTTGTATGTACCTACTTTCTCGGTTTCTTATATTACCCAATTCATCAATCTCAAGATGAGAGCAAAATCAGGGTAAACGTAATTACTACCAATCCCGTGCCTGCTTTCAGTGTAGTTTAAATACTCTTAAAATTTAATCGAATAATTCACGAACTGTGCACCTGCCTCTGAAATACCCTGCGGAAAATAATTCATCTTCAGCTACCCCTGAGCTTCATTTCCTTCCTTCTGCAGAGTCAATAGCAGAACCGCAAACTAAAGCAAAACATAATTGTAACATAACATAACTTATCCGCGTACTATATAGCGTAATAAAATTTTTTACGTGATTCTCAGGCGATCAACTGAATGTTTGTCCTCTGTACTTCCAAACATGTCACAGTTTCTTGAGAGAGGTCATTGACCTGCGTACGCGATTTTAAATTTTGAAACAAAGACTTTATTTCATAATGTTTAGCTATTAGCTAATTTTGTGACATTGTTCACATTCAAGCTACCTGGTTGTCACATGACTAAAGTTGCAGCCGCTTCAAGAAGTCACTTAGGAAAGTGGTGGTAACTGGCACAACCTACAGATAAATCACTAGATAGCACACTCCACATGAAATGTAAAAATATGAATTAAATTTGGTATCACCGTCAAATGACGTTACACCTTTCACAGGGCAATTCTGTATGTGAAGTGATGAATTGCAACCCTTGCACGGGTCTTTGTCGCTGTTCCTACCATAAAAATCAATAAAATCCGTTGACTCACGCTTCAGATTCTCCTAACAATAAGACGCAACTTTATGAATCTTTCTGCCACATGCAGTACACAATTTGCAGACGTGTGAGAATTTTCTTTACAATGTGGACGTACCTCCATCTGTAGTTAAAGACAGTATTTTGTCTTTAAGTTTCGCATATCTCTCATAAACGTTCATTCATTAGGTTTTCTGCCTAACTTCAGGCATACGCAGTAATAAGCCATTGACCAAGTGTTCCTTTTAAGCTTCTTATATCTCTGGCAAAACACTCGTGCAGTTAAATTCGCTGAAACGGGTCATTTAACTGTCAAACATTGATCCTGCCATGTGCAATTTTATTTGAAATGCGAGCTAACGGATTTTAATGTGCTTTTGGCTGGCATAGCGACTAAGACCAGTCATTTTAACCTGAAACCAGCGTTTTAAGATTTTTTAGTACGTGTCCCTTTGGCATGAAACGACCGATTCTGTGGCAAGACCGACCTTGTGGCCGGCCGAAGTGGCCGTGCGGTTAAAGGCGCTGCAGTCTGGAACCGTAAGACCGCTACGGTTGCAGGTTCGAATCCTGCCTCGGGCATGGATGTTTGTGATGTCCTTAGGTTAGTTATGTTTAACTAGTTCTAAGTTCTAGGGGACTAATGAACTCAGCAGTTGAGTCCCATATTTCTCAGAGCCATTTGAACCAGCCGACCTTGTGAAGATTCTACAGTTTCAGTGACGAAATGAAGCAGACTGGTTCCAATGACAATGTACTTTGAGACTAACATTCATGTCAGCTTCAGCAAATTAGCTGTCATGGAACTCAGCTACATTAAGATCATACAACCGTAAAAATATAGTTTCCTTTGACACCAGGGTCTCAGCTTCTAGATCTACCGGGATAAATCACGCAACAAGTCTCAAAATTGCTGGTGACACTGGATAAGTAACATGGACTTCCCATTACTCAAACTACCTTCCACAACACACAGAATAAATAAGTTCTTACAAAACAACAAAAAGTGTTCAAAAGAAACGAGCTTTGAATAACAGCAAGATTACCTTTCATTAAAAATAAGGTAGCTAGGAGGGATTGGATACACTATCCCACGCGGAAGCGTCAGATAAACGGGATAAGCTTAGTGCATAGTGCAGTACGCTAATATCGTAAAAATATCAAAAGCAGTATGTATTCTTTATGATAAGAATTTCTTATCACCAGCAGAAAATGTTATGGGCATCTACCATGAGATACCAAACCATACCACTCAAAACCGTGAAGTTTCAACATGAGAAGGTTATGGGAAACGAAACAAGCAAGGTAATCCTAACATTAAAGAACAAATACTCAGCTGTGACGTCGAGCCCTGAAGAAAGTGCATAGAAGGAACCACAACTTGCCTCAATCTGTAGTATTAAGGAGAAAATCTTTGTAGTCTAAAAAAAAAAACACTGTTAAACCAGTGCTAAGAAGCGAAGTAACCTACAATAAAGGCTTCAAACTAGAGCGCAGTATCATTGTCCCCGAGATTTAATATGGTTTTCGAAATGGTTATTTTAAATAAATAAATGCAGCATGGCTTTAGGAAAGAATGGATGAAGGAATGAAAAGAAGAGGTATAATATTACATCTTTCCAAAGCCTCTGACATAGTCAGCCGTGGGTCGCTCATGAAATTTAAGGCATACAACATTCAAGACTTGTCTATGCAGTCACTGTTAACTTACTATAGCAAGCAGTGCACCGAATTACTACTACTACTACTACCACTACTACGACAGTTCTTCCACCTTCATCTGGTAAGCTATGCTTAAGACACCACCACCTTTTATTTTACCAGCAAAGCTGAGGGATTAGAGGCAGTTGAAACTGAAGGAGTGACAGAAGTAACCACGTATTTTCCTACATTGAGGCCTAAATCCTCAAGTCAGTAAATCTGTTACTAACATTAAAACAATTTGCTCTAATGAGGATAAAATAATATATGTAATATTAAATAGGAAGAAATCGGTAACAAAGTTCTTTGTGTCCTTCTGCACAAAAATTTTCGTCACGTAAACCACATCTATTGTGTGCGAGAAAATAAGCGGTAGGTTCCACCTGATACGCGAAGTGGCAAAAACAGTTCCAGCTCAATCCCTATACATGGGATAAATTGTTAATCACTATACTGAAGTGTGCGGCCGCGTGGCAGGACAACACCTGAATACTCTGTTGGTATTGTAGATAAGGGCAATGAGGTTAATGCACAGACTAAGGTCCGGAGAGTCCTCGTCTGACATATTTAACAATATATTCCTTATATTTGTATTAACTTACTATAGTTTTTGTGAACAGTAAAAACAAAGCAAGCAAATGTGATACACGCAACTACGACACTAGAAGTGGGATAACAAGATCATGCAGAGGACAAAATTAAACATAAGAATAGTCCATATTTTAATAGGTATGTATGGTTCAACAAGCTGCCACATGCTTTAAAAATTTGTGAAACAGGGGGTTAACTTTCCTAGTAAATACCTGTTTGCACTAAATGAATTCCAAGCTGAAGGCCCTCGATTGCAATATGTAAAGATGAATGTATTGTGTATCACTGCTGTATGTATTGTTTATATTAACTGATCACTCAACTAACGAATGACGTTTGGAAAAGGGACCAGCTTAATGACGGTAACAGAACTTACTCTACCCAACACCACATCGAAAATAGTTCACAGGGGCGACTTCTGAAGCATTCCATATAAAAACTGGCTTCAGACAAAGTGACAGGCTAACACTACTACTCTTCAACTGTGCACTGGAATATGTAATGAGCGAATGGTAAGAGGATAATCAAAAGAAAATAAGAATTGTGTGTGCGACAAATGAAGTTTCAACTTCTTGGGATTTGCTGATGCTCATGCTCACCTAGCCAACAATACTCAGGAAATAATAAAAGTTAAATCGCTACAAGAAACAGCACAGGAAATTGACCTTAAAATGTCATTTGGAAAACAAGATTACGTTGCCTTATCCGACTTGCAAATTAAATTACAATATAACAGGGAATCGAAACTGAGATACATATTGGACACCTCCTCTCCCCCTTGAATTTGTGGCCGTGACGACAAAGATTCGTAGAACAGCCCTTTGTCTAGTTTGTTACAAGGTGGCAAAGCCAACTAATGTGACAGTAGAAAGTATGGTCAAGGTAACAAATTACCTAGTAGCGAAGACTAATATCTACATCTGTGCCATATTGAAAAACGGATGGGGGGGGGGGTGTGTCCAATACGCAGCTTTTACCCAAAACTTAATAAATTTGAATATTTAGGTGAAATCGTAACAAACAATCTAAATGAGAACTAAAAATGGCAAAATACAGCAATTGAAGAAAGAAAAATACATTACTAAACAACAAAAAAGCGTGTCTATAGATGCTAAATTAAAAAACTATGAAACAGTTACACGACCAGAAATAACATATGCAGCTAAAAAATCTTCAAAACTACTACAGCAGAAATGGAGCAAAGACAGAAAGAAGAATTAGGAGACCAACAATATCTCAGTAAATGGGCATCGGTGAATATACATAGACATACATAAAATCACTGGATAGTAACTCTGAAGTAAACAATACACAAGAAAACAGAACTAATAACTAACACCATCAGGAAGAATCGCGTATCGTTCTTTGGACATCTTATGAGAACACCACAGGAAAGAATTAGTACAGGAGTAATAGAAAAGCTGTGGAATAGTAAGAGCAACATTATATGCGTCACAGAAATTTAGGAAGACATAAGAACTCCAAATTATAGAGGATAATTAAAAATATCAAAATACTGGAAGACAGGCAAACCAGACCCCAAACGAAGATCAGGGGAAGAACTATAGGAAGAGTCGTCTCGTAAGAAGAAAGAAAACATCCGAGAGAACGAAGAAATATCGACCAGACAGAGTAAAGCACCCTTTACGTAACAAATTTTAACACTCCTTGCACAACCACTGTGTTATTAATCGCCATATGTAATTATTGCTGAAAAATTGTATTGCAGAACACCACCAAGAAATTCTATAAACCTTCGTAAATTTAATGGAAGTGCTTACATCAAGTACATAACTTAATAATTATGATTAAATAGTCCACGGAGCCGGTCGAAAATGGAAATAATTCGTTTAGTCTCAAATTTTCGAGCAGTGGCAAAAGGGAGTGCCGTGAGCAACATACTAAGAATTCTGATAGGAGGAAAAGCGGTGGGGGAGGATAGAGTGTGAGGAAGTTAGTGTAGTTGGAGACCACATTTGTACGCGTTTCTGTAACAACTCGAGAACAGACTACTGTTACAAATGCATACCGTTAAAACATTGAAGTGCATTACATACGCTACAAAAATGCTCTATTCATTTTGTTTTAGTCTGCGCGAATACAGCTAGAAAATATTGAAGATCTCGTATGACACGGAGGCCCTGTAACTTTGGTGTTTCGTGTAGGTAAAGCGTGGTATTGCGGCCACCCCCCCCCCCCCCACTTCTCTCTCTCTCTCTCTCTCTCTCTCTCTCTCTCTCTCTCTCTCTCTCCCTCCCTCTCCCTCTCCCTCTCCCTCTCCCTCCTCCCCCCCCCCCCCCCCGACGCTTTTTTGGTTGTGTGGTAACAGATTGATCCGTTGCAGAACCCGAGGTCAATGTTAGGTTCGAAGGTCACAATTTCGTTGAGAGTTGTACAAGTCAACGAATGTGAAAGGCAAATACAGGCTTTGTTAACAAATTCACCGGTAGCGAAGCCCCATGTTTATATCGGCGCCATACTGACAAATGTAACAGGTTGATATACCTAACGTTTACAGGTAATGAGGCAATTTACGTGCTCGGTGCACCAGAAGTGTTCTATCGAATCGTTCGTATCTACTTGCCCTACACCACTCTAGTACGTTATGAACAGCTGCTGTTTACATCGTGCGTACCCGCGCAATATGATACGCGTCCGCAAGCGGGAGGAGCGGTCACGAGAGGCATTACAGAATATGAGATTCTTAACAAAATCTGAATTATTTAGTCACTGTTAAATCCATAATATTTCCCATCACGGACGACAATGATAGAAATACGTTGTAGTAAAGACGTTCCAAACCTAATTGTAATTACCCGCTCAGACGTAACATGAAGTTATTTGATGGGTAGAAAACAAAGGTGCTAACGAATCTGTCACGAAATATTTCTGGGAGATGATTATTATTACTTGTCATAAATACAGCAAGATTCTAATATTGAATAGTTCCAACACTTAATTTTCCAAATACTAGCAAGTGACATGATACTGGTAGTAATTAGTTTAATAAAACATTTACAAAAATGAAATACAATAGAATTTAGGTTTCGTGATTTTAAACATAAAATTATTCAAAGAAAATTCGTTTAGCAAGGAGCTAATGTTGCTGATGGTGTATGTGGTGTAGGAGAGGGGAATTACTAACTAATATCAGATTGCATTCGTGGGCAACAAATTCTGAGCTGAATTCGGCGCTCAATGAACAGTCTGCATCCCAGATTCAACTAGGGGGCAAACCACTAGCTACTCAAGATTGTGACGTTTTCCTATCATTGCGTGGTTCGGGTTAAGAGGGCGATGATTAACAGCGGCATAATATTACGGCTCACCTCGATACCTCCATGTCCAAAAAAGTTGCGTTATGCAAACAAAGTTCACACAGTTGTCCAAACAAGTTACGTTACGTCATTAAAGTTCACGAAAGTACTACAATGAGCGAGGTAGCGCAGTGGTTAGCACACTGGACTCCCATTCAGGAGAACAACGGTTCAAAGCCGCGTCCGGCCATCCAGTTTCAGGTTTCCCATGACTTCCCTAGATCGTTCCACGCAAATGCCGGGACGGTTCTTTGAAAGGGCACAACCGATTTCGTTCCCCATCCTTGACACAATCCGAACTTGTGCTTCGGTCTCTCATTATCTCTATGCCGACGGGACGTTAAACCCTTTTTCCCTTCCTCTTTTACAAAAGAACTATTACAGCTCTGTCGCACACTTCAGCTAGTCACACAGTGAACGAGTGAAAGGAGCATGTTCAGCGCACTAGGGACGCTTGAAGGCTCCCGGTTTGATTGGGTAGTGTTGCTGACCCCGTTGTGAAGGAAGTAAACGCGAACCGGTAAAGAGAAAATACGATTTCGAATGGCACTGCAACAGAAATGAACCATGACCCTCCTTCGCCCTTATCAGTGGAAATAAAGCGAAACTCTTGACTACAGTTTATCACAGCGAAATACATTGTTTCTAACGGTTGAAAGTGTCTGGGATTTTTAAAGTAAAATTCACTTTCTCCTACTTAGTGACATGTGCCATGTTTCACCTAACTATCTGCAACGGTTTTTGTTGCTTCAGGTCGTTCCTTTATTAAGTGACGTGTCTGGGAGTGGTTTTCATCTCTGTATTTGCTTAAATCGGTTGTTAAATACTGGCAAGAGAAAATCTGGAAATCAGAAGTACAAGCTGTTCCAAGGGTTATTTAGCTTTTGATGTATTATTTCCGAACCTGCAAATATCTCTACTGGCTGCACAAGCGTGAAACAAAGCTTGGAGCTAGTCTTTCCAGTACACGAGATAGCGCCCAGTACAAACACAGGATGCGACGGTTTGTGAGGTGCAACTTGAACAAACGCCTGAAACTGTTTTAACGATTCTGTGCGTTCATCACTCACGTGAAAACAGGTAGAATCACGTGTAAGGTCTTCTGAAGGCCTTGAGAGTTTCGAGGAAGTACAAGGGGCACAGAGTTAAATAAGTGACAAACGCAGTTCGCAAAATCTCTATTTCTGCTCGATATTTGTATTACCGCGGCATTGGGCAGTAGTTCCAGGTCCTGTCTACTGGGACAACATGACATCACCCGGCATCACTCTTCCTGCAAAATGTTCTTTGCGTACTTCCTAGGCAACATGTTGCACGACCGACCAAGCGGTAAGATTCTCCCAGTGGAGTGACAAGGACGTCACTTCCGCCCTATATTTCTTTATATTTTTCGTATCTGACCTCTTTGCTGGGATATAATTAAAGTAAGAAATTTAATAAAGCTAGGAAGTTTCCTTCCTGTGCCTCTCCCTTATTGTCAGGCAAAGGAGACACTGGCCAGGCCTCTTGCCCACTCGGTCCCCACCTGTTTAAAAAGTAAGAAGTGTCGAAACATGCAAATGGTTTAGAAATAAAAACAACAAAATCTAGATTCCGCTCCAATCGCCGATAGAAAAAAGTGTTAAGCGTCACGCAATGTGTTTTAGAGTTCACTCCATTCCATACTTCCGACTGTCTCTTTACCTTCCAGCGAATACGTGCAGAAACAGCTTGTGGCAGCGGCCAACAGCAGCTCGCCGCTGACGTCACTCGCCTTCCGAGGAGTGTGTTTACCAACTGTCACCTCCTTATTTCAAGTTCGAGTACTCTTATTCCAGTTGCGTGTTGGAGTTTGCGTACTTGAAACTTATGAATGTAAATACTTCAGGATTAAAGGAGACCACTCCCCGAAAAGCGAAAGTGTTGACTTGTTGCTAGGCACACACTAAAGGCCGAAAAGTTGCTAACTTTCGGATTTTATTTACCCTGTTTTACTTCTATTGCGCCAGCTCGTCAAAGGATAAAATCCTGAAGCTAGCAAGTTTTGCCCCTTTCGTGTGTGCCTGCTTCTCTGTGAGGGGGTCACCTTTAATCTAAATGATTAATTTCAAGTATTTGTATTTTACAAGAACCTCCCTACAACACAAACTCCGTGTTGTTCGAGCTTTTAAAATAGTCTCGTGCGCAGAAAGGTCCAACGCTTGCAACGTATTACTCATTTTGGGTACCACAGAAGGCAGCGGCGGCAGCGCTAAACTTGTGTGAACGAGCCGAGTGCTTTTGTACAAAATAATTTAGAAAAGCATTTTCTTCTTAACAAAAAAAAATCTTTCTGGCACGAATGATTTTAAACATTCACGAACATATCAGCTGACAAGTGACTACTTGCGACCATTTAAATGTTGTGCGACATTTGCATTGAATAAGCCAAGCTCAGAAGTTGCGAGTAGGAGTACCGCAGGCTATAATTCAGAGCAACAAAAATCGAAGGGGTGACTTACTGCATTGTTCCTCGTATATCCTCGGATAGCTCACTGAGCATTCCTTTGCAATATTGTTACTAGTGGCCAGTTACTACGTCTTTGTTACCTTCTTATGAAGAAATTAATTAGCTGTCCCAACGAAATACATACTCCAGCGGAGGGCAATGAGAGCATTTTGCATCGTACGACTAAAATAGGGTTGTGTGTGCTACAAATCCCTCCCCCAGGAATGTGTCCATCTCAGCTGGTATTAATTAACCACTACTTTTGACACTTTTTGTTCGCAGTGTTAGAGAAAACGCCCGACAAAACTACATCTCATGTTATTGCTACACGTAAACGGACTCTGCTTATTTCACAAACAAAACTATTCAGAAATTATTTGGCAAGTCACTCATCATGTATTTAGTCTTCTCATGTTATGCCCTGAAATGGTTACCGCCTCCTTCCTTAACGAAAAACGGAAGAAAATCCCTTTCACTACGAAAATATTCTTCCCACCTGATTTGAAGACATCTTTAACTCAGATCCAGGTGGTTTCGACAGGCGTGGAATCAGTAAAATATCTAAGCATTGTCAGACTGTTTTAGATCAACATGGATATATTGTGATGCTTTATTTTCCTCTGATTTTTACTGTTTTTTCAACACACTAAAGGAAAACAGTATTAAAATATTAACTGTACTACTCGTAGTATAAGTGGAGTACAGCATATCACACTAACATTAAGACTAAAGCCTATTTCAATAAAATTTAAGGTGTCTGTAACTATAATGGGCCTATATAGACACGAATTACTCACTCTGGACTTCAAAACGGTCGGTATGTACTTGCCGGCCTTGGTCACTCAAGTAGTATGAAAATGTGGCATGTCATACACAAATAAGACTCGCTTATTGAATTTCAATTTGGCTCCCCGTAGCTATATCAAGAAACAGCTAAAAATCTAGTTTTAAGTGAGCCTCAAACCACACACTAAAGCAGCCTTCGTTTTAAATGCGGCCACATTACCACACAGCTAGCAAAGCGTTAAACATTTTTCTGTCCCCTATTGCCCTAGAGGTGGCTAGGACAGTTAAATCACAATGTAAACGACGAGATAGTTGCGACTATCGTGCGAAACAACTTTCCTGAGCTCGAAACCATATATTAATACCCTTATTTCACACCTTGTGTAAATTCCAATCAGCTTTTTCGATGGAAATTATACAAATGTATCGTATGAATTTAGCAGGATAGTTCTGCTTCATCCAGGAAGTAACTCTTAGATCAGAGTTGCCATACGTATCTGGCGTTGGTGCCAAGATTCAGTTACACCACTAGTATGAAGAATACCAGCCAATGGATTCCTGTAACAGGCTGGGAAGTGAGCACAGCTGGTGTCTCGAAGACACAGCTGGTGAGGGCTGGAATACACACACGATATGTGATTGAGCCGTATTTGCATATCAGTAACTAGGTCTGGAGACCAGAGCGTAGGTTTAATATCTTAATATTCCCAGCGATTCGTTGTCACTTCGTCAAGATAGGGTATTCTGCCAGAGGTCCGCTTCTTCCCAACACGATATTTGGACGCCGTAATTATGTCCTCATTAGGTGTTCCCTGACATGACATGCTGTAACTATAAATCTACATGTCACTGTCGTAAGTTGCGAGACATCCACAGTGCGTGTGACGGACAGTGGAAGGGAGTGGGCGTGAACAACTGTGATAGACTGTAGAACTTCTTTCTCACCTCCACAATGGGGCGACAGTCTGCTGCAAAAGAGTCATTGGCACAAAGATGCAACCACAGAGCATTTTGCTTCGATTCACTGGCATACAACGGGTCTGTTGTGGGTGGGCCACACACGTCTGATGCCACTCCCCCAATGTTCAGCAGTTCTTCCACAGGCAGAAATTAAGCCTAGGCTAAGAGCCGACGTAGTGGTAGTTTGGCATTAACTATCAGCTGGGCACGGACAGCTGCGTGTCCCAAGAAATAGGGTAGATTCTTTTGCGAACTAAAAACGCTACCCTCTTTTTGACACTTGTACATGGCACCTGGAGGTCTTTTTGTGTCTCCTCCTACGAGTCAAGTCGCGACAGCCATCTCTTTTTTATGGTTTTAGGGCGCAAAACTGCTACGATCATTAGCGCCCTGTCTGTGTCTTAGGAAAAAGTAAAAAAAACCGAACTGGAAACCAGCAGCAATGGGAACGAAACTAAAAAAATTGGAGAAACTAAAAATAGAAGGAAAACTTAAGCTGCAAATGACTGACATCTCAGTGGCACCAATAAAGTCGAGAACGCAATCGGCTGAGCGAGTGTCACTTGCTAAAATCGACGATATATCAGGCGACAGCTGTAGACGGACGCGTAACGGAGTAAAATAGGGATACTCAAGTAAAGGGTGTCTTACTGTCCACAGCTGAGAGCAGTGGGGACAGAGTGGGGGAGGATCGCCACTTAAAAGATGTCGATGGTTAAAAAGACAGTGACCTATCCGGAGTCTAGCTAAAATTACCTCCTCCCGACGACGCGTTCGAGAGGAAGAGGTCCAAGCACAGGGAAGAGCTTTCACGTCCCGCAATTTCTTATTGGGAAGTGTTGACCAATGTGCATGGCATAAAAGAACAACACGACGACATAAAACACTCCGTATATCGGCGAAGGGAATCGTGCGAATAGCTGGGCGAAGAAGAGAGACTGCAGCCTTGGCCGCCATATCGGCCGCCTCATTCCCACAGATACCAACGTGTCCTGGGAGTCAGAGGAACGCCACAGAGGCGCCCCCCCCCCCCCCCCCCCCGAAGTGGAGCAGGTGGAGGCAGTCCTGAATCCGGTGGACCAGAGGATGGACAGGGTAGAGAGCTTGAAGACTGAGGAGAGAGCTGAGAGAATCTGAACAGATAACATACTGTATCCGCTGATGGCGACGGATGTATTGGGCAGCCTGGAGAACAGCGTAAAGCTCCGCAGTATAAACCGAACACTGGTCGGGAAGCCGAAATCTATTTGGGGTGTCGCCAACAATATAGGCACTCCCTAAACCTAACGATGTTTTTGAGCCATCAGTGTAAATAAATGTGGCTTCCTTCATTTGTGCACATAGAGCAGCAAATGCCCGACGATAAACGAGTGAAGGGACACCATCCTTGGGAAACTGACAAAGGTCACGGAGCAGGCAGGTCTGGGGACGGAGCCAAGGCAGTGCTGTACCCCAAGTTGTCAAGAAAGTCTTAGGAAAGCGGAAGGAAAGAGAATGGAGCAGTTGACGGAAGCGGACTCCCGGTGGTAGTAAGGAGGAAGGGCGGCCTGCATACCTTAAATCCAAGGAAGCGTCGAGAAACATGTCATGGGCCGGGTGTGGAGGCATGGAAGACAGATGGCTAGCATAACGACTCAGGACTGCTTGCCGATTTGACAGCGAAGGTTCAGCAGTCTCAGCATAAAGGCTTTCCTCAGGGCTTGTGTAAAAAGCTCCAGACACTAAACGTAATCCACGATGGTGGAGAGTGTCGAGACGCCGAAGAACAGACGGCCGAGCAGAGAAGTAAACTATGCTTCCATAGTCCAGTTTCGAGCGCACTAAGGCGCGATAGAGGCGGAGAAGGACCACTCGGTCCGCTCTCCAAGAGGTACCATTCAGGACACGGAGGGTGTTGAGAGACCGCAACAGCGAGCCGAAAGATAGGAAACGTGGGAGGACCAGCACAGTTTTCTGTCAAACATATGATCCAAGAATTTAGCGACGTCCGAAAACGGGTGGTTGACAGGTCCTAGATGTAAGGAAGGTGGAAGAAATTCCGTACGAAGCCGAAAATAAACACAAACGGTCTTACTGGGAGAAAAGCGGAAGCCTGTTTCGATGCTCCAAGAGTGGAGGCGATTGAGACATCCTTGAAGACGTCGTTCTAGATGGCTGGTCCGTTGAGAGCTGTAGTAGATCGCAAAATCGTCCACAAAGAGGGAGCCCGAGACACCAGGAAGGAGACAATCCATAATTGGATTTATGGCAATGGCAAACAGTACGACACTTAACACGGAGCCCTGGGGTACCCCGTTTCCTTGGGAGAAAGTATGGGAGAGAGTAGTGTCCACCCGCACTCTAAATGTGCGCTCTGCCATAAATTCGCGAAGAAAAAGGGGCAGCCGACCTCGAAAGCCCCAAGAAAACAGTGTGCGGAGGATGCCTGTCCTCTAACAGGTATCGTATGCTCTCTCCAGACCAAAAAAAATTTGCTACTGTTTGGCGTTTCCGGAGAAAATTGTTCATGATATAAGTGGAGAGAGCAACAAGATGGTCAACTGCAGAAAAATGCTTTCAGAAACCGCGTTTGGGCAGGTGTTTAAAGACTGCGGGACTCCAGCCACCAGGCTAAACGGCTATTCACCATACACTTGTTGGATAGTTTTGTTTTTCAAATCAGCACTATGCGTTATGTCCTAGCGCACAGCACCCCGCCCGCCACCCCCCACCCCCATACATGCAAATTAAGTTCACACTGAGTGCTCTATACGAATGTTGAATGTATTTATTGAACGCGTTCAGGTAAAATATTGCTTTCAGTTTGAGCATGGGGTAATCCCATGCCAGGCTTCTAATCCTGTGGAAAATCATTCATGCGAGAACGATCGTTCCTATAGTAACAAAATCCTTTTCTGGTATCTTTTGCCCAAAGACACTCGTCCACAAGCAATACAAAGATTCAGAGCTGTCTATGCTGCATTCATCCCTCTTTTAAACCCAATGCTAATAATGTGTCGCGAATGTTAGAACGTTTTCCACTTGAGAATATTTTACATCTCTTTAACAACGTTCTCAACCCATTTTTAGTACCCAAATATTATAATTATTTCTACACAATCAATGAAACTTTTAGCCTTGTTTGCTATTTCTGAAAGTTTAAACTGAAAACTGAAAAACTAAACCTTTCCTTTCTGGAAAGAGATTAGTTTCCCTATTCTTTAGTTTCGCACTTGGCTGCACTGTATGCCTGCTAGTAGTTTCTGCACAACAATCCATTGTGATTTAGTTGCCTGGTTGTGTTATGAACGTACGGATGCCCTTCTAACATTCCGTATATTTCAGATTTCCTGAAGTAAGTGCAATATCGGTTCATCTTACCATCCTAATAATAGAACGAAGTGTTACATTAGCATTCCTACGTCGATGTGCCATACACACGCCTTACACGGAAAAGTTAGAAAATGAGATGCCCCGAGGTCGATATGAAAAAAAGAAGGGAAATGAGTGTTCTATGGCTACACGTATGACTAAGAGAATAAAGTTCTGATAGTGAAATTGAAGGATAACCAGTATGTGTAGCTACAAACTGCAGTACTACTTCCGCTTTGAGCTCTGATGCAAGATACCCACAGGCAAAGAGAAACGAAACGTCTGTTGCAGTGCCACATCTCTTTGAAGATTACAACGCCTATATGTGTGGCATTGATCTACTGGACAAGCAGATATCACTTTATAGGACGATAAGATATATAAAAATAAAAAGTAAAAACGGTGGTAACCACTATTCACTCAGATGACTGATATCTGCATGGTAAACACGACGGTGGACATACCAAATCTCTAAGCCAAATGAAAAGCTCTCACTGAAGGAAAAGTGGTGTTGCACGTTTCAAAGAACACGGTCAACACCGAAATGCAGAGGACCACAAGTACAAAAATTGACGAGAGGACAGGTGAGCACAGATGTAGAACTAGAGCCAGGCAATCACTTTAGCTGTTAAGTAAAGCATAGGAAACATCTTCATACTGCACAAAGATGACAACGGTGTCATAACACCTCTGTTCGTGTACATGCCAAGTGTTGTTTCATTACACACTGAATAGACACACTGTAATATTACAGTGTGTGTATTTTGTTTATGATGTTTGTTGTTTTCTGCTTTGGCGGTAATATCGCGCCTTTTGATGGCTAGTTTGGCAACGTCCCAGAAATTGTGCGGCCTAGAGGTTTTGGTTGGTTTGTGGGATTAAAGGGACCAGACTGCTACGGTCATCGGTCCCTTTTTCCAAATACAAAGAACACCCACAGAGAATAAAAACGATGAACGGAACGGATCACAGACTATACAGAACAAGAGAAACTTAGACAAAGACAAGACAAAACGAACTAAAATCAGAGTGTGACGGTGGTTGGCCGACCATAGAAATAAAAAAGGAAAAGCCAACCACTTAGAAACACATTAAAAAATCAGTTCAAAATCATACGCCAAAGGCCAGAATCAACCGAAAACAATAAAATAAAACAAACACTCAGATTAAACGATAAAACTAATTCAGCCATACCGGAGTCGTCTGTTAAAAGGGCAGGGAGCGGGTCAGGCAGTGCGAACGACTGCCTGAGCAAACCTAAAAGTGGACAGTCCAATAAAATATGGACCACTGTCAAAACGGAGCCGCAGCGACATAAAGGTGGGCCCTCACGTCGCAATAGGTGGCCGTGCGTAATCCGTGTGTGCCCAATACGCAGTCGGCAGAGGACGACAGACTCCTTGCGAGAGACTCGCAGGGAGGATTGCCACACAGTCGTCGTCTCCTTGATGGCACGGAGTTTGTTAGGGGTGGTCAGACCGCGCCATTCAGCGCCCCAAAGCGAGATAACTTTGCGGCGTAAGACTGCCCTCAAATCACTCTCCGGGAGGTCAATGTCCAGGGTGGGTTCACTGGTGGCCTGTTTGGCCAGGCAGTCAACATGTTCATTGCCCAGGATACCGACATGACTGGGGGTCCACACAAAGACCACAGAGCGGCTGCGACGTGCAAGAGTATGCAGGGACTCATAGATAGCCATCACCAGACGAGAATGAGGAAAACACTGGTCGAGAGCTCGTAAACCGCTCAGGGAATCGCTACAGATAACGAAGGACTCACCTGAGCAGGAGTGGACACACTCTAGGGCTCGAAAGATGGCGACCAGCTGAGCAGTGTAAACGCTGCAGCCAGCCGGCGAGGAACGCTGTTCGGAATGGTCCCCTAGAGTTATCGCATAACCGACTCGAGCAGCAACCATCGAGCCGTCAGTGTAAACAATGCCAGAGCCCTGATACGTGGCCAGGATGGAACAAAAGCGGCGGCGGAAGGCCTCTAGAGGGACTGAGTCCTTCGGGCCTTGTGCCAAGTCGAGCCGAAGGCAAGGGCGAGGCACACACCACAGGGGTGTACACAGAGGTGCCCGGAAAGGAGGTGGAACAGGGAAAAACCCAAGCCCGGAGAGAAGCTCCTTGACGCGTACGGCGATCGGACAACCCGACCGGGGCCGACGGTCTGGCAGATTGACGACTGACTGCGGGAACAGGACACGGTAATTTGGATGCCCAGGCAAGCTAAAAACATGGGCAGCATAAGCAGCCAGTAATTGTCGGCGTCGTAGCCACAGTGGAGGGACACCTGCCTCCACTAGTATGCTGTCCACAGGGCTGGAGCGGAAAGCACCAGTGGCAAGGCGTATCCCGCTATGGAGGATTGGGTCCAGCACCCGCAACACAGATGGGGATGCTGAGCCATAAGCCAGGCTCCCATAATCCAGACGAGACTGGATTAACGCCTGGTAGAGCCGTAACAGGGTAGATCGGTCAGCGCCCCAGTGGGTGTGGCTCAAGCACCGCAGAGCATTGAGATGCCGCCAACACGCCTGTTTGAGCTGCCGGATATGAGGCAGCCAAGTCAACCGGGCATCGAAAACCACCCCCAAAAACCTGTGTGATTCCACCACTGAAAGTAGTTCACCATCAAGAGAAAGCTGCGGCTCAGGGTGGACAGTACGCCGCCGGCAGAAATGCATAATGCGGGTCTTCGCTGACGAAAACTGGAACCCATGAGCTACAATCCAAGACTGCGCCTTGTGGATAGCGCCCTGTAGCTGACGTTCAACAGCTGCAATGCCAGTAGAGCTGTAGTAAAGGCAGAAGTCGTCAGCATACAGGGAAGCGGAGACAATTTCCCACAGCTGCAGCGAGCCCATTAATGGCTATTAAAAACAGGCAGACACTTACAACAAACCCTGTGGCACGCCGTTCTCCTGGACGTGGGAGGAACTATATGAGGCTGCGACTTGCACGCGGAAGGTACGACACGACTGGAAATTGCAGATAAAGATCGGCAGAGGGCCACGAAGACCCCATCCATGAAGCATAGAAAGGATGTGATGACGCCATGTCATATCGTACACCTTCCACATGTCGAAAAAGACAGCGACTAGGTGCTGACGGCGGGCAAAGGCAGTACGGATGGGCGACTCCAGGCTCACCAGATTGTCGGCGGCGGAGCGGCCTTTACAGAACCCACCCTGAGACAGAGCCAGAAGGCCCCGAGACTCCAGTACCCAATTCAAGGGTTGGCTCACCATCCGTTCGAGAAGCTTGCAAAGAACGTTGGTGAGGCTAATGGGGTGGTAGCTGTCCACCTCCAAAGGGCTCTTGCCCAGTTTCAAAACTGGGATGACAATGCTTTCCCGCCATTGCGACGGTAACTCACCCTCGACCCAGAGACGGTTGTAAAGGTCAAGGAGGCGTCGCTTGCAGTCCACTGAAAGGTGTTTCAGCATCTGACAGTGGATGCGATCTGGCCTGGGAGCGGTATCAGGGCAAGCGGCAAGGGCACTGTGAAATTCCCACTCACTGAATGGAGCATTGTAGGATTCAGAAGTGTGGGTGCGAAAAGAAAGGCTCCGACGTTCCATCCGCTCTTTGATGGAGCGGAAGGCCTGGTGGTAATTCGCAGAAGCGGAACTCAGAGCAAAATGCTCTGCCAAGCGGGTTGCATTGATGTCGGAGGCAGTACAAACTGCTCCATTCAGTGAGAGAGCAGGGACGCTGACAGGGGTCAGATAGCCGTAGACGCATCGAATCTTGGCCCAGACCTGCAATGGAGTGACATGGAGGCCAATGGTGGACACATACCGCTCCCAGCACTCCTGCTTGCCTTGGCAGATAAGGAGGCGGGCCCGCGCATGCAGCCGTTTGAAGGCGATAAGGTGTTAAATGCAGGGATGTCGCTTGTGACGCTGGAGCGCCCGCCGGCGATCTTTAATTGCTTCAGCTACCTCAGGCGACCACCAAGGCACAGCCCTCCGCCGAGGGGACCCAGAAAAACGGGGAATGGCAGATTCGGCGGCAGTAACGATGCCGGTGGTGACCGATCGAACCACTGCATCAATGTCATCACTAGAGAGAGGCTCAATAGCGGCAGTGGAGGAAAACAAGTCCCAGTCAGCATTATTCATAGCCCAGCTGGTGGGGCGCCCAGAAGAGTGACGTGGTGGCAGTGACAGAAAGATCGGAAAGCGGTCACTGCCACACAAGTCGTCATGAACACTCCATTGGACAGAGGGTAAGAGGCGAGGGCTACTGATCGAAAGGTCAATGGCGGAGTACGTGCCATGCGCCATGCTGAAGTTTGTGAAGGAACCATCATTTAGAAGTGAAAGACCGAGCTGTTCCAATAAATGCTCAATGGTGGCGCCTCGACCTGTTGCCACTGACCCACCCCACATAGGGTTACGGGCGTTCAAGTCGCCCAGTAACAAGAAAGGTGACAGCAATTGGGCTAGCAGCGCAGCCAGCTCATGCTGCGCGACATCACCATACAGTGGAAGGTAAAGACTGCAGATGGTAATAGCCTGTGGCGTCCACACCCTAACAGCGACAGCCTCTAAAGCCGTTTGTAGAGCGACGGACTCGCTGTGAAGAGAGTTAAGGACATAGATGCAGAAGCCACCAGACACCGTTTCATATGCTGCTCGGTTCTTATAACACCCCCGATAGCCACCGAGGGCGTTCCTTCTGGAAGATTCTGCAGTCTGGCGAGCAAGGTGAATGGTGCTCCCCGCAGTTGACACAGATGGGAGGCGGGGCACATGGAGTATTGGGATGAGATGGGCGTCCGCAATCTCGACATGTGAGGCTGGAAGTTTCCTGAAGAGCAATGCAGAAGAAAGGGCGAAGGCTGATAAGTTGGCGGAGCTCAGCTAGATGGTGGAAGAAACCACTGCAGTTCCACTGAAGGATGGTATTTTCGATGGCTGAGAAAGGTGTGATGGGACTGGTAAGGCAGATTACGCCGCTGGGTCACCTGCTGCCTCCGATTGAGCACTTGTGCTAGTGCTATGCATGGCGTCTGAGGGACTGGCGAGATCGAGGTCCTCAGCGGACGCCAGAATCTCCACCTCGTCCTCAGACGCAGAGCTGGAAGGTTGCGGTGGGGTGGCTGCCACCACGAGTTCCTTGGGCTTAGAGCTCCTCTTCTTTGATTTCTCACGCTGCTCCTTGGGCTTCACCGATTCAGTCTCCGGGACTGAGGAGGATCGCGAAGCCCTTCGACCAACTGAGTGTGGGCCCTTACATCACTGTCGGTCGTCATCCTTCCCACTCGTGGAAACCTGGGAAGGGAGGGACCCAAGGGACCCCTTGCGAGCGTGAGAAGCCGAAGAAGTGGGACACTTCTCCAGCTTAGAAGCAGGGACGGACGTCCTTGATGGGGGGGATGGTGTTGCTCCTGAGTTAGGTGGCACAGGAGCAACCTGGTGGGTAGAGCCCCCCACTGGCAAGGGGGCAGGAGGAGTTGTACCACTCAGCGATCCGGCCGGAAGTCGCAAAACTGATCGGGTGAGCACAGGTGTTGTAGCAGCGGCGTAGGAAGATGTCGTTCTCACGGGATGTAATCGGTCGTATTTCCTTTTGGCCTCAGTATAAGTCAGTCGGTCCAGGGTCTTATATTCCATGATTTTGCGTTCCTTCTGGAAGATTCTGCAGTCTGGCGAGCAAGGTAAATGGTGCTCCCCGCAGTTGACACAGATGGGAGGCGGGGCACATGGAGTATTGGGGTGAGATGGGCGTCCGCAATCTCGACATGTGAGGCTGGAAGTGCAGCGGGAAGACATATGGCCGAACTTCCAGCACTTGAAGCACCGCATCGGGGGAGGAATATAGGGCCTGACGTCACATCGGTAGACCATCACCTTCACCTTTTCCTGTAATGTATCACCCTTGAAGGCCAAGATGAAGGCACCGGTAGCTATCTGATTTTCCTTCGGACCCCGATGAACGCGCCGGACGAAATGCACACCTCTGCGCTCTAAGTTGGCGCGCAGCTCGTCATCAGACTGCAAAAGAAGGTCCTTAAGATAAATAACTCCCTGGACCATATTTGAACTCTTATGCGGTGTGATCGTAACAGCAACATCCCCCAACTTGTCACAAGCAAGTAACCTTCGTGACTGGACAGAGGATGCCGTTTGTATCAGGACTGACCCAGAGCGCATTTTGGAGAAGCCCTCCACCTCCCCAAACTTGTGCTCTAAATGCTCGACGAAGAACTGAGGCTTTGTGGAGAGAAAAGTCTCCCCATCAGCTCTCGTACAAACTAAAAATCGGGGCGAATAACTGCTACTGCCATCCTTAGATTTACGTTCCTCCCACGGTGAGGCCAGGGAGGGGAACGTTTTCGGATCGTACTTCTGAGTGTTAAACTGAGCCCGAGAACGCTTAGAGAGTGCTGGCGGCTGGCCACCAGCGAGAGACGATGTACCACGCTTCATTGGGGGTCATCCGCCCTGATGCGACCTACTCCGATCAAGGGCCCTCCCCACGGGCGCCACCCAGCCACAGCAAAGGCCACTTGGCAGGATGCCCATTGCTGGGAGTCCCAATACCCCAGGAGGATAGGCATCTACTCCTTGGCATACGTGGGGAGTTAACGGCGCAGGCATCAGTAGAGCGATCCCTGTGTTGTCAGGGGGCTACAACCAACAGGGTACATGGCGGCCCCACCACAACGGACTGGCTACCGTGCTGGATGTTAGGTAACATGTGGTCCATCGTCGCCATCAGTGCAGAAAGAGGCACTGCACTGTGCAAGGTGTAATCTGCACACAGGAATGTAGTCATGCCCAAGAGATGGAGAGCGGGCAGGACTGCAATTCAACAGCGAATAAGCTGGCGAAAGGTCTGATCGCAAGATGGACACAATGCACCAAGTAAGGCGCCCTTCCCCAATCGGCTCGCTCTTCGGAAAATTTTGAGAGATGGAAGTCAAACCCAACAGGGGACCATCACAGAAGGCCGAAAAGTTGGAGACTCCTTTTAGTCGCCTGTTACGACAGGCGGGAATACCGCGAGCCTATTCTTACCCCCGAACCCGCAGGGTGTCCTAGAGGTTTTGTTCTATTCTCATCTATTAAAAATTTTCAGAACAGGTTTTTCTTTCATTTATCACGAATGTATCACTTTAATGAGAAAAAATTGTAGAATAAAGAAGTTTTGGCATAATGGATTAAGTTTCAAACATGCAAAATCCAACACACAACCTCAAGATAAGCACTAGAACTTCAAGTAAGAAAGCGACAGTTGGTAAATACACTCACAGCCGCGCGCGGCGTTAACCTGGCGGACGGCACCTGGAACGCGGCAGGTAGTCGATACAGGGCGAGGAAGTCTCGAGCGTGGTCTGTTCCGACGCTGACGCAGCCACCACCTGTTCGAGCCGAATTGTTTATAGAAGTTTCTGCTGTCACCAGAGTTCAGACTGTGCTATTACTGGTTGGTTATATAGTGAAGAGGATTTTCTTTGAGACTCCATCAGACGTAACATCAGCAGACACGAATATGATTTAAAAGTAAAACATCGAGAAGTCTATCTCGCGACTTTGTATCTACATTGCGCGACGTTCACCACTAGACGAAGAACACGTGGTATACCCCTGAAACGGCTGGCGAAGAATGATAGAACTTACTCCGTACACTTGGGCATCCTGCAGTATTGCCAGATTGTGCAGAAGGCCGCATTTAGAATTCTGAGCTGCGGTGGGTTATACTGGGCACCTTCAGTGAACGACTCCGACTAACACTCTGCAGCAGCCGCCCGGCCGCCGGGTTGTGTGTCGGCCTGTACTCTTACCCACTCAAAATCCACTCCACCTTGGAAGGGAATGTTACAAGTGGCACCGTGTAAGAATATTAGTAACATTAACAACTTAAATGGCAATAAAATTTAACAATGTGTCATTTCTACAACATTTCCAATTTCCCTTAATTGCTATGGTAATAAACAGACAGGGCCTTTCGCTACCTTAATCACTTCTCGTCCCTCTCCCCTAAATGTACACTCAATTCCAGTCCTGGCAAATTACCGTGAGACCGGCGGAATTATGGGGATTCAAAAACGGGGAAAGACAATAAAAGAGCATCAGAAACTACAGCACACGTACATACATAACCCTATTTTCTAGTACACTCGCTCCTAGCAGGAACAGAATATCTGAAGAGATTTCCATTCTTTTTTGGAAATGGAAGTACGCCTGTATACATTAGTCGCTCTTTCCGGTACCCGTACAACGACGATACAAGAACAGACGAAGGGATCACGAGAGGGTGGTCTGTCAGCTGCCACGTCGCTGTAAACCCTCTCGCCACGCCGCGCCGCGCTGCGTGGAAGGTTTAGGAAAACGGCGCACACATGTTTAACTCGTATGCAGGTATCAACGTAATCGAGATTTTCTTTTTAGTGTAGTATTGTTATTAGTCCGCTTTATACTGAACTGTTATTTTTTCCGCGGTCGGTGAATTGCTACTGTAAAGTATCGGAAGGACAAACTCTCACCATCTCGGATAGCACGGCTTCTTTCCTGTGGCAAGAGGCTCACACAGCCTTAGACCCCAGATCTGTGGTACGGAGAAACCCGCTATATTGTCATTTTAAACCATAACTGTATTGACAAGATTTCTTTGCTATTCTGGAAGGTTGTAACATAACTTTTCATTTTTCAGATTTTGTCTTCTCTCGGTTCGCTTATTATCTTTGCATTTTTTCCCCTTGTTCATAGCTCTAATTCCGAAGAAAATGCGTGCCCTTGCGAAACATTCCAGGAAAGATCTGAGAAAAGGTAACGCTTCGTAAGATAGACCACGTAAATTCGCATCCTATGCAATATCTTCAGATGACCAGTTAGTACGCAGTCCTTCCACGAACAGTTGTTGATACAGAAAGAACCATGGATCACCTTTTGAATCCCCCCTGCGGGTCCGGGGATTAGAATAGGCCCGCGGTATTCCTGCCTGTCGTAAGAGGCGACTAAAAGGAGTCTCAAATGTTTTGGCCTTAATGTGATGGTCCCCCTTGGGGTTTGACCTCCATTTTTCAAAATTCTACAGAAGTACGAGCCTTTTGGGGAAGGACACCTTACATGGTGTACCACTGGTCCTAAGTGCACTAAGACCTTGGCACTCAGCATTGCACCGGCGTTGTCACCATACCCATTATTCCTCAAATTGGGCCTAAACGCCTGATGGGTTGTCCACGTTACGCCCATAGTGCCTCTCCATCTGCACCAGCGATCATGATGGACTTTCCATGGTACCAGAAATCCAGCACGGTAGCCAGCCCGTTGTGGTGGGGTCGTCATGTACCCTCTAGGTTGTAGCCCCCTGACAACACAGGGATCGTACTGCCGATACCTGAGCTGCACCCTCCCCACGTTGGCCAAGGAGTAGATGCCCGTCTTCTTGGGGCATCAGGACTCCCGGCAATGGTCATCCTGCCAGGTGGCCCTTGCTGCGGCTGGGTGGCGCCCGTGGGGAGAGCCCCTGGTCGGAGTGGGTGGTATCGGGGCGGACGTTTCGCACATGAAACGTCAACATGTATCAGGTCGCTCTGCGGCCGAGTCTTCCAAAAGAAAAGGTACCGTTTCTAGTTCTGGTTCTCCTGCCCTTTCCCCCTTGGCCACTCCATGGGAGGAGGGACAGGCCCGCCGGCTTGGGGCGAAGTACTTCCCCCGCTATTTGGTCTGTTCTCGAACAGATGGGGGGACGTTCGCCACCTCCAAGCCCATGTTCTTTGTTCAACACATTGAGGACGTCTTCGGGGAAATCGAGGCTCTCAGCAAGATGAGATCGGGGTCCGTTCTTATCAAGACCACCTCTGCCACACAATCGGCGGCACTCCAGGCGTGCGACCGCCTAGGGGACATCCCAGTCTCCATTGTCCCACATCTGGCACTCAATAGGACGCAGGGGGTCATTTTTCATCGTGACCTCCTGCTACAATCTGATGAGGAGCTCAGGGCCAACCTGGAGCGCCGCGGCGTGCATTTCGTCCGGCGAGTCCAGCGCGGCCCCAAGGACCGTCGCATCGACACCGGGGCCTTTATCCTCGCCTTCGAGGGGGACGTTCTCCCGGAGAAGGTAAAGGTGATGTGCTACCGGTGCGACGTGCGACCTTACGTCCCGCCTCCTATGCGCTGTTTTAGGTGTTTGCGCTTTGGGCACATGTCGTCCCGGTGTGAGGCTGAGCCCCTTTGTGGCGACTGTGGACGTCCTCTTCGTGAGGAACATACTTGCACCCCACCACCTCGGTGCCCTAATTGTCCTGGCGTCCACTCGCCTAGGTCCCCGGACTGCCCCGCCTATCAGAAGGAGAAAAAGATACAGGAACTCAAAACTTTGGATCAGCTCTCTTATTCTGAGGCCAGGAAGAAGTATGACCGCCTTCATCCCGTGTCACTGGCCACTTCGTTTGCCTCAGTTGTGTCCACTCCTTCCGCTGTATCCTCACCCCTATCCTGTCCCCCCTCCGCCTCCTCTGCCCGTCAGGGGGCTCTGCCTCCGCCTCCCAAATCCCTCCCTTCCAAATCCTCCTGCCCCGCGGCCCCCACCCCCCCTGCCCCAGGGGCCACCCTTCCTCCTCCTCCTCCCCCCACGCCCCCTGAGAAGCGATCCTCTTCTCAGGCGTCCATTGGGGAAACGTTCCGGACCCCAGCTTCCGAGGTCCGGCGTTCCAAAACGGACCCCGCGCGTGAGGACCTTCTTCGGGTCCAGCCCACCATCCCTGTGCCTCCTCGGCCTTCCAAGAAGGCCTCCAAGAAGAAATCTCTATCCCCCTCTCCACCCCGGCGCGTTTCATCTGACGCTTCATCCGTGAGTCGCTGCTCCCGGCCGTCCTCAGTTTCGCCGGGACGCTCTGCTGCCAGGCGTTCCGCTGGCCTTTTGTCGGCAAATGATGCGGCCCCTCCTACACAATCAGGGACAGCGGCCGCAGCTGGCGACGAGTCGATGGAACTGGATCCGCCTGCCGTCAGTTGTAGCATTGTTGCCTCGCAACCTGGCCCTCCTCGGCCATCGAGGTGACCAGCTCTTCCCTGTCTCGTTCCCCCAACTTTTTGACTAGCAATGGCGTTGTTTCATTGGAACATAAGGGGTATTCGATCTAATCGGGAGGAATTACAACTGCTCCTCCGCCTGCACTGTCCGCTCGTCCTTGGTCTCCAGGAAACCAAGTTGCGCCCGACTGACCGTATTGCCTTTTCCCACTATACCTCGGAGCGGTATGACCTCGCCCCTGTGGACGGTATCCCAGCTCATGGTGGGGTCATGTTGCTCGTTCGGGACGATGTATATTACCATCCCATCCCATTGACCACCCCACTCCAAGCAATAGCTATCCGCATTACTCTTTCTGCTTTTACTTTTTCCGTTTGTACCGTCTACACTCCACCGTCATCTGCTGTTAGTCGGGCTGACATGATGCACCTGATCGATCAGCTTCCCCCGCCGTTCTTATTGTTTGGCGACTTCAATGCCCATCATCCCCTTTGGGGCTCTCCTGCATCCTGTCAAAGAGGCTCACTCTTGGCGGATGTCTTCAACCATCTCAATCTTGTCTGCCTCAATACCGGCGCCCCGACTTTCCTCTCGGACTCTACTCATACCTACTCCCACTTGGACCTCTCGATCTGTTCTACCACTCTTGCCCGTCGGTTCGAGTGGTATGTCCTTTCTGACACCTATTCGAGCGACCACTTCCCCTGTGTCGTTCGTCTCCTGCACCACACCCCATCCCCACGTCCTTCGCGCTGGAACATACTGAAAGCTGACTGGGGACTTTACTCCTCCCTGGCGACCTTTCCGGACCGCGATTTTTCCAGTTGTGACAGTCAGGTCGAATACCTCACGGCTGTTATTATCAATGCTGCCGAACGTTCCATACCTCGTACTACTTTTTCTTCACGTCGCGTTTCCGTCCCCTGGTGGAACGAGGCTTGTAGGGACGCTATCCGTGCTCGACGACGTGCTTTACGCACCTTTCGCCGCCATCCTACATTGGCGAATTGTATTGAATACAAACGACTCCGAGCGCAATGCCGTAGAGTCATCAAAGACAGCAAAAAAGCTTGCTGGGCCTCTTTCACGAGCTCCTTTACCAGTTTTACTCCCTCTTCCGTTGTTTGGGGTAGCCTGCGCCGGCTGTCGGGCATTAAGGCCCACTCCTCAGTACCTGGCCTGACCTCAGGTAATGAGGTCCTTGTTGATCCTGTGGCTGTCTCCAACGCCTTTGGCCGCTTTTTCGCGGAGGTTTCAAGCTCCGCCCATTACCATCCTGCCTTCCTTCCCAGGAAAGAGGCAGACGAGGCTCGGCGACCTTCCTTCCACTCGCTGGATCTGGAGACTTAAAATGCCCCCTTTACTATGCGGGAACTCGAACGTGCGCTTGCACTGTCCCGGTCCTCTGCTCCGGGGCCAGATGCCATTCACGTTCAGATGCTGGCCCACCTTTCTCCGGCGGGCAAAAGCTTCCTTCTTCGTACCTACAATCGCGTCTGGACCGAAGGTCAGGTCCCCATGCGTTGGCGTGACGCCGTTGTTGTTCCTATACCCAAACCCGGGAAGGATAGACACCTTCCTTCTAGTTACCGCCCCATTTCTCTTACAAGCTGTGTCTGTAAGGTGATGGAGCGCATGGTTAATGTTCGGTTAGTTTGGATTCTTGAATCTCGACGGCTACTTACTAATGTCCAATGCGGCTTTCGTCGCCGCCGCTCCGCTGTTGACCACCTTGTGACCTTGTCGACATTCATCATGAACAACTTTTTGCGAAGGCGCCAAACGGTAGCCGTGTTCTTCGACTTGGAGAAGGCTTATGATACCTGTTGGAGAGGAGGTATCCTCCGCACTATGCACAAGTGGGGCCTACGCGGTCGTCTGCCCCTTTTTATTGATTCCTTTTTAACGGATCGAAAGTTTAGGGTACGTGTGGGTTCCGTATTGTCCGACGTCTTCCTCCAGGAGAATGGAGTGCCTCAGGGCTCCGTCTTGAGCGTAGCCCTTTTTGCCATCGCGATCAATCCAATTATGGATTGCATTCCACCTAATGTCTCAGGCTCTCTCTTTGTCGATGACTTCGCGATCTACTGCAGTGCCCAGAGAACATGCCTCCTGGAGCGCTGCCTCCAGCGTTGTCTAGACAGCCTCTACTCATGGAGCGTGGCAAATGGCTTCCGGTTCTCTGAAGAGAAGACGGTTTGTATCAACTTTTGGCGATATAAAGCGTTCCTTCCGCCATCCTTACATCTCGGTCCCGTTGTTCTCCCATTCGTGGACACAACTAAGTTTCTAGGGCTCACGTTGGACCGGAAACTGTGTTGGTCTCCACATGTCTCTTATTCGGCGGCCCGTTGTACACGTTCCCTTAATGTCCTCAGAGTTCCTAGCGGTTCATCTTGGGGAGCGGATCGCACTGTCCTGCTTCGCTTGTATCGGTCCATAGTCCGATCGAAGCTGGATTATGGGAGCTTCGTCTACTCGTCCGCTCGGCCATCCCTCTTACGCCGGCTCAACTCCATCCACCATCGGGGGATACGTCTTGCGACCGGAGCCTTCTACACTAGTCCTGTCGAGAGTCTTTACGCTGAAGCTGCCGAGTTACCGTTGACCTACCGGCGCGACATACTGCTGTGTCGGTATGCCTGCCGGCTGTTGTCTATGCCCGAACACCCCTCTTACAAGTCCTTCTTCGCTGATTCTCTCGACCGTCAGTACGGGTTATATGTGTCTGCCCTGCTGCCCCCCGGAGTCCGCTTCCGTCGCCTGCTTCGACAATTGGATTTTGCCCTCCCTACCACCTTCAGAGAGGGTGAGAGCCCGACACCACCTTGGCTCCAGGCTCCGGTTCGTATTTATCTCGACCTCAGCTCACTCCCGAAGGAGGGTACTCCGGCTGCAGTGTATTGCTCACGGTTTGTCGAACTTCGTGCTCGACTTGCTGGTCACACCTTTATTTACACCGATGGCTCCAAAACTGACGATGGTGTCGGCTGTGCCTTTGTCGTCGGGACCGCCACCTTTAAATACCGGCTCCTTGACCAATGTTCCAGCTTTACGGCCGAGCTTTTTGCTCTCCATCAGGCCATTCAGCACGCCCGCCGCCACCGCCATTCATCGTATGTCCTCTGCACTGACTCACTCAGTGCTCTTCAGAGCCTTGGGGCTCCCTATCCGGTCCATCCCTTGATTCAACGAATACAGCAGTCCCTCCATTGTTTCGCTGATAATGGCGGTTCTGTCAGCTTTCTGTGGGTCCCCGGACATGTAGGAGTGCCTGGGAATGAGGCTGCGGATGCTGCAGCCAAGGCTGCAGTCCTCCAGCCTCGGCCAGCCTCCCATTGTGTCCCGTCATCTGACGTTTGTGGGGATGTATGTAAGAGGCTTGTGTCCTTGTGGTGGGATGCTTGGTCATCCCTCCAAGGAAACAAGCTCCGGGCAGTAAAACCGCTCCCAACTGCTTGGACAACTTCCTCCCGACCATCTCGGCGCGAGGAGGTCCTTCTGACCAGGTTGCGGATTGGGCATTGCCGGTTTAGCCACCGCTACCTGCTCTCTGGTGACCCAGCCCCGCAGTGCCCTTGTGGTCAGGCATTAACGGTGCGCCATGTTTTATTGTCGTGTCCCCGTTTTAGTCAATTTCGTGTTGTCCTGTCCCTGCCATCTACCTTACCGGATGTTTTAGCTGATGACGCTCGAGCAGCTGCTCGTCTTCTGCGTTTTATAACTTTAACTGGCTTGACCAAAGACATTTAACATTTTTACTTATTTCATCTGCATCTTTGTCAGGTCCTTTTGATGTCCCCCCATCCCCTTGAGTTTTAGCAGGTTCCTTGTGCTCTAACACCAGTGACTGGGCGCTAATGTCCTCAGCAGTTGAGCGCCCTTAAACCCTACCAAAAAAAAAAAAAAAAACACCTTTTGAATATGTTTTAATTTCCGCAGCTCAGTGCTATATCCTGTATTCTTTAGTCTGAAGATCCTTTATTTCTATTTTAACAATTTCTAATTGTTTCCGTAGGACTGCATTGACAGTCACAGCAGTGCGTTTTCGTGGTTAACGTTTTGTCTAGTAGCAATTTCTTCGTTATTCGTTAATTAGGCTCATTACTACGGCCTGAATCAGCAGTGGATAGTTTTAGAATTGGAACAGCATCACTCTACCTGCATTTAGAACGAGTAGTCAACAGTTCTTTTCAAATCTCTTCCGCAATCGCAACCCACAAGAGCATTTTCAACTGGAAGCGGATCTGCAAGTTTCAAGCACTTGTCTATTTTCTTTTTGTCTGACCACTTCTAGGGCTCATAGCAAATCATTATTTTTCACTTAAGAACTAACTCTAGAAATCCCTCAACACGCCGATAATTACGCCGTAACTCTGTATTCAATGACCAGTCACTAATAAAAATTAACATTGACGCAAGGAACCATGTTTTCTCTCGAAAACGCAATTACAGCACAGAACGTAGTGGCAGTCCCGGGCTGCTGAGCGCTGTCCGGGTCCACTTGGACGACGGCGGTGCTGGTCGCTTGTGTGGACACACCTCGTGATCCCTGCCGTGCCTTCTAGTATCCATGCACACACCCTACTGACAGCGAAATCTTGAAAGGTCATTCTTATTCGCCATTTCACCTACATATTCCCCAAGACGTTTTGGCAACTTCGTAACCCTTCAAAAGAACATGAACCTGTGGGAATATCAGCACCTATTTTGTTGCCACATCTACCCACCATTTTCTTTCCATTCATAAGTGAAACCTCAGTTTGATCTACACATTTGGTTAAAAATAATCTGATTTACTCCTACTAATAAGATTACAGCAACAATGTAACAGTCGAGCCCCTGAAGGGAATTTAGTAGTAACTTACACTTTTCTAGAAAACTTGTGAACAGACATTAATGAAAAATTCTTCACTAATTGTTGATGCTTCTGCAGCTCGTTCCGAATTTTCTGCCTGAATTTGCAGCAGAGTTAAACTGTCAACTTCAAAGCCATTCGTTAACCATACTGACATCTATTTAGTGCCCCTTTTTAATCTATTTCAGAAGTCTTCATTCTCATTTTTTAATCAAAAATTAAATGCGCTGCCGAATCACTCGTAAAAACAGTACTACAGTGTCAAATATCTATAGCCGACTAGATCCGTCTACATGTCACCATACCGAGACTAAGTTATGGTTCATACATAAGGCAGGGAGGGCTCTAGAGGCGCTGTGCACCCAGCTTCCCAAGCCACACAACCCCGACAGAAAATCAAGCAAGAGGTGGAAGCCCCATCACGTGACTTAACGTGCGCAGATTGTGTGTCTTTGGCAATGTGGAATGTTAGAAGACTGACCAACACAGAAAACGAGTTAAACCAAGTACCCAAGGACAGGAAGTATACACTGCAATAACAACCGAAACTAAGAAAAAACTAAGAGAAACAAAAGATCTGACGGACTGCACGTTACATTACAGTGGCGTCACACAAAGAAAATGAGCTAGTGCTGGAGTGGGAATTTCAGTCAATGATAAAGGGAGAGGGCAGATTCGAGAATTCAGCCTCATAAATAAAGAATAATGACAGATTTCAAATTCCAAGAGATCATCTAACAGTAAAAGCTGTCTACAGCCCAGAGGAGGAAAGGATGATCCTCAAAGTGAATAAAAATCAACACGACAGACCATGTTTTCATCGCTGGTGATTTTAATGCAAGAGTTGGAAATCTACCTATACCAGTAATATCAGGCTTATTTGGAGGAAAGACCCTTGATAATAATGGAAATGAACTACGCACAGTTGTCTCCAACAATTCTGAAATTACTACCATATTTTACAGACAGTAACAAGTTCACATGGAGTGCACTAAGATTAATATCTGTGACTGACTACACACTGATTAATGATGAAATGTAGAATCTTATGTAAGATATACATGTTTATAGAGGACCATACATAGTTAGTGACCACTTCCCTCTACGCAGTAAGATAGGCTACTGCCAAAATGGAAGGAGACAAACTCCTAAAGAAACAACACCAAGAGTTGTTCAAAATACATCTTCTGTCGGAATACAGTATTAGGAAACTTCATCAGTACTGACTCCAAGGAAAGCTTGCTTTATTACATCGATATAGAATGGAATATCAAAACCGGCATCATTGAAGAAGCCCTAGAAGCAGTTGGTAGAAAGAAGAAAACAGATAGGGAAAACTACTCAATTTGGAACACAGATATTGAAGAAGAACACATAGCTTGTCTGAAGTTTCAACAGATTAAAACGTCAGAAAGTTTGCAGACTTACGAAATAAAGCGGAATGCTGCCCAACAATTACTGTGCAAAGCACACCAACAGTCACGGGACCCATTCATAAGCGTCTTAGAACACCATGTACATGGCAGACGGCAATGTGCATAAGAGGTCATGAAAGCCCTCAACAAGGTAGAAAAAGACGCTGCCTCACCAAACATTATAAGCAATGGATAAATTATACAGATCTGTGATGTACACTGAAGGCTGAAAATGACACTCGAGAAAGTATGTGCAATGAATCAGTAGATGCAATTACTACGGACGAACTAAAACACGCTTTGAAAGCCATGACATATAGGAAAAAAAGAATAGACGGAATACACGCACAGCTAATTAAACATAGGTTACCACTAAATAAGACTTTACAATTAATAAATGAATGTTGATCGAAATGTAATATCACCAGACCATTTGTATATAGTGAAAGTAATCTCTTTCCAGAAAACGGAAACAATGATTGTAGCAGCTATCGCGGCATAAGTCTTCGAACCACTGGCTACAAACTATATAGACAGATCAATAACGACATGCAGAATATTATAGAAACTATTATTTCTGAAGAACATAATGGTTTTAGGTCGTTTATGCACAGTCATTGTGGTCGTAATTAAAGGCATCATAGAAAAAACACGGAATTTAATGTAGAAACCTATATGGCCTCATCGATCTTCAGAAAGCCTTTGAACGTGTGAGCCGTGATAGCCTATGGAAGATTATGTCCGAACATTGATATACTTACCAACTAACAGAGGCAGTGAAAAGTCTTCACCATAGCACATGCATTGCAATAAACACAGGTAGGAATCTACTAGAAGAAGTAATTATTAAACAAGGCGTTAGATGTGGACTATCACCAACCCTTTTTAATACTACAATGACATTATCGCAAATGCAAATGTAAAGTAAACAAAGGAATTAACATAACGAATGAGCAATATCTGAATGTATTTCAGATTGATCTACAAAGATCAGTGTACCAGCTAACAAAGATCAATATACCAGCTGAATGGAAATACATCTCTAGAATTTCTAGTAACAAAACAAAAATAATGGCATTCTGAGGAAAATCTCCAGTCAGGTCAAAACCTGTTTTGGATGATTCAGTTTTAGAACAAGTGTCTCAGTTCATATTTAGGAGGCGTTGTAAGTTTTGATTTGGACCCTGATATTAAAAATAAAATACAGAAATTTCTAGCACTCTGTGGCACCGCTAGCAGAACACTGGCTTACAAGGCACAAAAAGAAACAGTCCTGATATTCTATAAAGTAACGGTGGTTCCGGTGTAATCCTACACAATCTAAAGTTTACGACAAAAAAAGAAGAAAATAAAATTCGAACAGCAGAGATGGGGTTCCTAAGAAAGACAAGGGCTCGACAAGAAGATATGATTAAAAACGAAGAATTAGAAGATAAATATTTCCACCATGAATGAACAAGTTAAAAAAATATCTAAGATTGGAAGCAAACACCTCATGAGAATTCCAGGTCACAGAATTCCTCATACGATTGTGAACTTCAAGCAGAATTGGCGATATTTGTAAGGCCTGGATAAAGACGGGTATGAGTTAGTTTGAAAGGTCATAACAGGCAACAGCCTCATCCTTTAAAAGATGAGGATAGTGTGTGTACGTGGCTTCTGGGATTTCTTTGCTTAAAACAGCTTGAATACGTACATAAAAATCACTCATAGGTGCAGCTCCGTCATGTGATTGTGCAACAGGAATTTAAATTACGGTTGGTAGTTTTTTCTTAATGAAGGCCGACGAAGAATAAGCGACCAAGTTTTTACAGGTTCGAAGACTAGGAACGTTTCGTATAAGTTACCACCTAAATAGTACCGAATGACTATATTTTCTCAGTTTTCGAAAACCCTTTTGACTCTTCCAACATTAGAACAAAGTACTGGGCTTCTTTCACTTCATGTGAGGCATTCTAGCACATTCCTAAGGTTCTAAGAATTATATTTGGTGTACCGTGAGGCATTTATTTTTCCAAAAATCAAGCACACGAAAATCTGCATAGTAAGCACAATCCGAATACGAAAAACCAAAACCAATGGCATTGTCTGGAAAGGTGTTCTTATACTTAGTCTTTTGCCCCCACTGTGAATACTGGGTTTTCGGAAATGTGTGTGGGTATCTGGTATCGAGGGTTTCGTTCAAGCACATGCATTGCAACAAACTCAGGAATCTGTTAGAAGAAATAATTACTAACCGAGGCGTTAGGTAAGGATGTGGACCATCACCTACGCTTTTTAATACTACAATGACATTATCACAAATGCCAATGTTCAAAGTAAACAAAGGAATTAACATAACGAATGTCCAATATCTGAATGTATTTCGGACTCGTCTCCAAAAATCAGTGTACCAGCTAACGAAGTTCAATATACCAGCTGAACGGAAATACATGTTTAGAAAGTCTATTAACAAAACAAAAATAGTATTCTGAGGAAAATCTCCAGTCACATGAAAAATTGTTTAGGATTATTCAGTTTTAGAACAAGTGTCAGCTCTTATTTAGGCTGTGTTGTAAGTTTTGATTTGAACCCTGATATTGAAAATAAAATACAGAAATTTGAAGCTGTCTGTGGCACCGCTAGCAGAACACTGGGCTATAAAGCACAAAAAGACACCGTCGTGATATTCTGTAAAGTAACGGCAGTTCCGGTGCTATCCCACACAATCGAAAGTTTGATTACCACAAAAAAAAATAAATTGAAACAGCAGAGATCGGGTTCTCTAAGAAAGACGAAGAGCTGCACAAGAAGATACGATTAAAAACGAAGAACTAGAAGAGAAATATTTTCAGCATCAATGAAGAAGTTAAACATCGTGAATATTGGAAGCAAACACCTCATGAGAATTCCAGGTCACAGAATTTCTGATGATTGTGAACTACAAGCAGAATGGGAGATATTGGAAGGCCTGGAAAAAGATGTGTATGATTTTGCTTGAGAGGTCGTAAACAGGCAACAGCCTCATCCTTTAAAGGATGATAGTGTGTGTAGGTGGCTTGTGGGAATTCAATTCTTTGCTTAAAACAGCTTGAATACGTGCATAAAAATCAGTCGTAGGTGCAGCTCCATCCTGTGATTGTGCAATAAATTTAATTACGTTTGGTAGTTTTATCTTAAAGTAGACCGACGAAGAACGAGCGACCTAGTTTTTACAGGTTCGAAGCCTACGAACATTTCGTATACGTTACCACCTGTTTTAGAAAACACTTTTGCCTCTGGAAACATTAGGACAAAATACTGGGCTCCTTTCACTTCATATGAGACATTCTAGCATATTGCTAAGGTTATAAGAATTTTATCTGGTGTATCGTGAGGCATTTATTTTTCCCTTTTAGATTTACATTTTTCCTAAGACAGATCCTTCCTTAAAAGTTCCAATGAAAGGAAAAGAAAATGATTTGCACTATCTTTCTACTCATTATGAACTCTTCGAACAAGTCCCTTGAGAGCTGTGTATCGAAGTAAATCGGCAGTCGCTTCCATCCCCCCTTCGTTTTCTTGAACCTCTAGAACATGTCTTTGATCTAGTAGAGCAGCAACCATTACATTCACTCCCACCTATTACTTGCAAGTTATAGAACATGAGAGAGTGTAATTCCTGAACTACAATTGCAAAGCTTGTGCTTAAAAGTAACAGGATATAAATATATTGTCATATACCAGTATAATTTTACTGTACATCAGAACGAAATCAGAATGGATGCAATTCATTGAGTTAGAACACAGCCTGAGTTCAGTAGATGACAAAATGCATAGCACTGTTTACGGGATTACCGAAAGGTTGCGATCCCACCTGTCTGCTTTGACTCCTGACACTATGAATGTATCGGAAATCAGTGTTTCAAGCATAAAGAATGTGTCCCTCATAGAGCCACTCTTTGCGTCCGCGAACAAACTTAAGTAACATGGGCAGTAATGACGTCTAAAAAGTCAAATTAATGGGCCAACCACGAGAAGTAGAAATTTTCGGTGGGTACAAAAGACAGTAAGAATAACACCTTTCCAGACAAGAATTAACCGAAAAATCAAGCACACGAAATACTGCACAGTAAGCACAATCCAAATACGCAATATCTGTATTGCTTCAACGACACCCTTGATGCCAGATACCCACACCCATCTGCGAAACCGATACCGCTTATTTCACTTGGCCTATATGGAAGAAAAAGAAAGCCCATAATGACAATAACACTAAAAGTGTCAAACTCGTTACGTAAACCATAACGTACCATATCAAACACGAAGACCACACTAAAACAAACGAAAACACTCCAGAAATAGTACAAAAATATGACCAACCAACAACGGTAAACCGATGTCGACAACACCTACAAACCACTGTCTAACAACTGCCAAATACTAACAACAAAACACCTTACATTAATGGAAAGAATCGTCCGCTATTGGTCGAAATAGTGCTGCAAACTAATCACAGATAACTTCTTTTCCCACTGCAGCAAGCAATGACCTGCTCGTAAATTTCCTTATTTCGGACACGGAATTTTATATGCATTCCCTGTCACCTTCCCGAAAATTCTGAAAACTTATTATGAGACGTTTGGTGGGTTTCCAAACTTATCTTCTCACACCCTTCACCCAGAGCTTTTCGAGTTGTATGGATACGAAATGAGAAGTCAAATGTCGTAAGCAAAACATCTAATGCGAAAATAAACAGCACAGCCACTGCTGACAAAAAAAAAAAAAAAAAAAAAAAATCAACCATCTATCTAATCGAAACAGGCAATATATTAATGTAAAATATCTGTTCTTGATGTTTACTGTAAAAAAAATATTCGCAATGGGCAAGAACGTCAACTAAAACATGAACACTGTAGTTTTCTTAAAACTTAACATACCTGCAAAATACATTTTACAAGATATATCAGTTAACTTACCATGGCTCTTAACTTGATGAAGAATTCCTCTCTTCCTCTCCAGGCAACAAGAACTACTCTCTCTCTCTCTCTCTCTCTCTCTCTCTCTCTCTCTCTCTCTCTCTCTCTCTCTCCAAACAACAAAAACGCCTCTCTCTCTCTCTCTCTCTCTCTCTCTCTCTCTCTCTCTCCAAACAACAAAAACGCCTCTCTCTCTCTCTCTCTCTCTCTCTTTCTCTCTCTCCAAACAACAAAAACGCCTCTCTCTCTCTCTCTCTCTCTCTCTCTCTCTCTCTCTCTCTCTCTCTCTCTCTCTCTCTCTCCCCCCAAACAACAAAAACGCCTCTCTCTCTCTCTCTCCAAACAAACAATAAAAACTCCTCCTCTCTCCCCAAACAAACAACAAAAACTCCTCCTCTCTCCCCAAACAAACAACAAAAACTCCTCCTCTCTCCCCAAACAAACAACAAAAACTCCTCCTCTCTCCCCAAACAAACAACAAAAACTCCTCCTCTCTCCCCAAACAAACAACAAAAACTCCTCCTCTCTCCCCAAACAAACAACAAAAACTCCTCCTCTCTCCCCAAACAAACAACAAAAACTCCTCCTCTCTCCCCAAACAAACAACAAAAACTCCTCCTCTCTCCCCAAACAAACAACAAAAACTCCTCCTCTCTCCCCAAACAAACAACAAAAACTCCTCCTCTCTCCCCAAACAAACAATAAAAACTCCTCCTCTCTCTCCAAACAAACAACAAAAACTCCTCTCTCTCCAAACAAACAACAAAAACTCCTCCTCTCTCTCCAAAACAACTCCTGCCAACTCTGTGCACACAACAAAACGCAGTAATACTCGATGCGCGCGAAGCTAACCAAGTAACACCAATAACCCACAGCTGCTAGTTTCACGCCTTGCAGGCATCAGGCAGGTCACGTGACTCGATAGCAGCGCCTCTCGTGGCGCCCCACCAACCGGCCGTCTCACAAATTGGCTGTGTGTCGGTGTTTTGACTGACCGACCGACCGACGAGCTTTTATTGTCGAGATGTCGGGCGCGTCAAACCACTTGACAACCAACCCAAGAAATTGTGTCGTGTGTAGCGCGATCGTGCCAACCGCATGAGTAAAACTCCTGTTCTGACACAGCTCTCTGAATTAAATTCTGTTGTAATTTACATTTAGACGTCCAAGGCGGACGAAACTTTAAGGACTTAATTTTTAGAGAAATTCAAAGACTGCAGATGTTTTCGCGACAAATCGTGCGAGGAGTATAAGAATAGAGATGCAAAAAATGAGGTACTTATTTCATTTTTTAACGAATCCATAATGGTGTTTCTATGTGCAACACGAGATTAAGTCTGTCGATCTTCTTTAATTCTGTTTTTAGATTTTAATTTCCCTGTAGACCAAACTGTGGGATCTTTAATTTTTATTTGTTTATTTATTAGAATTCTAACGCCGAGCGAGGTGGAATTGCATTCGAGAGGACGACGGTTCAATCCAGCGTCCGGCCATCCTGATTTAGGTTTTCCGTGATTTCCCTAAATCGCTCCACCCAAATTCCGGGATGGTTCCTTTGAAAGGGCATGGCCGACTTCCTTCACCATCTTCCCCTAATCCGATGAGGCCGATGACCTCACTGTTTGGGCTCTTCCCCCAAATAACCCAATTCAACAATTCTAACAGCCGCTAAATGTTTCATTTCTTACGTATCTGTTGTATTTACTAGATGATGCGCTCCGCCCTCAAGTGTAATCTTTCTTGTTCAAATATGAAATGAGTTTCTGAAATTTGCAGGTCATCTTTTCTACTACATCCGTAAATAAATTAAAAACGTTTTCATGGTAGTCTTGTGTTTTAGTTATTTTACTTCATCATGATTTATTTCCTCTGTCAACTATTGGTCACGTTGCACGTTTCAGAAATAATTTTAGTTAATAATTGTAGCGGTATGACAGTACTGAATCTTAGGTCTGCCGCCAATGGTGAGAAATTGTAATACAGCTAACAGCCTCTCCTCGGAGTTCAACACTTCTCTCAGGACTGCATTATTTTTCCTTTAAGAATGGTTCTATTATGTCCAGCAGCTTTGAAATGCATGATTCACCCCTTCTTAAATAATCAAGATAATTATAAGATCTCGCCCTGAACATGGGTGAATTTCTTCCCTTGCCACTTCTTTGCCCACAGCTTTGTATCAACTTTTTTCTCTTCTGACCTTCTCTATGAAAAACCAAGCGCGATCTCGTAGAACAAAAAGGCAATGAACTGAAGAGAAAACAAACAGGGCGGCACTATAATGACCGAGGATAGTCGGTTCAGACGTGTGTAGGTTGCGACCAATTTGGTCATTCTGTCATCCGATAAATTGGTGTGTGTATGTAGGAGCCTTGTATACGCAAATATTGTTCATTGAGACCCTAAACCGATGACAAATCCGTATTTCCTGCTTCCCGACGCTGAGCTGCCTCTGTTTCCTTTATGGCGCACAGTTTCTTAGTGACACCAATTTCCGTGGACAAATTGTGGTTCCATAGATCTGAACAAATATTTATTTCAATTTCGTAGCTCGGGGGGTGGAGGTTAGTTTAACGTGCTGTCGACAGCGAGGCCATTAGAGACGGAGCACAAACTCGGACTATGGAAGAGTGGACTAGGAAATCGGCCATGCCCTTTCACAGGAACCATCCCGGCATTTTCAGTAAGCAATTTAGGGAAATCACGGAAATCCTATACCTAAATGATCGGACGCAGGTTTGCACTGTAAACCTCCCGAATGCGAGTCCAGTGTGCTAACCCCTGCGTTACATCACTCAATAATTTCATAGTTGTTTGAAAGAACTATTCTGAGGTTACAAGCAAACTCCCGCGAGAAATCGTGGTCAGCCACCCAACCGAACTTTCCTCAAGCATTGCCAGTAACTCCCCAGCGTGTGTCGCCAGTGATCTGTCGTAACGTTGCTTCGGTATACTACATACCTGGCAAGATATAGCACTGAAATCCTTCAATACTGAAGTTAGAAGCCTATTATGAGACATCGGAACCTGCTAATGTGAAATCTAGATTTTCGAGCTTTCTCTCATTCAGTTACAGTCAGTCTCACTGTCAGTAAAGGACCCTATCCTACACATGCGCCGGTTTATCGACCGACCGATAAATTGTGCGTGTGTAGCTTGTTGACCGACCGACCGATTAACTGTACGCCTGTAGGCTTGTTGGTCGAAAGACCGATTTTTCTTTGCTGTGGGTTGGTTAGGTAAGACTAGCAAACAGCCGCACCCGCCTGCCCACGCCCCCATTCGCCGTAAAAATTGTGTAGTCTGTCCTGCAAGCCGCCCGACAACAGTTCCTTTTCAGTCACTATGCACGGGGTTCAATGCACTCCAAATGTGGCTAACATAGCAGTGTGCGAGGCAGACGAAATTTTGATGACAGAGTTTCTGGAAACTTTTCGAGTCTTCAGATGTCTGTGGGACATGCCGTGCGAGCAGTACAGCAGTAGAGGGGTAAGAAATGAAGTGCTTCTTTCATTTTTAACGAATCCGTAGTAGTATCATGTGGCAAACAGAGAAAATAAGAGACACACTTTTGTGAATAACTGTTAATCTGTCTGTTTCTCGGTTTTATTTGCAATACTCATCGGAAATGAAGTCAGATAACCATAGAGACAGATTGGATTTTATTTCATTTCCGATACGTATCGAAAACAAGAACTAAAAACCGAATGATAGACAGTAGACGGACTTTTATTCATGAAATACACTTGCTTCATTATTAGAAGTGTTACAAAAATTCAACCTATCGGCACCCCTTCTGCTATGAAGAGCAAAGTGAAGAGCCTTTCTTAAGTTCTAACAACAGTTACGTGCTTCATTTCTTATGAATATGTTGCTGAATTTATTACATAATACGCGCCGCCGCCATTTGCAGTCATCCTTCTAATCTGAAATCAGTTTCTTGAACTTACAGGGGATATTATTATTACATACGAAATAAATTCATACAGTTTACATTAATATAATTTAATATTAGTTTCGCTTCTGCTTTATCACGAATATTTCCTCAAGCAACTATGAATCACCTTGCAGATTTCAAGAAACATTTTAGATAATAATTTTGCGAATTAATTGCGCTGAATCTGAGGTCCTCGTAAATTCCGCCAGTGGCTGGAAATCGTAAGTAGCTATCGTTTGACGACGTTCAGAACCTACGAAAAGCATTTTTCATCAATTCTTAAATAATTCCGAAAATCTTCGGGTCTCAGCTCCGTAAGTAACAAAGCGTAGGTGCATTTGGTTCATTGCATTAGCCATTTCTTTACCCACAGCTTTATCACGGCTTTTTCTGGCCTTGTTAGTTCGAACAGCCAAGCCAAATCCCAGTTCTTTTCCTGTGGAACGCTAAATGGTATCTCGTAGAACACATCGTCGCAACCAGCTCTAGGAGCAGGGAGGCGCTGAAGTTTGGCGTTGGGTCAATAAAACTTGGCTCGTGTTTAAAAGAAAAGTTGAGCATGCATTTGAAAGATAGGTACATAGTAGAGCAGTTGATGTTGGGGTGGGCTAGTCCTCCATGACCGAGTAATCGAGCACAAAATGCGAGGTGTCCTGAGCACAGCCTATCTGGACAGCCTGCCCGCACCAGTCAACAGTGGCCGAGCGTAGATGCCATGGCCGAGTCCCCCCCCCCCCCCAGGGGGTCCACAACTCTTTTGTGGACACGTGCGTAGCGAGCACGGGACCCCGAGCTAATGTGGCCCTCCTTCCTTTCCGGGCTGCATACCTTCCCTTCCCTTTCCGCATCCCTCCCCGTCCCCCATCTTTGCCCCCTCCCCCCTCATCTCTGTCTCTTTCCTTCCCTTTCTCCCCCTCTGGGAGTATGGTTTGTGCCTACGTCCGGAGACGGACGCTCGAAACTGTTCCAAATTCCTTGCTTTTACACTTGCAAGTCCTCGTCCTTCCTCTGTCCTTCTCTTTTCCTTCCCTCTTCTCTTTGCCCTTTTCTCCGCTGCGGCGTTTGAGACCCCCTTTTCTTTCCTTTCCCTTTCTCTCTTTTTTTTCTCCCTGTGCGTGTCTGAAGGCCCACCCACGCACTTCCATGTGTAGCCGGTGATGGGGTAACGCGTAATTCCTCGCCCCGGGTAGACAGGTAGGACACGTAAGTGCCCCCTGGTAACGGCCAGGCCCAGGGAGGGGTGATTACCCGAGCTGATACCTTCCGAAAGTGCCGATTGGTCCCTCCGTCCGTTTGTCGGGTGGTGTGACCTGAGGTTTGAACAATCACCTAAGGCGGGTGTGCCCTCGGTGAGGGCCCCCACAAGGGAGGAGCGCGCCATCGGAGACGCCGGTAATCATGGGGATTCTTCCGCAATGGTTTCCTCACCTTCCACTATGTCTGCTCACAAACGTAAGTTCACTGAGTCTCAGCCACAGACGGTTCTTCCATCGTTGCCACAGTTCCTTGTTGTTTCTCGGTCTGACGAAGGTCACGACTTTTCCACGGTCAACCCTTTCATTATTCAGAAAGGTGTCGACGCAATTGCGGGTCCTGTAAAGTCTTGTTCCAGATTACGGAATGGTACCCTGTTGTTAGAAACACACAGTGCCCTCCAGGCTCAAAAATTGCTGCGTACTTCTCTGCTCCACACCTTCCCTGTCCGGGTGGCACCGCACCGTACCTTAAATTCCTCGCGTGGAGTCGTTTATACACGCTCCCTCGATCGATTGTCTGACGAAAAAATTCAGCACTACCTGTCTGACCAGGTCGTCACCGCTGTTCATCGGGTTATGAAAAGGGTTGACTCGAACATCATTCCAACCTGCACTGTCTTCTTGACATTTGACAAAGTTCAACTCCCATCAAAAATCAAAGCTGGCTACGAGATAATTTCCGTTCGACCTTATGTCCCAAACCCTACGCGTTGCTATCGTTGTCAGCGGTTCAATCACACCAGCCAGTCCTGTTCCAATCCGGCCAAATGTGTTACGTGTGGCAAGGATGCCCATGAGGGTGCTTGTCCACCTCCATCCCCTCACTGCATCAACTGTATGGGTGACCACGCTGCTTCCTCTCGAGATTGCCCCGTTTTTAAGGATGAAAAGCTGATCCAGGAAATAAGAGTGAAAAAAAAGGTGTCGACCTTTGCTGCTCGAAAGTTACTCGCCAGTCGACAGCCCACCGTGCCTCAGAAAGGAAAATACAGCACTGTCCTTGCTTCTCCTCGGCCAACAAAGGAGGCGGCCATGCAGACTTGCGACCTCACATTTAGTACCACGGTCGTCAGATCGGCCAGCGCAAAGATCGCCCGTTCAACCTCACCACTTTCGCCTGCCCACTCTCTGGCTCACCCTTCGTCGGGTTCTGCTAAATCTCGAGCCCAAAAGTCAGACGCCAAGTCTTCGAAAAAAGAGCATTCTCGTGAAGAGTTTTTACGTACTGCAACTTCACAACCATCGGTTCCTCCTTCATCTAAACATCATACCTCCAAGAAGGCTACGAAGAAACACAGTTCCTCTCCTTCTCCGCCAAGGCGTGTCCCATCTACAGCACCACCTGGCGGAAATCGCCCTCGGCCATCTTCTGTGACGCCGAGGCGCACTGCTGGTGGCCAGTCAACTGGCCGATCGTTGGTGGCAGGAGCTGCTCCTGACCAACCTATGGATCAGGATCTTCTGCCTTCGACTGAATGCCATTCCATGCTGTCGGTCGCAAGCTCTGAGCAGTCGTTGAGTTGACAGCACCCTTGGTCACGTTCCTCCATTTTCTGTTCACCCTATGTCCATTATCCACTGGAATATCCGCGGCATTCGCGCCAATCGGGATGAATTGTCGATCCTCTTACGATCCTACTCGCCGGTCATCTTCTGTCTTCAGGAACCAAAGCTGCGTCCCCATGACCGCTTTGTTCTCCCTCATTTTCAGTCCGTCCGATATGACCTCCCCTCTGTTGAAGGCACTCCAGCCCATGGAGGACTCATGATCCTGCTGCATGATACTCTCCATTATCACCCAATCCCCTTAAACACTTCCTTCCAAGCTGTCGCCATCCGTCTTTCCCTTTCTGGATACACGTTCTCTCTTTGTACGGTATACATTCCATCGTCTACACCAATGGCACGAGCTGATCTCCTTCATCTTCTTGATCAGCTTCCACCCCCCTATTTGCTGGTTGGGGACTTCAATGCCCACCACCCGCTTTGGGGATCTCCACATCCTTGTCCACATGCCTCACTATTGCTAGACGTCTTCCACCAAGCGGATCTAGTCTGCCTCAACACTGGGGTCCCCACATTTTTGTCTGCCTCCACGGCAAATTTATCTCATTTGGACCTTGCGGTCGGTACTGTTCCGCTAGCTCGGCGCTTCGAATGGTTCGCCATTGATGATACACACTCGAGTGACCGCTTTCCATGTGTTCTTCGACTGCAGCCTCAACTGCCATATATGCGCTCGCGACGCTGGAAGTTTGCCCAAGCCGATTGGACACTTTTTTCGTCTCTAGCGACATTCGATGACCGTCGCTTTCCCAGCGTCGACGATGAGGTCACACATTTTACCGACGTTATTCTCACAGCTGCGGAACGTTCAATACCACGCACCTCCGAATTGCCCCGGCGCCCCCCAGTTCCTTGGTGGAACGAGGCATGCTGTGACGCAATACGTGAGCGGCGACGTACTCTTCGCATTTTCCGTCACCATCCAACTTTGGCCAACTGCATCCGATATAAGCAGCTCCGTGCGCGATGCCGTCGCGTCATCCGCGATAGCAAGAAAGCGAGCTGGAAATTCTTTATTAGCTCATTTAACAACTTCACTCCCTCCTCGGAAGTTTGGAGTCGGCTTAGACGGTTCTCAGGCGCGCCTAGTTTCTCACCGGTTTCTGGACTCACTGTCGCGCATGATACCTTAGTGGACCCCGTCGCAATTTCTAACTCATTGGGTCAGCACTTTGCTGAGATTTCGAGCTCTTCAAATTACCCGCCAGCGTTTCTCCCGAAGAAACGTGCAGCGGAAGCGCGACATCTTGCTTTCTCCTCTCAAAATCGCGAAAGCTACAATACTGTTTTCTCCATGCGCGAACTCCAACATGCACTCTCTTCTTCTCGCTCCTCCGCCCCAGGACCGGATGGTATCCATGTCCAAATGTTGCTGCATTTATCAACCCATAGCCTGCGTTACCTCCTTCGCCTTTATAATCGAATTTGGACCGACAGTACCTTTCCCAGGCGATGGCGGGAAGCTATTGTCGTTCCCGTTCCGAAACCTGGAAAGGACAAACATCTCCCCTCTAGCTATCGCCCCATTTCTCTCACGAGTAGTGTCTGTAAGGTTTTGGAGCGTATGGTGAATTACCGTTTAGCTTGGTGGCTGGAATCCCGCAGTCTTTCAACACCAGCCCAATGCGGCTTCCGACAGCATCGTTCTGCCGTTGACCATCTTGTTGCTCTCTCCACTTATATCATGAACAATTTCCTCCGGAAACGCCAAACGGTAGCAATATTTTTTGATCTGGAGAGAGCATACGATACCTGTTGGAGGACAGGCACCCTCCGCACACTGTTCTCTTGGGGCTTTCGAGGTCGGCTGCCCCTTTTTCTTCGCGAATTTATGGCAGAGCGCACATTTAGGGTGCGGGTGAACACTACTCTCTCCCGTACTTTCTCCCAAGAAAACGGGGTACCCCAGGGCTCCGTGCTGAGTGTTGTACTGTTTGCCATCGCCATTAATCCAATTATGGATTGTCTCCCTCCTGATGTCTCGGGCTCCCTCTTTGTGGACGATTTTGCGATCTACTACAGCTCTCAACGGACCAGCCTTCTTGAAAGACGTCTTCAAGGATGTCTCGATCGCCTCCACTCGTGGAGCATCGAAACCGGCTTCCGTTTCTCACCCAGTAAGACCGTTTGTGTTAATTTTTGGCGACGTAAGGAGTTTCTTCCGCCCTCCTTACATCTAGGTCCTGTCAACCTTCCGTTTTCCGACGTCGCTAAATTCTTGGGTCTTATGTTTGACAGAAAACTGTGCTGGTCCTCCCACGTTTCCTATCTTTCGGCTCGCTGTCTGCGTTCCCTTAACACCCTCCGTGTCCTGAATGGTACCTCTTGGGGAGCGGACCGAGTGGTCCTTCTCTGCCTCTATCGCGCCTTAGTGCACTCGAAATTGGATTATGGAAGCATAGTCTACTCCTCTGCTCGGCCGTCTATTCTTCGGCGTCTCGACTCTATCCACCACCGTGGATTACGTTTAGTGTCTGGAGCTTTTTACACCAGCCCTGTGGAAAGCCTTTATGCTGAGACTGCTGAACCTCCGCTGTCCAATCGGCGGGCAGTCCTTCTGAGTCGTTATGCTAGCCATCTGTCTTCCATGCCTGCTAATCCAGCCCATAACCTTTTTTTCGACGCCTCCTTTGATGTCGGGTATGCAGGCCGCTCCTCCTCCCTACTACCCCCGGGAGTCCACTTCCGTCAACTGCTCCATTCTCTTTCCTTCCGCTTTCCTAAAACCTTCTTGACAACTTGGGGTACAGCACCGCCTTGGCTCCGTCCCCGGATCGACTTGCTCAGAGACCTGTGTCAATTTCCCAAGGATGGTACCCCTAGACTTGTTTACCGTCGGGCATTTGCTGCTCTATGTGCACAAATGACGGAAGCCACATTTATTTACACCGATGGCTCGAAAACATCGTTAGGTGTAGGGAGTGCCTATATTGTTGGCGACACCCCAAATCACTTTCGGCTTCCCGACCAGTGTTCGGTTTATACTGCAGAGCTTTACGCTGTTCTCCAGGCTGTCCACTACATCCGCCGCCATCAGCGGATACAGTACGTAATCTGCTCAGATTCTCTCAGCTCTCTCCTAAGTCTCCAAGCTCTTTACCCTGTGCACCCTCTGGTCCACCGGATTCAGGACTGTCTGCGCTTGCTCCACCTGGGGGGCGTCTCAGTGGCGTTCCTCTGGCTCCCGGGACACGCTGGTATCTGTGGAAATGAGGCGGCCGATATAGCGGCCAAGGCTGCAGTCTCTCTTCCTCGGCCAGCTCTTCAGTCTCTTCCGTTTACCGATCTACGGAGCGGTTTATGTCGCCAAGTTGCTCTTTTATGGCATGCGCATTGGTCAACACTTCCCCATAATAAATTGCGGGAAGTGAAAGCCCTTCCTTGCGCTTGGACCTCTTCCTCCCGAACGCGTCGTCGGGAGGAGGTAATTTTAGCTAGACTCCGGATAGGGCACTGTCTTTTTAGTCATCGACATCTTTTAAGCGGTGATCCTCCCGCACTCTGTCCCCACTGCTCTCAGCTGTGGACGGTCAGACACCTTTTAATTGAATGCCCCTATTTTAATCCGTTACGCTCCGGTCTACAGCTATCGCCTGATCTATCGTCGATTTTAGCAGATGACACGCGCTCAGCTGACCGCGTTCTACAGTTTATTAGTGACAGTGAAATGACGTCCGTCATTTGAAGCTCATTTTGGGGGACAACCAACCCCTTTCTATAGTGGATTTTTAAGCATTCCTTCTGCCTTTAGTTTCTCAAATTTTATGACTTTGTTCCCATTGCTGCTGATTTTAAATTTAGTTTTTTTCCTGTTTTCTACGTCACGGGCTGGGCGCTAATGACCATAGAAGTTTTGCGCCCTAAAACCACAAAAAAACAAAAATGGCCGAGTCCTAGGTAATGTTCGACTCCAAAAACGTTGAACGTGCCTTCATCCCTGCGCAACTACATCCAGCACAGGCTTCTTATTCGTGGTGTATTTGTAATCAGGCAGAGTGAGGAAGCATTTGCAGTAACAAGTAAAACTGAAACCAATGCGTAAAGGTAGTGGAAACGGGAGTCCAAAAAGCGAAGTACGGAATAAATATTTGTTGTAAACTAAAACAGAAGTTCTACAGCATGTGCGTCACGCGTAAACTGATCGTTATTGTGTTTTTAGTCGGGAACAACTCATTTAAAGAAATACAGTAGTAAGAAATCCCATACTGACACCACCTTCAGGAATGTAGGTTGTAATAAAAAAACAACGAAGTTTGTTGCAATGTGTGCTGAAGAGGTGACACCTTTTAAAGGTGAGAGGTGTTTCTGATGACAGTGTCAAAAAAAAAGCCTAAGAATTAATTCATCAAGGTGCAAATTATCGAGAAGTCAGCGTTTCAGATGTTATCTCAAATATTTCTACTGTAATTAGGCATGTCAAAGAAGAGGCTTCTTGCAGTCCGAAACCGTTAAGACCTTCTGTTACTAGGTAAGTTATTAATAAAAAATTATCTAAGACAATTGACATACGTGGACTGATTCGTATGAAAGGTGCAATATTTGACACAGCACATTACATAAACACAAGACTGTTGTCTTGTGGATAACGTTCTATTTCAGGGTGTACACACGGACAAGGAAAAAAAATTCCCAGTTTCTTCCAGGATCTCTCGGTTAAAATTAATTTTCTCCCGGGTGAAAATACACTTTCTGTGCTAAGTGACAGTATACTTTCCCTCGGAACTGTAAAACGTATCCTTTCAATAGATATGGTTTTATACAGCAGCGTAGAATTTCCCTGCACTTTAGAAAGCGAAACCCGGAGTGAAAAAACGCGTTTTGGAAAGATTTGTGATGTGCAGCAACATGTACGCTGCGTATTTTCGTATCACGAAAGTATAAATTTGAATTCCTACAACAGGAAAATTTAATGGTTTAAATTAATACACATAGTGTTGCAACAAGAAAAGCAAACCTTTAGCATATTTTTTGTATCGAATATTAATAAGCGACAAGAGAAACTAAACTTTCACATGTAATGTTGATTTGTTTAGCGCATGTTACACTTTGATACATCACACAAATAGGCCAGTAAATTTTTTAATACCGACATAAATCTCTGATCTTCTGGGCTAGAAATTCTTCTAAATGGCTCGTCATCAAAGAGTTGATTTTTAAAAGAGAGCAAACGTTCTGTTATATAGGAAATTCATAGTACATTTGCGCACATAGTTCATCTTCCGTAAAAGGAAATTTACTTTAAAAACAACGCTTTTCGAATAACTGTTCGCAATATTTTCCCGCAACTTGGTAGAAATATTCATTTCAGCAGTTGCCAGGCAGCGCCTCTATAGTGACGTAGGAAGCCCTTAAGTTCGTACGTGTGAAACATTAAAAGATCTTACTTCCTGTCATAAAAGAAACAAGACGTGAGAGGATACTCCAAGAGCGTCGGAATTTCGTGAACCGTACTAAAATTCATAGTTCGCCTTACAGTGCACATTCGTATGTCCACATTTCCAATGACTTAGGCCTCGACCTGATATGAAGCTTCTCAGTGTGGTTTTCGGGACGTAAATTTGCTTAGAGTACCAGTACTGTATTATCTCATGCTTGGTTCTTTGTTATGGTATAATGAAATAAGCGCTAGAAGATGAAGACGTGCACGTAAAACGCAGCGAACAGTTGAAACTTGCCAATAGTGTGGAGTTAAACACTTCGTTTCAATGAATTCAATGCCTCAGCAGGAAACCCTAATAAAAGCCAAAGTTCTTTAGCAAACCGACAAAAATAACTATTGTTCTGTAAGGCGATTAATGCTTGACTGTCAGAAAGGTGGAAATAGTCTGAAACTAGTAACATATTTTAGCCTTCCGTAATTACGCGAATATATTTTAATTCACTTAATAGCTCCCATCCACAGGAATCCGTCTTGTTTTCAATTGACATGAGAGCAGTAAACGAAGGGCAAACAGAAAAATAACTAAATGTAAACACGAGTCACGTGGAGACTACCCCCGTCCCCCTATAACTCAGACTGCTCTGCGCATCAGAACACCAAAAATTAAAGAAAATTTTCAAAAATAAGTTCATTTTGTAGCGCACAACTTCCTGAAGAGTCTGAAACATAAAACATATAACTTCCAGGAAATGTAAGATACGTTATTTGGTATTAAGTGTGCAGTGCAGTGCCACGCCTCTTCAAACAACATTCTTATAGCGCACGTCACTGTATTTCGCTCTGTGGAACTCAAAAGTATATATTTTGTAATCGATGCCATCAAACTATTTCAGGACAGTGGAAATAGAAATGTCCTGTACTGCCTATCCTGCTCCCAGTCAGCCGGTTTGACATTCTGCACAGCCCCTCGCAATTAATACTGGATAGTATTATTTGTAACCAGGAGAAAAAGTTCACAAAATCTGGACTCTTCATTGCCTTTTAGCTAATAACTTGCTGTTCTGTGTAACATAAAAATAAATATAGGATACCTAAAACCAGTAAAGACAAGAGACAGGCAAGACAGTACACATTTCTTCAATTCTTATGTCCTAGCGATTTTTCTCTCTAATCTTGGTATAACTTTACATCGCGTTCTTTCATTTCTGCGAAAGAACTATTACCTTATCACAGTTCGTTAAACTTTCTACTACATGAAAAATGTAAATGTCGTTGTCTAATACTGAAAAAGCATTTAATACAATTAGTACCCAAGACTGGTGTGGTTTCTCGATCTGACTACGTCTATTTTGTCACTGTGTTCCGGATGAAACAAAATAGGCCTTCCTAATATTGCAGCAGTTGTAACACACACCAAATAAGCGACACTGTTTTGGCAATAACGACATTTTTATAATACGACAATAAATTCACGAAGTACCAATACGAAATAGTTTGACATTTCATTCATGCGCTCCAGTTTCTCATGTACGAGACCGAAAAGTAGTAGAATGAAATTTTTGTGTAAATTTGGAATCGTTATATTCTTCCATTATTTGTGTGATGTCCCCGTTTCTTCTCCTTCCTCGTTATAACAAACAGGCTTGTTGTTGTTGTGGTGGTGGTCTTCAGTCCTGAGACTGGTTTGATGCAGCTCTCCATGCTACTCTATCCTGCGCATGCTTCTTCATCTCCCAGTACCTACTGCAACCTACATCCTTCTGAATCTGCTTAGTGTATTCATCCCTTGGTCTCCCTCTACGATTCTTACCCTCCACGCTGCCCTCCAATACTAAATTGGTGATCCCTCGATGTCTCAGAACATGTCCTACCAACCGATCCCTTCTTCTAGTCAAGTTGTGCCACAAGCTCCTCTTCTCCCCAATTCTATTCAATACCGCCTCATTAGTTATGTGATCAACCCATCTAATCCAAAGCATTCTTCTGTAGCACCACATTTAGAAAGCTTCTATTCTCTTCTTGTCTAACCTATTTATCGTCCACGTTTCACTTCCATACATGGCTACACTCCATACAAATACTTTGAGAAACGACATCCTGAAACTTAAATCAATACTCGATGGTAACAAATTTCTCTTCTTAAGAAACGCTTTCCTAGGCATTGCCAGTCTACATTTTATATCCTCTCTACTTCGACCATTATCAGTTATTATGCTCCCCAAATAGCAAAACTCCTTTACTACTTTAAGTGTGTCATTTCCTAATCTAATTCCTTCAGCATCACCCGACTTAATTCGACTACATTCCATTACCCTCGTTTTGCATTTGTTGATGTTCATCTTAAACCCTCCTTTCGAGACACTGTCCATTCTGTTCAACTTCTCTTCCAAGTCCTTTGCTGTCTCTGACAGAATTACAATGTAATCGGCGAACCTCAAAATTTTTATTTCTTCTCCATGGATTTTAATACCTACTCCGAACTTTTCTTTTGTTTGCTGTATTGCTTGCTCAATATACAGATTGAATAACTTCAGGGATAGGCTACAACCCTGTCTCACTCCCTTACCAACCACTGCTTCCCTTTCATACCCCTCGATTCTTACAACTGCCATCTTGTTTCTGTACAAATTGTAAATAGCCTTTCGCTCCCTGTATTTTACCCCTGCCACCTTCAGAATTCGAAAGAGTATTCCAATCAACATTGTCAAAAGCTTCCTCTAAGTCTACAAATGCTAGAAAAGTAGGTTTGCCTTTCCTTAATCTTTCTTCTAAGATAAGCCGTAGGGTCAGTATTGGCTCACGTGTTCCAACATTTCTACGGAATCCAAACTGATCTTCCCCGAGGTCGGCTTCAATCAGTTTTTCCATTCGCGTTTTTCCATTGGCGTTAGTATTTAGCGGCTGTGACTTATTAAACTGATAGTTCGGTAATTTTCACATCTGTCAACACCTGCTTTCTATGGGATTGGGATTATTATATTCTTCTTGAGGTCTGAGGGTATTCGCCTGTCTCATACATGTTGCTCACCAGATGGTAGAGTTTTGTCAGTACTGGCTCCCCCAAGGCCGTCAGTAGTTCTAATGGAATGTTGTCTACTCCCGGGGCCTTGTTTCGACTTAGGTCTTTCAGTGCTCTGTCAAACTCTTCACGCAGTATCGTATTCCCATTTCATCTTCATCTACATCCTCTTCCATTTCCATAATACTGTCCTCGTGTACATCGCCCTTGTATAGACCCTCTATATACTCCTTCCACATTTCTGCTTTCCCTTCTTTGCTTGGAACTGGGTTTCCATCTGAACTCTTGATATTCATACAAGTGGTTCTCTTTCCTCCAAACGTCTCTTTAATTTTTCTGTAGGCAGTATCTATCTTACCACTAGTGAGATAAGTCTCTACGTCCTTACATTTGTCCTCTAGCCATCCCTGCTTAGCCACTTTGCACTTTCTGTCCATCTCGTTTGTATTCATTTTTGCCTGCTTCATTTACTACGTTTCTTATATTTTCTACTTTCATCAATTAAATTCAATATTTCTTCTGTTACCCAAGGATTTCTACTAGCCCTCGTCTTTTTACCTACTTAATCCTCTGCTGCCATCCCTATTTCACCCCTCAAAGCTACCCATTCTTCTACTGTATTGCTTTCCCCCATTCCTGTCAATTGTTCCCTTATGCTCTCCCTGAAACTCTGTACAACCTCTGGTTCTTTCAGTTTATCCTGATCCCATCTCCTTAAATTCCCACCTTTTTGCAGTTTCTTCAGTTTTAATCTAGAGTTCATAACCAATAGATTGTGGTCAGTCCACATCTGCCCCTGGAAATGTCTTAAAATTTAAAATCTGGTTCCTAAATCTCTGTCTTACAAGCTGACCGGAGTAAATACTATGAAAGACGCACAGGAGAGGATGACTGATACAAAATTTCGCCGGACATGTTGCATAATTTTGTCTCTGACCGGGGTTCCAATAAAATTACATTTTCGGAAAATCGCGAAAGCCTTCTCTGTGGTAATAATTGTATAACAGCACTTGGGACATTTGAAGAAATGTGGCTTCTGCTCATGCTTCGAGTCGAAGTTCTGCACATGCTGGAACAGTTCGTGCACTATGCTAGGGTCCGTACATGAACTGTGCAACGAATTTGTTGCTTCAGTGAAGGAGGATAATACCAGTTACAAATTAGAGGTATTAGAATGAAGTTGCAGGAAGAACAGTAGATTTCCTGAAGGGGGTACATATGAATTAGAAGGGAAAAAAGAACCTACAATCCAGTTAATTCCTCTTTGGTTTTAAAAACTGCAGAAAATATGCAGCATCAAAGAAATGACTGTGAGGTAGCTCAATTACTGCAGTTACATGTTATGTTTCATCACGATACGAGGGAAAAATACTCGCAATTAACTATTGTAGCTGATATACATATCTGCCAAAATACGTCTTAACATGAGGAACAAGGGATTGAAAATACCGTCCTGACATTTAACTTCCAACCATGAAATTGCTAGGTTCGTTTTGTGGTCTTTCCGTTACCCCAATATCTTTAACACAAATGAAAATGTATGAGGAATGTGTGGAAGCAGTTCAGGTGCAACATGAAACAATTAACGTAGTCGTTTTTGTGTAGTTAGTGTACTGTGTCTCATAGCAAAACGAAGTACTGGGCGCAAATTAAAGTGCAGGTAGTCACAGAGATCCAGTGTGGGCTGTAATTATCGTATGGCAGCGAAACTTGAAACATATTCTTATGAGATAATACGGAACCGAATAACGCTGGAAAAAAATCAGTACTAGGTTTGGCCACCAGGTGAAAATCTGTGTCTGTGAATGTAAGAAAGACGTATGGAATTGTTTCTGTACGAAACGGATTAGAAATTGGACATGGGCATACATGTCAGACAAGTGGAGAGGCACAATCTTCATTTTATTACTAACCGCCACCTACACAATGTGTTCAATATGAGCGCCATTGACTAATGACGCGGCAGCATGCTTCGCAATTCCCGTATCATCACTAAATTGCCCCTCCACTATTTTGCAAGGACTAAATACTTGATTCCAAATGTAGGTAAATATATTCGTTGTTAGTTCTCAAACATTTACACCGAAGTGTACCAGACAGAGATCTACATATTTCTAGCACTTCGCTCATAGTGCGTAATTTACGATTTTCCCGTATATAGATGGAGGTCATAGAGCATTCCCACATTCTTAGGATAAAGTTAGAGACTCAAAGATCTCCTCACATTGTCTTTGACCGACCCTCCCTGCAGCACTGTCACTGATTTAACATGCAGCTGAACAGAAGTAGACCACTACATTCCGCGTGCTGTGAAGGAATAGAGCGGCCCGGGCCCATAACTATTGTTCCGCACCAATCTCGCTTACGGTACTGACAAAAGTGCACAAGATTCTTCCAGATGCACCCATGTCGAGGACGTTAGCACCCCTTATTGGTGTATAGTAGTAGAACTGAAAGCGTTGTGATGTAATAGAGAAGACGGACATAAAACTTGTGATTTTTACGCACAATGAAACTCTAGACGTACAGAATTTGAATCATTTTATCTAAATCAACGGCGCTATCAAATGTAGTTCGTTCTAGTGTCTAGCGTCAGTACCAAGAAGGTATTTGTTGTGTTGGCAGAAGAGCCAACACCGTGTTACTACAGGCGACCGAAATGCATGCGTTTTAGCTCACGCAGGATGGCGTGAGAAGAGAACTATACTGACGCGAGGCCTAGAACATGACAAGGAATTAAAATTCAGAAAGCGGACATAACTAGTTTGACACTTAACTTTAATCCATTAATGATGAACGTCGCTCTTGATGGTACATGATTCACAATATTGTCTGTTCAGAATTCATTCTAATTACTGAATATGGCGCCTTCCTAGGTCGTAGCAAGTGACGTAGTTGAAGACTATGCTAAACTGTCGTCTCTGTAAATGAGAGCGTATATAGACAGTGAACCATCGCTAGCAAAGTCAGCTGTACAACTGGGGCGAGTGCTAGGGAGTCTCTCTAGACGAGACCTGACGTCTGGCGGCGCTCGGTCTGCAATCACTGATAGTGGCGACACGTGGGTCCGACGTATACTAACGGACCGCGGCCGATTTAAAGGCTACCACCTAGCAAGTGTGGTGTCTGGCGGTGACACCACATTCCTCCCCCGCAAATCGGCGGACGGTTGTGGTATAAGGCCTCCGCCCGCCGTGGGGCGGACCCCATGTTGACGTATGCGACGAGGTGGGGATCCCAACAACAGGTGGGGCTGTGCCACCCGCACCCTGCCATTCAGACCGCGGGGAGCTAGGGAACGCCTGAAAACCTACTCCAGGGTGCACGCCAACATGCGGTGTATGCGCCCGTAGAGAGACAGGAGGGGCCGAATGGTCGAGCTCCATCGGGCCGGGGCACCCGTCGGGTGAAGACGACATATGGTCCGGAGCGGGCAAGAGTTCCATATCGAAGGACAACTGGTCCCGGGGAGCGATCGGCGGCGCCTGACCCAGGGAGGCGCCAGACTGCTGCAGCGTCGCGTCCACTGCGGCGGCGGCGGCGGTGGCGGCGGTGGCGGCGGCGGCGGCGGCGGCGGCGGCGGCGGCGGCGGCGGCGGCGGCGCCATGGGGCAAAATGGAAGGCAGCGTCGGTAACACCTGGGGCTGAGGCGAGCCAGTAGATGGGTCCCCGTGGCGCTGACCGGACGGCACCGTCGCTGAAAGCAGACGGCGAGCGGCAGATCCCGTGCGACGACAGAGGCGCAGCTGATAGAGATGCCGGCTCACCTCTCCAGAGGCCCCCAAAACCAGATACATAGCGCGTTCGAGGCAGCGAATAATGCGTCCTTCGAGCCAACGCCGTGAGGCTCGATAGTGGCGGTAGCAGACAACGTCGCTTGGGCCAAAGCAGGTGTCTGCCGCTGCACAGGAACCAGATGCGGCGGATGTAGCAAGGACATAAAGGTCCGATGATGGCGACCGTGGAGCAACTCAGCCGGCGAGCGACCATCTCGGGGCTGAGAGCGATACGAGGACAAGAAGAGCAATCCCCCCAGGGGGTGCACAACTCTTTTGTGGACACGTGCGTAGCGAGCACGGGACCCCGAGCTAATGTGGCCCTCCTTCCTTTCCGGGCTGCATCCCTCCCCTTCCCTTTCCGCATCCCTCCCCGTCCCCCATCTTCGCCCCCCCCCCCCCTCACCTCTGGCTCTTTCCTTCCCTTTCTCCCCCTCTGGGAGTATGGTTTGTGCCTACGTCCGGAGACGGACGCTCGAAACTGTTCCAAATTCCTTGCTTTTACACTTGCAAGTCCTCGTCCTTCCTCTGTCCTTCTCTTTTCCTTCCCTCTTCTCTTTGCCCTTTTCTCCGCTGCGGCGTTTGAGACCCCCTTTTCTTTCCTTTCCCTTTCTCTTTTTTCCTCCCTGTGCGTGTCTGAAGGCCGACCCACGCACTTCCATGCGTAGCCGGTGACGGGGTAACGCGTAATTCCCCGCCCCGGGTAGACAGGTAGGACACGTACGTACCCCCTGGTAACGGCCAGGCCCAGGGAGGGGTGATTACCCGAGCTGATACCTTCCGAAAGTGCCGATTGGTCCCTCCGTCCGTTTGTCGGGAGGTGTGACCTGAGGTGTGAACAATCACCTAAGGCGGGTGTGCCCTCGGTGAGGGCCCCCACAAGGGAGGAGCGCGCCATCGGAGACGCCGGTAATCATGGGGATTCTTCCGCAATGGTTTCCTCACCTTCCACTATGTCTGCTCACAAACGTAAGTTCACTGAGTCTCAGCCACAGACGGTTCTTCCATCGTTGCCACAGTTCCTTGTTGTTTCTCGGTCTGACGAAGGTCACGACTTTTCCACAGTCAACCCTTTCATTATTCAGAAAGGTGTCGACGCAATTGCGGGTCCTGTAAAGTCTTGTTCCAGATTACGGAATGGTACCCTGTTGTTAGAAACACACAGTGCCCTCCAGGCTCAAAAATTGCTGCGTACTTCCCTGCTCCACACCTTCCCTGTCCGGGTGGAATCGCACTGTACCTTAAATTCCTCGCGTGGAGTCGTTTATACACGCTCCCTCGATGGATTGTCTGACGAAGAAATTCAGCACTACCTGTCTGACCAGGGCGTCACCGCTGTTCATCGGGTTATGAAAAGGGTTGACTCGAACATCATTCCAACCTGCACTGTCTTCTTGACATTTGACAAAGTTCAACTCCCATCCAAAATCAAAGCAGGCTATGAGATAATTTCCGTTCGCCCTTATGTCCCAAACCCTACGCGTTGCTATCGATGTCAGCGGTTCAATCACACCAGCCAGTCCTGTTCCAATCCGGCCAAATGTGTTACGTGTGGCAGGGATGCCCATGAGGGTGCTTGTCCACCTCCATCCCCTCGCTGCATCAACTGTATGGGTGACCACGCTGCTTCCTCTCGAGATTGCCCCATTTTTAAGGACGAAAAGCTGATCCAGGAAATAAGAGTGAAGGAAAAGGTGTCGACCTTTGCTGCTCGAAAGTTACTCGCCAGTCGACAGCCCACCGTGCCTCAGAAAGGAAAATACAGCGCTGTCCTTGCTTCTCCTCGGCCAACAAAGGAGGCGGCCACGCAGACTTGCGACCTCACATTTAGTACCACGGTCGTCAGATCGGCCAGCGCAAAGATCGCCCGTTCAACCTCACCTCTTTCGCCTGCCCACTCTATGGCTCACCCTTCGTCGGGTTCTGCTAAATCTCGAGCCCAAAAGTCAGACGCCAAGTCTTCAAAAAAAGAGCATTCTCGTGAAGAGTTTTTACGTACTGCAACTTCACAACCATCGGTTCCTCCTTCATCTAAACATACCTCCAAGAAGGCTACGAAGAAACACAGTTCCTCTCCTTCTCCGCCAAGGCGTGTCCCATCTACAGCACCACCTGGCGGAAATCGCCCTCGGCCATCTTCTGTGTCGCCGAGGCGCACTATTGGTGGCCGGTCAACTGGCCGATCGTTGGTGGCAGGAGCTGCTCCTGACCAACCTATGGATCAGGATCTTCTGCCTTCGACTGAATGCCATTCCATGCTGTCGGTCGCAAGCTCTGAGCAGTCGTTGAATTGACAGCGCCCTTGGTGACGTTTCTCCCTTTTCTGTTCACCCTATGTCCATTATCCACTGGAATATCCGCGGCATTCGCGCCAATCGGGATGAATTGTCGATCCTCTTACGATCCTACTCGCCGGTCATCTTCTGTCTTCAGGAACCAAAGCTGCGTCCCCATGACCGCTTTGTTCTCCCTCATTTTCAGTCCGTCTGATATGACCTCCCCTCTGTTGAAGGCACTCCAGCCCATGGAGGACTCATGATTCTGCTCCATGATACTCTCCATTATCACCCAATCCCCTTAAACAGTTCCTTCCAAGCTGTCGCCGTCCGTCTTTCAATTTCTGGATACACGTTCTCTCTTTGTACGGTATACATTCCATCGTCTACACCAATGGCACGAGCTGATCTCCTTCATCTTCTTGATCAGCTTCCACCCTCCTATTTGCTGGTTGGGGACTTCAATGCCCACCACCCGCTTTGGGGATCTCCACATCCTTGTCCACGTGGCTCACTATTGCTAGACGTCTTCCACCAAGCGGATCTAGTCTGCCTCAACACTGGGGTCCCCACATTTTTGTCTGCCTCCACGGCAAATTTATCCCATTTGGACCTTGCGGTCGGTACTGTTCCGCTAGCTCGGCGCTTCGAATGGTTCGCCCTTGATGATACACACTCGAGTGACCACTTTCCATGTGTTCTTCGACTGCAGCCTCAACTGCCATATATGCGCTCGCGACGCTGGAAGTTTGCCCAAGCCTATTGGACACTTTTTTCGTCTCTAGCGACATTAGATGACCGTCGCTTTCCCAGCGTCGACGATGAAGTCACACATTTTACCGACGTTATTCTCACAGCTGCGGAACGTTCAATACCACGCACCTCCGAATCGCCCCGGCGCCCTCCAGTTCCTTGGTGGAACGAGGCATGCCGTGACGCAATACGTGAGCGGCGACGTGCACTTCGCATTTTCCGTCACCATCCAACTTTGTCCAACTGTATCAGATATAAGCAGCTCCGTGCGCGATGCCGTCGCGTCATCCGCGATAGCAAGAAGGCAAGCTGGAAATTCTTTACTAGCTCATTTAATAACTTCACTCCCTCCTCGGAAGTTTGGAGTCGGCTTCGACGGTTCTCAGGCGCGCCTAGTTTCTCCCCGGTCTCTGGGCTCACTGTCGCGCATGATACCTTAGTGGACCCCGTCGCAATTTCTAACTCATTGGGTCAGCACTTTGCTGAGATTTCGAGCTCTTCAAATTACCCGCCAGCGTTTCTCCCGAAGAAACGTGCAGCGGAAGTACGACATCTTGCTTTCTCCTCTCAAAATCGCGAAACCTATAATACTGTTTTCTCCATGCGCGAACTCCAACATGCACTCTCTTCTTCTCGCTCCTCTGCCCCAGGACCGGATGGTATCCATGTCCAAATGTTGCTGCATTTATCAACCCATAGCCTGCATTACCTCCTTCGCCTTTATAATCGAATTTGGACCGACAGTACCTTTCCCAGGCGATGGCGGGAAGCTATTGTCGTTCCCGTTCCGAAACCTGGAAAGGACAAACATCTCCCCTCTAGCTATCGCCCCATTTCTCTCACGAGTAGTGTCTGTAAGGTTTTGGAGCGTATGGTGAATTACCGTTTAGCTTGGTGGCTGGAGTCCCGCAGTCTTTTAACACCAGCCCAATGCGGATTCCGAAAGCATCGTTCTGCTGTTGACCATCTTGTTGCTCTCTCCACTTATATCATGAACAATTTTCTCCGGAAACGCCAAACGGTAGCAATATTTATTGATCTGGAGAGAGCGTACGATACCTGTTGGAGGACAGGCATCCTCCGCACACTGTTCTCTTGGGGCTTCCGAGGCCGGCTGCCCCTTTTTCTTCGCGAATTTATGGCAGAGCGCACATTTAGGGTGCGGGTGAACACTACTCTCTCCCGTACTTTCTCCCAAGAAAACGGGGTACCCCAGGGCTCCGTGCTGAGTGTTGTACTGTTTGCCATCGCCATTAATCCAATTATGGATTGTCTCCTTCCTGATGTCTCGGGCTCCCTCTTTGTGGACGATTTTGCGATCTACTACAGCTCTCAACGGACCAGCCTTCTTGAAAGACGTCTTCAAGGATGTCTCGATCGCCTCCACTCGTGGAGCATCGAAACCGGCTTCCGTTTCTCACCCAGTAAGACCGTTTGTGTTAATTTTTGGCGACGTAAGGAGTTTCTTCCGCCCTCCTTACATCTAGGTCCTGTCAACCTTCCGTTTTCCGACGTCGCTAAATTCTTGGGTCTTATGTTTGACAGAAAACTGTGCTGGTCCTCCCACGTTTCCTATCTTTCGGCTCGCTGTCTGCGTTCCCTTAACACCCTCCGTGTCCTGATTGGTACCTCTTGGGGAGCGGACCGGGTGGTCCTTCTCCGCCTCTATGGCGCCTTAGTGCGCTCGAAATTGGATTATGGAAGCATAGTCTACTCCTCTGCTCGGTCGTCTATTCTTCGGCGTCTCGACTCTATCCACCACCGTGGATTACGTTTAGTGTCTGGAGCTTTTTACACCAGCCCTGTGGAAAGCCTTTATGCTGAGACTGCTGAACCTCCGCTGTCCAATCGGCGGGCAGTCTTTCTGAGTCGTTATGCTAGCCATCTGTCTTCCATGCCTGCTAATCCAGCCCATGACCTTTATTTCGACGCCTCCTTTGATGTCGGGTATGCAGGCCGCTCCTCCTCCCTACTACCCCCGGGAGTCCGCTTCCGTCAACTGCTCCATTCTCTTTCCTTCCGCTTTCCTAAAACCTTCTTGACAACTTGGGGTACAGCACCGCCTTGGCTCCGCCCCTGGATCGACTTGCTGAGAGACCTATGTCAATTTCCCAAGGATGGTACCCCTACACTTGTTTACCGTCGGGCATTTGCTGCTCTATGTGCACAAATGACGGAAGCCACATTTATTTACACCGATGGCTCGAAAACATCGTTAGGTGTAGGGAGTGCCTATATTGTTGGCGACACCCCAAATCACTTTCGGCTTCCCGACCAGTGTTCGGTTTATACTGCAGAGCTTTACGCTGTTCTCCAGGCTGTCCACTACATCCGCCGCCATCAGCGGATACAGTACGTAATCTGCTCAGATTCTCTCAGCTCTCTCCTAAGTCTCCAAGCTCTTTACCCTGTGCACCCTCTGGTCCACCGGATTCAGGACTGTCTGCGCTTGCTCCACCTGGGGGGCGTCTCAGTGGCGTTCCTCTGGCTCCCGGGACACGCTGGTATCTGTGGAAATGAGGCGGCCGATATAGCGGCCAAGGCTGCAGTCTCTCTTCCTCGGCCAGCTCTTCAGTCTCTTCCGTTTACCGATCTACGGAGCGGTTTATGTCGCCAAGTTACTCATTTATGGCATGCGCATTGGTCAACACTTCCCCACAATAAATTGCGGGAAGTGAAAGCCGTTCCTTGCGCTTGGACCTCTTCCTCCCGAACGCGTCGTCGGGAGGAGGTAATTTTAGCTCGACTCCGGATAGGGCACTGTCTTTTTAGTCATCGACATCTTTTAAGCGGTGATCCTCCCCCACTCTGTCCCCACTGCTCTCAGCTGTGGACGGTCAGACACCTTTTAATTGAATGCCCCTATTTTAATCCGTTACGCTCCCGTCTACAGCTATCGCCTGATCTATCGTCGATTTTAGCAGATGACACGCGCTCAGCTGACCGCGTTCTACAGTTTATTAGTGACAGTGAAATGACGTCAGTCATTTGAAGCTATTTTTTTGGGGGACAACCAACCCCTTTCTATAGTGGAATTTTAAGCATTCCTTCTGTCTTTAGTTTCTCAAATTTTATGACTTTGTTCCCATTGCTGCTGATTTTAAATTTCGTTTTTTTCCTGTTTTCTACGTCACGGGCTGGGCGCTAATGACCATAGAAGTTTTGCGCCCTAAAACCACAAACAAAAAAAAAAAAAAGAGCAATAACGCCTCCTCCCGAGAATGCGACTCTTTCTACTTCAACATCGGTGACTTGACCAATCGTTCAGCTGCACCGTTGGACTGTGGCGAAAACGGCGCGGACGTCAGATGTTGAATACCATTGGCCTTGCAGAATGACTGAAATTCTGTGGACATGAATTGTGGGCCATTGTCGGGAACAATAGTCTGTGGAAGACCTTCAATGCAAAAGATAGCAGATAACGCTTGGATGGTGGCAGTGATGTCGTGGAAGACATCTGGACAACAAAAGGAAAATTACTGAATGAATCTATCACAACCAACCATCGGGCATTCCAGAATGGACCAGCAAAATCGACGTGTAAGCGTTGCCAAGGGAAAGTGGCTTTTGGCCATGCAAAGAATTTTCGCGGTGGTGCTGATTATTGTTCGGCACACACCACGCAACAAGAGCACATATTCGTAATCGCGGCATCGATTCCGAACCAAGTACAGTGCTGACGAGCAAGTGGTTTCGTTCTCAGTGTACCCCAATGCCCTTGGTGGAGAGGCTTTAAGACAGAGGACTGTAACGAACGTGGTACCACGACCCTGGACTGATCATTATCAGAACGCAACAGCAAAACATCAAGGCGAACAAACTCTCTCCTTGTGAGCAAAAATTCGGCGAACCAACGGATCCCCGATCCGTGACTTTGACAAGGGCCATTGCGTAGCAACAAAACGCAGAACGGTACGAAGGACAGGGTCGGCAGTTGTGGTTGTAGCTACGCGACGAAAATCAATCGGAAACGATTCGACCACGTCATCGGTTTCCGAATCAATGAACATGCAAGCAAGTTCGGAGGAATCGAATGCCCTATCCTCAGCAGCAGGCAAACGGGACAACGCATCGGCGTTTCCGTGCTGAGCAGTGGACCGATAGAAGATATCGTAGCGGTACTGCGAGAGGAAAATAGACCAGCGAATTAATTTCTGCGCTTTACGTGGAGATACAGCCTTGTTCGCATGAAAACTTGAAAGTTTGTGGTCTGTGATTATGGTAAAGTGACGACCATACAAGAAGTCATGAAACTTTGTAAAACCAAATACGAGAGCCAATGCTTCTTTCTCGATCTGTGAATAATTTCTCTGCGCAGACGATAACAATTTGCACGCAAAGGCAATAGGGCGATCGTGCGATCCATCATTGTGCGGAAGCACAGCACCGATCCCGAAATCCGATGCATCCACCATCAACAAAACGGGTTTCCGGGGATCGAATGGCGTATGGCAAGTATTGGAAGGCAATGCTGATTTCAACCGGCGAAAGGCGCGTTCGCATTTTGTCGTCCAGACGAATGGAACACCTTTACGGCGTAAGCGATGAAGCGGAGCTGAAATGGAAGTGGCATGCGGCACTTATGTGTGATAATACTTGATTTTTTTCCCAGCACACTCTCTATAGCTGCTTCAACTTCTGCGGCGAAGGAAAGTCTTGTATGGCACGGAGGTGCGTGGGACTAGGATGTATGCCTTGGGCGTTGAGTACATGGCCCAGGTATGGCAAGTCATGAGCAAAAAACACACATTCGTCCTTCCGCAAGGGAAGACGATTATGTCACAAGACCTGATTTAATGTTCTGAGAGTGGATAAATGTTCTTCTTCCATCTTTCCGGAGATCACAACATCGTCCAGATAGTTTGCTGCAGTAGGGACCGACGCACAAAAAGGTTGTAGATATTGCTGAAACAATGCAGGGCGGATGCACACCCGAATGGCAGTCGTTTGAATTGATACAAACCAAGATGCGTGTTAACCACCAAAACGCGCTGGGATTCTTCGTCCACCGGTATTTGCAAGTATGCATCTGCTAGGTCGAACTTCGAAACATATTTGCCCGGGCACAGTTTGTCGAAAAGATCTTCCGGGCGGGGTAAAGGAAAAGCTGCAATCACTAGTTGTGGGTTCACTGTTGCCTTGAATACCACACAGTCTAAATTTTCCCGAAGGTTTTTGCAAAATTACTGAGGGTGATGCCCAAGAGAAGCCTGCACACGTTCAATTACTCCTTGTGATTCCAAATCGTGTAATGTTTTTGCAACCTCATCACACAATGCGTGGGGAACATTGCGCGCTCTGAAAAATTTCAGTTCCAAATGTGTTTTATATTTCTTAGCGCAACCGATGCCCGGTGCAAAAATGTCTGCAAATTCTTCACATAGACGAGAAACACTGTCTGAAGGCACAGTCTAGTTCGCTGATAGGACCTGATTTACTATAGACAAGTTAAACAACTGAAATGAATCGAAACAAAACAAGTTCACTGCAGAAGAAGAAAGAAGGACGTAAAATGACACAAGTTTCAGTTTGTCCTTTGTATGTTGCAAGAAGGCTGCACTGTCCTAACACAGGAATTTCTTGACCTGAACAGGTAGTTAACGTAACATGTGCGGCACGCAACGGAGGTGTGCCCAGCAGTTTGTGTCTTGATTGATCAGTGAAACTGCAGCTCCGGTATAGAGCTGGAATGGTATCACTTTGCCGTTAATGTCCAAGTCTACAAAAAGTTTATTGTCCTGCTGACAAGAGCGACCGTCTCGTGGAACGTGAACTGACACTGGTACAAAGTCACTTGCGACTTGAAGGCAGTTCCGGCGATGTCGACGCACACTATTTGTGGGACGAACAGTCACTGTTAGAGAGAGTGGCACTGGGCGGCGTGGCATGAACTATATGAATTTCCATGGGAGAAGTGTCGCGGGCCTGAGTAACCTTGGTTCGATTTCGGCGCAAAGCAAAGGGCCTAGAATGGTTGTGAGTGTCCGATCTGAGATTTTTCTGGCAAACACTCTGAACATGGCCTTTCTTATTACAGTAAAAGCAAATAGCTTGTCGTATCGAGGTAGTCCCAGCGGACTGAATTTCTTCAAGGTATTGTTTGTTTTATTGTAAATAATTTCAGTGTTGTACGTTAGCAAGAGCATTTGAAATTTCTTTAATGTTTGAATATTATTACTATCACTAACGCGTGTAGCTCGGAGGATGCTGTGCGCTTCATGACGTGTTTCTGACCTGAGAGATAGCTTTGTGTGGGCGTTGCAGAGTAGAGTGAGTGTGTTTACACTTCGTGGCATGCGGTCGCATCTGTAGTGGTTCTAAAGTACTGACAAACTTGTCTGTGCACTGTATTATGTTCCTAAATTTAGTACTTTTCAACGGTGTCTCGTGCTGTTTCTCGAGAAATAAAGGATGAATAAACTTTCGGAAACATCCGCTTCGCTGTGTTTAGTTTCGTTGAGTTTTGAATTTTTGTTTTTTCCTGATTTTGCTATTAGTAGTGGTTTAGTATTAATAAGTTTTCTTTCTTAGCAGAGTGCAAAATTCGAGGTAACTAGTATTAGTTTTAAAATCCTTCTACTGCAGTAACTGAACTTAGGTAACATAGTAAAATTTTTACAGATACTGAAAAAAACTAAACGCCTAAGAGTTAAAAGAGTGGACTTTGTCGTAGGTTTGAAAGTAGTGGGTTCCGGTAACAGAGTTGATTAAAATATTTTACTTGGGGGGGGGGGGGGGGGAGGGAGGGGGAAACAGCGGGCATTCTAGCGATATGCTCTCCCGGAAACGTAGACTTTGTAGCAGAAATAAATTAATGGTGAAGCGGTAGAGTAAGGTAGGTACTCTTGAGGTGCAGTTACAAAACGCAAAGGAGGAACTAGGTAGGATTAGGGAGGAGAATGGTGTTTGGGTATGGGAGCTGGCAGTTGATAAGAAGGCCGCTAGGAGGAGGAGATATTCAGACAGTTGTATTTCGCCTATCGCCAATAGATTTTATGAACCGTCGGAGTTTAATGGGAAGGAGCCTCTTGTAGCTGTATGTGTAGGAAATGCGCAGCACACTCAGCAGCTAAGGTCGCTAACACAGCTGCAGTTTCAAATAGGAGGTTCTGCTACTAAAAAGCTCTCATGGCAGATGTATAGACCAGCAGGAAATGTTGGGGAGTGAGTACCAGGTCACCAGCATTGCGAAACCTAGTGCAGGATTGTCTCAACTGACAATTAACTTAGGGAAATTATGAAGAATTTTGTGAAACATGAGAAGTTGGTGAATCGTGTGAGGGGGTTGGGGATAGTCTTGATATGGAGGGGGAGTATGATTCAGGTGCTGACCTGGAAAAGTATGTCGTTGTTAGGCATGTCAACATGGGGCTCGAGAAGGCACTGATGGTGGAGAGCACAGTTCAGATTGTACAGGTGCCTGTAGACCCTATCGATAGATTGGGTTTCCCTAGGCGTGTTCTGCAACTTAGTAGATATGGGATGGGGGAGGTTGGCAAAGCTTATAGTTGGCAGTGTAGTGGGTGGAAGTGGGACTGCTCTTGAGAAAACTACTGCAGTAGTTGGTGTTAGAGCTGCACCTGTTTTAGACTGAAGTTAAATGAGGTATCCTCTGCTTAAAGGAAGGCTCTCTGACAAAGTACCCTCGAAGGAGGTCAGACATCTAAGTAGTGAACGAATTAACATATTTTATGAAAATATAAGAGGTATTAGAGATATAGTGAACTGCTTATACATGTGGACTCTGAAATATTGGTACATCGGAGCACCACTTAAATAGTGTGACAATTCAGAGGCTTCCTTCACCAGGATACAGATTAGCTGGCTGTTTTTGAAGGATATCTTTGTGGAGTGGGGCCGTGGTCATGTATTCCATTTGAGTCCATAGATGTATCAAAACACTACACTGAAAGGGTATTTGAATGTTGTGCTGGAGTAATTGAATTTAGTGAAACAAAGATTTTAATTATTGTTATTTATAGTCCCCATTAACTCAGACTTCACAATATTTCTGCTCAATCTAGAGAGGTTTCATGGTCCACTTTATAGGAAGTATCCTCCATGAAATTAGTTCACGTGGTGACTTCGATATGAGTTTTGCGTGTTACTGTGCAAGAAAAAGGTTATTGCGAATCTCCTACATTCGTATGATCTGATGCAACCTGTATTTCTTCCAACCAGGGTGCAGGTGAACAGTAGCACAATCATAGTGAAATACACCGAAGCCGGATACCAGTGTAGGAAAGGAGCACAATTTATTTGATTGATCACACGTGCACTCCCACAAAATAAATCCCGGCATCCATTTTGATGAGATCTGTGAAATGAATGAATGTATGGTCGTCTGCTTACTGCAGATTGTGAATGTGCAATATATGATCATCTTTGAGACGGTCCTTTGGTCACCTTTGGTCACCTTTGGGCACCTTTGGGCACCTTTGGGCACCTTTGGCCACCTTTGGCCACCTTTGGCCACCTTTGGCCACCTTTGGCCACCTTTGGCCACCTTTGGCCACCTTTGGCCACCTTTGGCCACCTTTGGCCACCTTAAGAGATGAAATTTACCTGAGCTTTGAGCGCCTGAAATGTGGCTGGCCAATACGGTAGCATGGTGCTCCCCTACCTGGATGAAGGTGCGAGCTGACCTGAAGAATGGCCATGTTTCAGGCCTCGGGCGCTGTATCTTGTGTTGGTAAGACCTGTTTTAGGTGGGCTCTGTAAAGACAAAAGAGTGGAGAGAATGGTATGGATGTGAAATATAATAATTTCTCTATTTCAGGAACTTTTGGGGGGAGAATTAAATAAGAGGCAGGTAATATTAGGGGGATCGTAGTAATCTTAGGAAGTGACCAACAGTCACAATGAAACCACGTGTAGCAATAAGTTGAAATACTTGCGAGTGCTAGTACTAAGTTGAAATATTTCAGAGTGCTAAAGTTAAGCTGAATTACTGGCGTGTGCACTATAAGTTGGAAATATTTAAGAAATGGCGTATGGAGGACTTGAAATTAGAGACGAGTACTTCCACGTGGTGAGTACTGAATGAGTCTCAATCTGTGTATGAGACAAAGGATAAAGAGAAGTACTCGTCCGTGGTATCAGTTGAGGACTCGCGTGTGTGACGCACATGTTCTTAATATTACTTTGCGTGATACGTTTCCGTGTGACGCTTGATTCAAACTCTAATACTCTGAGAGAGAAGCAAGGTGAGTCAGCCGTCTAACCAGCAACGCCACTTGGCTTGCACTGCACAGGGAGACGTGCATATATCCTCCAAGAGTTCGTAGTAGGAAAGAAAAGATACGAAGTGGGGCAGTGTCGTGTGAAACTGGGATGAATACTAATTGAAGTTGGAAAGCTGAATGTGAAGTGATTCTAACATTGTAACTATTCTTTGTGATGTATTGTATGTTGCCAGTGTGATGTACTTCATGTAATTTATGTATGTGTGGTTTGCATGGGAGTGTAGCAAGATAGGTTCAGAGGCAGTGGGTTATGCATGTTCCTTTTTGTACCGCTCGGTCTGGAGTAAATTTTCGTGATGATGGGTGTGAGAGTCGAAATGTGAGATATAACAAAAGATGCACCATCCTATCCAGAAAGTGCACTGTAGTGTTAGATAATTACGAGAACATAAGATAGTGAATCACCAATGTAAAGCCATGAGCACTGGGCGGAGTTTCTCATGTGTAATTGATGTATAAAATGTAATGGTGTGTTTAGGTTATCTCTGAATCATAATAGAATTTATCGGAATGAAAAAGATAGTGAAAAGAAAAAGAATGGTGGCCTTGTTCTTCGAATAGTGTGTAGTCATTACATCCAGAATTGATGTGTGCGCCATTCATATTCAGTGCAATAGCCACGTGTTGATCAAAGCCGATGGGTAAGAAAGAAAATGTGGTATTGCCGGAGCGTAGTAAACAATCATAGTTGTGTATATTACTAATAGTCAGATGTGCGTTATCAGTTTCCGTTACGTAAATAATTTGTAGCTTAATTGTGGGTACTAGAGCTCATAATCAGTCATTGATGTTGCTCGATAAATAAAAATAAATCCACTCGCTTGGCAGACCACTCATCTTGCAGGCCTGACTGCTTGATGCCACAGTATGAGCAAGGCATGTGGGTGCCTCTCAATAGATATTTTTATTTATTCTTTATTACTAGATACGCGTTCTATCAATAAAATGCTGAATGGCCTTTCAGACCACTATGCACAAATTTTTGTACTCAGACAAATGTTTTATATAATTACGAACTACACAGAGATAGTAATCTGACGATAGAAGAATATTTTAAATCTCATTAAGGAATAAGAGTGACAGGACAGATACAATGTTTCCCTTCATCTATATGGCTACTCTGCAATTCACACTTCAGTGCCTGGCAGAGGGTTCATCGAACCATTTTCATACTAATTCTATGCCATTCCACTCTCGAATGGCCCGAGGTGGTTCAACAACTGTGAATGCTATATTCTCTTTTCTTTGCGAGGTACTGGATGGATTAAACAAACGGGGAGGAGTGGCTCACAATAGCGTCACATCTTACTGTAAGAACAGATAGCAACAGGTCATTCTCCACAGTACTGAGAATGGCTGTGATGTGGGGTCCGAGAGGGGCATGGCTAAATGTGGGGTGCCCCAGGGATCTGTGACGCACCACTCCTGTTCCTCATTTCTATAAATGATGCACCTTCTAAAATATTTCTGTTTGCTGATGGCACAACTTGGTAGTAACGGATGTTGTGGGCAACATAGGCACTTTTTGAAACAGTACAGTTCGAGATAAAAGTTCAAGGCTTGTAGAAAATAAACTAACACTCAATCACAATAAGACTCATTATTACACTTTCTAACACACAATTCAACAAATCTCGACGTCCTAATTACACAGTGAGAAAGAACTGTCGTGCATCTTGTTCAAAGATTTAATGCTGCCTTTCTTACTATCAGAACAGTACCTGAAGTAAGTGATAGTTCGTCACTCACCGTAGTCTACTTCAGTTACTTTCACTCACGATGTATGGTATTATATTTAGGGATAACTTTTCCCATTCTCAAAGGGTATTTTTTGGCTCAGAAACGGGCGGTTCGGACAAAGTGGTGCAAGTTCGCGAACTTCTAGCCGACTCCTTTTCATTATGTTGGATATTCTGACACTGGTGTCTCAGTATACACTGAAGAGCCGAAATACTTTGACCAATTCCCACCGCGACGCTGGATGTCGCCTAATGCCGTTGTGGGCATGTGAAGTGGTAACAAAAGTACCTAAGGGGAACGGACGCGAACGGGAGATGACGCTAGCAAAGATACGGGCAGCAAATAGGGAAATCCATTGAGTTAAGTGACAAACGTCATATTATCATTACACAAAGGCTGTGAACGAGTGTTTGGAAAATGGCGAAGCTGGTCGAATGTTCAGGTGCTACTGCAGTGAACATCTACGGAACGAGGTATGACAGTGAAGCTACCAGTAGGCACTAAATGATTGGACGTCCACGACACTTCATAGGAGGTGGGTTTCGGAGCCTTGTGTTCTCTGTAAAGTAGATAGAGGGTGACCTGTGGCATCTCTGTCGGAAGACCACAGTGCTGGTGCACGCACAAGTGTTTCGCAGCACACTGTTCATCGTTGAACACAGCGCAGCGCAGCAGACCACCCTGCGTGATCACATGTTGACCAAATGACATCGTCAATTACGACTGCAGTCGGCACGGGACAATCGGGATTCGACCGTCGGAAATGGAACCTGTCGGCTCTTCTGGTGAATCATATATGTGCTACACTACGTCGATGGTCGTTTCCACAAACACAGTCATCGAGGTGAATGGCAACTAGACATGCAGGGCGCGGACACATGCCGGTGGGAGCAGCATTATGCTATGGAAGACATTCTCCAGCGCTTGCATGGGACCTGTGGTAGTAACCGAAGGCACGCTGACAGCTGCGAACAGCCTGCATCCCTTCATGCTTAACGTCATCCCCGACGGCGATGCAATCTTTGTATAACTGTCCGTCTCTGAAGCAGAACCGTGCTACAGTGTTTTGAGAAGCATTATAACGAATTTACGTTGATGTCTCGGTGATCAAATTCGCCTGATGTTTTCCTATGGAACGCACCTGGGTCGCTATCGGGTGCCATCACAGCGTACGCAAGTCAGTGGCCGTTATTCACGCGAATTACATGACCTGTGCTTAGATATCCAATGCCACACACCTCCACCAACCTACCAACAAACTGTCGGATCTCTGATACGCACAATCAGTGATTTATTGCAAAGACGGACAGACAAGCTATTAAGCAGGTGGTCATAATGTTTTGGCTCACTAATTATATTCGTAAATGTCGTTTCTTGTTAACAGTATCAACCTACTCCCAAGAGCTAGCAGCTTTCATTCAAGTAATACTAGCAGAAATTCAATCTTAATTTGAATCGCAACTCCTTGATCTTGTGCAGAAAGGCGTACAATATTCTGCTACATCCATTTTGAAAACGCTATCTCAAGAATTCGAAATCGTAGCAGTAATCCACGCTCTTTCAAATTTAAACTTAAGAGCTTCCTAAGGGGTCACTACTCCTGTTCTATCGAGGAGTTCCTTGAAAAGTTAATTCTATGTAACATTGTTGACTGTGTTTATATCAACTTACAGCTTACCGTCTTTTCAGAAATAATATTTATTTTGTGTCATCTATTTCCTTAGTAATTTCATATACTGAAGCGTTTCATGAGCATGGAGATTCGCTTATAGGTTTCGTCCTGCCGAGGTACACGTGTAGACACCATAGATAGACCTTTCTCTATCCTACCGTAAATTGTGCAGAAGGAATGACTACCACCATGTCCAGCCCATCTAATGAAGAGAGAGAATAACATAACAGAATACATTTTACTCTTCTGACAGTTGATGCAACCTATACGGAAATTTACAAATCCTTTGATATATCACAGAGGTCGATAGGGTTAATACTCAACGACGATGAAATTAATCCTCGATTAAGCCACATGAAACTAATTTTCCCCTGCAGTCGAATATCATCGTAGGCTTGCCTAACCAGAGGAGATATCCATAATAACTTAAAATATGGTGAACAGCCACAAAGGCTGTTCCGGCCGTTATTTTCAATTAGAGACCACGGCTACTTCTTGGCGGATGGACAGCATTCTGTCCCCTTTCGACGAGTGCCCGCCACTCCAGGGAACCCTTGCAGCCCAGAACAAATCTTAAGCGTCACTTCGGTTAGTTTGGATACGGGTACTTCTTTCTGCCGGCGGGTGCTTAGTGTGTTGCGATACAAAACTGACGGGAGAGGCCCCGTCTTCCTCAGTTGCTTCCAGTGGTTAATTGGAGCAGCTCCGTGGAGTTCAGTAGCACAGAAGCTGCCCGGTTTTGTACGTCTTCGAGCTTGCCTACTGTTCTCAGTAGCAGCCGTGGACCTTAAAACACCGGTTCCAAATATTTCGCATTAAAGGTAACGCAGCCTCGATTATTTGTAATGCGTACCATCGCAAAAAATGCTTAAGAATTATGACGATCCTGGGAAATGAACAGCTCCTCTACAAAAATAAACACGGATTCCGCAGACAGAGATGCTATGAAACTATGCTCGCTCTGTTCCTCCATGAGATCCACAGCGCAGTGGACAACGGCGCTCAGGTTGATGCCGTGTTCCTGGAGTTCAGTAGGGCATTTCACACCGTCCCGCATTGCCGTTAAATGAAAAGAAATACGAGGTTATGGAGTATCGCAGCAGACCTGCGATTGGATTCAAGACTTTCTTGCAGATACAACACAACACGTCGCTCCTAATGGCACTAAATCGACAGATGTAAAAATAAAATCTGGAGTACCACAGGGAAGTGTGATACAACTTTTGTTGTTCATAATAGAAATAAATGCTCTAGCAGAGAGCGTCGGATGTTCTTTAAGGCTACTCGCAGATGATGCAGTTCTTTAGACCGAAGTAGCAACGCCAGAAGACAGTAAGAATTTGCAGAACGACCTGCAGAGAATTGATGAATGGTGCAGACGGTGGCAGTTGGCTCTGATAATGTAACATATTGCGCATACATACGAAAACAAATGCACTACTGTACAGCTACACTGTTGGTGACAAACAGCTGGAGACAGCGTCTGCCGTAAAATATCTAGGCGTAACTATCCAGAGCAATCATAAGTGGAATGACCATACAAAACAGTTAGTGCATAAAGCAGACACACGACTAAGATTCATCGGAAGACTTCAGGAAATGTAACTTACTCACGAAGGAAGTGGCTTATAAGCCGCTTGTTCGCCCGATTCTTGAGTATTGGTCATCTCTTTGAGATCCCTATCAGGTAAGACAGACAGAGAAGATAGAGAGGATCCAAAGACGGGTGGGGAGTTCCATCACGGGATCGGGGAGCGCCGAGGCGTGCATTTCGTCCGGCGAGTCCAGCGCGGCCCCAAAGACCATCGCATCGACACCGGGGCCTTTATCCTCGCCTTCGAGGGGGACGTTCTCCCGGAGAAGGTAAAGGTGATGTGCTACCGGTGTGACGTGCGATCTTACGTCCCGCCTCCTATGCGCTGTTTTAGGTGTTTGCGCTTTGGGCACATGTCATCACGGTGTGAGTCTGAGCCCCTTTGTGGCGATTGTGGACGTCCTCTTCGTGAGGAACATACATGCACCCCACCACCTCGGCGCGTTAATTGTCCTGGCGTCCACTCGCCTAGATCCTCAGACTGCCCCGCATATCAGAAGGAGAAGAAGATACAAGAAATCAAGACGTTGGATCGGCTCTCTTATTCTGAGGCCCGGAAGAAGTACGACCGCCTCCATCCCGTGCCATTGACCACCTCGTTTGCCTCAGTTGTGTCCACTCCTTCCGCGGTATCCTCACCCCTATCCTGTCCCCCCTCCGCCTCCTCCACCCATCAGAGGGCTCTGCCTCCGCCTCCCAAATCCCTCCCTTCCAAATCCTCCTCCCCCGTGGTCCACACCCCCTCTGCCCCAGGGGCCACCCTTCCTCCTCCCTCCACGCCACCTGAGAAGCGATCCTCTTCTCAGGCGTCCATCGGGGAAACGTTCCGGACCCCAGCTTCCGAGGTCCGGCGTTCCAAAACGGACCCCGCGCGTGAGGACCTTCTTCGGGTCCAGCCCACCATCCCTGTGCCTCCTCGGCCTTCCAAGAAGGCCTCCAAGAAGAAGTCTCTATCCCCCTCTCCACCCCGGCGCGTTTCGTCTGACGCTCAATCCGTGAGTCGCTGCTCCCGGCCGTCCTCAGTTTCGCTGGGACGCTCTGCTGCCAAGCGCTCAGCCGGCCTTTCGTCGGCAAATGATGCGGCCCGTCCTACACAACCAGGGACAGCGGCCGCAGCTGGCGACGAGTCGATGGAACCGGATCCGCCTCCCGTCAGTTGTAGCGTAGTTCCCTCCGCGGCCGTCGAGGTGACCAGCTCTTCCCCCGTCTCGTTCCACCAACCTTTTGACTAGCGATGGCGTTGTTTCATTGGAACATAAGAGGTATTCGATCTAATCGGGAGGAATTACAACTGCTCCTCCGCCTGCACTGTCCGCTCGTCCTTGGTCTCCAGTAAACCAAGTTGCGCCCGACTGACCGTATTGCCTTTACCCACTATACCTCGGAGCGGTATGACCTCACCCCTGTGGACGGTATCCCAGCTCATGGTGGGGTCATGTTTCTCGTTCGGGACGATGTTTATTACCATCCCATCCCATTGACCACCCCACTCCAAGCAATAGCTGTCCACATTACTCTTCCTTCTTTTACTTTTTCAGTTTGTACCATCTACACTCCACCATCATCTGCTGTTAGTCGGGCTGACATGATGCACCTGATCGTTCAGCTTCCCCCGCCGTTCTTATTGTTTGGCGACTTCAATGCCCATCATCCCCTTTGGGGCTCTCCTGCATCCTGTCCAAGAGGCTCACTCTTGGCGGATGTCTTCAACCATCTCAATCTTGTCTGCCTCAATACCGGCGCCCCGACTTTCCTCTCGGACTCTACTCATACCTACTCCCACTTGGATCTCTCGATCTGTTCTACCACTCTTCCCCGTCGGTTCGAGTGGTATGTCCTTTCTGACACCTATTCGAGCGACCACTTCCCCTGTGTCGTTCGTCTCCTGCACCACACCCCATCCCCACGTCCTTCGAACTGGAACATACTGAAAGATGACTGGGGACTTTACTCCTCCCTGGCGACCTTTCCGGACCACAATTTTCCCAGTTGTGACACTCAGGTCGAATACCTCACGGATGTTATCATCAATGCTGCCGAACGTTCCATTCCTCGTACTACTTCTTCTTCACGTCGCGTTTCCGTCCCCTGGTCGAACGAGGCTTGTAGGGACGCTATCCGTGCTCGACGACGTGCTTTACGCACCTTTCGCCGCCATCCTACGTTGGCGAATTGTATGGAATACAAACGACTGCGAGCGCAAAGCCGTAGAGTCATCAAAGACAGCAAAAAAGCTTGTTGGACCTCTTTCACCAGCTCCTTTAACAGATTTACTCCCTCTTCCGTTGCTTGGGGTAGCCTGCGCCGGCTGTCGGGCATTAAGGCCCACTCCTCAGTACCTGGCCTGACGTCAGGTAATGAGGTCCTTGTTGATCCTGTGGCTGTCCAACGCCTTTGGCCGCTTTTTCGCGGAGGTTTCAGGCTCCGCCCATTACCATCCTGCCTTCCTTCCCAGGAAAGAGGCAGAAGAGGCTCGGCGACCTTCCTTCCACTCGCTGAATCTGGAAACTTATAATGCCCCCTTTACTATGCGGGAACTCGAACGTGCGCTTGCACTGTCCCGGTCCTCTGCTCCGGGGCCAGATGCCATTCACGTTCAGATGCTGGCACACCTTTCTCCGGCGGGCAAAAGCTTCCTTCTTCGCACCTACAATCGCATCTGGACCGAAGGTCAAGTCCCCATGTGTTGGCGTGACGCCGTTGTTGTTCCTATACCCAAACCCGGGAAGGATTGACACCTTCCTTCTAGTTACCGCCCCAGTTCTCTTACAAGCTGTTTCTGTAAGGTGATGGAGTGAATGGTTAATGCTCGGTTAGTCTGGATTCTTGAATCTCGACGACTACTTACTAATGTCCAATGCGGCTTTCGTCGCCGCCGCTCCACTGTTGACCACCTTGTGACCTTGTCGACATTCATCATGAACAACTTTTTGCGAAGGTGCCAAACGGTAGCCGTGTTCTTCGACGTGAAGAAGGCTTATGATACCTGTTGGAGAGGAGGTATCCTCCGCACTATGCACAGGTGGGGCCTACGCTGTCGCCTGCCCCCTTTTTATTGATTCCTTTTTAACGGAACGAAAGTTTAGGGTACGTGTGGGTTCCGTATTGTCCGACGTCTTCCTCCAGGAGAACGGAATGCCTCAGGGCTCCGTCTTGAGTGTAGCCCTTTCTGCCATCGCGATCAATCCAATTATGGATTGCATTCCACCTAATGTCTCAGGCTCTCTCTTTGTCGATGACTTCGCGATCTACTGCAGTGCCCAGAGAACTTGCCTCCTGGAGCGCTGCCTTCAGCGTTGTCTAGACAGCCTCTACTTTTGGAGCGTGGCAAATGGCTTCCAGTTCTCTGAAGACAAGACAGTTTGTATCAACTTTCGGCGATATAAAGCGTTCCTTCCGCCATCCTTACATCTCGGTCCCGTTGTTCTCCCATTCGTGGACACAACTAAGTTTCTAGGGCTCACGTTGGACAGGAAACTATGTTGGTCTCCACTCGTCTCTTATTTGGCGGCCCGTTGTACACGTTCCCTTAATGTCCTCAGAGTTCTTAGCGGTTCATCTTGGGGAGCGGATCGCACTGTCCTGCTTCGCTTGTATCGGTCCATAGTCCGATCGAAGCTGGATTATGGGAGCTTCGTCTACTCGTCCGCTCGGCCATCCCTCTTACGCCGGCTCAACTCCATCCGCCATCGGGGGATTCGTCTTGCGACCGGAGCCTTCTACACTAGTCCTGTCGAGAGTCTTTATGCTGAAGCTGCCGAGTTACCATTGACCTACCGGCGCGACGTACTGCTGTGTCGGTATACCTGCCGGCTGTTGTCTATGCCCGACCACCCCTCTTACAAGTCCTTCTTCGCCGATTCTCTCGACCATCAGTACGGGTTGTATGTGTCTGCCCTGCTGCCCCCCGAAGTCCGCTTCCGTCGCCTGCTTCGACAATTGGATTTTGCCCTCCCTACCACCTTCAGAGAGGGTGAGAGCCCGACACCACCTTGGCTCCAGGCTCCGGTTCCTATTTATCTCGACCTCAGCTCACTCCCGAAAGAGGGTACTCCGGCTGCAGTGTATTGCTCACGGTTTGTCGAACTTCGTGCTCGACTTGCCGGTCACACCTTCATTTACACCGATGGCTCCAAAACTGACGACGGTGTCGGCTGTGCCTTTGTCGTCGGGGCCGCCACCTTTAAATAACGGCTCCTCGACCAATGTTCCAGCTTTACGGCCGAGCTTTTTGCTCTCCATCAGGCCGTTCAATATGCCCGCCGCCACCGCCATTCATCGTATGTACTCTGCTCTGACTCACTCAGTGCTCTTCAGAGCCTTGGAACTCCCAACCTGGTCCATCCCTTGATTCAACCGATACAGCAGTCCCTACATTCTTTCGCTGATAATGGTGGTTCTGTCAGCTTTCTGTGGGTTCCCGGACATGTAGGAGTGCCTGGGAATGAGGCTGCGGATGCTGCAGCCAAGGCTGCAGTCCTCCTGCCTCGGCCAGCCTCCCATTGAGTCCCGTCATCTGACGTTCGTGGGGCTGTATGTAAGAGGCTTGTGTCGTTGTGGTGGGATGCTTGGTCATCCCTCCAAGGAAACAAGCTCCGGGCAGTAAAACCGCTCCCAACTGCTTGGACAACCTCCTCCCGACCATCTCGGCGCGAGGAGGTCCTTCTGACCAGGTTGCGGATTGGGCATTGCCGGTTTAGCCACCGCTACCTGCTCTCCAGTGACCCAGCCCCGCAGTGCCCTTGTGGTCAGGCATTACCAGTGCGCCATGTTTTATTGCCGTGTCGCCGTTTTAGTCAATTTCGTGTTATCCTGTCCCTGCCATCTACTTTACCGGATGTTTTAGCTGATGACGCTCGAGCAGCTGCTCGTATTCTGCGTTTTATAACTTTAACTGGCTTGTCCAAAGACATTTAACCTTTTACTTATTTTATCTTCATCTTTGTCAGGTCCTTCTGATGTCCCCCCATCCCCTTGAGTTTTAGCAGATTCCATGTGCTCTAACACCAGTGACTGGGCGCTAATGACCTCAGCAGTTGAGCGCCCTTAAACCCTACCAAAAAAAAAAAAAAAAAAAAAATCACGGGATCGGTCACCTGGCGAGAGAGAGTTTCGGGGATGATAAACTCCACTGGCAAATGTTACGAGAAAGACGTTAGTAGTAGAGCAAGGTATGTGTCACCCCACTTTCCATTGTTGCCAAATTTACTCAAGATGGCGTTGCTGACGTCATCCAAGATGGCTGCATTTGGAAAGAAGATGGGTCAATTGAGATATGTCCACTAACCTAACCCCAGAAAAAATGGAGGGAATTTTGAATTTTGGCGGGAAAATAGGTCAATTGGGCTATGGCCACTAACCTAACCCTCAAGAAAAAATTGGTGCCAAATTCAAATCCCAACACCATAATGCGTGGAAAACCGTACTTGTCTTTCTTATTATTATTCATTATTATTATCATTTATTGAGAATGATTATCATTTATTATTATTTATTATCATTTATGTCATGCTCATGTGTATACAGCCCAACTGTGTTAGTTCATACCACTGCCACCAGATAACGCCGCCGTGACGTCATTCAAGATGGCGGCTTTTGGCGGAAAGATGGGTCAATTCGGCTATGACCAGTAACTTAAGCCTCCAGAAAAAGTCGCCATAAATTGGAATTTGCCAGCTAGGCAGCAACCAGCCACCGGCTACCAGCGTCCCAGAGCCCTCCTTACCACTCGCCTTAAGTAAACTTGTTTTGGCGAGCACTTCATGCTGCATAGGATGGAACCTGTCCATGGCTACATCACAATGGTCGGCCGTTCGATCCAGCATGCGGTGGTCAGGGAATGCACGCTCTAACTTTTGGCGGCAAAGTTGTTTTTCTGGACAGGTTTGAACAGCTGCATATTCACGTCAGACACCCGCTGATCGGTCCGCGTTCCACCACATGTCTGTCACAGACGAAAGAACACCTTTCGCGCTAAAGTCGTTTTCGGGACACTGGATTCTTCCCTGACGTCACCCAATGGCCCGAGATGTTTGCTACAAAGTTCTATCACGTGACCAGCTAAAAGCAATTCCTTATTATTAATCATTATCTTTTATTATTCATTATTGTTCATTATCATTTATTATTTTTATTACTATGCCACCGAGAACGCCGTGCTACATTTTGGCGCTAAAGTTTGCTCAATGGTTGAATGAGCCATGACTGTACAAGAGCACGTTATGTCGGTACGAGACCCCTCGCTAAGCTAGCTGACTCTGCCTCCCCTCTCCCTCTCTCTCTCGCACATTGTAACCTGACACGCGCCCCGCGGACTTCCGACCGCTTACATCACACACCCCTGATCGACCCCTCCATACACGCAACGAACATAGTCTTCTGTAAATATGCTAGCACCTACATCGCGCATGTAACCTATTAGTTAAGTACTTAATTCCATTTCAATTTTAATCATATTAAGTAATTCAATTTACAATTTCATATGCGTAATCAAAGGTGTTAAACTACCTACTTTCAAATACTTTTAGAGGACCAGACTGCCACCTCTTCCTATGAACCCTCGCCGAGTTTGAATTCTGTCAGTAAAGAAACGTCGATTGCACTTTCTTTAAACGCAATTTTCGTAGGTTGGCAAGGAAAGGACACTTGTACTAAAGTCATCCACCTGACCACCATATCCTCCTAGGATCAGGCGCCAAGTGTGAAATCTGCCAGTAAGAAAACGTCACTAGCATCTTCGCTACCAACGTAAGGAAATTGCTGAAAAAGAGGCGTACCACCACCACCACTACATAGGGGGTTGTTGTTTTTGTGATCTTCAGTCCTGAGACTGGTTTGATGCAGCTCTCGATGCTACTCTATCCTGCGCAAGCTTCTTCATCTCCCAGTACTTACTTCAACCTACATCCTTCTGAATCTGCTTGGTGTATTCATCTCTTGGTCTCCCTCTACGATTTTTACCCTCCACGCTGCCCTCCAATACTAAATTGGTGATCCCTTGATGCCTCAGAACATGTCCTACAAACCGATCCCTTCTTCTAGTTAAGTAGTGCCACAAACTTCTCTTCTCCCCAACCCTATTCAACACCTCATTACTTACGTGATCTACCCATCTAATCTTCAGCATTCTTCTGTAGCACCACATTTCTAAAGCTTCTATTCTCTTCTTGTATAAACTACTTATCGTCCATGTATCACTTCCATACATGGCTACACTCCATACAAATACTTTCAGAAACGACTTCCTGACACTTAAATCTATACTCGATTTTAACAAATTTCTCTTCTTCAGAAACGCTTTCCTTGCCATTGCCAGTCTACATTTTATATCCTCTCTACTTCGACCATCATCAGTCATTTTGCTCCCCAAATAGCAATACTCATTTACTACTTTAAGTGTCTCATTTCCTAATCTAATACCCTCAACATCACCCGATTTAATTCGACTACATTCCATCAACCTCATTTTGTTTTTGTTGATGTTCATCTTATATCCTCCTTTCAAGACACTGTCCATTCCGTTCAACTGCTCTTCCAAGTCCTTTTCTGTCTCTGACAGAATTACAATGTCATCGGCGAACCTCAAAGTTTTTATTTCTTCTCCGTGGATTTTAATAGCTACTACGAATTTTTCTTTTGTTTCCTTCACTGCTTGCTCAATATACAGATTGAATAACATCGGGGATAGGCTACAACCCTCTCACTCTCTTCCCAACCAATGCTTCCCTTTCATACCCCTCGACTCTTATAATTGCCATTTGGTTTCTATACAAATTGTAAATAGCCTTTCGCTCCCTCTATTTTACCCCAGCCACCTTCAGAATTTGAAAGAGTACTCCAGTCAACATTGTCAAAAGCTTCCTCTAAGTCTACAAATGCTAGAAACGTAGGTTTGCCTTTCCTTCATCTAGCTTCTAAGCTAAGCCGTAGGGTCAGTATTGCCTCACGTGTTCCAACATTTCTACGGAATCCAAACTGATCTTCCGCAAGGTCGGCTTCTACTAGATTTCCATTCGTATGTAAAGAATTCCCGTTAGTATTTTGCAGCCGTGACTTATTAAACTGATAGTTCGGTAATTTTCACATCTGTCAACACCTGCTTTCTTTGGGATTGGAATTATTATATTCTTCTTGAAGTCTGAGGGTATTTCGCCTGTCTCATACATCTTGCTCACCAGATGGTAGAGTTTTGTCAGGACTGGCTCCCCCAAGACTGTCACTAGTTCTAATGGAATGTTGACTACTCCCGGGGCCTTGTTTCGACTCAAACTGTCAGTGCTCTGTCAAACTCTTCACGCAGTCTTCCCATTTCATCTTCATCTACATCCTCTTCCATTTCCATAATACTGTCCTCGAGTACACGCCCTTGTATAGACCCTCTATATACTCCTTCCACCTTTCTGCTTTCCCTTCTTTGCTTAGAACTGGGTTTCCATCTGAACTCTTGATATTCATACAAGTGGTTCTCTTTTCTCCAAAGGTCTCTTTAATTTTCTTGTAGGCAGTATCTATCTTACCACTAGTGAGATAAGCGTATACATCCTTACATTTGTCCCCTAGCCACCCCTGCTTACCCCTATTGCACTTCCTGTCGATCTCGTTTGTATTCCTTTTTGTCTGCTTCATTTGCTGCATTTTTATATTTTCTCCTTTCATCCATTAAATTCAACATTTCTTCTGTTACCCAAGGATTTGTACTAGCCCTCGTCCTTTTACCTACTTAATCCTATGCTGTCTTCACTATTTCATCCCTCAAAGCTACCCATTCTTCTTCTACTGCATTGCTTTCCCCCATTCCTTTCAATTGTTCCCCTATGCATTCCCTGAAACTCTGTACAACCTCTGGTTCTTTCAGTTTATCCAGGTCCCATCTCCTTAAATTCCCACCTTTTTTGTAGTTTCTTCAGTTTTAATGTACAGTTCTTAACCAATAGATTGTGGTCAGAGTCCACATCTGCTCCTGGAAATGTCTTACTATTTAAAACCTTGTTCCTAAATCTCTGTCTTACCATTATATAATCTAACTGAAAGCTTTAAGTATCTCCAGGGTTCTTCCGTGTATACAACCTTCTTTCATGATTCTTGAACCAAGTGTTAGCTATGATTAAGTTGTGCTCTGTGCAAAATTCTACCAGGTGGCTTCCTCTTTCATTTCTTAGCCCCAATCCATATTCACCTACTACGTTTCATTCTCTCACTTTTCCTACTACCTAATTCCAGTCACCCATGACCATCAAATTTTCGTCTCCCTTCACTATCTGAATAATTTATTTCATCATACATTTCTTCAATTTCTTCGTCATCTGCCAGAGCTAGTTGGCATATAAACTTGTACTACTGTAGTAGGCGTGGGCTTCGTGTCTATCTTGGCCAAAATAATGCGTTCACTATGCTGTTTGTAGTAGCTTACCCGCATTCCTATTTTTTTATTCATTATTAAACCTACTCCTGCATTACCCCTATTTGACTTGGTATTTATAATCCTGTATTCGCCTGAATAAAAATCTTGTTCCTCCTTGCGCCGAACGTCACTAATTCCCACTATATCTAACTTTAACCTACTTATTTCCCTTTCTAAATTTTCTAACCTACCTGCCCGGTTAAGGGATCTGATATTCCACGCTCCGATCAGTAGAACGCCAGTATTCTTTGTCCTGATAACGACGTCCTCCTGAGTAGTCCCCGCCTTGAGATCCGAATGGGGGACTATTTTAGCTCCGGAATATTTTACCCAAGAGGACGCCACCATCATTAACCATATAGTAAAGCTGCATGCCCTCGCGAAAAATTACGGCTGTAGTTTCCCCTTGCTTTCAGCCGTTCGTAGTACCAGCACAGCAAGACCGTTTTGGTTAGTGTTAAAAGGCCAGGTCAGTCAATCATCGAGACTGTTGCCCCTGCAACTACTGAAAAGGCTGCTTCCCCTCTTCAGGAACCACACGTTTGTCTGGCCTCTCAACAGATACCCCTCCGTTGTGGTTGCACCTACGGTACGGCTATCTGTATCGCTGAGGCACGCAAGCCTCCCCACCAATGGCAAAGTCCACGGTTCATGTGGGGGACTTCCTAGGGGAGTGGGTGATAAAAGGACTCAGCTTTCTCTAGGCTGATGGAAGGAAGAGTGAGTGTACTTCATTTCTTTTGGAGCAATTTTTTTAGGGATGGAGTATATGTATCACAGAACACACACTTTGACATGCCCCCACAGCATACAGACCTGCAAACTACTCCTACATAACTCATGTATAATGCTCTACAGACACGCTTGCTAATTGAAACCATCAGATAATTCACTGAACAGCCTACAGAGATTTGAAGCACACCTAAATAATTCAAAACATTCACGCCCATAGAACGGAACAAATCTTAATTTCTCTAAATAATAATCCATCTGAAATATCCTCCTCCCTAATTGTCAACTTTTCAAAATCGTACACATGTCTTTATTTAAACAGCTAGAGATAGACAGCACCACCACCCTCTGTATTCGCCACTCAGTCCACGGTCCAGCTGACTTAGTACACAGGACCCCCCCCCCCCCCCCACCCCTGACATCAGAGTATTTGAATAGTTCCACATATCTTTTAGAAACTTTTGCACCTCATAGGTTTCGATATGTAAGGTTGACCTAAGGCAGGTTCTGAACCCCAGTAGTGCACTACACTTGGCTATGCAACCACACCCATCAAGATATTGATTCCAATCCAGGCCTGTGATTTCTCTACAGATAAATTTGTCCAGTTATTTGTTGACTCACTCACAGCCTGACCAGATTGCCCTTTTTGCGCAAAAACGACTCGACTGCAATGTGCTGCTCGGGGAACTAAGGAAGGACTGCACTCTATTTATTTCGAGCATGCACTCTATTTATTTAGGCATGGAGTATATTTGTCACAAAACACCCGCACTGATGTGACTGTGGTCATCTGACACAGCCCACAAACACGTAAACAACTCCTAATGTCACCACACAATAGCAAACTGCTCTTATATAATGCAGTACACAATATCAGCGGAGTAGCTCTGTACTCTAACTCTCCAAATAGCTGTGCAGGGAGGAGACCCCCCAAGAGGGATCATTGCCAATAAAACTTTATTAAATATTTTTTTTTTCCATTCATAATGTGCCGCCGTAGCCGGCTTGGGCATACTGTGGTGGAAGGTTGCTGCCAGAAGACCGTGGTCGGCATATCCCTGCCACGTGCTCCTCAGTCAGTGCGCTGACGAGGCTACGCTACTAGCAAGGTGCGTTGGCCGAATCGACCCTCCAATCGGAGACTAGTCGCGTATCACGTCGGGACGCGGCCGGGAGCGACGAGGGCGGCTCGGAAACAGCTCCGCCGTCTTAAGTTCAGACCTCGGACCCGAGTAGTCGCTCCTCTAGCCTCTGCCTCTCTCCTCAAACCACCTGACAAACAGACGACAACTCCTCTTGGGGCTGTTCAGCCCTACGTAGGCACCCGTGTACCATCTTTACATGAGTAAATAGGGTCCATTCGAGATTAATTACTTTTAATTATTGCAACGCCCACAATTTTCCGCTCGTGACATCTATCCCGAAGAACAAGTGGAGTCAGAAGTGGGATGCGACCCACCTCACGGTTGTAAAATAAACTCGTGAGTTGAGTTTGAGTTCCACAAAGGGGCCGAGGCTGAGCAAGTAAAGGAAACTATAGCGAACGTGGCGAGGCTGCAGCGAGCCATTCGCGCGCCAGCCGGTCGCCTGCGTTGCCGCATGTGCGTGGCAGCGCACTGGCGCGCCCACCACTCACTAGTGCAGAATCTCGTGTGGCAGTAGCCACCTCCACTTTGGTGCAGAGCTTTCCAGCAGTAGCGTTTATTCCGGCGTTCGCTGAAAACCACACGAGAATTTTCAAACGCTTGTCCAGAGTATCCGGGACATCGGAAAGCTTGGCGGTTGCCCAGATGAGTTTCTCTTAAATGTGATGATAATGAAACTCACCGGCGAAGTGCGGAACTATGTGCAGTCGGTCGAAAGCTTGAAAAATGCCCCTACCTTCCAGTCCCTTGCGAAAGGGTTGATTGAAAGGTATACAGACAAACGTGGTACTAGTTACTATCGCGACTTGTATGCCACCCTTAATCTAGTGAGGATTTAGAAGCATTCGCATACAGGATTAGAAGCATCGCATGCCACACATACGTACTAAGTGCCAATCCTGCTCGCAACGAGGTTCTGTTGGAAAAATCAGAATGTCGTGCGATAGACGTGTTTATTTGTGGCATAAACCCTCAAATAGGGGGCGAAATCGAGGTAGCTTCCCCCCCGCACCTTACACGAAGCCGTGCGATTAGCACTCTTAAGAGAGGAGGCGAGCCGATTTGTGGCCGTCTCCGCGCGGCAAAGCGAGCCCCGACGTGTCTTTTCGAGCGACACTGTGTGTGGGCGCTGTAATAGACAAGGACTTGTGGCAGAGCAACGTCGCGAGCCATATTGTCATCGGTGCAGGAACATGGGTCACCAAAGCGTGCATTGTCCTAACAGTAGGCCACAACCGCCTGCAAATTCCAGGCGAAATGCAAAACCAACCACAGAATTCGGCAAAGGGGCCGCTGGGCAGGAAGTACCACCCCTACCGGCCCCCGTTAAAAATAGTGACCCCACTAGCTTATAAGGGAATCGTGAAGGTGGCAAGCGTGGTTGTCGATGGTGTTAGAGGCCGCAAACCAATACGCGTGCTTATTGACACAGTCGCACAGATCAGCTTGGCATTTTTATCGAAGAGAGATAAAAGAACATTGCAACCGCCACGGTACCATATCAGTGGTATTGTTCCCGGCATAGTGGAACCTGATGGCAGCTGTTGCGTTGAGTTCATGTTGGACTCCACAGAATATGCTTTTGCGATCTAGGTTGTACGGAACAGGCGCACGGATTAAGAAATTATCCTGGGAAGTGACTTTGTGCGTCATTTCCAGGGGGGTAATGACTATAGGTTAAATACCGTCCAATTCGGCGGCAACGTGAACCGTTTTGGACGTGACTGCACGTTGCGGGCGAGCGAAGCTGGGAAGAAAATGATACGTTTCTCAAGTTTCGGAGTCTCCCATAACGATGCTAAAAGCCGATAATCCCGTGGCAGAAGGCACAGGAAAGATCCTTTGGGTGCCTGTCTGGATTCGTGAATCTGAAGAGGTTCATTTCTTCGTAGAGCCACTCTGCCAGAATGAAACTCTTGACCAGATGCAGCTCCACGTAAAACGTATTCTGTGCAAACCGCAGCAAGTACAGAAAGAAAACTGCGAACCCGTGTGTTTAGACAGTTTTAGTCACAAGCAAGCTTTAATACGCGTGGTACAGTATTTTAGCCAGCTAACAGGTTATCACAGAAGATGAGTTGCCAATGAAATCACCTTCTCTGAAAAAGAAAAACACTGCTGCCGCCTATCAACACCTTTTGATAATCACGTTTCATGTGACATAAGTTTAAAGCTAAGCTTAGTCACCTACCATTGAATGAACAAAAGCTGATAAATGAAGTATTGAGTGAGTATTCATGGTTGTTTGAAGATAGGAAATATTTACCAACAACAGATCTGATCCAACATGAGACGCCAACCGGAAATACTAGGCCAATAGCTCAAAAAGGGTACCGAATTCCCTACCACTTTCAGTCAGTGGTAGAGGAAACTATACAACAGCAACTAGAAGCAGGAATAATACAACCGTCTTCTAGTGTTTGGTCTAGCCCAATTGTAGTCGTTCCAAAGAAATCTACAGACGGAGAAAAATCCCATCGCCTTTGTGTAGACATGCGAGCAGTAAACAAGGTTACTACTCCAGATCGTTATCCATTACCCCCGGATCGATGAAACACTCGATCGTCTGGGCAATTGTCGGTACTTTACAACATTAGACATGCGCAGTGAGTATCATAAAATTCCAGTTGCTCCTCAAGATCGAGCTAAGACAGCTTTTGTAGTTCCTGGTGGCTTACATGAATTCTTAAAGATGCCTTTCGTGCTTTGCAACGCGCCAGCAACCTTTCAGCGATTTGCAGATCTGCTATTACGTTGGTTGAAACCTACTGTATGCCTTGTGTATCTTGATGATATAATTATATTTTCAAAATCCATTGCTGAACATGCTGAACATCTATGCAGTTTACTGTTGCGATTGCACAATGCTAATTTAAGCTTAAAATTAGAAAAATGTTCTTTTGCTCAATCACAAGTGCAGTATTTAGGTCATGTCATCAGTTCCAGCGGAGTCAAGCCAGATCCACGATTAACTGAAGCAGTAAACACTTCCCCTATTCCAACAAATTTGAAGGAATTACAATCCTTCCTTGGTCTTGCAAATTGTTATCGCTGTTTTGTTAAAGATTATGCTACTATTGCCAAACCTCTTACTAAATTGTTGAAAAAGGATACTCCTTTTGTGTGGACGGATGAGCGTTCGACTGCTTTTCGAACTGTTAAAACTATTTCAACTATTTCAACTAGTTTAACTCTACTTGTTTACCCATACTTCTCTGAACCTTTTATTTTATCTTATGAAGCATCTGATTTTGCTGTAGGATGTGTCCTAAGCCAAGTGCAAGTTGGTGAGGAAAAACCCGTTGGGTACGCCTCTCATCAACTGAATCAAGCAGAAACTAACTACAGAAAAGGAATTGCTTGCCCTTCATATTGGAATTAATTATTTTAGATGTTATCTTTATGGTCGCAAGTTCACAGCTCTTACCGATCACTCTGCTCTGCAGTGGTTATTGCATCTTAAGGATCCTAGCAGCAATCTTATGCGCTGGGCCATGAAATTGTCAGAATATGATTTTGAAGTTCGGCACAAGCCTGGTCGGTTGCATCAAAATGCTGATGCGTTAAGTAGAAAAGTGCGTGTCATTCAATCAGATGAGGTATCAATTGAAGAGTTAAAAGAAGCACAGCAGGTGGACGTTCAATGTGAAAGATACGCCACCTTGCTAGAATTTGAAGTAATAGACGACCTTTTGTATCGAAAAACTCCCCATGGAAATCGTTTGGTAATACTGGAATGCTTGCAGCAGCGTATAATACGGCAATGCCATGATACAATCCAAGCATGTCACAGCGGAAAACGTGCTACGAATGCTCGAATTGCGACACGTTATTGGTGGCAATACCGACAACGTGACGTGCACAGGTATGTAAGATCTTGGGTGCCATGTGCACAACGAGCACAAAATAGGCATCCGTGAGTGCCGCTGCAAACACTTTCTCAGGCATCTTCACTCTTAGAAATTCTTGCTTTAGATATCCTAGGTCCTTATCCACAGTCGCAACAAGGTAACATATATATTTTGTCTGTTATTGATCACTTTTCTCCTTATCTAATTTTGGTTCACCTCGCCGACATGACAGCTGAAACTGTGGCAAGAGTGTTTGTAAATCGTGTGATACTACTTTTTGGATGTCCTGATGCCATTTTAACGGACATGACTGCCCTTTTACGTTTGTAGCTTCCTCCCTTTTATTGTTCTGACTTTATTGAGATGTCCCATTAGCGGAACGGACCATATTTGAAACAAGGGACTGATGACCTTGCTGTTTGGTCCCTTAAAGTTCAAACAACCAGCCAACCATTTTAGCGGATCAAGGAACCAATATCATGTCTGCTCTATTTGTACAAGTTTGTAAATTGCTAAGAATCAAAAAATGGCGTACAACTCCCTTCCATCCTAAAGCCAACGGTCGCACTGAACGCGTACACTGTACAATTTGTAAAATGTTATCCTATTATGTTGAAAAAACGCACGCTGATTTGGACAGATATGTTCTGCATACAACACCCAAATACGTGAATCCACGGGGCATACCCCTTACGAAGCTGTGTTTGGATGGCCGGTGAATTCGCCATTCGAAATAAACCACCTCAGGGTGTAGAAATAAAGGAAGTAAAAGGTTTAGCCCCCCGGCTAAAAGCGATCTGGTATAAGGTAAAGAGGAATAATATCAAACCTACTAATCACCAGTTGCACAGGCAAAACAAAAACGCTGTTTTAATGACTTATCAAACAGGTGATTTAGTATTACTATGATACCTGGGAATCAAAAAGGGACGAACTAAGTTTTCTCCCCGCTTTGAAGGCCCGTATCAGATTGTACGGTTGACTCAGCAGTCAGTGCAGAGCTGCAATTAACCAATCGTATGGTGATAGTGCACTTCGACCGCCTGCAACCTTACCATGGCAGGGCTGTGTCACCAAAACAGGTCGCAGCTCCCGATCCACCTGTGTCACCTCCACCTCAAGTGCCCCCCAGGGGGTCCACAACTCTTTTGTGGATACGTGTGTGGCAAGCACGGGGTGCCGAGCTAGTGCAGTTCTCCTTCCTTTCTGGGCTGCCCTACCCCCATTTCCCATCCCTCCTCGACCCCAATCCTTCTCCCCCCCCTTACCTCCCTTCACACTCCCTCTCTTGGGAGTAATGTATCGAGCTTTCGTCCGGAGACGGACGTTTGAACATTCCAGGATCCTGTTTCGTTTGTTTCTCTCCATCCTCACGCTTTCTTCCTCTATTGGTCTTGCCCTACGTTCGCTCTTCTCCTTGCTTTCGTGCCCTTACTTGTATCTCTGCCTCATTCTCCTTGCCCTATCCTCCTTGTCTTCTTTTCCTTGTCCTATTCTCCGCTTCGCCGTTTGAGACTTTATCCCTGTCCCTCTTTCCTCTCTTCTTTCCTCCTGTGCATGTCTGAAGACTGACCCACGCATTCGCACGTGTAGCCTGTAACGGGGTAACGCGTAATTCCCCAACCTGGGTCAACAAGTAAGGGGTACAGGTACGCCCTGGTAAAGGCCAGGCCCAGGCAGGGGTGATTGCCTGAGCTGTTACCTTCCAAACGTGCCGATTGGTCTATCCGTCCGTTTCTCGGGAGGTGTGGACAATCACGTAAGGCGGGAGTGCCCTCTGAGGGCGGGCCCCCCACGAGGTAGGATCACGCCATCGAAGATGCTGGCAATCGTGGGGGATTCAACCGCAATGGATTTCTCTTATTCTTACCTGTCTTCTGCCCAAAAAAGACAGTTAGATGAAACTCCTGTTCCGAAAATTCTACCACCAGTACTGAAGTTTCTTGTTGTCACAAGATCTAACGGTCACGATTTTTCAACAGTCAACCCTTTCGTTATTCAGATGGGTGTAGATGAGATTGCAGGACCAGTGAAATCTTGTAATCGGTTGCGCAACGGTACCTTGCTGTTGGAGACAGAGAAAGCCTTCCAGGCCCAAAAATTATTTCGAGTCACTCTTACACACATTCCCTGTACGGGTTGAGGCCCACCGCACCTTGATTTCATCGCGTGGCGTGGTGTATACCAGGTCACTCGACGCACTAACTGATGAGGAGATTCTGTCTTTACTCTCTGATCAGGGATAGACGGCCATCCATCGAGTCGTGAAAATGATCGACAAGGACCTTATACTGACCCGAACAATATGACATTCGACAATGTGCAATTGCCTTCACGATTTAAAGCGGGGTATGAGAAAATTTCTGTTCGGCCGTATGTACGCAGCCCTACAAGGTGTTACCAGTGTCAGCGGTTTAACCATACATGGCAGTCTTGTTCAAGTGTAGCTAAATGCGTTACCTGTGGCAGGGACGCTCATAAGGGTGACTGTCCACCTCCGTCCCCTCATTGCGTCAACTGCATGTGCGACCATGCCGCCTCCTCTCGCGACTGGCCCATCTACAAAGATGACAAAAGTATACAGGAAATTCGAGTGAATGAGAAGCTGTCGACCTCAGCTGCTTGCAAGTTATTCATTAGCAGGAAGCCCACTGTGCTTCCTTCAGGCAGATACAGTATCGTTCTCGGTTCCCTGCGGCCTACCAGGGAGGTGGTTACACAGGCATGCGACCTAACATTTAGCGATCCGGTTGTCAGATCGGCCAGTGCCAAGATCGCCCGATCAACGTCTCCTCTTCCTCCCACCAACCGTAAGGCTCAATCATCATCATCTGCTACTGCTAAGATGAGGATCTCTAAATCAGGTGCTCGGACCTTCAAAAAAGAACTGACACGCGAAGATTTCTTGTATACACAAACTTCACAGCCATCAACTGTTCTTTCGACAAAACGTAATTCTTCAATGAAGGCTCATAGAAGAAAAGAGTTCTCCATCTCTGCAGAGGCGCAAATTGCCGTCCTCAGCCATTTTTAGGTTCGCCAGGCTGCACAGCTGGTAGCCGATCATCTGGTCTTTTACCGGTGGACGAAGCTGCCACTCCTGACCAGCTCAGGAATGGGGCAGACGCAACTGTTGAGTTGATGGACCATGACTCACCACCTAATGATTGCAGTAGCAGTGCTCCCTCGAAGCCAGGCCCTCAGCGGCCATTGAGGTGACCCTTTCTTGTTTCTTTCTTTTTCTTTTTTCTTTTCGTTTTCATAATGGCACTTCTTCAGTGGAATATTCGCGGCATTCGCTCAAACCAAGAGGAACTAAAATTGCTCCTTCGAATGCACTGCCTGTTTAACGTAGGTCTCCAAGAAACGAAGTTACGCCCATGTGACCGTATTGACCTGACATACTATACCTCCGTGCGTTTTGACCTACTCCCTGTGGCAGGTATTGAGGCTCACGGAGGGGCCATGTTGCTGGTACGGGATGATGTCTACTATGACCCAATCACATTGCACACAGAACTGTAGGCAGTTGCCGCCGAATTACTCTCCCCCCTTTCACATTTTCCATTTGTACTGTTTACACTCCACCATCGTCTGCCTTTACTAGGACAGACATGATACAACTGATTACTCAGCTTCCTACACCAGTTTTGTTGATTGAAGACTTTAATGCCCACCAACCCCATTGGGGCTCTCCAGCATCCTGCCCGAGAGGCTCCCTCTTGCCAGACCTTTTCAACCACCTCAATCTAGTCTGCTTAAATACCGGTGCACCTACATTCCTTTCGTACACAACGCGTATCTTCTCCCACCTTGACCTCTCAATGTCCACTATCCAACTTGCACGTCGGTTAGAGTGGTATGCTCTGTCTGACACATACTCGAGCGACCATTTCCACGGCGTAATCCATCTCCTGCATGACACCTTTACTCCACATTCCACTAGCTGGAACATCTCCAAAGCCGACTGGGGGCTTTTCACCTCCCTGGCGACCTTCCGTGATCAAGATTTCTCCTGCTGCGATACTCAGGTCGCATACCTCACGGTAGTTACTCTCACTGCTGCTGAATATTCCATCCCTCGCACTTCGTCTTCTCCACATAGAGTCCCAGTCCCCTGGTGGACTACGGCATGCAGCGACGATATTCGTGCTTGGCGAAGTGCTTTACGCAACTTACACCGCCACCCTACAATGGCGAACTGTATCAGTTACAAACGACTCCGTGCACAATGTCGTCATGTTATCAAAGAAAGCAAAAAGGCTTTGGTGGGTGGCTTTCACCAGCTCATTCAACAGGTTTACTCCTTCGGTTGTCTGGGGTGGCCTGCACCAGCTATCTGGCACCAAGGTCCACTCCCTGATTTCTGGCTTGACTGTAGCGAATGACGTCCTTGTGGATCCTGAGGATGTCTCAAATGCCTTCGGACGCTTTTTTGCGGAGGTTTCAAGCTTTGCCCATTACCACCCTGCACCCCTGAAAACAAGCAGAGGAGGCAGTCTTTGAATCGTGAAAGTTACAATGCCACATTCACCGTGCATGAACTCGAAAGTGCACTGGCCCGGTCCCGATCCTCTACTCCGATGCCCGATGGTACCCAAATTCAGATGCTGAAGAACCTTTCTCCTGCCGGTAAAGGCTTCCTTCTTCGCGCCTATAATCCAATCTGGACTGCAGGTCATGTTCCCACACGCTAGCGTGAAGCAATTGTTGTTCCCATACCCAAACCAGGAGCCGGCCGCGGTGGCAGTGCGGTTCTAGGAGCTGCAGTCCGGAATCGCGGGAGTGCTACGGTCGCAGGTTAGAGTCCCGCCTCAGGCATGGATGTGTGTGATGTCCTTAGGTTAGTTAGGTTTAAGTAGTTCTAAGTTCTAGGGGACTGATGACCTAAGATGTTAAGTCCCATAGTGCTCAGAGCCATTTGAACACACAGAACCCAAACCAGGAGAGGACAAACACCTTCCTTCCAGTTATCGCCCCATCTCTCTTACCAGCTGCGTCTGCAAGGTGATGGAGCGCATGGTAAGTTCTCGATTGGTTTGGCTCCTTGAATATCGACGCCTCCTTACTGATGTCCCATGTGGCCTTCGTAGGCGCCGCTCTGCTGTTGACCACCTAGTTACCTTGTCGACCTTCATTATGACAACTTTTTGCGTAAGCACCAGACGGTGGCTGTGTTCTTAAATTTGGAGAAAGTTTACGACAGATGTTGGAGGACGGGCATTCTCCGCACCATGCTCGCTTGGGGCCTTCGCGGCCGCCTCCCTCTTTCTATTAATGCATTTTTAATGGATCGAATGTTCAGGGTATCTGTTTCGTCAGATGCCTTTCGCCAGGAGAATGGGGTGCCCCAGGGTTCCGTTATGAGCATGGCCCTTTTTGCCATAGCTATCAATCCAATAATGGATTGTCTTCCGGCTGACGTTTCAGGCTTCCTTTTCGTGGACGACTTTACGATCTACTGAAGCGCTCGGAGAACATGTCTCCTGGAGCGCTGTCTTCAGCATTGTCTAGACCGTTTATATTCCTGGAGTGTCGCTAACTGTTTCCGTTTTTCTGGTGAGATAACGGTCTCTATGAACTTCTGGCGTTACAAACAGTTTCTTCCACCATCCTTAGATCCCGGTCCTATTGCTCTCCTATTCGTGGAGACAACAAAGTTTTTAGATCTTACATTCGACAGGAAACTTTGCTGGTCTCAACATGTATCTTACTTGGCTGCTCGTTGTACCCGTTCCCTAAAAGTCCTCCGTGTTCTCAGCGGTACATCATGTGGAGCAGATCAAATGGTCCTGCTTCGCTTATATCGGTCCATTGTCAAATCAAAGCTAGATTATGGGAGCTTTGTCTACTCTTCTGCCACCAGCGCTGTTGCTTCTGTATGCCGAAACTGCCGCATTACCGCTAAGCTTCCGGCGCGATATGTTGCTTTGTCGATACGCCTGCCGACTGATGTCAATGCTCGACCACCCGTCATACTTCCCTTCTTTGACGACTTTCTCGACCGCAAATACGGGCTGTATGTCTCTGCCCTGTTACCTCCTAGAGTTCGCTTTCGTCGCCTGCTTTCAGAGTGGGTGAGAGCCCGACGCCACCTTTTCGCTCCCAAAGGAGAGGACCACAGATTCGATATATCGCTCGGGGTTTGTCGAACTTCATTAGAGACTCGCTATTAACGTCTTTATTTACACAGATGGCTCCAAGACTGCTGGCGTCGGATGTGCCTTTGTCGTTGGGATGATACCTTTCAATACCAGCTCCTTGACCAGTGTTCAAGCTCTACAGCTGCGCTTTCTGCTCTCTATCAGGCTGGTTTTTTTTATTTTTTTTAAGGGTTTCTGGCCACATTGATGTGCCTAGGAATGAAGCTGCTCATGCTGCGGCCAAGGCTGCTGTCCTCCTACCTTGAACAGCTTCCTTTCGTGTGCCATCAACTGATGTTAGTGAGGTTCTTTGTCAGCGCGTTTCATCATTGTCGCATGAGACTTGGTCCTCTCTCCATAAAAATAAGCTTAGGGCCATCAAACCGATCCCGACGGCTTGGTCGACCTCCTCACGCCCTTCCTGGCGAGTGGAGGTCATTTTGTCCAGGTTGCGGATTGGGCACTGCCGATTTAGCCACTGCTACCTGTTGTCTGGTGACCCCGCCCAGCAGTGCCCCTGTGGTCATACATTGACAGTGCACCATGTTTTATTGTCCTTTCCCAGTTTTATTCACTCTCGTGTTGTCCTATGTATGCTGTCTACCTTACACGAACTTTTAGCTGGTGACGCTGGAGCAGCTGCTCGTGTCCTTCGTTTTATTTCACTGACGGACTTGTCCAAAAGGAAGTAACTCTTTTATTTTGTTTCTCTGCTTCCTTGTAAGTACTTTTTGATGTTGCCCCCTTGAGTTTTTCTACGCTATTTGTGCACTAACGTGACTGGGTGCTAATGACCTTAGTCCACCTGAAGTGGAACAAAGACGAAAGAAAAAACGGAGGAGATTACCTCCACAGGGCTGTCCTAGATACACTTTGCGGAATCGTCACCCTTGTGCTTTGAGATCGCGTGATTAATCACGCCTAATTAGTGTTTTATGTTATGTTTTATTTCAGCTTAGTTTAAGTAATTTTCTCCAGGGACTTGGAAGCAAGACGTGCCTGGCCACCATGGAGTTCCCAGCCATTCTCAATTGTCATTTTCCAGTATTGTCATGTATTTTTGCTCATTTTTATATGTATGATTGTTCTTTTGTTTTGCAAGCAATGACACGCATTAGACGTCACGCAACTGACTTGATTCAAATACAACCATTACACTTGGTGCTGGCAGTACCGCGGCTGCTAACTCCGAATAATATTCTTCAATGTTATCTATTGCCATCTATTCTGCAAACCAGTACATGTGGAGTATATTTACTCCGCGTTTTTCTTAGTACTTGTTACGTTAACGTCTAGTGTGTTGTACTATACGTCGTAGTTACGTATTTGCTTCAGCTAACTGTAAGTAATTGGAACAGAAAAAGCCAGGGCTTGAAATGCATACGCCTTGTACGCTTTGTTTACGGGACCAGCTGTTGGCGGGGCAACATACCAGCTTTCGCCTCCCCTCCTCTCTTCAGCGCTGTCTCCTTGCGCCTCATTTCCCTCTCCTTGCCAAGAACTTCCCAGCGATCATCATTGTTTTTCAGCCGGTAACAGCGCTCCGCACGATGACGTATCTTATCACCACGTGCGCTGCCACACCCAGCGTCTCGCCACGCGGCGCGTCCGAGTAGTTACAAAAACAGACAGTAAATTACTGCCCTATCCTCCACGTATGACAGACTACAATACACTTAACATTATTCTATATAACTAACAGCTTTTTTAAAACTCGTATTCTAGATGATTAGCACTTTCTAATTCATCGTTGTTTCTCGTACACGCTAAGCGCGTGATATTTCTCGCTACAGTAGCGGCTGGTCTCTCGAGGCTACACGCCGTCTGACATAACCGCTGACATGCTTACTCTGCACTTACGAGTGCACTTAGGCGTGCGCTGCGCGCTCGCTAACAGCTCCAAGCTGGTTTCTTTCATGCAGCCGGAAGACACGGCAAACAAAATTCATTCAAACATCCCAATAAATCTTAACATAAATATTAAGTAGATGTGATTGTTTAATTTCTTTTCCTCGTTTTGTTTCACATTAGCTGGATATATTACACGAAGTTCTTAACGATTTACATTATTCTGCATCCCTTAGTCTGCAAATCTTACGAGGTGAAGTTTCATTATTGCTTTGATTCATTGTATATGCTACAATTTACAGCTCTAACCCTCTTACACATCCAACTATGAGGACATTTTGCTGTGTTGGCAGAAGAGCCAATACCGTGTTCCTAGAGGAGGACGAAATGCACGTGTTTAAGCTCACGCAGACTGGCGTGAGGTCTGGAACAATTAAAGGAGTTGAGTCTAATAAATAAAGAACGTAGTTGCATGAATACTTAACTTTAATCCATAATTGGAGAACATCGCTCTTGATGATACATAATTACAATCTCAATATAAACTGGTAATGGCGCCTTGCTAGGTCGTAGCAAATGACGTAGCTGAAGGCTATGCTAACTATCGTCTCGGCAAATGAGAGCGTATTTGTCATTGATCCATCTCTGGCAAAGTCTGCTGTACAACTGCGAGTGCTAGGACGTCTCTCTAGACCTGCTGTGTGGCGGCGCTCGGTCTGCAATCACTGACAGTGGCGACACGCGGGTCCGACGTATACAAACGGACCGCGGCCGATTTAAAGGCTACCACCTAGAAAGTGTGGTGTCTGGCGGTGACACCACATTCCTCCCCCGCAAATCGGCGTACGGTTGTGTTATTAGGCTTCCGCCCGCCGTGGGGAGGACCCCATGTTGACGTATGCGACGAGGTGGGGAGCCTAACAACATGCGAGGCTGTGCCACCCGCACCCGGCCATTCGGTCCGAGGGGAGCTAGGAAACGCCTGAAAACCTAGTCCAGGGTGCACGCCAACATGCGGTGTATGCGCCCGTAGAAAGACAGGAGGGGCCGAAGGATCGACCTCCATCGCGTCGGGGTACCCGACGGGCGAAGACGACACATGGTCAGGAGCGGGCAAGAATTCCATGTCGGAGGATAACTGGTCACGGGAAGCGATCGGCGGCGCGTGACCCAGGGAGGCGCCCGGCGGCTGCAGCGACGCGTCCACTGCGGGCGGCGCCGGCGGGAGGAACGGCGGCGGCGCCGGCGGCGGCGGCGCGTCGCCATGGGGCAAAAGGGAAGGCATCGTTGGTAACGCCTGGGGATGAGGCGAGGCAGTAGATGGGTCCCCAGGGCGCTGACCGGACGGCACCGTCACTGAAAGCAGACAGGGAGCGGCAGAACCCGTGCGACGACAGAGGCGCAGCTGATTGAGATGCCCACGCACCTCACCAGAGGCCACCAAAACCAGATACATAGCGCGGCCGAGGCAGCGAAGAATGCGCCCTGCGAGCCAACGCCGTGAACCTCGATAGTTGCGATAGTATACAACGTCGCCTGGAGCAAAAGCAGGCGTCTGCCGCTGCACAGGAACCTGATGCGGTGGATTTAGCAGAGACATCAAGGTTCGATGGGGACGACCATGGAGCAACTCAGCCGGCGATCGACCATCTCGGGGCTGAGAGCGATACGAGGACAAGAAGAGCAATAACGCGTCCTCCTGAGAATGACTCTTTCATCTTCAACATCTGAGACTTGAAAGTCCTGACCAAACGTTCAGCGGCACCGTTTGACTGCGGCGAAAACGGCGCGGACGTCAGATGTTGAATACCATTGGCCGTGCAGAATGACTGAAATTCTCCGGACATGAATTGTGGGCCATTGTCGGAAACAATAGTCTGTGGAAGACCTCCAATGCAAAAGATAGCGGATAACGCTTGGATGGTGGCAGATGACGTCGTGGAAGACATCTGTACAACAAAAGGAAAATTACTGAGTGAATCTACCACGACCAACCATCGAGCATTCCAGAATGGACCAGCAAAATCGATGTGTAAGCGTTGCCGGGGGAAGTGGCTTTCGGCCACGCAAAGAATTTCCGCGGTGGTGCGAATTGTTGTTCGGCACACGCCATGAAAGAAGAGCACATATTCGTAATCGCTGCATCGATTCCGAACCACGTACAGTGCTGACGAGCAAGTTGTTTCGTTCGCACTATACCCCAATGTCCCTGGTTGAGAAGCCGTAAGATAGAGGACTGTAACGAACGTGGGACCACGACCCTGGACTGATGATTATCAGAACGCAACAGCAAAACACCACGTCGAACAAAAAGTCTCTCCTTGTGAGCAAAAAATTGGCGAACCAGCGGATCCTCGATCCGTGATTGCGACAAGGGCCATTGCGTAGCAACAAAACGCAAAACGGGAGCAAGGACAGGGTCAGCAGCTGTGGCTGTAGCTACACGACGAAAGTCAATCGGAAACGATTCGACCACGTCATCGGTTTCCGAATCAATGAACAGGCAAGCAGGTTAGGAGGAATTGAATGCTCTATCCTCAGTAACAGGCAAACGGGACAACGCATCGGCGTTTCCGTGCTTAGCAGTGGACCGATACAAGATATCATAGCGGTACTGCGAGAGGAAAATAGACCAGCGAATTAATTTCTGCGCTTTACGTGGAGGTACAGGCTTGGTCGGATGAAAAAGCGATGTCAAAGGTTTGTGGTCTGTGATGATGGGAAAGTGACGACCATACAAGAAATCATGAAACTTTGTAACACCAAATACGAGAGCCAATGCTTATTTCTCAATCTGTGAATAATTTCTATGCGCAGACGAGAGCAATTTGGATGCAAAGGCAATAGGGCGATCATGCGATGCGTCTTTGTGCTCAATCACAGCACCGATCCCGAAATCCGATGCACCTACCATCAACAAAAGGGGTTTCTGGGGATCGAATGGCGTAAGGCAAGTATTTGAAAGCAACGCCGATTTCAACTGGCGAATGGCGCGTTCGCATTCCGTCGTCCAGACGAACGGAACGTCTTTACGGCGTAAGCGATGAAGCGGAGCTGAAATGGAAGAGGCGTGGCGCACATATTTATGGTAATAATTAATTTTTCCCTGCACACTCTGTAGCTGTTTCAAATTCTGCCGCTATGGCAAGCCTTGTATGGCACGGAGGTGCTCTAGACTGGGATGTATGCCCTGGGTATTGATTACATGTCCCAGGTAGGGGAAGTCACGAGCAAAACACACACATTTGTCCTTCCGCAAGCGAAGACCATTTTGTCGCAAGACCTGAAATAATGTTCTGAGATTGGACGATATTGTGATTTCCGGAAAGACGGAAGAAGAACATGTAGCCAGATAGTTTGCTGCGGTAGGGACCGACGCACAAACAGTTTGTAAATATTGCTGAAACAATGCAGGGGCGGATGCACACCCGAATGGCAGTCGTTTGAATCGATACAAACCAAGATGCGTGTTAACCACCAAAACGCGCTGGGATTCTTCGTCCACCGGTATTTGCAAGTACACATCTGCTAGGTCCAACTTCAAAAAATATTTACCAGGGCACGGTTTGTCAAAAAGATCTTCCGGGCGGGGTAAAGGAAAAGTTGCAATCACAAGTTGTGGATTCACTGTTGCCTTGAAGTCCACACAGTCTCCATTTTCCGGAAGGTTTTGGCAAAATTACTAAGGGTGAGGCCCAGAGAGAAGCCTGCACACGTTCAATCACACCTTGTGATTCCAAATCGTATAACGTTCGTGCGACCTCATCACGCAATGCGTGGGGAACATTGCGTGCTCTGAAAAATTTCGGTTGCGCATTTACTTTCAGTTCCATATGTGCTTTATAGTTCTTAGCGCAACCAAAGCCCGGTGCAAAAATGTCTGCAAATTCTTCACATAGACGAGAAACACTGTCTGAAGGCACAGTCTGGTTCACTGATAGGACCTGATTGACTATAGACAAGTTAAACAACCGAAATAAATCTAAACCAAACAAGTTCACAGCAGAAGAAGAACGAAGGACGTACAATGACACAAGTTTTGTTTGTCCCTTGTATGTTGCAAAATGGCTGCACTGTCCTAACACAGGGATAGCTTGTCCTGAATAACTATTTAACTTAATATTTGCGGCACGCAACGGAGGTGTGCCCAGTTGTTTGTAAGTGTCTTTATTGATCAATGAAACTGCAGCTCCGGTATCGAGCTGGAATGGTATCACGTGGCCATGAATGTCCAAGTCTACAAAAAGTTTATTCTCCTGCTGACAACAAGAGCGACTGTCTCGTGCAACGTGAACCGACACTGGTACAGAATCACTTGGGACTTGACGTGATTTCCGTCGATGTCGACACACACTATTTGTGGGACAAACACAGTCACTGTTAGAGAGAGTGGCACTGGGCGGAGTGGATTGAACTACATGACTATCCATGGGCGAAGGTTCACGAGCCTGAGTATTCGTGGTTCGACTCCGATTCTGGCGTGAAGCAAAGGCCCTGGAATGGTTGTGAGTGTCCAATCTAAGTTTTTTGTGGCAAACACTTTGAACATGTACTTTTTTATTACAGAAAAAGCAAATAGCTTGGCGGGACGGGCAATTCTCACGCGAATGTTTAGTAGCACACCGTGGGCATGATTTTCAGCACTGCATTTGCTTGCTTGCGAGGCACACGTAGCGGAGAGCTTGGCGGCAGCTGCGCGGACAGGCGCGAGGGCTCTTTACCGTTCCGTGCAGCGCGCCCGGCGGGCCGGTTAACGTGCCATACGGCTGGCAAAGTTTCAAATGATTCCTGAGCAAAGTCAAGTGTGTCTTGCCGATCCACTATGTCCATCACTTGTTGAAGGGGGGATTGACTAGTTTCAAAATCTGTTCCCTGAGACGAACATCAGAAACGTTCTGTGCAATTGCATCACGCACCATAGTATCTGAATAAGGGAGTCCACATTCACACTCAAAAGCACAATCCTTAGTAAGGCCTTGCAAAGTAGCAACCCACTGCCGATTAGTTTGACGGGCCGTACGTTTTGTACGAAAGAACGTATATCTTTCTGCAACGACATTGACTGATTCTTTGAAATATGCATCTAATGCAGACAAAATTTCGTCGTAGGACAGAGTTGCTACGTCGCGTTGGGGAAACAATTTCACTATCACACGGTAGGTGGACACTCCTACACAAGAAAGCAAAAAAGCTGCCGCTCAATACCTTGAATTCTGTATCCAATTCTGAATCCAAATAGGCGTGACCACTCCGTCCAGCTTTCCAGTGCCGCATCAAAAGGACGAAAAGGTGGTGCAACTGCGTGTTGTGGCTGCGTGAGCGGTGGAGCGGCGGCTGCCGCATCGTTTTGCATTGCACGTTGACCCTGGACGAGCTGTCCAAGGGCATCCAATAAGGCCTGTGTCTGCTGATTCTTTAAGCGATAAAATTCGGACAGTACATCTGGAGATTGTGGCGAAGCCATGACACGAGGAATTTAAGCAAGTATAAAGAAGAAGACCGTTTTTACAATCGTCGCCAACACCGTGTTGCTAGAGGAAGACGAAATGCACGCGTTTAAGCTCACGCAGACTGGCGTGAGGTCTGGAACAATTAAAGGAGTTGAGTCTAATAAATAAAGAACGTAGTTGCGTGAATACTTAACTTTAATCCATAATTGGAGAACATCGCTCTTGATGATACATAATTACAATCTCAATATAAACTGGTAATGGCGCCTTGCTAGGTCATAGCAAATGACGTAGCTGAAGGCTATGCTAACTATCGTCTCGGCAAATGAGAGCGTATTTGTCATTGATCCATCTCTGGCAAAGTCTGCTGTACAACTGCGAGTGCTAGGACGTCTCTCTAGACCTGCTGTGTGGCGGCGCTCGGTCTGCAATCACTGACAGTGGCGACACGCGGGTCCGACGTATACTAACGGACCGCGGCCGATTTAAAGGCTACCACCTAGCAAGTGTGGTGTCTGGCGGTGACACCACTCATTTAACGTTATCTTCCTTGGACAAGGCCAGGTATGGGCAAACGAATGCAATGCCACGGGCTTTTGACGCTACTGATGAGGCACAAGCGACAAATCGTCCAGGCTGCCGTTAGAGATGGGCAAAAATGTTCTTTTCAGAGATTAGATCAGAACTGTTCACTCATTGAAATGAACTAGCTCTTTTCCATGACTCACCACTCATTCACAACTGAAAATAAGTGGAAGGCACATTGCCCTTTAAACTTGGTTTATTCCAGTACTATACCTGTATTTTGATCCTATTTTTAAGTAACACAGATAATGAGTGAGAATTTTGCATAGTTCATTGAAATTTCCATGATATGACAAAGTTTTTGATTATTGATTTATTTTGCACTATCGTGGTTTTGGCTTTGTAGCCATTATCATGGTCAAAGGTGAAATAGTCATAAAATATCTCACATGTCTGAATGATTGTAATATTGTGACAACAATCATTCAGGCATTTCTGATATGTAATAAATATTTCACCTTTGCACATGATAATGGCTACAAAGCTAAAATAGCATGCTGATAACGACACTTGTGAGTGCCCCGCAAAACAAACCTCCACATCTAAATAGTGATAGTGTGAAATGAAGTAATAATAAAACTGATAGGTTTATATTACATCCTCAGTCACTTTGAGATAGAAAAGTTATGCATTTCGTCTGGTGGAAAAAATAAAAATATTACAATAAAATTCTAAGTATTTTTATCAGGTAGGCAAATTTTGAAAATAGGACTGATTCATATTATGTAAACAAATTTTAATTGCTTAAGAAGTAACTTACAAAAACTGTAACATATTTTAGTATACACAGTCGACACACACAATGAGTATATGTTATAGGAAAAACTAATCAATGTTCTGGTTTACAAATAAAATTTGTTCAGTTTTACTTGAAGTGAGTCTGTTCCTTCTGTCATTGCATATTTGTCCTGCTTTTGAGAAGATACGCTGAGAGGGAGCTGATGTTCCCAGGATGCATAACATTTGCAGGACTAGTTCATACATTGTTGGGTGCAGCAGCCCTCTAGTTCCCCACCAGTTTAATGGATCGCTGTTTCTCCGCAAATAACATATTGAAATTTCATTAACCTGGAACAAATATATCGCAAGCCATATATTTTTAAAGTGAACGTTTCCTTCCGAAGACGCCTAAAATCTGAAAATCCGTACTACAATAAGAAAAAATATATATAAATTTGACTGTAAGACCAAAGTCTGCATATAGCCTTACGCAGAATAAAACAAGGAAAATATTGGTGTATCACATTTTGCGATACGTTTATCGGTTCGCTCGTAATTAAAGCGTAAATTCGAGTGTCCATAATAAAAAATCGTATAGTGAGAGGAGTCGTCAGGAACCTAATCTGATCAGTTTAAACAAATAGAAATAAAATAAAAACAAATGATGTATACGTAGCATAATTATGTAATATACATACCGGTATTACTACGAAGAACAATATCCAGTAGAGACGAACTCCGATGCAGAGGCGCTGAGTCAAGCAGGTCGAGCTGCGATCTGTATTACTGCGTGAGCTAAGACCGCAGAGACCAGAGTGGCACCTGAGTTGCTTTGCTCAATGCTCTGGCTAGAGTCGAGAACGGTGGGGTGAGCATTGAGCGGACGAGTTCCGAGGGTGGGGGGAGTGGTGAACGGCCACCATTCAACTGCTCAGAGACAAATCGTCTGTTCTCTTGCGAGCAAGTTGTTGCAAGTAGTTCTTATGTTCTCCGCTAGGAGGCTCTCTATCCTGTTGCTCGCATCAACTGCCCAGAGGGCAGGAGGTGCGACTGAAACGATCGCCGACGGAGTGCGATGCTAAGTCAAGGTGCGCCAGACACTGCATGCGGCAGAGGAAGCACAGAGACGGCACGACATATGTGAAACACAAAATGCAATGGGGCACTGCACAATGCAGGCAGCCAAGGTAGAAGCAGGGCAGAGGCCGGCACTGGCTGTGTTGTGTGGCGTGCAGTGTGCAGTGTGCTCTGACCAGCAGAGGCCCTGCTGATCTGCTCAGACTCTCTCTCTCTCTCTCTCTCTCTCTCTCTCTCTCTCTCTCTCTCTCTCTCTCTCTCTCCCGTGGGAAACGTTTGGAGCTACCGTTCTTTTTTTTTCTGAATCACTGATTGTTCACTCCTTTGAAAGATTCAACTCTATGAATCAGTTCAGGAGCGGATCCCCCATCACTAGCTGCTGTATATCGGTGGGTGATTGTTCCTTGGTTGCTATGCAGTTACTTTTTGTCCTCCCCTTTTACTTCACTCTACCGCTGTGGTCATTGTTCTATCCTGCTTTTCTTCTTCAGTCGATGAGGAGGTCCCTACAACGTGGTAGGTACCCTCTTCCGACAGTACCGGTCTTTTGGTCTTACCACCCATTACACCGAGATATCGCTTCTCCCTTGTTGCAGTCTTGCCCCCAAATATTGGCCGATGATTTATTGTCAGATACGTACTTTTCCTCTAATTAGCCGGTGATGTAAGCGCTATGGGAACTGTGCCTAGTTGTCTTTTCAGTTCAATTTCTTATCGTCAGTTTTAAAACAAACACATATGCAGCCCAGCAGCCAGGTCCAGATGGCAAGTGTTAGCATGTGAGGCGTCTGCCTCAGCCTGAGACTGCTCAACGTTAACATGTAAGACAACACATATGCACATCTGCTGCCGTCAAGGTCGCAGTAGTGTTGCGACACTTCTTTCTATCACATACCAGAGCACATGCACCGCGCCCTGTTGCCCCAACAGCCTACATCACACGTTACCTTCGACGCGAAACTCTTGTACTACCATTCATAATATTTGTTCCAACTACTTACAGCGTTATTATTATACATCATTGTGTTTTTATTTTCCTGTCAATATATGTCATTGTGTTTAATTATGTCATTATGCTAGCGCTAGTGATTTATAGTTCATGATTTTCATTTTATCTATTGTTATGTACTGCGCACACATAAAGTGATGCTATTTATGCAAGCATGCATGCTATTCTAGCTTCAGAGCTAATTTTTATTGCTAGAATAGTCGACATTTTCCTAGTACAGCAGATCGCTAATAACGCCACTGATACTTTTATTCCATGTATCGCAGGAGACCCATGTGCCTGCACTAATTCTTTATTAAGTCAGACGGATGCCCTTAGGGCTGCTGAACCACGGTATCGCAGATAGCTCCAATGCACTGCCCACCCATCAGTTACTAGACGGGTTGAATTAGCACTGTCTGCAGGTTGCTCCATTGCCCTGCAAATTATGTAATCATCAACTCAAGTCTGCAGATTGCACTAATGCACTGCTGAACTTATTAGTCGAGTCACTCGCATGTAGCTCATTCGCACCGTGAACTTGTACTTACACGTCACCGAATCCTAGGCTCCTCGGTTGACCAGAAAACAATTCATACATCAATTACTGTTAGACAAATTTCACTCACACTACGGCTTTGGCACTCAACCACAAATGAACTGACCCCAGACGCTCTTCTATTAGATTTTATACAACGCCACTGTTGTTATATACACACACTCTGTCGGATTCTACTGACGCAGTCCCTTATGCACTTCGTCAATTGACTAAAAAACATCCCCTGACGTATTTCGGATCCGATTCAGAAGTTTATGTTCGGGAAATATTCCCTTGATTTTATTTCTTGCCAATTATTATTACTTCAATGTCATGTTTTGTTATTATCAATTTGTAGTTATGATTCATGTTTA